>NC_135346.1:8270694-8995748 GCF_023851605.1 Tamandua tetradactyla | reverse complement strand
AAATAGTTAATTAGTAAATAGCACAAGATTCAGACATATTTATAAATTAAAACTCAGTAAATGGCCTTTCACTAGTTTAGAAATTGCTATGAAGTTTTCTTAAATTTCTTCCAAATAAATATTGGCATTATATATATTAATGTCATTATTTGGTCTTAATAATTAATAATGATTAATAAACAGTTTATTTTTAATTTTTTACCATGGCTAAAAAACTTGCTAGCATTGAATCTGTTACATGAAAAATGACTCCTATGAGTTATTTTTAAATGTTTTTACTTTAAGTGGATATTCTAGTTTGCAAGCTGCAGGAACGTAATATACCTGAAATAGAGCAGCTTTTAAAAAGGAACATTTACTAAGTTGCAATTTTACAGTTCTAAGGCTGTTAACATGTCTAAATGAAGGCAAAGCTATGGAAATGTCCAAATTAAGCCATCCAGGGAAAGATACCTTGGCTCAAGAAGGCGGATAATGTTCGGGATTTCTTTCTCAGCTGGAAAGGTACATGGGGACTTGTGCTAGCTTTCTCTCTAGGAATCTTCAGTGGCTTCCTTGGGCCTCTGTTAGTTCTATTGGATCTCAAGCTTTTTCCAAAATGGTTTCCTCTTAATGGGCTCCAGTGGGCAACCCCACCTTGAATGGGTGGAGATGCATCTCTATGGAAACCACCTAATCAAAATTACCACTCATAATTGGGTGGGTCACATCTCCATGGAAACAATAAAAATCTCCCACCCAGCAATACTGAATGAGGATTAAAGGACATGAATTTTCTGGTGTGTATAATAGCTTCAAACCAGTACAATGGAAAACAATACTTGAATCTGCTTGTGGCTGTAACTTGAGGGCAGTAGGAGAAATTGCAGTCATGCTGTCTGTGCTGTTAAAATTCTCCTACCTGCTTCTCTCAAAAGAAAATCTTCCTGGCCATCAGGCCTCTCTTCTCTTATCTCACTGATCTGCATACTAATTTCCTTAGGCCTCAATAATTGCTTCACATGCTGCTCAGTCTATGTTAAATGTTGGAGAGATAAAACAATATGAAAGGCAGTTTTAGGGCTGCATTTGCTGTTTTATTTTATAAAATTATTTTTCTAAAACAATGCAGGTTTACAAAAAACCTCAAACCTCTAAACCATCTGCATTAAAATAGTATATACTGTTTGCAGATTTTTGCTAGACACAGTTTTTAACCTGATCGTGATAAAGGATTGCTAGCACCAATACATGTTTTTATGGCACTTGATTGATCTAGACTTTTCTGTACATTGCTCTCCTCCATGCTACTCTGTCCATATCAGAAATTGTACAAATAATTTTAGAAGTGTGGCAAAAAGTTTTCTAGTTCCTATGGCTTTATTATGCCTATTCCCTCTGTTTCTGTTGTCATTATTTCCTAAATATTTGGATCAGACTCCTGGGAGGGCACAGGGGCATGCCCCTGGGATATCTCTTCAGACCTCTCTTATCCCTTTCCCCATGACACCATTCAAAATATTCCTTTTGTAAATTCTGGAACTGATTTTTACTCTAGTTTTGAAATTAATTCAGCACATATAGTCTGATTCCAAAGGAAAATGTTGTAACAGGAGGTGCAGGTCACTGTTGAAACTACTTTTTCTTTTGAAAAAAAGGAAAAGAAAAAGACTAGATGCACATACAACTTTTATCCCTGAAGATTTCCCAAGAAGTCCTTATTTCAAATAGATTGTCCTACTGCAGAGATAAATTAAGCAGATTTCTTTAAATAATATTCAGCCATAGTTATGTATTTAATTTAAATGATTTATAGACAGAGCTATATTTCTGAAATCATTAATAGTCACAATTTGAGTTTCAATTCCAAAAATATTTCAACATGCAACTTCTAGTTCCCCCAATCAATACCATAAATCTCAAGCCCTCAAGAAACCAAAACTGTTTCAAATTGTGTTTTTCTTCTCTTTTCTCAAATTTAGCCTACCTATCTTGAGCCTTATCTCACTAGGGATATAGAGATGAATTTTAGCTTTCAACATTGCTTTTCTTTGGATTCTCACAGTCAAATTTTAAATCTTTTTTGTCTTTTGTAATATTAGCCTGGATCTACTCAGTTGAGTGGAATCTCAAAAAATAATTAGACAAAATGGTAGTGCACATCTACAAGCTAAACAAATCTTCTCTGATAGTTGTGTACTACCAGAGTTGTATACTCTGCCAGAACACCAGGGCATTCTAGTGTTCATCTTCAGCCATCCACAGACATTTTTGGCAGCTTCCAGAAATGCCTGTGTTCTAGTTTGCTAGCTGCCAGAACGCTATATACCAGAAGTGGAATGGCTTTTTAAAAATGAGTTGCTAGTTTACAGTTCTAAGGCTGAGAAAATGTCCCAATTAAAACAAGTCTATAGAAATGTCCAATCTAAGGCATCCAGGGAAAGATACCTTGGTTCAAGAAGGCCGATGAAGTTCAGAGTTTCTCTCTCAAGTGAGAAGGCACATGGTGAACACAGTCAGGGCCTCTCTCCCATCTGTAAGGGCACATGGCGAACACGGCATCATCTGCTAACTTTCTCTCCTGGCTTCCAGTTTCATGAAGCTCCCCATGAGGCATTTTCCTTCTTCATCTCCAAAGGTCACTGGCTTGTGGACTTTCTGCTTCATCATGCTGCAGCATTCTATGCTCTCTCTGAATCTCCCATTCTCCAAAATGTTTCGTCTTTTATAGGACTCCAATAAGCCAATCAAGTCCCACCCAAATGGGTGGAGACATGTTGTCACCTAACCCAGTTTAACAACCACTCTTGACTAAATCACATCATCCAGGGAGATGATCTGATTACAGTTTCGAACATACAGTATTGAATAGGGATTATTCTACCTTTATGAAATGGGATTTTGATTAAAACATGGCTTTTCTAGGGGGTATACTTCCTTTCAAACCAGCACAGCCTGATTCCCTTTTCTTCACTTTCAAGGTGCCCAAATTTCTAACTAAAAAGTAGTGGGCTCTCCTGCCCCTGTGCGCACTGACGGAGTCCTGTGGCATGCATTTGCAGACTCCTTGTGAGGGCTTTCTTTGGCATGTTTGGCTCCTGCAAGGGCAGGTCAGACGTACTGGGAGTTAATGTCCCCAGGAGCAGCCCTCACCTAAGAAAGGGAGGGTTGGAGAATAAATATCCGTGTCCTCATTCTAAAGGTGGAATAACTCTGAGGATGGTCTTTTCTGCCACGCAGAGGTTCCCAGTGTGATTGAGCCACAGCTGCCCATAGTGGTCACCAAATCATTATGTTGTTCTGTATTAATTTTCTTCCATTCTCTGTCTCCCTTCACCACTCCCTCACTGATCTTGCTGGGATCTCCTGCCTAACAAACCACTCACACTCAAATGATCTCAGGGTTTGTTTTGGGAGATATTCAACTTAAATCACTAGTATGGCTAGATTTTTAAGACTATTCAATACATTTTTGTCAAGAGCTATTGAATGAAAACAGTATTATCTGATTTAACTTGTATGATCAGTTTAGTTGAGCCCCATGAGTACATGGAATATTGAATAGCATGTGAGATCTTGTCAATTTGTCCAGGTTCGTGTGATGCCCCGATATATTCCCAGAGTAATTTGGGCAGTGAATAAAAAAGTATTTGCAAAGTCCCCTTGGGTGGACTGGGGAGAAAGGAGGAAATAGTCAACTTCCCCATTTGGGAAATTCCTGATATTCTTACAAGTAGTGGGGACAACCAATTCAATAGGCTGAACCCTCAATCTTGGGGTTTGCCCCTATGAAACTTTTTCCTAAGTCTGCTTATAATTGGGCCTAAGAGTTACCGCCAGAGAACCTCTTTTTTGCTCATATGTGGCCTCTCTCTCTAAGCCTACTCAACAGGTGACCTCACTGCTCTCCCCCCAATGTGGGACATGACTTCCAGGGGTGGAAATCTCCCTGGCAATGTGGGACAGAAATCCCGGGATGAGCCAAGATCCAGTATCATGGGATTGAGAAAACCTTCTCAACCAAAAAGGGGATGAGGGAAATGAGACAAAATAAAGTGTCAGTGGCTGAGAGATTTCAAATTCGAGAGGTTATCCTGGAGGTTATTCTAATGCATTATATAGATATCCCTTTTTAGTTTGTGATGTGCTGGAGAGGCTGTAGGGAAGTACCTGAAACTGTTGAGCTGTGTTCCAGTAGCCTTGATTCTTGAAGATGATTATATAATTATATAGCTTTTATAATGTGACCATGCAGTTTTGAAAACCTTGTGTCTGATGTTCCTTTTATCTAAGGTATGGACAGATAGGTAAAAAAAAAAAAAAGGATAAAATAAATAAATAATGGTGGGGAGAAGGGGTAAAGTAAATTGGTTAGATTGAAATACTAGTGGTTAATGAGAGGGAGGGGTAAGGGGTATGGGATGTATGAGTTTTCTTTTTATTTCTTTTTCTGGAGTGATGAAAATCTTCTAAAAATGAACATGGTGATGAATACACAACTATGTGATGATACTGTGAGCCACTGATTGTACACCATATATGGACTATATGTGTGTGATGGTTTCTCAATAAAAATATTTTTAAAAAGGGCTATTGAACTGAAAACAAATCTTTATTTTAGATTAATAGTGTTGGATTTAAACAGATATAAGCTTTGATTTTGTCATATTGATTTCTTTTAGGGACTTCCTGTGTCAGAACTCTCATTCTGTACAATATAAATTAAGTCTAGCCTGGCTTGCTATTTTAGAGCTTCTGATGTTGGCCAATCTTGTCTAGAGCCTCTGCATATTCATCTCCTTACACTCTTTCAGACAAACTACATGATGAATTTGACTTGACCCCTCTGCTACATGTAGCCTCAAAACAGGAAATAAAATATGGTAGGAAATAAAAAACAATTTGTAATAAAACTAGGAGACTACGCATTTAAAATGCATACACAGAACAACATCGTGAGCATTTTAGAGTTAATTGAGGACTATTTTCTAATTTTGAAAATTCTGACATTCTATATAACTTTATTTGGTGGGTAGGCAAATGGTGGGTCTAATGCCTAAGTTATGCTGATTAAGCCCTGGGCTTTGAGCAGACCAGCATCTTTCGATTGGTCCTCCAAAGGATGATGAAAAGTACAACTTGGATGTGCACAAAATTAATGAATTAATGTGACTAATCTCATCTTGCCCCCATTTCCACCAGTAGCAAAATCCACCCACACATTGAAGATTATTCAGTCTTTTTTAGCTTAAAATGCTTTTTCTGGGGTGAGGGGACTTAGTCCTTGAGGGCATCTTTCCCTTCACTCCATTTCTTCCCTTCTCCCCGAGTGACAGCTGTACTTAGGCAGAGGTCAGAAAACAGTGCGGGGAAGTGCATGGACCTCATGCTGCCCTTCTCTCTGGTCTCACTGACTTCAGATAGTTCTCTGATTATGTTTGAATGGCCGCACCCCTGCAGCTCAGGGCATCCGGCTCCCAAGTGCTGTCCACCTCATTTCTTCTCCTCTCAGCACCTTGAAAGACAAGCTGCTTCTTAATTCTAAGCTACCTGGAAACTCCTCTTCGCTCCCACTCCCACCCCCTCTTGGAGGCAGGGATGTGAGTGTCAACTCTGTGTCTGCTAAACATGCTATATACAGGATACCTTGTGGCATTTTCCAGCCACGGTTCCAAATGGGAAAGAAATATGTGCTCCCTCTGTTTTTTATTTGCTACTGTCTCATTCCTGCCTCCCCCCCCCCCCCCCGCCTCACCTTGTTAGAAGTATCAGGCAGTGCTACGCTAGCTTTGTCCCCTCCACAGCTCTCAAAGTCCTCTCGACCCTGGAAGACAGGTCCCTTCCTCTGCAGCCAGAGCCTTCCCGGATACCCTTCTTTCTGCACTGAGGCTGAGAGTCAAACTCCAGCCTCGGAAACCCATACGTTGCTTTTCCAGTGTAAAAAGAAGATTTTAGAATTTAGAAAACATTTTCCTCCCAGAAAAGCTTGGTTCTCAAGACTATCATCTAGCTATGAACTTGGGAATAATTTAATTTTAAAACTCAAAGTTGAATAATGACTTATTTGTTTTAGGAAATATCCAACAACCCCTTGAAGTAATGAATATTACTCATTTAATGGGTGCAGAGTCCCAGGAAAGTACATTTATGATGAATGCAAGATACATTGGCTTAATATTTTCAAAAGTACTATCTCTTTTAAAGTGTTATTTCAGACAGTGTGTCTTAAAATAGACTTTTATTAAAAATCCATTGATGTACATCCCAAATAAAGCAGATTATGTGAGCCTAGTGATGCTTAACTTTATAGGGTTAGCTAACATACACATTTTCTGAATAAGAGATGCATTATTATGTTCCTTTCTAGTAATCTTGGTTTTATTACTGTTAAAAATGTAACACACAAATTCAACTCAAATTTGGCCTTGAAAAATTAAAAAGTACATCATTTTTAATTCACCCTATCTTCACCCACAATTATAATAGTGGCTTTCTAGTTTTGATCAAAGCAAAATTTTTAGCCAACAAAGGAGAAGATACAAATTCTAAAATTTCATCTTCTCCTGTATGTATGTATATGTATGTGTGTATGTGTGTGTGTGTGTGTGTGTGTGTGTGTATATCTGCACGGGGACACTTTCAGGTTCATCTACTACAGAAATAATTCTGTTTAAACCAGACTTGCAGATATTTGAATGCAACTGTTTACTTCAGTTTGACTCACTGCTCTTCAAGTGGAGATTAACGAAGTCAGAAGTGGTCTGCTTCATATTTATTGTGCTGCTGAACTTGGGGTATATGAAGCAATGATGCCTCGGTGAGCGCCGGCAGTCTGGTGTGGCACGTGGAGGTTTGACAAGGAGCTCAAGGTTGACTGATAAGACCAAGTGTCCTTCTAATCCAGAAGCTGAAAATGTAAATGAAGGGAAGGAGAAGGAACTTTCATGACCTGAGAATCTACTACTAAGAGAGGTGTAAGCATATCTTATCTTGTTTAATCCTCAAAGAAATCCCACAACAGCATTTTCCAGATGAGAAAACTGAGACACATCAGTCTTAATGGGCTTTTCAAGACCTCATCAGTGATAGCTGGCAGAGCCTGGCAGTGGAACCCACATCCATTTGGTTCTAATCTCACGCTTTTTATGACACACCAAAGTGAGTATAAAAATGCATTTATCTTCTCTTAACTTGTCTATGTTGGCACTTTTTCTAAGAATCAAGATAGTTCCTTAGCTCAAAGAGGCAGCAAGCTGTTTACTGATAATCAGAACATGTAGGAACTACTTAAGAAGAACTTAATATCCTAGAACAAAAGACCTGGAAAATTGCTACTAATGACTGACTGGGAAATCTTAGAGGCTTGACCATAAGTGTGAAGATTTGCTTTATTCCCTCTAGATTATCATGGCACACTTGACTATTTAAACCATCTTATATGGTACGTTTATCTATTTTGTGCTCACTTATGGTCATATTCAGAGCTTAGATACCTGGACCATAGCCCAGCATAAACCTGATTTTTTGTATGCTCTGACAGTGTAGAAACTATGGGCATGCTTTAAAGAACTAGCAGAGATAATTATTTCCACATTTCAATATCATTTTCAATTTCTAATATATTAGAAATCATATTTCAAATCATTAATTGATAAATAATTAATAAACAAATAATTTATAAATGGTCCATTATCTGATTGGAGCAGAGAAGTACCAAATGCCTTGAGGAATGACCAGGATTTGAGGCTTGTCTTTAACTTTTGTTGATTAATTTAGAGATGTAAACTTTAGAGGATTTTACAAAAAGGTTTTTCTCCCTTGTCATTTTCGTTTACTTTGGAAATTATGTATTTAGGCAGAGAGGCTTCAAGTCTGAAGATAATGGGTGCAAGAATAGTAGGCAGAGGAAAAAAGTGAGTGGAACAGTATGAGAAGGGGAAAAAAACCCTCTCCACTAATCCTATGTCAGCCTGAGAGAAAGAAACTTTATCTGTAAGCATCACTATCAGAATTACCTCCATACCATCCCTCCACAGCATGAAGAGAGAGAAACAGGAAATCCAGATAAAAAGTATAATGCATTCAACTTTGTCATTCAGAAAGACTATTTTTGAATACTTTATTATACCTGTAGCTTGGAAATTTCCCCGTTGCAGATCACTTTAGCAGACCCCAAAAAGTAGTATGCTTCCCTATGTAAACTTTTATGACTGGTGTGGCATCTGGAAAAGGAGAATTAAACCTCAGGTTTATAGCCTTACTTTGCAGCTTTTGTGGAAAGTAGCTTGGCTTTATTTACACCTGTCTTCAAAAAATAAACACTCAGGCAACTGTGATGGCAATAAAACAGATGGAATCAATAATTTACATATCTCCAGAGGAGTCTGTCAAGAAGCAAAGGGGGAAGAAATGATTGATTATTTTATTGAGATTGCCCTATTTTAGCATGTATGAGATACTCATGTTTGATTGAATTTAGTTGATTCTATGTTTGCCTTAAATTGCATATTACCCAAAGCAGCAAACCATTTCTCAAAGGAAAAAAAAAAAAAAAAGAAAAAGAAAGGAAAACTTAGTAGAGTGAAAGAAATTCACTCATGTTGAGTCCTTTCCTTGCCTGGAAATTTTCCAATTTCTGTGACTTAATTCACTATAAATAGCCAGATAACACAATTTCCCACTCTTATAACTTAATTCACTATAAATAGCCAGATAACACAATTTCCCACTCTTATAACTTAATTCACTATAAATAGCCAGATAACACAATTTCCCACAATTTATAAAAATATAAATATGGTCATTTAACTTCTTCACATTGTTCTCTAAATAATGGATTTCATTCATAAACATGCCTGCAATTGTATTCAGAAAGTTAGCTATAGATGAGTTATTTATCAGTTCTGGAAAACTAACCCCTGTTTAGTGGAAAGTTTGGCTCCCTGCCTTTCTCCTTCAACTGATTCACTATATGCTCTTTTTCTTTTTTCATTTCCTTGCTTCATTGGTTTCACTCTTAAACCCTTAAATGATGTTTTCCAAATCATAAATTTATCCATTTCAGCTGAGAGAGGGACCATGACTTCAACCACCGTTCTCTTTTTTTATATTGGAATTTCATGTTTTTCCATTTTGTGCTGACAGGCAAAATTCATAGGGACTACTTCTTCATGTTCAGTTATACTTTAAATTTAATCACTGGATTTAGACTGTATTTTACTACTACCAGGGATCAATATATCATTCTCTTTATCTAGTTATTTTGTTTGAAGATTATTTCCTTTTCATCTACCCTTAATGAAATTTATCATATCAACTGAGAATGTATTTGAAAATAATATTAAACTATGTCTTTTTCTTTTCCTGCTTAAATGGTTTTCTTAAAGAGAGGTAGTTCCAAGACTGTGTAATAGCTTGAAAACATTTAAACAGCTGCATTTGTAGGAATTCTGTTTTCACATCTGTGCTTCTTCCAACCCACACAACTCATCTTTACTTTTTCCTTAATGCAAACTCTAGTGTCTTTTCTATAAGTTGACCACGTGTAGTCAAGTTGTCAGACTTCATTTCAGGGTGGTGAATTATGATATAAACTGAGCTCCCATTGGCTGAACAAAGTTTCTCGGGACATAAATCACTGGGCTTGAACATATATTGTTATGGGAGGTAGTCACATATTACAAAGTGTATGGATTTTAGAGCCAAATGGATATGCCATTGGCATTCAAGTGCCAGTTTCAGTATTATCTTTGTGATTTTAAGTTTTCTTATCTAAAAATAATAGATTTCATTCATAACACAACTTCCATAATAACTGATGTAGGACCTGTAAGGCTTCATTTACTGCATAGCCAGTCAATGCATGTTAATGTTATCTTCCTTTCTCCAAATCCCCACGATGATAAAAATGTTTACTTACTATCATTGTGGGAGGGGATTTGGAGAAAGAAAGATAACATTTGACATTTACTGGAATCATAGTAGAGGTATGATGATCGAAAAGTGGCAGACTTCCACTTCTGACCAGGACAGAGTGCAGGAACTGGTTATTTTCTCTCACCCTGAAGAACTAGAAAACCAGACAATATATACAAAACAATAGGCAGTGCAGAACCAGGGATCCCTGAAAAATGGGAAATGAATGAAGTAAGCTATATAATTGCTCCAGCTTATTTCCTAAAGGCTGTTCCCAGGCTGCAGCACATAGAGGGGAGTCAAAATAGAGCCTGGGATTCCAGTAAGTTGAAAAGACAGAGATTTCTTTTCAGGAATGCCAAGGTGGCTACAATTTGCAGGACAAAATACCAGAGTGGAAGAAGCTGTAAATAGGGAGTGAACACTGGTGTCTTACAAAGAGCTCCCCTCTAATCTTGGGCTGAGTACTGATTTATGCCTGTGGGCAGAAACTACCCAAGGTTGGAGAAAGAATCTTTGGAAAAGACTGGGTGGGACAATCTCCAGAGCTCACAAAGAACTGAGATACTTCATGTCCCAATCACCCAGAATGCAAAGACTTGCTAATTCATGGAAAATTAATGGAGTGATCAGAATAGTGTTGGCTCAGAGATAAGTCACATTAACTCTGGATGAAAGCCTGTCTGGATGCACATTTTCACAAATGTGAAAAACAAGTCTCAGAAAGAGTGACCTGATTCCATGTAACTTAACTGCATCCTAGAATAAATGCCTACAATATTTGAAGAAATGAAATTAAATCCAGCATCCAACAACTTAAAATTTATGATGTCCAGCATCCAATAAACAATTAGTAGGTTTGCAAGTTAGCAGAAAATTACAAACAATAACCAGGGAAAAAAGAATCACTCAATAGAAACAGAACTAGAGATAATGTAGATGAGAGAATTAGTCAAAAAGTATGGTAAAGCAACTATTATGATTATACTCCAAATGTTCAAGAAGAGAGACAAAAACATAAACATAATTGAAAAGAAATGAAAGAGGAAAAAGCAATCTAAATTCAAGAGCTAGAAATAAAAAAATAATATCTGAAATGAGCACAACAAATGGTATTGACAGCAAATTAAATATTGCAGAAGGGAAGGTTGGTGAACTAGAAGACATAGCAATAAAAACTTAAATAAATTATGGAGAGAAAAAAAGAATGAACAATAATAAGAGCAAAGGGAACAGAGCATCAATGAATTGTGGGGCAATATTATGTGGTCTAACATACATATAATTTGAGCCCTTAGAGCATGGTGGGGGACAGACAAAAATATTTGAAGATGTAATGGCTAAAAAATTTCCCCATTTAATGAGAAATAACATAAATCCACAAATCCTAGAAGCTCAACAGAAGAAATATGAAGAAAACCATTTCAAGACATATCGCAAATTTCTGAGAGAAAATTCTAAAAGCCACCAGGGAAAAAAGACACTATAAAAAGAGGGACAAACTGAGAATGATAGAAGACCTCTCCATAAAGACTATGTAGTCCAGTAGACAATAGAGTGACAGTTTTTAAGTATTAAAATAAAAAAAAAGCACACTGTTAACCTAAAATTCTACACCTAGCAAGACTATCATTCAGAAACCAAGGCAAAATAGATTTTCTGAAATGAATAAAAGCTCCTGACACAATTCATTGCCAGCAGACCTGCATCTCAAGCCACATTAAAGACCGTTCTTCAGGCGGCTGATAAATGATACCAGATGAAAAGCTGGATGAATACAAAGGAATGAAGATCACCAGAATTGGTAAATTGCAACTATAAAAGATTGTTTTCTAACTTTTTAAACCCTCTTTCAAAGATAATTAGCTCTTGAAAGCAAAAACAACAATGTGTTGTGGAGCTTATAATGTATACGTAAATAAATGTGTGACAACAACAGTGCAAAGAATGGTATGGGGGAAATTGAAGTATGCTGTAGTAAAGATCTGAAACTTGATCTATGGTGGTATGATATTTGAAGATAGATCATGTGATAGTTAGATTCAGGTGTCAACTTGGCCAGGTGAAGGCACCTAGTTCTATTGCTGTGGACATGAGCCAATGGTACGTGAACCTCATCTGTTGTTGATTACATCTGCAGTCGGCTAGGAGGCGTGCCTGCTGCAATGAATGACATTTGACTTAATGGCCTGGGGCTTAAATGAGAGAGCTCAATGTAGCCCAGCCCACAGCTCAGCACACCTCATCCCAGCATATGCAGCTCAGCCCAGCTTTTGGAGATTCAGAAAGAAATCACCCTGGGGAAAGATGTTGGAACCAAGAGGCCTGGAGAGAAGGCCCACAGAGATCACCCTGTGCCTTCCCACATAAGAAAGAACCTCAGTGGAAAGTTAGCTGCCTTTCCTCTGAAGAACTAACAAAATAAATCCCCTATTATTAAAAGCCAATCCATCTCTGGTGTGTTGCATTCCAGCAGCTAGCAAACTAGAACAGATTTGGTACCGGAGAGTGGGGTGCTGCTGCAATTCGCAAATACCAGATATGCTGGAACGGTTTTTTGGATGGCTAAGGGGAAGATTTTGGAGGAACTGTGAAGAGAATGATGGAGAAGTCCTGGAGTGCTTGAAGAGACTATTGGTGTAAATGGACCTATTGCCAATCTGGACAAAGTGGGACACAGAGGAACAAATTGGAGTTTGCAGAGTGAGAACCATGGAAGTTTGGGTCTGAAGCCAAGAAACCTCGGCCAGGAGAGTGGACCCACCCATATACATGGAGAGGGTAAGTTTACCCTGAAGGGCGAGGATGAGCCTCCCACCTTGTTGCAATGGAAGAGTCATGGAGCCTCAGGCCTTGGAGAAGGTAGAGCACACTCCTTGGGGGACTGGGGAGAGCCTGGCTGCCACCACATGGAAGGGTTCAGTGTGTGCCCCAGAAATGACAGAGAGCCCAGGGGTGGTCCTGATGCCTGGAGAGAGTGGAGCCGAAAAAAAGGTGGTCTCCTCAGTGTTCACCTGAGGTTGATTTGGAAAGAGGTGGGTCACCATATAAGCCCTTGGAAAGGGTGGGACTGCCACTTTCTAAAGCTGAAGGATGAATGACTTTGAGACTTTGAAATCCAATGGTGTTTGCCCTGCAGGATTTCTTTCCAATTTCTCCGTATGGATCCTGCGACTGTCCCTCCTTTGCATATTGGCACCAGATAACTTGTTTTGAGAGTCATAGGTCCACAGCCAGAAGAGAATTTTTTTTCACGTTAATATTGTTTAAGGTGATGTGTGTAGTTGCCAAGTTGACAAGGGGCGGACATGTGGTAGTCAGACTCAGTTGTCAACTTGGTCAGGTGAAGGTGCCTAGTTCTAGGCACAGGATGGTCTCACAACAGAACTAGGTGCCTTCACCTGTCCAAGCTGACAACTGAATCTAACTACCACAGCCCATGATAAATTTAAGATGTATACCTTAAATTCTAAAGTAACCAATAAAAATGAGGTATATAACAAGCAATAATAAATTGAAAAGAAGGTGGAAACAGAGGGAATGGGATTAAAGAAAAAATAGGACAAATAAAAAGCAAATGGTACTTTAAACCCATGGTAAGATGCCAGTGCACACTCATTTGAATGGTTAAAATTGAAAGTATTAATGATACCAAATGTTGACAAGGATGTGGGGGCAACGGAAACTCATACATTGCTAGTGCAAATGAAAAATAGTACAGCCATGTGCTACATAGCTTGGAGATATGTACTAAAGGAAAACATGTTCTTAAACTGAATCCATTCCTGGGGGTGTGAATCCTTTATACATGGGACCTTTTTAGATGAGGTCATTGCAGTTAAAATGTGGCCCAACCAAATCGGGATGGGTCTTCATACTATTACTGGAGTCCTTTATAAGTGAAATGAAATTCAGACACAGAGAGAGGAAACCATAGGGAGCAGCTGTAAGTCAACAGAAACTAGAGAAGCTAGGAGAGGCCACCATGTGAAAACCATAGGGAGCAGCTGTAAGTCAACAGAACCTAGAGAAGCTAGGAGAGGCCACCATGTGAAAAAACCAAGGTTTAAGGAACGCCAGCATTCAGTCCCAGAATGCCACCGTCTTCTGGGAGAAAACATCACCTTGATGACCTCTTAATTTTTGACCGCTAGTCTCAAAACCATGAGCTAATAAATTCACAATTGTTTAAGCCAATTCATTGGGTGGTATTTGTTTTTAGCCACCAGGAAACTAAAACAAGGCACTTATAGAACAATTTGGCAGCTTAATGAAATAGACATATAGTTCCAGTGATTTCTCTCTTAGTTATTCATCTAAGAAAAGTGAAAACATTTTTCCACACAAAAACTCATACATACTTGTAGCAGCTTTGTCGTGATAGTCCCGAACTAGAAATAATCCAAATGCCCATCAGCTGGGGAATGGACTTACTCTACATATTTTGATATATTCATACACTGGGCCACAACTCAGCTGCAAAAAATAATGAAAAATTGATGCATGGCAACATGGAGGAATCTCAAAAGTATTATGCTAAGTGCAAGAAACCAGACATAAAGACTGCACACCACACATGATTCCATTATATGAACTTTTTAAAAGAGAAAAGTATAGTGAAAGAAAGATCAGTGATAGCCAGGGCTGTGGTAGAGAGAGTGGATTGGCTGTAAAAGGGCACACAGGAACTTTTTGGGGTAATGGAAATGTTTTGTGTCATGACTGAGATGGCAGTTATCACTGTATACATTTGTCAGGACTTATAGCAGTGTAGACTTAAAATTGGTGAATTTTATTGTTTGCAAATTGCATATCAGTAAAGGTGAAATAAAATTGTTGACTGGATTGTATGGATAAAAGAGGAAATTCTCAAGAGGAATCGTCTATGAAGAAGGAAGGAAGAATATTAGGGTTAGTTGGTGATTCAAGCTGTTAACCTCAAAAGAAATTATATGTTAGCTAAACTTTATATATAAGTGAGAGAGATATAAAACAAAGAATAAATATAATCAGGATGGTAAAATACTTTGCTTTCCTGCAATCACACAAGTCATACAAAAGCACAGAGCAGTTTTGTCAAGTAGAATTCAGGCTTCTCCCAAGTGATTGAAACTTAGAATTTACCACTTCTGGTGGGATGCACCTTATGGTAATGATATTAAAATGAGAAACTGTTTTCAAATAATGGAAAAGGTCATGAAAGGTTAAATTAAATGTGGTCCTATCAGTTCCTTTTGAAAAAGGTTTGAGGAGAAGTGTTAGAGGAATTTTATTAAAAAGACAAACAAACAAACAAACAAAAAAGCACACACAAAAAAACTGATGAGCCCATTAGGGAAAGCATTTGAGTTTCATAAAGAAGAGCCAGCCCTAAAGCCAAACAGGAGAAACTTTTGAGGATTCTAACTCTGTGTGGGGCCACAGATTTTGGCTGAAGAATATGTAACTAATATAACATGCAGTGTCTTTCTGCAGGCTTTTCTCTGTCCCATTCAATGGCATCTGGAAGAACCCTGGAGTGGAGAATGGCTGAAGCTCACCTGTGTTGGGTGCCCTGGCAGATTCACCCTCCAGTTGCTGAATGATTAGTTTGCTGTCCTTTTCCTTATTATCTTGGAGGAGCAATATTGCCCAGACAACAACAACACAAAATAACTTCTTCCTTGGCTCTTAGTCTTGGCTCTGTTTGCAGAGATTTGTAGAAATTCACTCATCTTCAGAATATGACATACATGATGTATTTGTAGGAGAGTTTGACTCATTATGTTCTAATTTCTGAAGTGGCTTGGTTTTTCACGTTTGAAAGTTATTAAACTCATGGTGAATGGGTTATTGGTCTTTTGGCTTTTACATATTGTTGACTTGTGAATCTCTGAGAGTGTAACTATTGCTGTGTGAGTTTGTTAGAAAATAATTTAATGACAAAAATCAGATTAGGTTCTCTTTAATGGAATTCAAAGGGACTTAGTAGATTGGGAAAAGGAACATTGGAAAATATAAAGTGATATGATATGATTATAGGAAAATTCTGTTTATTGGACAGATTTTAGGTTACCTTAAACTTAAATCCTTCAGGGAAATTTAACCTAAATGATGTGATTTTTATACAAAGTAAATACTCTGTATTATTCCTTTTGACTGGAGAAAGCAAGCACAGAACCCATCAATCTCAGAGTCCCTGTATTATTTATGTACTATGAATGGTACAAAGTAGATAGCAAATGTTGTTTGATGCAGCATCTCACATTTTGTGCTGTAGTAACTATAGCCAACATCAAAACCAAACAAAAATTGAATTTGGCAAAATAGTGTTTGTGCAAAAAGGGAAATCAACTCCCTGGTTTAAAAAAAGCCATTTCAAAAAGGTGAGACTAAAGGTTTCCAAAGTAGACGCATCCAACAGCCATTTCCTATTTGTACTGCTACATACAAGTCAGTGACTATTTGATCTATGTTAAATTTACTAAACAGAGCTGTGACTTCTTGGCAAAACAAGAAGACCGTGTTGTTTATTGGTGTTTGAGAGTGCCTTACTGCTTAAAACGTAGGCAGGGAGGTGACTGCAATTGCTGATGAAATGGCTGCTTAGCCATCAGGTCTGTGAGTATACTTTTACCCCCTGTCTTCCCACTCTTCCCGGAAGATAGCAGAGATTGGTAGTGATGGCTTCTGGGATGCTCCACAGCCAGCCAGAAAGTCTTACTCATTCACATCCGACATGCAGTGTCTTGAGGTAGGTGGAAATAAAAGAGTGGTCTAAAACAGGGGAGGAAAATGATTGTTTCTGGTTCGCCAGGGCGAAGGCACCAGAGTTCTTCTGTATTAACTTGTGGTCTCAGTCTGCCTGGATGCGTTATGGTTTCCTGAACACTGTTTTAGGCCTTCAGAATTAAGGCTACACAGCTTTGAAGTTACCTGACCACTCAGCTTCCTTGTCCTTAATGCAATGTGTCTTGTCCCTTTATTATTCTCTTGCCTTAGAGGTCAGAGGCAATACCTTCACATTTTGAAATCTTTGTCTTATACCAGTGATAGCCTGATTTAAGCTCTAAGCACCTACCAATGAGATGTGTCCAGAGAGCATTTTATGCCTCTCTGAACTAAGCAGTGCCCAGAGTCTATGCAACTTCATGACAATTGCTTTACCTCTCCTAAATTCAATTTTTTATATGTAAAAAGTAGATGGTGGTAATTATATACTTCATTTTCTCTTTCAACATGTATTTAACAAGTACCTTTAATGACCTATGTTCACGATGATATACAAGATGTAGTATCTCTTCCAAGGATATTAGAAACTAGTGAAGGAAGGCAGAAAAGAAAATAGATGTGACAGGGTGAAAATTAGTAATATATGAGTGTTATTTAGCATTTCCTTTCCCCTTGATTGCTAAAATGTATTCTGGCTTTGATGCTTAATTCTTAATTTCTTTCCCTGAATTCTTTCACCCACCCTTAGAGGAAGGCTTTATAATTGCCAGATTGATTATTTTGAGCTTCTGCAGTGTAAGAGCAGTAGGCTGGGGACATGGGAATCTCACAGACCAATGTTACAGCAGGAGATTTTGAGGGGGCCACTGGAAGCAAGGAATGTTAGCAAGGAAGTGAAGTAAGATATAGGAGAAAAAGTGACTTTTAAAATAACAAAATTGTAGAAATTGTAGGCTGATCATATGCACGCCTTCTGCATTGCCTGAAGCCCCCTGGAAGAGAAGCTAGAAGTTATATAAAGAGTAAACTTGAAGTACAGTGAAGATATGTGGAGGGGGCACATGCGGACCTGAAAGATTTTCAACAAACTTATGGAAGATGGAAAGTGAATGGGAATTTCCTGTTTACTTCCAGCCGAATTCCATCCCAGTCTAGAGAACAGTGTGAGGAGCTGTAAAACATGAGTCATTCTACACAGCGGAACCTGGAGAGACTCTGGAGTGAGACGCTGTAGAGTGAGAGGAAAGGAGAGATGGACTAAATCAGTGGTGAGTGTGCTTGAGGAGGGTGGATTTGAAGATCTGTAAGGGGAATGACTTCGTCTTTGTCACATTTCCCTCCCCAAACCCCATGTAAAGAGTGACTGGAACGTAGTGTTACCATCAGACCAAAAGAAAATTCTGCTTCAAGGAAATGGAATTAATTACCTAGAGAGAGCTCAGTTGTCTAGTACTTAGTATAGGTGATCCAGGATAAAGCTCTCCTTTCGGGATTTTGAAGGACCTGCCCCTGTGACCACCTGAACTCTAAATCCAGCCTGCTAGTGGACATTTAGGGGCTTTGAGCTTATTTTATAATTCTTCTTTTAGGAAAAGAGCGAAGGAGGTGAAAACTAAAGAGCAAACAAACCTTACTAAGCAGCAGAAGAAATCCATACCAGCTGTTTTTAGCCTTCTAGTCCTCCTTCTTAGATAAAGATATACAGTCAAAATCATTGGAGAATGAGAGGGAACAATCAACTCTCTGAAGTTGAAAAGCCAACTACAGGGGCAAAAAAGAATACTTTAGGGAACAGAAGAGAAGATAACTTTTAAAAACATGCTTTAAAAGAGGCCTGGGAAGACTTTGCATCCAAACAAAAAATAAAAAGAACTGAAAGAGATAAAAAGGGACAAGCCAAATAAAAATAGAGATTGTTGAAATAAAACATGTAGTTGAAGAGATAGAAAACAAAGTTAAGACAATTTCCTAGAAGGTAGAATAAAATGAACCAAACCTACACTTGTGATGTATGAGTTTACCGTGCTGAAAAGTTTGAAAACTTTAAATTGCTTGTGATAAGACAGAAATTAGTATCCACCTCATAATTAATAAATATCCACATTCTTCTTAAATGGAACCACTTGAGGCTCATTTCTCTGATTATTGAAAATGTGCTACCTGCGTCCACAGGGCATATCCTCTGGGAATGTAGCCATTGCATTTGGACTTCAAATGGTCAGCGTTGAAATAATAATACATTCTTCATGCTGCTAGAAACATGTTAGGCTGTCCATAACTGAAAACCTAACCAACAGTGTCTTAAACAAATAAGGGTTTGTTTTGTTCCCCAGGTCAGAAGTGCAGATGTGGTGTTGACTCTTTTATCCTTAGCTGTTGCCTTTTTTGTCCTTGCCTCTGTGCCTTCATGAAGATACCCTCCCTCCAGAAGCCCATCAAGGAAGAAGGAAGGGGCTTGGTCTCAGTCAATCTCTTGTCTTCTCAGAAGGGAAGCCCCTCCCTAAGCTCTGCCTTACATCTCATGGGTCAGACCTGGGTCTTACGCTGACCCCACACCAGTTATTGGAAAAATCAGATGAAATTCCCATGTCTAGCTTAGACTAATTATGGTGCATTTTCAGGCACTGCGGGCATGTCTCCCCTCTCGAGGCCTCTTGGTGTATTAAGGTCTGTTAGTGGGGAAGAAGGATGTCCACTGACTGTGCAACAAACCGGACCTGCCACAGGTGTAGCCTACAAAATGATTAATTGTTGAACTGGAAGTGGAAGGATTTAGGTAAAATGATAAAGGACACAAAATGGGATGTCAGCAAGAACAGCCAAATCCAGATGTAAGGAATTCTTAAGGAGAGAAGGTTGTAATAAACTGTGTTTAAATTTTGCTTCTTTGTGCATATTTGTGGAATGAGATTCCTTTGTAGGGTAGTTTACTGTGTTCACACCACCCTGGCCAAGAGTTCCAGATGGCTGATGAATTGAAATCAAGGAAGAACATTAGAAAGAAAAGGCAAAGTCACCTCTGAATTCCTCCTGGGTGGAACTGACAAGGTTCCGTGTGTGTGTGTGTGTGTGTGTGTGCATGTGTTTGTGTGCATGTGTTTGGGGAAGGGGGGTCTCTTCTCCTCAAAGGAAATCAGAGGGGAAGTTACCTTGTTAGTTTCACCAACAGAACTGTGGCTGAAAAATCAGCCAGTGCCCATGGGCAACCTTCTTGCCTCTTTCAAGACAGGCATTTATGTCCGACATACATGTGGGGCTGGTCTAATAAGAGACAGGGCAACCCCAAAACACTGAAAAATAAACTGAATTCTGATGAGTTGTAGGGGAAGGCTGCTTTTCTCATTTAAAGTGGTCTGAGTAGTGACAGATGCTCTGCCACTACTGAGTATGGAATAGAAAGGAAGCACAAAATATTTCTGGCTTTGGAGGAGAAACCAGTCTTAGATTTAGCTGATACCATACTGTCCCTGTCTGCCTCCTGGTCACATCAACATCTATCAAGCTGCAAGAGCCCAGAATTATATCCTATGGCCATAATTCTTTTAGACTAATACTAAGTTTATAGCCATAATTCTTTTAGGCTAATACTAAGTTTATAAAGAGGGATATGCATGCGATCTCTGAATTTGTTTTTTAAATGACCACTTTATGTTATGTTTTAATCCAGCATCAAGCATTGTGGCTGGTATTATGGAAAGTAAAAAGATTACAAAGGCTGCCACAGAAAGTTTACCAGGATCATAAACTGGTGGGAAGAAATATTCATATTTAAGTGAACAATCAGTATTAAATTTGGGGGCTCTTGTTTAATATACATAATCATTTCACCATGTTCTTAATTCAAGTAAAATAACGAGTGAGACTTCAGCTATAGCTTCACCACGGGTACCTGTGGGGAGACGGTGAGGAGTGCGGTAGAGGTAGCCGTAGCTGTGCATCTCAAACTTTAGTGTATATAAATATCATATGGAGGGCTTCTTGAAATACAGATTGCTGGGCCCCACTGCTGGAGTTTATGATCCACTCGTTTGGGTTGGGGCCTGGGAGTTTGTATTTTGGCACGTTTCCAGGTGATGCTGATACTGCTGGTCAAGATCATGCTTTGGGAACCACTGGTATAAAGTAGAGAGTGGCGTGATTGTATGACAGTGACTAGGTCACGGCTCAGATGTTATGTTGATTCTCTCCCTGCTTACTCTTACATCAATTTACTCTGAACTCCTTGAGGCCTGAATCAAGGTATTGTCTTCTTTATTTCACCAAGGCCTATTGGAATGCCTGGCACACGGTGGACACTCAATGCATATTTGGTGGACGACACCCTCTGTGGGAACCTTCCTTTGTCTCCACCGATGCCTGGTCAAAATTCTCCAAACATTTATGTTTAACATGTTTCCACCAACACAGAATTCCTCCATTTCCAATTTGAAAGAAGGATCTCAAAGAGGCCAGGTCTTTTGTTCCATGGATCACACTGCACTTTCTCTAGATTTGGGATAAATGATCATTTTGTGATGTAAGAAAAATAAAAGACAGTTATTAGACATAGATATAAATGATAACTTTAGGCGTGAAAATTTAGATTATTTTTATAAGTTACTAAGAAAAATGAAAAAACTCCTAAATTTCAAGCAACTTCATTTTTTTGTTTATTTATTCAACTAGCATTTATTAAGTTCTTTACAGATGAATTTTCCCCCACTAGTTTTTCTTCAATACCTATTATCACCTCTACTATATCAGTTGCTACACTTTATATTGAAAAAAAAAATTCTATTTTTATATCCCCCAGTGGTCTTGGAAGCTCCTTAGATATATATTTCCTAGAAATACGTATCTTGATTAGGCTTGACGTCAGAAATATAAAAATGAGTATCACAGTGGCTTTGCCTTCAAAGACTTACCAGTTGAGGAGGCGAGACAAGAATATGTACTCAAGTATTCATTTAGAGCCACAAACACTTATCTTCCATGCATAGTGTTATGTTACTGGAAATTGCAAATTATTTGGAGAAAAGATCCTAATCATCTTGAAGAAAAGGACTGAGTAGCTCATAAAATGTCTTATTCATAGATAATGCTCAATGATTCGTTGTTGAATCTAGTGATATAATTTGATAAAGTCATCCTGAAAGCTTTTGAGGGCAGGACTGTATGATATGCACATATCCTTCATATTTGTCATGACACCTTGCATAGTTAGGCAGTCAATATATGTGAAAGTTCTCATAAATATTAACTTCTTCAACTCCAAAGTAATTTTTAGCTCTATAAATGATTCAATCCTCTGAGAAAAAGACACTCCTGACTAATAATCCTAAAATCAGCAGCTCTTCAACTAAAGTCTAAAAACTGTGCAGTGCTGCATTTAAAACAGCAGCAACAACAACAACAAAAAAACTAAAGAGGGAGGTTAAAATCAAAAGTGACATTACAATAGGATGTGGTGAGTCAAATTATAGTGCGATAAGGGTGCCCAAAATTCTATCAGATCTAATATGGTTCCCATGAATTATAGATGTTTTTGCTGGGTAAAATTACAGTCCCATGAGTCAGCTGAGCCACTGAGCTAAATCTAGAGCCTAACTGAAAAAAATGGGTCTTATTGCACAGGCAAGGAATAGAATGATTAAAGGAAATAAAAATAATGATAGGGGCTTATTTTTCCCCCAACAACCAGAGGATTTGTGGATACTTAGCATGAACTATTAAGATTTGCATTGGCGAATGTCTCTTTGAAACAATTATTCTCTTCAGTCGTGGTTCATTAGCTTTGGCAGAATTTCCTTTTCTTTTTGGATTCAGAAAAGTCTGGAGTGTATGGAGTGATGATATTGAGGAAAGTTCGAAAAAATTCCGCCTCATATTGCCAACTAACAAGGAAAAACCGTATTTCATAGATGCATCTAAGTAACTAAAAATGTGCTGATGTGTTAACCTAAAACTCCTACATATAAGTAGAAATGTGTTATATTCTTCCTCTTACCAAGGAGCTAAGATCGTACAAATTGTGTTATTTATAAATGATGGTGCTACAGGAAAGATCAACTCTCCACATTGGTTTAATCTGCTCCATTTCTGGAATTTGCTGGTGGAGATGCAGATTAACTGGGAAGTTAGCTGGGTTCAATAATTTGGCTGTTGAACCATCTTTTGAGGTGTGCCGGAGATTCCGTGTGGTTTTATGCAGTGTGCCCCATCAAATTCCTGAAATCCTGATCCTTCATCAAAGTATCTTGCAGTATCAGTGCTTTCAGGCCATGAGTACCCTAAAATAATAGGGAAGGATCCATTTATATGTTTAATGTAAAGAAGGAAAGCAGAAACCTTAGATATCTGGACTTTGCAATCAACTACATTCTCCTAGGAATGGTCATCCTGCTGTTTTTTTTTTTTTCACAGCAGACAAACTTCTTTATCCTGAAACAAACCTGAATTATAATATTGTTCAATGTGAGCATATATCCTGTAGTAACCATTAATCAGAGCAGTGCCATGGAATCATGTTCCAACTTTGTTTTTTGTCCATCGAAAAAACCTACAGCTTTTAATTCTGAAAATTATTGCATAGAGGAATTTTTCCAATAGAAACAGGTAGGTGTTAGGTTTGGGGAATGGGGAAGGGCACTGCAACTGGAGCTGTGGAGGCTGCGTCGCCCCCCCCCCCCCAACATGGCTTCTGGAACCGTCCCTTGTGGACACATGACTTCCGGAACTGATGAACCGCCCCTTCCGGACAACTGACTTCCGGAGAACCACCCCTTCCGGACGTCACCTGACCTCCTTGCTTAAAAGCTGCCCACGCCATCACCCAGGCGCGGACTCACGTCCCTCCATCTTGGATTTGGTGAGCTCAACCTGGAAGCGTAGAAATAAACCCGCCCGTTTTAAATTTCCCAGTCTACCTTCCTTCTTTCTCACCCTTTCCCCTCCTAAACCTTTCAGTAGGGTACAGCTGTGTTATTGTTAGATCTATAGAAATATAAAAATTTATCAGATGTTTGAATAAATAAAAATATAAAATAAAATTTATAGTCATAAACATAAAATTTTTTTTCAATAGCATATGAATTTATTTCATTAGTAAAATACAAGTAGCTTCTGGTCATCATGTGTTTTGTTACTGGATGCATGTTCAAAGTATAACTTTTCTATCATGTGGAACCTTAAAAAACCTTTGTTCAAATCTACATTAAGAAGATTTTCTCGCACCAAAATGAGGTGCCTCAAAGGGGTAGGGTAGGCTCGCCAGAAACGTGACACGCTCGCCGTCATTCTCACCTCCCACACCCGGAGCAGATGTAGCTTCTTTTTCTGGTGGGCTCACACTCAGTCCCAAAATCTTTTTCTAAACCTTGCACCAGGCAGCTACCATCAGTTGAATGGGGATAGTAATAAAGGCAAAATTTTGCACACTGACTCAGGGTTTCATCATCTCTCAAAATTCGAGCTCAGTTTCTAAGATCCCAAGATACCCCTTTTCATCTTTAGAAATGCTTTTTGCCTCTTTTTTTTGGACCTGCTACAACAACTTTCTTTTTGGCTTTTTAATTAGGATTTTATTGTATATCTTTCTCTCCTTTTATGCTTTCGGCCTTTTTTGTTTCTTTAAGCAACTTAGTGCAGTTGTATTTAGTGTGGTCTGAAAATGTCTTTTAACCAGACTGTTCAGACCATTACAGTTGTAATTATGGGTATATTTGGGCATATGTGTCCACTGTCTAATAATTTGCTTTCTTTTCCACGTTTTGTATGTTCTTATTTTGCCTCCTTTTTTTGGTCCCTGTTTTTTTATTACGTATTATTTTTATTATTCCAAGCTCCCCCTCTTGTTAGTTGTATGTTCCTATACTCTTTTGCTTTACTTTTTGTTAATTTTATTTCTTTTTTAGTTTTTGTTTTTTTTACATTAGCGATTACAATGTGACTCCTTCACATCTCAGAGTTTGATATAAATTAATGGTTTTACCACTTCATGGACCATGCTGGAACCTCAGAACCCTCCATCGCCATTTACCCCTGCTGCCTCTTTACATCATCTTTGTCTTGAATGTTAGTTCTACATGTATTTTAAATCCCATCAAATATTCCAATCCTTTTTTGTGGTCAATGTTCATCTAGATTTCTGCACTTCTTTACCCATTCTCTTGGTCTTCATTCCTTCTTACATTTTCATGTTTCCAACGATAATCTGGCTCAGTTTCCTTCTGCCTGCAGAGCTCCCTTTTGTATTTCTTTTAGTGTATTTCTCCTCTTGATGAATTCTCATTTTTTGTTGGTCTGGAAATGTCTTCATTTTAGCTCTACTTTCAAAAGATATATGTATTTGCTTTGTATAGAAATCTGGGTTGGCAGTGTATTCTCTTTTAGCACTTTAGAGAAAAAATACAACTATCTTGTGACTTCCATCATTTCTACTGAAGAAACTGCCTTTTGGTGGGAGGCTGATTTGAAGAGTGTCTCTTTGTTTTTGTTTTTTGGTAGGTTTTTTTTTTTTTTTTTAATGATGTGCCTATGTGTGTTTGTTGTTGTTGTTTTGTTGCTGCTCCTTAAATCTTTAACTAGGTATCCTTCAGCAATTTTGGAAAAATTCGCCCTCATTCTTCAAATATTGCTTTGTACCATTTGGCCTCCAATGACATATATTTAAAAGTGTGTATGGTATGTTTTTATGCTCTATTTTTAATTCTGCATTTCTTTTGTGGCTAAGTGTTGATACTTTTTGTTAACTCAACCACCAGATCACAAACTATCTGTTGATTTGATTTTAATCTGCTATTAAACCTATCTACTCAGCTTTTTATAAAAAAATTTTGTTTTGGAATAATTTCAAGTTCATAGGAATGTTGCAAAATAATACCAAAGCAAAACAGAGAGCTCCCACGTATCTACTACTCAGAGATCCAGATCTGCCAACTTTTAATATTTTGCCAAATTTTCCATATCATTCTATTTGTCTGTCTGTCTGTCTGTCTATCTATCTATCTATCTATCTATCTATCTATTTATCTAATCTATCTATTTCTCTATCTGTCTATCTAATCTATCTCTCATCATTTCTCTATCACTCTGTCATCTATCCGTCTGTCTATTTTCTAAACATTTATGAGTAGGCTGTAAACATTATACTCCTTGAATACTTAGTACTTTCATGCATATTTCCTAAGAACAAGGACACAGTTAACAAGCTGAAAATGTTTAATATTGATATAAAACTTACAATTTATAGTCCATTTTTTTTTGGTTGGCTCAATAATATGCTTTTGGGCATTTTTCCCTCCATTATTAGATCTAGTCCAGCATCATGTATTGCATTTAATTGTCATTATCTCTTTAATCTCTCTCTTTATAAGAATTTGTGGAAACATATATAATATATACAACTTAAAATTTTCCATCTCAACCACTCCCAAGACTTTACAATTCAGTGTGATTAATCACATTCACAGTGTTATGCTACCCTCACCATTGTCCATTACTAGAGCTTTCCCGTCATCTAAAACAGAAACCCTGCACCCCAATTATGCATTTACTCCTCTTTCCCCTCCCCACTCCCCTGGCAACCTGTACTATATTTTATTTCTATATGAATTTACATAATCTGGTTATTTTATGTAAGTGGAATCATAAATGTACTCCTTTTGTGTCTTATTTCATTCACCATGATGTCGTCAAGGTTCATCCATGTTATAGCATGTATCACAATTTCATTCCTTTCTGTAGATGAAAAATGTTCCATTATTTTATATATATATATATATACACACACATATATATATATATATATACCACATTTTGTTTATCCATTCCTCTGTGGATGGAAACTTGGATTGCTTTCCCATTTTGGCTATTGTAAATAAAGCTGCTATGAACACTGCTATATAAATATCTGTCTGAGTCCCTGTTTTCAATTCTTTTGGGTATATACCTAGAAGTAGAATTGCCAGGTTGTAGGGTATTCTATAGTTAACTTTTTGAGAAACTACCAAATTGTTTTTCTCAAAGACTGCATGATTTTACATTCCCACCAAACACACATATTAAAGTTCCTATTACTTGCATCCTCCCCTGAACTTATAATTTTCCATTTTTTAATAATTGCCATTCTAGTGGCTATGAAATGGTATCTCATGTGGCTTTGATTTGTATTTCCCTAATGGTTCATGATGTTGAGCTTCTTTTCATGTGTTTATTGGCCATTTGTATATCTTCTTTGCAAAATTGTCTATTCATGTTCTTTGCCCATTTTTAATTGGATTGTTTGTCTTTTTGGTATTGAATTGTGAGAATTCTTTACATATTTTAGGTCTTAAACCCTTATCAGATATATTTTCTTTCATTCTATGTGTTGTCTATTTACTTTCTTCATAATGTCCTTTGATGCACCAAAGTTTTAAAATTTCATGGCGTTCAATTCATCTCTTTTTTCTTTTGTTGCTTGTACTTTTGGTGTAAAGCCTGAGAATCCTAACATAAGCTCCTGAAGATATTTCCTCAATGTTTTCTTCTAAGAGTCTTATAGTTTATGTCATTGGTCAATTTTGAGTTATGTTTTTGTATATGGTGTGAGTTAGGGGGTCCACTTTCATTCTTGTGCATATGGGTATACACTTTTCCCACCACCATTTGTCGAAGAGACTATTCTTTCCCCATTGAGTGGACTTGGCTACCTTGCCAAAAATTGGTTGACCATAGATATATAGATTTATTTTTGTGATTTCAATTCTACTCTATTGGCCTACATGTCTGTCTTTGTAAAAGAATCACACTGTTTTGATTACTGTAGCTTTGTAGTGAATTTTGAAAGTGGGACATGTAGGTCCTCCGACTTTGGTCTTCTTTTTCAAGAAAAAGAAGGGGTACAGGATTCTTTGCCCCTCCATATGAATTTGATGATTAGCTTTCCATTTCTGTGTGAAAGATTGTAGGAATTAAAAAAAATCTTATTAGAGAAATTTTGGGTTTACCGAACAATCATGCAAAATAAAAAAGCAGGATTCCCACACCCCACCCCACCACCAGCATTGGTGTGGAACATTTGTTACAATTCATATAGCACTTTTTAATAATTGCAGTAGCCAGCATTTATTGAAAGATTCTATGTTCTAGGTAGCCACTCTATGGAGCAATTTGCATAGGTTATCTCATTTAAGACACCCAATACACAGACGTGTGAAATTGATCCTATTATCATTATTATTAGTAGTAGTGGTAGTTAGAGAAGTGATAGGTTTACAGAAAAATCATGTAAAAAATACAGCATTCCCATGTACACCCCGTCACTGATTACTTTGCATTAGTGTGGAACTTTTGTTACAATTGATGAAAGAATATTAAAATAGTGCTATTAACTATAGTCCATCATTTACAGTAGGGTTCACTGTGTTGTATAGTACCATGTTTTATCTTCTAACTTTCCTTCTAGTAACATATATGATCCAAAATTTCCCCTTCAACCACATTCATATACATAATTCAGAGCTGTTAATTACACTTACAATAATGCATTACCATCACCATCATCCATTTTCAAACCTTTACAATCAACTTAAATAGGAAATATGTACGAATTAAGCATCAGCTCCTTATTCTTTACCCCTAATCTATCCCCTGGTAACATATATTCTAGATTCTAACTCTATGAGTTTACTATGAGTTCATACCAGTGAGATCATATGATATTTGTTCATTTGTTGTTTGGCTTATTTCACTCAGCATAATGTCCTCAAAGTTCATCTGTGTTGTCACATGTATCAGGAGTTCATTCCTTTTATGACTGAAAAATATTCCATTGTAGGCATGTACCACATTTTTTTCATTTTTTTAAAAATTTATTTTTATTTTCACTTTTTTTGTGAAAAAAAACTGTATATACAAAAAAGGCAATAAATTTCAAAGTACATTGCAACAGTTAGTTGAGGAACAGATTTCAGAGTTTGGTATGGGTTACAAATACAATATGAAGTTAGACACAGTATAAAATCTCATCAAAGTCAGTTAAAGGCATGGTCTGTCCTAATTTTCCTCTGGCTCTGGACCTGTAAAACTCAGAACAAGTTATTTGCTGCCAACATACAAAAGAGGAACAGTCATGGGATACACACACCCATTTCCATAGGGAGGAAGGAACACAGGGTCACAGGACCTAAGCAGTTTTGAAAACCTGCAGGGCAAAGTCCGTTAGATTTCAAAGTCTGAGAGTCATTTAGTTTTAGGGTTTAGAAAGTGGCAGTCCACACTTCCCAAGGGCCCATGCAGAGGCCTGCCTCGCTCTGAATGCAACCTTGTGGGACATTGGGGAGACCCCCTTTTTCTCGGCTCCACCCCCTCCAAGGATCGGGGTTTTGCCTTGGCTCTCTGCCATCTTCAAGGCAAATGCTCAGCCTCTTCATATGTTGTCAGCCAGGCTGTCCCCAAGCCCCAAGGAAAGTGCTTCACCCTCTCCAAGGCCTGAGGCGGCATGACTCTTCCACTGCAATGAGGTGGAAGGCACATCCTCTGCCTTCAGGAACCTCACCTTCTCCACTTACTTGGGTGGGTCCACTCTTCAGGCCCAAAGCATCTTGACTTCAGACCCCAGCCTCTATGGTTTTACCTCTGAAGTTATTTTTCCTCCACTGTCCCTCTCAGTCCTGACTGGCAGTGGTTCTCTTTATACATATCCTGCAACACTCTTGTTGGCTTTCTATGCAGTAGCCTCAGAACGTGCCCAGCAGACAAAGGATTTTCCACAAATCCTTCCTGGATAACTCCAGGTCCAATCCTGGCTTGCTCTGAAATGGCTGACTGGTTCCACATTTGGTCAGATCCTCACATGGGGCACTATTCTTTGGGGTCTCCCTTCTTGGACATCCAGAATTTTCCAGAACATCAATTTCTGGTTTCTTTGTACCCAAGAGTTCAGTTCTCTGCTTTTCTTTCTCCTTTCTCATTTCACTATAAGCTGTGAGGAGAAACCAGGCTGCACTTCCCGCATTTAATTTGGAGATCTTGTCTGCTAAATATCCAAGCTCATGGCTTTTAAAATCTGCCTTCCAGCCAAAGCCACTAGTCAACTTTGCTAGATTATCTGCAATTTTAAAACAAGGATCGCTTTCCTTCCAGTCTGCAATAACACGTGTCTCATTTCTGTGTAGAACCTGGTCAGAGGTATCTTTAGAGTCCACATTTCTACCAACAGTCTCTTCAAATTATTTCGGGCCTTCTCTATCCATTTAAAAAACCATTCCAGCATGTTTGGTATTTGCAAACTACAGTAGCACTCCACTCCCAGTACCAAAATCTGTTCTAGTTTGCTAGCTGCCGGAATGCACTATACTAGAAATGGGATGGCTTTTAAAAAGGGTAATTTAATAAGTTACAAACTAACAGTTTTTAGGCCATGGAAATGTTCCAACTTAAGCAAGTCTATAGAAATGTCCAATCTAAGGCATCCAGGGAAAGACACTTTGATTCAAGAAGGCTGATGAAGTTTAAGTGGAAAGGCACATGGCTAATATGCAACATCTGCTGGCTTTTTCATGGCTCTACAAAAAAAGGAGTCTGTCCAAAATGCTTCCTCTTTTAAAGGATTAATGGATGGAGTCACAACTCTATGGAAGCTACCTGATCAAAAGTAACCACCCAAATGGGTGGGTCACATCTCCATGAGAACAATCGGAATGTTCCCAGCCAGCAATATTGAATGAGGTTTAAAAGACATGGCATTTCTGGGGTCTACCATAGGTTCAAACCAGCATACCTCCTTAGATTAAATTTACCAGTGACTTTTTATGCTTCATATAGAAATGTCTAAACACATGTTCCGTCACATTTCATTTTCATTTTGCAGTGCTATAGTAACTTTTTTCTCTCTTGCTTTAAAGGATAGGCACTCTTTCATGCCAGATATTTCCGAAGTCAAGCAGATGGTGCTGTACCCATACAAAACTCCAAAATCCAGATGATTGACTGCATTTTTTATTGACTGCATTTTTTATTCTTATCTGGATATTTTGGTGTTGTGTAGATGCTTTCTAAAAGGGCATTTCTTATATTTTAAGAAATCTATTGTAATGGATTCAGACACTCTATTAATGTGATATATCAATTTTTTTGATATGTTAACCCATCTTTGGATGCCTGGGATAAATCCCACTTGGTCATAGTTTATAATTCTTATATGTGCTGTTGGATTTGGTCTACTAGTATTTTCTTGATGATTTTTGGATCTATATTCATAGGGAAAATTGGTGTGTAATTTTCTTTTCTGGGGTATCTTAACCTAGTTTTGGTATTGGTTTGATTGCTGGCCTCATAGAATGAATGAGAAAGTCTTTCTTTCACATTCAATTTTTAGAAGAGTTTGAAAATATTGGTGTCAATTCATCTTTGAATGTTTGGCTAAATTCATGACTGAAGCACATAGGTCCTGTTTTTTTCTTTATTGGGAGGCTTTTGATTAATGAATTACTAACTGGTTATTTGTCAGTTAAGATCTTCTATATGTTCCTGAGTCAGTTTAGATAATTTATGTGTTCCTTGGAATTTGTCCATTTCATCTGAGTTATTTAATTTGTTGGTATACAATTCTTCATGATATCTTGTAATTATTTTTATTCCTGTGAGGCCTGTAGTAATGTCCCCCTTTTCACTTCTAATCTTGGTTATTGGTGTTCTTTCTCTTGCCTGCTTTGTCAGTCTAGAGGAAAGTTTGCCTTTGCAACCTCCTTTCTTTACCCTGCAAGCTTCCCCTCCTAACTATAGAGCCCTATGCTCTCATCCTTTCCAAACTTACCTTCCAGAGCATTGCTCCAGAGTTGCATATCAGAGACATGTTAATATTTTGATCACCAGAAACTGTTTTCCAACAGATGCCAATTACGTAGATTGCAGTGTGAATAAGGACTACCAAAGTCCTGCATTATGGCTCTATCCCAGAGCTTCCTGTACAAGCCTTGCTTAGGTCATCCTGCAAGTACAGTACTCTCAGATTCAGACCGTCTTCCTGTAATAAAAGCATCCCTCACTCCTGGTCTATGTCCTTTGCCTCCTATTTTCAGTGTATTTCCAGATAACAGGAAGTTTAGACTCTATAGCTAAAACAGAATGTAATCTTTACAGACTAGTGCATTCCTCTTCTCAATTAATTAGTTTTCATTTTAAAAGACTTCTACTGATTATTGAAAAGTTTTCAATCCAAAGGAATGGCTATCACATTGGCAGATATATTTCTGCAGACTTGTGGGGGAAATTGAAGGATTAGGTTAAATTTCGCTCATGACTATTTAATCTTTTTAGTAATCTGTTATGTCACATATGTCTAAGAATGAACCTAAAGATGGATAATCATGTATTTCAGAGTTTAGCATATTTTGCTTGTTTCTCTTCAGCTACTCTATAGTCCAGCCCTGTCTAGGCCTGTATTTAACAGAATTTGAGCCTAGGAGTTTTCCAGTGCCTATGATAATATTTATGTTAAGTCCCGTGTATTATAATGGGCATAATAAACAATGTCTTAATTTGGGAACATTTTGCAACACATTTTTCAATGTTTGTGATATTTTAAAACTTTTCTGTCAATTTTTGAATCACTTGTCCTTCCATATCCAGGTACTTAATTATGCAGTGTCAGAAATTCAGTTTAATTACTGTACAAGGTAAAATTTAATAGCAAACTTCATGAGGAGCATATTGTGAATGTCTTATTACATTGAAAAGATGAATATCCTTGTAATAATCTTTGATGGCTTCAGTAAAGAACTATTTAGAATGACTTTAAAAAATTACACAATTACCGCACATGTTCTTAATCTGACTCTGTGTGGAGAACAAAGGACAGAGAGCAGTGTCATCACAAGGGAATGTGCATGTGTCTTCCAGGGAATCTGAAAATGTTGTGTGCATCAATGTGGTAAATGGGAAGTCATTGACTGGCAGGAGAAAAGATGTTGAGATCTAGCCCACTTTTCTGAAGGTTACTTTTCTGCAGAAAAGGAATGAGTATATACTTTTTTTTTTGAGTATATGCTTTTGATGCACAATTTAAGTTTTGTTTTTATTGTAAAGTAAAACAGATTCAGAAAATTACACATAGCACAGAAATTATTGTGCACAGCATAATGAATTTTTTAGCATAATGAATTACCATAAGGCAAATCATTGCAGAGGTCAAGAAACAGAGCCTGGCCAGTCACTGCAGAAGTTGTCCACTTGACTCATCCCAGTGGTAACCCCTTCCCTCCTCTTGACATTTTTTTTTTTTTTCATGGGCAGGCACCGGGAATCGTACCCGGGTCTCCGGCATGGCAGGCAAGAACTCTGCTTGCTGAGCCACCATGGCCCACCCCTCTTGAGTTTTATAGTAATGTTTTCATTAAAAATTTTCACCCAAGTGCATATCTCTAAACACTGTAGTCAATTTTGCCCATTTTTGAAAAGTATTTTTAAGTCTTTTAAATCTAAATGTTTTCCCACATCTCTTTTTTATGCTCTTGCTATTTATTGGTTGAATAACCCAGGTTGCTTGACCTGTTGAGATCATATTCTCTGGATTTTGCTGATTACATTGCTATATCCTAGTTTTGGAGTATTAATTACCTCCTTACAAGTTGTTAGGCAGTTTGGCAGTGGTGTGAAGCTTGAGTTAATAAGAGAAACCATTCATCAATCCACACATATCCTGCCCAAGCTGACAAAAACCTTGTTGTAACAACAGTGAAATAGAATGTGTGTGTTTCAGAGGCTTGTACGAAGCTTTTCAGTAATATTGTTGACAGGTACTAATAAAAGAATATACTCAAAGTTTTTAATCTAATAAAAGGCTAAGATTTATGCTTATGCACAAAGGCTTGACTTTCTGAGTGTCTGTCTGTCTGTCTACTGACTGCCTGATTGCATTAGTGAAGGAGAGAAGAAGAGATCCATGAACAGAGTGATTAGTATCTCTTTGGGCAGAGCTCAAAACCAGCTATTTATGGCTTAAAAATGATGCCTTTATAAACTTGCATCGGATTGTAATTTTTTTTTAGATTGACAATTAAGCAGCTTTATAGCAGCACTTAAAAAACTAAAAGGCAAGTTACAACATTGTATTTTGTGATTATTAAAATGTTATGAAATTATGCATTTAAAAAAGATAAAGTGAATATATAATTGTTCACAGTGGTAAAATTATAGGTGTTTCTTTCCTCACATATTATCTCATGTTTTCGTGTATATAAAAAGATACATTCATATCATGTCACATATATCTTTTTTAACCAATTTTTTATTGTGAAATATATATACAAAAAAAGGAATAAGTTTCCAAGTACATTTTAATAAGTAGTTATAGAATGGATTTTAAAGTTTGGTATGGGTTATTGTTCCATGATTTTTTATCTTTTCTTCTAGCTGGTGACACTGGAGACCAACAGAAATATCAATATGATTCAGCAGTCCTACTCGTTTGTTAAATTCTATCTTCTCTGTTATACTCCTCCTTCTCTTTAAATAACATATATACATAAAAGCAATAAATTTCAAAGTTCATCGCAACAATTAATTGTAGAACAAATTTCAGAGTTTGGTATGGGTTACAATTCCTTAATTTTAGATTTTTATTTCTAGCTGTTCTAAGATACTGGAGGCTAAAAGAAATATCAGTATGATTCAGCACTCATACTCATGTGTTAAACCCAGTCTTCTCTGTATAACTCCACCATCACCTTTGATCTTTCTTTCACTCTTTAGGGGTATTTGGACTAAGCCCATTCTAACTTTTTCATGTTGAAAAGGGCTGTGGATAATATGGGATAGGGGGATGGAACTAGTTGATATTCTGGAGAGGCTGGCCTCTCTGCATTTCAGGACTTACCTGGTCCAGCGACCCATCTGGAGGTTGTAGGTTTCTGGAAAGTTACCTAGAGCATGGAACCTTTGTAGAATCTTATGTAATGCCCTAGGTATTCTTTAGGATTGGCAGGAATGGTTTTGGTTAGGGTTTGAAGCATGTACAAAAGTGACCTCTGGTGTAAACTTTTGCCTCTATTTGAACTCTCTCAGCCACTGACACCTTATTTGTTACACTTTTTACCCCCTTTTTGTCAGAATGGCATGGTTGACCCCATGGTGCCAGGGCCAGGCTCATCCCTGGATGTCACGTCCCATTAGAGGGAAGGACAATGGTTTCACTTGCTGAGTTGGGTTTAGAGAGAGAGACTACATCTAAGCAACAGAAGAGGTTCTCTGGAGGTGACTGTTAGGTATAACCATAGAGGTAGGCTATGCTTCTCCCCTGCATACATAAGCTTCACAACAGAAAGCCTCAAGATCAAGGGCTTGGCCTATTGATTTGGGTGTCCCTAATGTTTGGCACAGTATTTGGGGTTTCCCTGATGGTAAAGTTTAGCAGTTCCGTAATTTCTCTCCCATCACTCAAGGAACTTTGCCAATACTTTTTGGTTATCTTCTTAATATCACTCTGGGATGGATCCAGGCATTGCATTAAACTATACAGGATTACAGGCTCTCATTCTTATCCTGGGCTCCCTGTGTTTGGATTGTTTAAATGATCTATCCAGACAGGTTGAGTTAGATTATGTGCTACAGAAAACTTAGGTTCTAGACATAATAAAACTTTCTTCCTTTGGTCTCAAAGAGTAGGTGAAGTTCTAAAATACAGGCAATGTCTTCCTTACCGCTGTATGCTGAATGACGTTAATCCTGACCCAATCAGTTCATTCTTATCTCTAAATACCAGGTTATACATGTATAAAACAGTGCCTCAAAATCCAGAAACAATTCCCTCCATGGGCTAAATGTGACTGCCATAAGAGCTTATAATCTAGGCCCTAGTTTTCTTATAGGTATTTTCTAAATGAGATCAAACAATATTGCTCTTTTGTTTCTGGCTTATTTTGCCTCACAAATGTTGCACAAGTTCATCCACGTCATTGCATGCCTCACAACTTTGTTCCTTTTTGTAGCAGCACCATGTTAAATCATATGTTTATGCCACATTCACCAATCTACTCCTCAGTCAGTGTATCTTTCAGCCACCTGCATTCACTAGGCATCATATATAGTGTCCAAAATCCACAGCCCATCAACACTCACAATTTTGGATAATTTCATTGTTCCCAAGAGAAAGACGGGAAATAAATACACCATCACCAAACAGAAGATCCAAACCTCCCCTTAATTCTTGTCCCTCCCTCCATTATGTACCCTTGATATTGCTGTGGTATTGTTGATGTTTTCCTGCTAAACATAGCCCATAGCATGCGATAACAACTCTCCCCCTATACCCTGAAATTATACATGCTTTGAACAAGATTCATACCTTTGGAGTACTTCATGCAAGAACTTACTAATATTTGTAGTGTTAATTGGGGGGATCCATGAGTCCATACAACCCCTTTCAATCATGTTCACCTTCATTATAGTAATATTACTTATAGACCCACTAGTGAACTGTTTTCACTTCTGCCTATTCCCTTACAACTAAATTCAACCTTATTAGCAAACTGTTCACCAATCTCAAGCTTCTGTGTACTCCAGGTTCCCTATTTCTATGTAATAAGCCTCTGATTTTACTTTTACCCTGGTCATAAAAGGGGAATCATACCATATCTGTTCTTTATGTCTGGCTGATTTCACTCAGCATTATGCCCTCAAGGCTCATCCATCTTGTCATGTGCTTCAGGATGTCATTTCATCTTACTGATGTATAATATTCCATCGTGTGTATGTACCACATTTTGTTAATCCACTCGTCTGTTAATGGGCACTTGAATTGTTTCCGTCTTTTAGTGATTGTGAATAACGCTGCTATCAACATCAGTGTGTAGATGTCTGCTTGGGTCACTGCTTTCATTTCTTCTGGGTATATTACTGAGTAGTGGTATTGTCAGGTCGTGGGGAAACTTGATATTTAGTTTTCAGAAGAACCGCCAGACCGCACATGTATCTTTTAAGTTAAAAAAAATTGATAGATTTCCCCACAGTTTTTGTTGAATGATAGACATATTGAAAGGATCTTTTTTTTGCAATTCCTTTTATCCCTCTAAACACACTGCTTTGCCCTCAATGCATATACTGTGTGTGCTGCATAACGTAAAGAATTTCTAGTTAACTCAGTACGCCACATGTCCATTTGTTTCCATGCCAGGCAAAGCAGAAGAGCAGTAAAAACTTTTGCTCCTAATAGAGTATTCATCCCACCCCCCAAAATATATATTTATCCACACAATAGTAAAATATATATATTTCATATTTCATATATTTTATATATTTTATATTTCAATCATGTTCACCTTCATTATAGTAATATTACTTATAGACCCACTAGTGAACTGCTTTCACTTCTGTCTATTCCCTTACAACTAAATTCAACCTTATTAGCAAACTGTTCACCCATAATAAGTATATATATATATATTAGGTGCTAGATATTTGTACAAGGCAAGAATTCAATCTAAAACTTAGAACTGTAAATAATTAAATAATTTAATAAAATAATTAAAATTTTTCTAGTTTTAATTGTGTTATTCACAAAGCTCATAACCCTGGAATATTTTTCTCATCTGAAAGAACTTTCCCTATCTAGTGAATGGTTATGCCTAGTTATCAGTTAGTGTTCTGTCATTTTTACATCATTATTTGTTATTGCACTTAGGGTGGAAACGAATTGAATCTGCTCTCAGCATGTTGTGGCAGAGTTTTGGAACCAGCTCCTTTAGAAAGATCTACCAGCTTGATGGCCTTGTCGGAGTTTCAAAATTTCTAAGTAGAGTCTCTAATCTCTTAGCCTGTTCTGATCTTCAAGAGCACAGCCAATTACTATGGATTAACATTTCTTATCAATGGGCCAGGTGGCACCTCCCATGAACATGCACTGTACATGACATATACATGACATAAGTGGCTCTTGACATTTTCAAGATCATCCAGGAACTTATGGACCATCTCATCAGTGGTCCCAGTGGCATGCTTTAGAGTTTCTTGCTTCTGGAAGTTTCTAATTGTTTCTACTGAACCTTCAACAGGCAGAGTTCTCCCATCAAACGATTTGCAGTTAGATTTAATTCTTCTCTTCCTCTATTGCTGATCCGCCTCATGACCTGGATATTTTGGATACTGTGAATCATCTCCAAGAGGGTTTCTTTCTCTTGTTCAATAACAATTGCTGCATCTCTCGAAGCTTCAACCTGCTGGTCCAGGCTCTCCGGCAGGTGGCTGAGCAGTTGGCCAAGGAGGAGAGCAGCAGAAGCGCCCCTGGTGGGCTTTGGTTGACCTTTCCCTGAGCCATCTGAGCCTCCAGGAGGGTCAGCCACGAGGTCACCAGCCCCTGGCAGCGGGACTTGAGTGTTTCCGCGGTTGTAGGTATCGACGTCCAGACTGTATTTTTGAAAAGAAAGAACTTTGCATGTACTTTCATGGTCCTACAGGACATAAATGTTGCAAATAAAGGATAGGAGGTAAGTTAGTAGAGTGCTCTAGTGATTTGAAATGGCTGGTTTAGTACTTGCACACAGGAGCCGTTGAAAGATGGTGGGTTCCTTCTACCTCCCCATTGGCTCCTCAGTCCAATCTGAAAATTGTTGACTTCACGTTTGTGCCTTCTCTTTGTTTTTGCCTTTTAATTTTTGACAAATTATTTAGCAATCAATTTTCCTTTTTAAAAGAAGAAACTATTTTGAACAAATATTACAAATTTAATATATGCACATCTATGTAGTCACCAAAGAGCCTAAAAAATAAAATAAAAATAAAACAGCCTAAAAAATAAAACTTGTTCCTAATCCCATTTCTCTGAGTACTACTTTTGACTTTGGGGCTTAATGTTTTTATCATGTGCTTATTTTTAATTGCATATGTTTATATTTGTAACTCAGGAACATATAATTCCTTAAGGTATGTAATAAGACATATATATGAGATATATATTTAAAGATAATACATTTCATAAATAAAAGAAATTTAGCTCTCCACTAAAATGTAAGTGGATGAAAGAACATTGACTGAAACCATCACCCAAATAGATTAAGCCTTAAAGTTCAAAATCTGGGCGGGTGATGGTGGCGCAGTGGCAGAGTTCTCGCCTGCTGTGCTGGAGACCTGGGTTCGATTCCCAGCGCTTGCCCATGGGGAAAAAAAAAAGTTCAAAATCTGTAACTCAGAAATAATTGTCTCACTGTCATAGAAAACCATCTGAAATGACGCGGCATCCTGCTGTATAACAGGTCCCCACCTCTGGACTGCGGCGTGGCCCAGGCAATGCTGGTTTTGGTTGCCCGGAGTTCCCGCACCTGCCTCAGAAGGCCTGGGCAATGTCAGAGCCCCTCAGAGGGCTAGTGTCCAGCCCTGCCCAGCAGGCCCCGCTCTGCCTGAACCCAGGAGGCTGGACAGGGTGGGGGGTGGGGGTTGGGGGGTGGGGGTGGCTGTTTAGAATGGAGAGTGATCCAGAGGAGATAGTGTTATTTTAGGAGGTACATGAAACAACAGAGGAGTGGGTGGAAGTTCTGAGTCGGGAAATTTTGAGAGACTTGGTTGGGAACCAGAGGAGGAGGGCTGGTTAGGAGAAGGATCCAGGATCTCTGTGTGACAGATTAAGGTGGCTGGAAAGACTGATGGTGGCTGGAGAAGAAAGGTGATCTAGGGTATGTGGAGGTATTGGCTTAAAGAAGTGGGTGGGGGGGAGTCTGTGGCAAGTGGGTTAGAAGGGGCCTGTGGTAGGCAGAATTCTAGGGTGAACCTCAATGGTGTACCCTCCCCCTGCCTTGTGCCACCTTCCCCTTTGTGCAAAGGGAACTTATGCATAGGATGGGGTAGCACTCCTGCGATTGTTATGTTTTATGGCAAAGGCAAGAGGGTTTTGCAGGTGGGCCTGGTCTTATCAGGTGAACCCTTTAAAGGAGGGAAGCTCTTCTGCTGGCCTGAAGAGGCAAACAACCATGTTGTGAACTTCCTAGAGAGATGAGTAGCCTCTAGGAGCTGACGTCCTCAGTATAGCTTGTAAGGAACTGAAGTCTGCCAATAACTAGAATAAACTTGGAAGAGGTCCCTGAGCTCCAGATGCAGCCTTCTGAGACCCTGAACAGTAGGTTTGGCTAAGAGGTGCTTGGACTCCTGACCCAACCAAATTGTGAGATAACAAATTTGCGTTGTTTTTAGCCTCTAAGTTAGTGGTAATTTGTTGCACAGCAATAGAAAACTATTACAGGACCTCTCCTAAAATGCTTACTTGGGACACCAAGATACCTATCCAGGCTTCTAGACAAAACTGTCATAGTGACATGGATCATTTTGGAAAATATTTTGCCTATATGATGGCACATTTGCCTAAGTCTGCTCCAAGAGCCATGCTTAAGTTGGTTTTTAAGACCGTATTTTCTTATTTCTTAGTTTTGCAGTGTTCTGTAGCCATTGATTAGAAGACTTCAGAGCCTTTAATAATCTCCTTTATCTATTAAATAATGGAATGTGAAAGTGGTAAATTTTATGCTAAATTGGTTCCTTTTTAATCAAAAACTGACATCTTCATCCCTATAATTAATTAATTTCCAATGGTCTCACCTGACTTTGTCAGCCATCCCCTTAATGAATTCTGATCTACAATTATTGTTGCCGGAAAAAAATGATAATGTCTTCATAATTTTCTAATTGGCATTTGAGGCAAGTCTGAGAGGAATATTAGAAACCCAGGATATAGACAGAAATTCTTAGTGCTGATGAAGAAAAAAGAAGAATTTTATGCTTTGGAAAGAACTATTCAAAACATATGGTACCACATCCTTCTGCTTTTATGTTTAATCTGTGCTCTTCTAGCCAGAATCCATTGGAAGATTAATGATCCCTATATAACATTTTGTATTTAAAATACAGAATGTGCCCTTACTTTGATTTTTTTTTTTTTGCATGGGTAGGCATCGGGAATCGAACCCAGGTCCCCGGCATGGCAGGTGAGAACTCTGCCTGCTGAGCCACCATGGCCCACCCTACTTTGATTTTTAATGTACTTTGTATGCAGACAATTATTCATTAAGAAGTGAAGGGTTCCAAAGGAATCAAATTCGCCTGCCTTTTATATCCTCTCCACTCAGAGCAAGTGATCTTCTGAAGACACAAGGTTAAACAAATCACTGTAATCAGAGAAAATGGCATATTTAAATTAGTGTGAATGTGTTTTATTTTAGGAATTTATTTTACGATAATGTCACAGAATGGGAAAGAATCTTCTCCATCTGTTTGTAGGTTGCTTATAAGAAAAGCCAGCAAATGGAATGGTCAAAGATATACAGTTTAAAGTAGATGTCTGCTCTTCCTTCTTTTGTGTTTCACTTCTTGCCAAGAAGTAAGAGTGGAAAAATCTTCCAAAATTTAGAGTGTTCCAGTATGCAGTGCAGTATGATGGCAGCTGCTCAGGAAATCTTTAAGAGACAGAAAAAAAAAAAAAAAAAAAACACCCCAGAAAGAAACGTTTAGGAAAGGCTCCAGATTGTCAGCATGAGAATTTGGAGTTCACCTAATTGAAAGTTATGCGATAGGGTGTTTGAGATCTGTTTCTAAAGATGCAAGGATTGTTGGAGTTGAAGCTACCTGTGTGAAAACACTTAGGAAGCGTGTTTCACACTCTCTGTCATTGTTTAAAATCTTGAAAGAAAATGTTGGCCTGAGTCCATGTAACCCTCTCCAAAAAAAATAAATAAATGAAATGACGAGTCAACTGATGCTCGTTACACACCTTTTCTCTCTGATGGGGAAAAGATAAAACCCTTCCCAGAGCTTAGCATCTGACAATACATTATATCCTTAGTCAGAAATTAAGCTGCACCAAGAGAACTAATGGAGCAGAACAAAATCTCTAAAAACAAGTCCCCTTTTGTTATCATAGAGCTTTTTACAACATCCTTCTTTGCTTGTGGTGCATTAGCAGAGCTGAAGAGCTGTGCTGCTGTAGTGACCTGGGGAGCAAGTGGGTCAGCTACCCGGGACTAAAGTCTACTCAGTTTGCAGCAGGCAAAGGTCTTTGCTAGCCTGTCCACATGAACACAGGTGTCCCTGCAGTCTTTAAGAAGGAATTAGTAATAATACAAAACGTGCATAGCATATCAGGCCACTGGGAATGAAATAGTGTAATGGTAAGGGGGAAAAAGCATTATGTTTGTTATATTCAAAGACCAAATTAGAGAGAGCGTGAATGAGATCAGTTAACTCAGAAAGACAAGGCTCACAAAATACTTCATTTCAGAATTTGTATAGCAAGTAAAGACCCCCCTTCTCTATCCTTTTGGCGCCTTCTTCTCTGTCCCCCAGAACTGCAATGACGCATAGTGCATGCTAAGTCCCAGCGTGTTTAGGAACGTCAGAGGGCCTCTGAGACACTGCATCTTGAATTCCAGGAGGAAATTCCTTTGCTTTTTTATTTTATAATTTTAACTAGCCTTTTCTCTCTCGGCCTCCTTGGCCTGCCCTGTGAGCGAACAGTGTGAGACGGGCTCTGGTTATCATTTAGTTTACAGCACTGCTGAAACCGCTTGAGTGAGCCTGGCTTGAGTGAGCCTGAACTGTGTAGAATAAATTTCCAAGTGTACTCTTTTGCTAACCATAAAGCACATATATTTATATTATGTCCAGATAATTGTTTTTACTTAATAATTTTAACGAAAATCTTATTTCTTCATAAATGTTAAAAAGGAACACCAGCCTTATCTGTAATTTAATTTTTTAACTTTTGGAGTAACCCATCTCCAACTCTGGTTACTTTACTCAACATATTTTTTTTTAATAAAAAGAAGAAGCTGTATTGGAAACTGGAAAGTGTTCTTTCCCCTCATAGAGCTTATACTCTCATGAGGGAGACAAAACTAAACCAAAACAATGTAAAATTGCATTAGTAAAAAGCCTTATGAAGCATTATCATAGTATGCTATAGAAGAGCTTAACAAAGGAAAGCCCGACAGAGATTGTGGGTTCAAGTAAAACATGGTTCAATAAAGTGATTATGGCAATACAGACATTAAAAATAAATGGGGGCAATTTATGAGCTGAAATTGACAGGAATTTGTGATTGGATTGGGTATAGAAGATTACAGATTGCCTGGTGACAGCTAACATCCTTCGTTAAGATTAAAGATCAGGGTGGCCAAATGATCCTGGGCTCGATTTTGTACTTGCACCACTTACCATTATATATATATATATATTTGTCTGTCTCTTTGATTATAAATTATGCTACACATAAAGGGCTATTGTCTTATTCATTTCTGTTTCCCCCAGTGCCTAGAATAGTGTCTGAATGAAGCTGACTCAGAATTTGTGAGTATATGAATGAAGAAATGAATGAGCACAGTGAGTTTTTCTGTTGCTCTTGAGATATCTCAACTGGATCTTTCAGGTAGGCAATTAGATAACATGGATTAGGGGCACAGAGTTGAGATCTGAGCTAGATATGTATATTCAGGATCATCAGTAAATAAATGGCAACTGTGACCCTGCCATGAACAAAGAAGGAGGCTTGGCTTCAAGACTGACACGCTGACATCATAGGGCAGAGAAGAGAATGAATCTGTAAAGAAACTGTTGGAAGGATGGCTTGAGGTGTAGGAAGAAGAGTGGGATAAAGTAACACAGATGCCAAGGGAAAAGAAAGTTCCATACCAGAAGGAATAATCAATCAGTGGTGTTGAATAAATGACAAATATGCATTGGCTCTAGTAACATGGAGGTTATGGTCATTTTGGGGAAACTTGTTTTAGTTCAGTGATATTGACATAATCCAGATGGAAGTGAGATTAGGAATTACAGGGAAGCAAAGAAACAGCAAAACCAATTATGCACTATTATTTTGAGAAGCATGAAAGACTTATATCTTGAAAAGGGATGTTTTGGGGGAAATTACTCTTATTGTTATGTTTTTATAGAGGTGGACACATCAGAACATGTTTAAATGCTGCTGGGGAACGTTCTGTAAGAGTGGAAGTTAAAGTACAGGATAGAATGTGAGTTATTTTGGGATGGATGATTAAGAAGAATGAAAGTATTGGTTTTAGGTATGAAGAAAGGTCCATGGGACCTTCCTCTTGCGTCTGGAATGAAGGCTCATCAGAGAGAGGGACACCGAAAGCAAATGTCACGGTTTATCTTTTTTTACCTTTAACGTGTGCAGGCAAATAGATTAGTGTAATCTGGGTGTAGAGGTATTTGCAGTCACACCTGGTCTAGTGTGCTCGCTGCTGGGAGGGGCACTCACTGACTCAGTCCATGGGCCAGGCCTGGCATCTCTGCTCCAGGAGAGGACAGGAAAGGAAGGTAAATAGAAGGCAAAATTAGCTTAACCTTATTTTTGAATTACAAACAGTATCTCTGTCATCCAGTTGTTTCCTGGGGCAGTAGCTAGCACATCCCTCAGCGTAATCTGCCTTGGCTTTATAAAGTATCTGACAATGCCGAGTCCAACAGGCCCTGGACCACCTCTGGTGCCCTGAACAGATTAACACAGAGGGAAAAGGCGTGTCAGCAGCTGATGAAGTACTGCACGTATTGACTCCTCCGGTTCCCGAAGAATAGTTGGGGTTAACCTCCTATTGTGCTCTTCATTTTCCTTCCACCTGCCATCCTGCTGATGCACTTTGCTCACTCGTGTCCAGATGTTTTTATTTATTCCCGTGTCTCAGCAAGTCTTCCGCACTGTGCCCTTTCCCAAGGGAATTTGCAATTTTTCTTTTAGTTACACAAACCGATCGTAAATGTTTTCTCATACCCACTTTAGAATTATTATGATATGAACAGAATCATGCAGCATTCTTCTGTGACTTGCTTCTTTTGCTCAGCATTAGGCTTTTGAAATTCATTGGCTTTCACAGCTATATATTGTTCCAAGGGATGAATATACCAGAATTTATACATCCTACCTTGGATAAAGAGGTTCTTTCCCATTTTCAGCTATGAAGAACAACATTCTTAATAGGCAAACTTTTGTTCATTTTATGTGAATATATCAAAATGCATCCATTCTATCATGGCTGAACATTTAGGTTATTTCCCACTTTTTTTGCTATTAGACGCAACGGCCCTATGAGCAGTCTTGAACATGTCTCTGAACATGAGTGTAGGAGTTTCCATTTTTGAAGTTCTGTTTTATACCTAGTGATGGGATTGCAGTATAGTGTACGCACACTAAGCAAAGCTATTTAATACGAAGCTATTAGGCAAAGTAACTGTACCTTTTTACGGTTTCCATAAGTAATTGGAGTTTCTGTTGATTCACACCTTTGACTACACTTAACATTGTGCAAATTTTTCATTTTTGACAATTGAGTTTTTGTGACATGGAATGAACTTGTTCATAATAACTTCTTAATATCTTAGGATATTAAGGGAGCTTCATAGGTTCTCTTTTCCATTACACAATTGTTCATCTATGTTTTCTCAGTCGTCTTCTCTCATTATCTAGCCAGATTTTTATACTTTTTATTTTCCCTTTAAAAACAACAACAATAATGTATATCCTTTGTTTTTCCTCTGTTTTTTTGTTTAGTTTTTTATTTTATTAGTTTTGCTTTTTTCTAAATTATTTCTTTGGCTTCATGTTCTCTTTTAAGTTAGGTAATTATTTCATTAATGTTGAGATTTATTCTTTAAAATGTAAGAATTTAAGGACATATTTCCCTCTCAGTATTGTTTAGTTTTTTCCTGACATTTTTAGTTCATTATCATTCAACTTTAAACACCTTTTGCTTTTTATTACAACTTCCTTTTTTAACTCACAAGTTGTTCAGAAGAGTGTTTTTAAATTTTTAAATATTTGGGTTTTTCTAGTTGTCATTTTGTTATATTGATATCTAGGTTACTTGTGTGTGACCAGATAATTCCTTTGATATGTTTTGATAGTTATTGCATGGCCTAGACAAAAATCAATATTTATTATTCTGTTGAGGATGCTTGAAAAGATTTATTTTCTAATTGGTCCATGCAGTATTTTACATATGTCCATTATATTAAAATTTGAATTTGTTAATTATGTAATTTAAATATTCAATGTCTTTAATGACTATTTGTGTCTGTGCTAGCTGTGACTTTCTTACTATAATGATAAATTTATCAATTTTCTCCTTGTGTTTCTCTCAATTCTTTTTTATATGTTTTGAGGGAATTTTATAAAATACACACATATTTAGAATTATAATATCTTCATACAAGTATTGAAACTTTATTTCTAGTAATGCTTTTACCATAGAGGCTATTTTTATCTAATGTTACTCCTACTTCAGATTTTTTTATTATTGTTGTCGGTATTTGTTGTTTTATTACTGTTGTTGGTATATATACATATATTCCTTTGAGGTCCTATATTTAGTCATGTGTTTTGCATATATTTGGAAACAATTCAATCACACACTTTACTTATCTTTTATTTTTTGGGGTGCATGGTCCAGGAATTGAACTTGGGTTTCCTGCATGGAAGGCGAGCATTCTACCACTGAACCATCCATGTGCCCTCCACACTGTATTTTAAATGGACAGATAGTCCATTTATATTCATAGTGGTTATTTTTGCTTTATATTTGTCTCACATTTTTTATTTGTTTGCCTTTTCTTGTTGTTATTGTTGTAGTTTCATCCAAGCCTGACACAGGAAATTTTCCCTGTTGCTCCCTTCTCAGGATTGAGCACACTTTTCATTCATTTTTATAAGGAGGATATATTCCTTTGAGGTCCCAGAGTTATCAGGGGAGACCATTATAACCTCAAATTGAGCAGGTTTTTGGAGTTAATGTCTATTCCTAGTTTATGGTTAATAACCAAACAGGAATTTAATATCTCCTAGAATTTTTCTGCAGACTTGAGTTAAGTGCTTAAATTTTAATTTGTATTCTGTCATATTTATTATTATAACAAAAAAATGTTGGGGAAAAAAAAAGGGCGGGCCACAGTGGCTCAGCAGGCAGAGTTCTCGCCTGCCATGCTGGAGACCCAGGTTCGATTCCGGGTGCCTGCTCATGCAAAAAAATAAAAAAGAAAAAAAAAGTTGGATTCTCCTTTGAGCACCTCCTTAGCTGTATCTCCGAGGCTCTGATTACATGATTCGTAGCATTATTTTCTAAACATTCAGAAATTTATATTTTTACTTCCCCTTTGATGCAGGAATAATTTATAAGAGAGTCTTAAAAACTCCACACAGATAGGTTTTTGAGCTTCTCTCTGTTTTTTTCTTTCACCTCTATTCATTAAGATCAACTTCTTCCAGGTCTTCAGCGGACATTCTCTATATAACTCTTATTCTAGTAATTCTCAAAACTTTAATGTGTATCTGCATCATCTAAACATCTTGCTAAAGGGCAGATTATGTTTCTTTAGGTCTGGGGCACATTTCCAGCAAGCTCTTAGATAATGCAGGCACCTGTGGACCAGACTTTGGGTGGCAAGGCCCTCTTCCATTACTTAATAGTCCTTTGGAATAAATCCTGACTTTATCGTCACCTGTTTCTTGCTAAGCCGTCTTAACTTACATTCAATATTACAATATCTAATAGTTTGGTGTTTAAAAAATACTACCGTATCTCATTTAATTCTCACAACAGCATCACCAGTAGATTAGCACAATTGGCTTCTGTTCTGGTTTGCTAGCTGCCAGAATGCAATATACCAGAAATGGAATGGCTTTTAAAAAGGGGAATTTAATGAATTGCTAATTTACAGTTCTAAGGCTAAGAAAATGTCCCAATTAAAACAAGTCTATAGATATATCCAATCAAAGGCATCCAGGGAAAGATACCTTGGTTCAAGAAGGCCGATGAAGTTCAGGGTTTCTCTCTCAAGTGAGAAGGCACATGGTGAACACAGTCAGGGCTTCTCTCTCTGGGCTGGAAGGGCACATGGCGAATACGGTGTCATGTGTAGCTTTCTCTCCTGGCTTCTGGTTTCATGAAGCTCCCCGGGAGGCATTTTCCTTCTTCATCTCCAAAGGTCGCTGGCTAGTGGACTCTCTGCTTCGTGGTGCTGCAGCATTCTCTGCTCTCTCTGAATCTTTCACTCTCTCCAAAATGTTTACTCTTTTGTGGGATTCCAATAAACTAATAATTTAATCAACACACACCCGAATGGGTGGAGACATGTCTCTGCCTAATCTGGCTTAACAACCACTCTTGATTGAGTCACATCTCCAGGGGGGTGATCTAAATTACAGTTTCAAACATACAGTACTGAATAGGGATTAGAAGGAATTGCTGCCTTTACAAAATGGGGTTAAGATTAAAACATGGCTTTTCTAGGGGACATACATCCTTTCAAACCAGCACAGCTTCCTAACTGTGGAAAGCATTCAGGGCACTCCCCACACACCTCTGAATCCTGGCTTCCCTGTTGCACATCCCTTCCCCAACTGTATCCAAAATAGTTGGGGGGAGTGTGTGGGCTAGGTAGCAACTTCAATTTAGATCTTTTGTCCTGGAACAGTTTTTCTCTGAGTTTTCTGTGTCCTCTTTCTCATGGACCTGTTCTTACCCTTTTGTGTTTTTTCTTTCCAGGTTGAGGTGGAAATTGGCTTGGTCTCCCTTGACATTCTCTATGTGACAGCTTTTCCGAGTGTTGACTTAACATTGGGTGTCTCTCTTAGGCTGACTGGTTAGCATTTGTGAAGCTCCATTTTTTTTTTTTATTGCAGCTTTCTCTAGCAGATTCCCAATGCATATTAGCATAATATAAGTTTTGAGAAGCCTTCTGTAAAGAATCTGTTTAAATATGTTTGAACCTGTATTTCCCAAACTTACCAGGCCCTCATATATTTAATTTTGGTGACAAAGACATCCTTTTTCATTTTGCCAGTGTTTCTAAGTTTTATATACAGATACAAACATACATTTTCCAACCAACCATATTCTAAATTCCTCCTTAGTGCTAAGCATATATGAAGTACTTTACAGACATCATCATACTTTACACTCACCAACTATCCTATGAGATATTCCTTTGCTCCGTTTGATAATGGGAATTAAATAGAGGCTTATTAACTTAAGAATCTTTAGCTAATTCAGAAAAGGGCCCAAATTCAATTTAGGGTGCTTGACTCAAAAGCAGGATACATATCATTTTGGATGCCTTACTGTTTTTCTGAGGTTCCAAGCTTTGGTTCTTTCCTTAGAGCAAAGACTTTTTGGCTAATTCTGACATTGCCCACCAAAAACAAAGCGGTGTGTGCAGTGGTGGCAGTTAGCAAGGGTTGTCAGCAGACTTCTGAGCAATGGAGCCTAATTTACCCTCAAAATGAATGCCCAGAAGGGTGTGTTTGTCACCTCCTAAATGTGGCTCCATCCCAGAGAAACATCTCAGAAGAGACTTGAATGCATTTTACAGGTGTTTCTCAGCTTGCCATGGCTCTTCCTCTGGGACAGCTTTGCAAAGCTGATGAATAAGAGGGGATGTGCCAGGGCACTTCTGCCTGGCACACTTGATGCGAAAAGATGGAGAGCCCTGCTGTAAGCCAGTATAGTCGAATCTAATTTTCCAAACTAAATGAGAATAATAATGACAATATAAGACCCAGAGCACCACTTTATTACATTCCATTGTGTTCATAGTTCTTGGCAGTAAACAGCAGGAAAAAAAAAATCCTGCAATCAAATTAGGGCAATCTGCATGACAAAAGTATTAACAAGAGACAGTGGAGGCAGGAAATTGTTGATGATTTTCATTATCTGTAATGCTGCCGAGAGCTTTATTTGTCTTCACCTTGATGCTTTGAAGAAAAGCGACTCTTCTTGGCAGCTTTGTCTTTTACTGACACATCTTGCTATTTAAATAAGCATCAAGCCCTTGAGGCTTTTGGAATATTTTCCTTTCTTAGGTGCCTGGGGTTTACTGCTCTGAAAAGAGAAACAGTCTGTTTCTTTTGAGAAAGCCTAGAGGCTCTAGGTGCTGCATATTGTTTAGAGACCATCTGGTACATTAAAAAGTGCACAGTTCCAAGGAGCTTGAATGGAATGAAGAATTTTGGCTTCAAACACAAGATCTCCCACTCTAATGTACAAACTTGGACGATTAACTTGGCCTCAGTTTCTTCCCTTTAATGAGGGATCATGGTACTTATTATATCAGGTTGCTATAAGGATTGGAAGGAGTTTACATAGGCTCCAGCCACATTAGGCAATCCGGGGTAAGTAGCTATCCTCTTGTAATGAGTCTCGTGAAAATTTGCCAAGAGGAGGAACCTGCTCTGCTCTACTGGAATTTTAGTTACAAGACCAACAAATAGTTCAATTATTAGCCATGCATTAGAGATGAACTTGAATGGCTCTCTCCAATTGACATTTATGTTTTTTCAGAGGTCAGAGATATTAGTATTAGGCAGTGCTGGGTAAAAGTGAAACGAAAGATGAAAAACCATTTATCAAAATTGGCCAGAGAACTTGGTTTTCTCACTCAAATGGGATTGGAGGTCGACCAGTTCTTGGACTCACGCCTTCTTTCATGTTTGGCAGGATGCTGATTACAAATGCATTTCTACATACACAGGGCAGATGTTCAGATTGAGTTTCACATCATGTATTGGATGAAACTGAAAGCTTATGCCCTAACAAATTAGTACCCAAACCGAACTTTTTCATATTTCACTGACTTTAAAGTCTTCCACCTCAAAGTATCAGTTTGCACGTGACTCTAGTAAAACTGTCTTTAACTTCCTTCTGACTCACTTTCGTGTTCTCTCTGATTGAGGATACCATAATTAGTAAGGGGGGATTTGAAAAGGGTGATTTTAGGTGAGAAACTCAAGAAGGCCAATTTTTCTTCCAACTTCTTTCAAGAGCTTGCTTTTTCTTTCTAGTCGCCTATCTTCCGACGTTTGAATAAAATTCTTTAAATAATTTATTCTCATTTGTCTGTAATTTGGAAAAATGCCTGATAAAGTCATTTTAGATTAGAGTGATTCCATCTGGACGGAAGTTAGTTTCTATTAGAAAGACCTCTCCAGTGCTACTTGTAGCCTACAATGTATGCCCCCATCGGGGCTTCAGGCTGGTCCTACCTCCAGCAAATCAAGGCAGAGAGCTCAGACCCTTCGCCATTGTAAAGCATCAGGTGAACTGTACTAACAATTGAAATCAGAAGTTTCCATTCAGCAGCTGAACTATTCACAAGGATTATAAAGACCAAGTTGAGGGGCAGGCTCTCCTAGGCCAGTGGCTAGAATTATAAAGGGAAAGAAACTGAAACAAGGTTTGGAAAGAAGCTAAACCTGCTTTTCTTGATGAGCATGAAGAGTTTATTTTTATTCCTCTGGATGCCCAAATGTTAAGCACCCGAGTGTGTTTGTGTTTGTGTGTGTGTGTGTGTGTGTGTGTGTATCTGCGTGTGAGAGGGTGTGAAGGTGTGCATGAGTGTGTGTGTGTGTCTGAGCACACACATACACCCACATGACTCACTGTGATCTGGAGAGTTTGTTTTATCTTAGAGCCTTTATTTTGTTTCCATGGATCTGGAGAGTTTTTTTTTATTCCATAAGCAACTCATCTGTGGCTATGAGTAAGTAGTTCCTCTCCCTTATTTAAGTTAATTACATGAATTTCTATGGTTGTTTAGTTTCAAAAATGATATCTGGATGATACTGGAAGCAGACTCCTGTCCTACGACAGAGCAATCTAGAGGACGCTTTTGCCCCCAAACTACCTAAATTCCTACCTGGATTATCCACTGGAGAAGATGCAAAGTAGTTACACAGATGATCTATGACTCAGAGAGTTCTAAACCCAGATTTGCTGCTTAATGGCTCTATAATCTTGTGCAGATTGCTTAGCCTAAATAAAACTGAATTTCTTCATCTATAAAGTGGGGGACATGTAACGAAGAAGGTTATTATGACAGTAAAATAAGACACATAAATTAGCAGTCTGGCATATATTGGCTGCTTAATAAATGCTAATTGTTTTCTTGGTTTTATAATTATCATGACTAGAACTTGATTATTACTATTATTATCACTATTAGTAACAGTCGGCGCATGGAGTTCATATAGTTTTGTAGTTCCTTGGTGCTTCTTTTGCTAACAATCCCCAAATATGATACAAAGTTAGTACTCAAAAAGGAGATAGTTTAACGTTTGGACATTTAAAGTAAAAATGGGAATTATATTAACTTCTAAAAATGATCTTTATCCATGCCAAGTTTCTATTAGGAAGTGAAAAGTCTATTTGCAATATGTAATGGAAAATCAATTTGGTGCTAATTTGTCTGTGTATCAGGTATGACAGTGTAAAAATCAGATTTTATTAATATGAGATCCACCCATAAATCTAACATTGAAATCCTGACTGGGAAAGAAAACTAGCTACACATTTCAAGATGAATTTACGTGATTGAAAATTTTTAAGGAGTCAAATTGAAAAAAATACTAAGTATCTACTATATGTCAGCAATTCTTCTAGATAATTGATGTATTGTTAAGTTTTAAAAATATTTATATTTATTAATATTATTTGAATGCACATATGAAGTTTCTGGGGCAGAGCAGATTATTGTTATTTACTTACAACAAACGACAATCTTGTGGTTCCCCTGTGCTCCAATTCTTATCCTTGGGGTGATGCAATGAGAGCCAGATGGATTAAAACCCTACAAATACAGATGAAGAATGTTGAAAAAATGCATCTACATTCTTATAAAGGCTATCCTCCTCCTCTTTTGAGAGAGTCTCCTTGGAGACTTGAAAAGGGTCCAACCAGTTGGCATTTAAGTAAATCTCTCCAGGGGAAAGATAAGATTGGTGTCTCTAGTTTTAAAACCTCAGAATATCTCCAATTCTGTCTCCAGCAATCTCTTTCTATCTAAATCAGTCATCAATTAACTTCTAAGAGTTGCTTTTAGCCTAGGCCCCAAGTTTCAGAAAAACTTACTTAGAAAGTCCAAACTGCAGAAACATAAAAAACTTTCTTTACAGTCCCAGACACATAAATCACATTAAATCAAAACTCACATAACGCTATTTTTCCTTTATCTCGTTTATAGAAGAGGAATTAAGGATCAGAAAGGTTAAGTGGATTTTCTCAGGCCACACAACTAGGAAGGGGAAGATGTGTGACTAAGAGTGAAGTCAGCCTGTTGTGCAACCTTCTTGTGGCTCAGATGCTTGTTTGGAAGCCAAACATATGGAGTGTATGGCTCACATCGTGATTTTCAGCAAACCCACACCTAAGTGTTCCTGAGGTTGTGGCTATTTATCTTAGTTTGCCAGGGCTTCTTTGACAAATACCACACAGTGAGTTGGCTTAATTAACAGGAATTTATTGTCTCACAGTTTTAGAGGCTAGAAATCTAACAGTAAGATATTGGGCAGAGGTGGGACAAGGTGGCGGTGTAGGAAGGTGTGGGATTTAGTTCATTCTCTGTGGCAGCTGGTAAATAACCAGGAACTGTCTGGGACAACTATTTGGGGGGCTTCTGTGAGCAGAGGCATAACATACAAAAGCCTGGAATGAGTGGAAAGGCTGAGATTGATAACTCATAGCACAGAACTGTAAGTAAATTTGTCCACAGAGTGGAGGCTGATGCCCCTCTCCCACTGGCATATGCAGTTGATTTGGAGTGTCTCTCCAAATTTGGAAAGGGATACAGAAGTCCTCTCTATTAGGAGCAATGGAAGGAGAGAGAAAGCTCCAATTGCAGGTTTGATTATCAAATTTAGACTGCTGCATATCAGCTCCAAACACAGATAAATTTACAAAACAAACAAGAAAGAAAACCAGAGATTTTTATCAGCCCTGCCCTCAGTAGGGAGGAGACAGGGCTCACAAAAAATCCCAGAGGCTTCTGGATTTGGCTGAGCTCAGATTATTGAAAAAGGACTGTGTCCCAAGAAAAGGGGTACATAGAGGCATATATCAACTCCAGCTTGTGATTCGTCAACCCAGGAGACTGGGACTGGCTCTGAGCCCTGCTCCAGACAAGGGTGGAGTTAAGGATTGACTGAAACAGCATAACTGATCAGATGGAGCTAGTACCCTAAAGAGCATATCTTCTCCAAGTAAAGGGGGGATAGGACCTAGTGCAAGTGGTTGCTTTTATTCAGAAAAATTAGACTCCAGGGTCTGAGATATCAGCAATAGTTTCAACCTACAAAAAGCAAAGTGCAGGCTGTGTCAAACATGGAACAGCTTCAACCTCCAAAAAAAAAACTGGGCTCAGTCTATCTCAGCCATGCTCCTGGAAGGAAAAGTAGAGGGGCTGCTCAAGAGTCCTGTAACACTTCCAGTCTACAGGAAACAAGGGCCGAAGAGTGGCTTTTCCAACAACACCTCTCCAAAAAAAAAGAGGTGGGGCAAGGCTCAGCATAGATGGTGCTTTATTTAGAGAATTCAGATCCCAGGAGCTGACAAAAAAGGTAGTTTAAGCCTGACTTCAGCCTCAGCCTCTGTTTCAACCATGCTACTGTCAGGGACAGGGTCTACTGAGAGTTAAAGGGACTATAGCATCTTATACCTGTGGGGAACAGTGAATTGACAAGTGCCATTGGGCAGGACAGGAAAATTATAGAATTAAGAGGAAAGATTGGCCTCATCCCCAGGGAATGAGGAATGAGTAATCATGATACTGATTAACCCCATGTGCCCACCTCTCCCCACCCAGGCCTATCTTGTCTGGGAAAATCTGACTAGGGTCTATTTTATCTGGAAAAATCCTCCTCCCAGAGCCAGATGTCCAAGTAAAAGTTTCTCGAGATGATGAAATAAGTGTTAAAAATATAGAGAGGCAAAAAACAAATAGGAGGTAAACATTCCTGGAGGAGAAAGAGGTAACAGAAAACTTTTTCTGGGTGGTGAGAATACTGTACACAAAAAGGGAAATTTTAAAAACTTCCATATAGGCAAGGCAAGAATCAGAAAAATAAAAGCTGAAAAATTCTGACTGGTTAGACAGAAGTCATGCTAGAGGCCTAGAATAAATTGAACTGAATGTCCAAAAACATAGAACAAAGTCAACAAGCAAGAGAGCCTTAGGCAAAAGAGGGAAAATGACCTCCAGAAAAAACTCATAAAGAAAATCATATGCCTAGACACCAGCAAAAATCGTGAGTCATAGTATGAAGCATGACAATACAGCCCAGTGAAGGGAACAAACTAAGATTTCAGATGAGATATAGGAGTTGAAACAACTAATTAAAGAGTTCAAACAAATCTTCCAAGTCAATTCAGTGAATAGAAGAAAAATGTGGCAAAGAAGATGAAGGATATAAAGAAGACACTGAGTGAAAATAAAGAAGAATCAGTAGCTTGCAAAAATAAATGGCAGAGCTTATGGGAGTGAAAGGCACAGTAGAAAAGATGAAAAACACAATGGACACACACAACAGAAGATTAAAGAGATAGAAGATAGGATTAGTAAACTAGAGGACAGGACATCTGAAATTCTACCCACAAAAGAACAGCTCGGGAAAAGATTGGAAAAATATGAGCAGGATCTCAGGGAACTGAAGACAACATGAACCACTCAAATATATGTGTTATAGGTGTCCCAAAGGAGAAGAGAAGGGAAAAGGGGTAGAAGGAACAATTGAGGAAATAATCACTGCAAATTTCCCAACACTTATGAAAGCCATAAAATTGCAGGCCCAAGAAGCATGGCATACCCCAAACAGAAGAGATATAAATAGACCTCCTCCAAGACACTTACTAGTCAGTTTGCCAAATACCAATGACAGAGAATTCTGAAAACAGCAAGAGAATGGTGATCCATCATATACAAAGGAAGCTTGACAAGACTAAGTGTGGATTTCTCAGAAGAAACTGTGGAGGCAAGAGGGCAGTGTCATGATAAATTTAAGATTGTGAAAGAGAAAAACTCTCCAAGAATCCTATATTTAGCAAAATTGTCCTTCAAAAATGAGGGAGAGTTTAAAATATTTATAGATAAACAGACAGAGTTCCTGCACAAGAAACCTGCTCTAAAAGACATACTAAAAGGAGTGCTACAGGCATATAGGAAAAGGAGAGTGAGGTTTGGAGAAGAGCTTAGAAATAAAGATTGTCAGTAATGGTAATAAAAGGGTAAAAAGACAAAAAAATAAGATATATAAAATCCAAAGGACACCATATATTATAAAAGGGGCAATTCATCAAGAAGATATAATAATCATATATTTATGCACTGGCCAGAGTGCATAAATTTTAAATACATGAGGTAAACATTGACAACACTGAAGGGGTAAACAGACATCTCTACCATAATAGTTGGAGACTTCAATACACCATTCTCATCAATGGACAGAACATCTAGACAGAGGATCAATAAGGAGACAGTGATCTTAAATAATATGATAAATGAGCTAGACTTAACAGACATTTATAGAACATTGTACCCACAACAGCAGGATATACACTTTTCTTAAGTGATCATGGATCATTCTCCAGGATAGATCACATGTTGGGTCATAGAGAAGGTCTCAATAAATTAAAGAAGACAGAAATTATGCAAAGCAGAGGACTGGAAAATTAACATATATATGGAGGCTAGGGAGCACACTCTTAAATATCCAGTGGGTCAAGGAAGAAATTACAAGGGAAATCAGTAAATATCTCAAGGCAAATGAAAACAAGAACACACACATCAAAACTTATAGGATGCAGCAAAGCAGTGCTGAGAGGGAAATTTATTGCCTTAAATGCGTATAGTACAAAAAAGGGAGCAAAAATCAAGGACTTAACTGCTAACCTGGAGAAGCTAGACAAAGAGCAGCAAACTAACCCCAAAGCAAACAGAAGAAAATAAATAACAAAGATTGTGCTTAAATAAATAAATTTGAGAACATGCAAAAAAACAGAATTAATGAAACCAGAATTGGTTCTTTGAGAAAATCAATAAAATCTATGGACCCTTAGCTAAGCTGACAAAGAAAAATAGAGGGATATAAATCTGACCATACAGACATAAAGGAGATAACAAGAGGATACTTTGAGCAACTATATGCTAACAAACTGGACAAAATGGACAGCTTCCTAGAAAAGCATGAACAACCAACATTGACTTGAGAAGAAATAAATGACCTCAATAAACCAATCACAAGTAAAGATATTGAATCAGTTATCAAAAACCTCCCAAAAAAGAAAAGTCCAGGACCAGATGGCTTCAGATGTGAATTCTACCAAGCAGTCAAGAAAGAATTAGTATCAAATCTCGGTCAAAGTCTTAAAAAAAATCAAAGAGGAGGAAAAGCTGCCTCACTCATTCTATGAAGCCAACATCACCCTAATACAAAAGCCAGACAAAAATAACTACAAGAAAAGAGAATTAAAGGCCAATCTCTTTAATGAATATAAGTGCAAAAATCCTCCTCTAAATACTTGCTAATTAAACCCAGCAGTACATTAAAAGATTTATACACCACGACCAAGTGGGTTTTATTCCAGATATGCAGGGGTGTTTAACACAAGAAAATCAATTAATGTAATACACCACATCAATACATCAAAGGGGAAAAGCACACGATCATCTCAATTGATGCAGAAAAGGCATTTGGCAAAATTCAGCATCCTTTCTTTATGAAAACACTTCAAAAGGATTGAAATCGAAGGAAACTTCCTTAACATGATAAAGGAAATATATGGAAAACCCACAGCTAACAACATACTCAATGGGGAATGCCTGAAAGCTTTTCCTCTAAGACCTGGAATAAGAAAAGAATGCTCACTGTCACCATTGCTATTCAACATTGCGCTGGAAGTTCTAGCCAGAACACTTAGGCAATAAAAGAGATAAAAGGCATCCAAATTGGAAAGGTAGAAGTAAAACTCACTGTTTGCAGATGACAGGAATCCTATGTTTAGAAAATCCTGAAAAATCTACAACAAAGCTACTAGAGCTGATAACTGAGTACAATAAAGTGGTAGGATACAAGATGAACATGCAAAAATTGGTAGTATTTCTATACACCAGTAATGAGCAATCTAAGGAGGAAATCAAGGAAAAATTCTGTTTACAATAGCAATCAAAATAATAAAATATTTAGGAATAAATTTTAACCAAGGACATAAAAGAACTATCCACAGAAAACTACAAAATATTGCTAAAAGAAATCAAGGAAGACCTAAATAAATGGAAGGTCATACCATGTTCATGGATTGGAAGATTAAATGTAGTTAAGATGTCAATTCTACCCAAATTGATTTATAGATTCAGTGTAGATATAGATTCTATATCTATCTAAAGATAGATACACCAAGCAATGGCATTGAATTGAGTGTTCAGATATTGACCCTCTCATCTATAGACAGTTGATATTTGTTAAGGTGGCCAAGTCCACTCAACTGAGACAGAGCAGCCTCTTCATAAAATGGTGCTTGGAGATCTGGATATCCATATCTAAAAGAATGAAAGAGGACCCGTACCTCACACCTTATATAAAAATTCACTCAAAATGAAACATAGACCTAAACATTAGTGCTAAGACAATAAAACTTTTAGGAGAAAAGGCTTGGGAATGTCTTATAGATCTTGTGGTAGGAGGTGGTTTTCTATACCTTACACCAAAAGTGCAAGCAATGAAAGAAGTAAAAGATAATGAATAAGATATTAAGGGATCAAGAGGAAGACACCTTCTCTCGGGAAAGGCTGCTGGTATCTGGGGTTCCTCTGTCACATGGGAAGTCACATTGCGATGTCTGCTGGTCCTTCATTACTGGTTCTGATTTCAGTGGCTATCTCCAATATGTTGCTAGGCATTTCTTTCTCTCTTAGCTTCTCCTGGGGTGGTTTCTTTCTATACACTCTGTCAGCTCTGAGCTCTCTCCAAAATGAATCTCTCTTAAAGGACTCCAGCAAGGGTATTAGACCCATCTTGAATGGGTTGTATCACATCTCCATGGAAACAACTTAATCAAAAAGTCCCATCCACAGTGGGTCTGCATCCATGGAAATGGATTAAAAGAACATGACTTTTCTGGGGTACATAACAACTTCAAACCAGTACAAGGGTCTAAACAGCTAAAGCATAAAATGTAAGGATAATCCAATGGTTCTGCACTTATAATGTACAAATATTTAATTTGAAACCAGAACTATACAAAGTTTGTGGATATAATGGTATAGAATATTATGCATATTTTGAAGTTGTTAAGTTGGCATTGAAGAAAAGAAGATTGTTATAGATTTAGGATATTAAATTTAAGCCCCATGCTAATAATAAAGAAAATTTCAGAGAATATGAAACTCCTAGAGACCAAATGTAGGATGCAAGTTACCAGGGTTGGGAGACAAGGGTAACGGAGAGCTAAAGCATAATGTGATGTAGGGTTTCTGTTTGGAATAAAGGGAAATTTATGGTACTGGATGGTAATAAAGGTACGACAACATTGTGACTGTGATTAATCTCATTGCATGGTAGTGGCTGGGAAGAGAAGATTTTTGCTGTATATGTGTCTGCAAATGTTTAAAAGAATGAAAGAAATGGAAACTAAGGAGATAATGTCATCCATGTCCCATATGTTACTGGAAGAGATCTAAGAATGGAGGCAAATATCTCAAAAGGACATTATTGGTTTTTAAGAAACAATTGGAATATAGACTGTAAAGCTTTATCAACGTTACATTTCTGGATCTGGATAACTGGATTTAAGGTAATTATATAAGCGAATATACCCGCTCATAAGAAATGTTCACATATTCAAGGAGTATGATGTGTGCCACGTGCTGTCAAATGTTTAGAAGATAGATAGATAGATAGATACATAGATGGATAGATAAATGGTAAACTATAGATAGAATGACACAACAAAAATGGCAAAATGTTAAAATTGGTGCACCTGAATTTGGCGGAGTTTGGGTTATGTTGAAACTCTTTGTAATGGTGTGTATTGTTTTTGTGTATGTCCTGAAAGTTTTAAATTATTTCAAAATAAAATGCTAATAAAAAACCAAGATATTGGCGCAGCATACTTTCTCCCGAGTCTGTATTATTCTGGCAAGGCTTAGTCATGTGGTGATTGCTCCCCGTGTGTGCTCCTCTGATTTCCACTGACTTCTGGCTGCTTCTTCTGTATCCAATTTTCTTTGCTTATAAGGACATCTGTCATCTTGCATTAAGGCCCTCCCTCAATCATTGGGGCCACACCTTAACTAATAATAACAACTTCAAAGGTCTTATTTATAAATGGGTTCACACTCACAGAAATGGGAATAAGACATGAAAATGTCTTTTGTAGGGTACATGAGGCAGTCCCCAACACTATCTTCCTTCTGATTTCAAAGTTTTTCTGACAAGATAAGATACATTTCACCACTTATAGACATCATGGAAGAGGAAAAAGAAAACCATTAAACAAAAAATTGAAACTCAGAAAGATAATTTTTCCTCCATTCATTTTCTATATTCTCCTCCTATAAATTTGTAGCTCAAGAGTAGCCTCAAAGATAAGGAGGGGTATTTTTCTCTCCACATGCCTTGCTTTATCCTCGTTCCAGTAAATAATTTTCTTCCATTTGCATTCTTTGATGCATGCTTGGATTATGCTTGTAACCAGTATAACAGCCTACGTGGCTCATGGGTTGACTCTTTTTTGCAAACCTTTTTGAGTTAGGGCCCAAGGTGAGGAACTGGCATTAAAACTTAACTTTCATAGGAGATGAATTTCATAAGAGTAGAGGGGAGAGTTAGATAGAGTTTTGTAATTAAATTTCATGAAAAGAAAGAAATCATGCTTTCTGTACATTTTGCTTGATGTCCCTTTAGATGACAGTCTTTTTGATAAAGACATCACTGTTTCAATGACTTGAGTTTATCGGTCTTGTTGGCAAGCAGAACATGTTACCTGTTGTTAATTGCTGCATTATAAAGGGCAAAGACGGTGATGAAGTCAGAAGGCTCATGTGCATAATTACACGTTTCAAACCAGGTTTTCCACAGACTTTAGCAATCCCAGAATATATCTGCAACCTGCAGAGTCATGTGGGGACTGTGCATTCCCAGCGGACAACTGCTTCCAGTGGTCACACCAGGCCAGGCATTCCTGTGATTTTAAGGTTTATGGTGAGGTGCTATTTACAAAGTTATCTGTGACTATACAGTTTAGGGCTTGCAGGTTCTTTGGGATGACACCCTTGAGGAAGGTTAGAGAAGGAAAGGTTAGAGCTAGAAGTTGACCCCGGCAAAATTTTTTCCAGGCCCTACCAGCCTTATCATTCGTCAGTGCTCATGCCCGAGTGTGCCATGGTGTGGGGAGCCTAGGTCCAAACCTCTGGTCAGTATTGGCCCATAGGGGCCACTTCAGAGCAGGAAGCTGCTGCCAGCAGCTTTTCCTGTGGCTGTGGCTGCTCACTCCAGGTGGAGAGAGAGTTAAAAAGGAAAGGGAGGGAATCTTCTGATTTCCTATCACTATCTCTTCACCTCCCAGCTCCCTCAGTTGCTTGCTTTCTGGGTTGTAAAAAAGAACTGACGTGAGTAGAGCTTTGCCTTAACTAAATGACTTCTTTTACTTTGATTCATTAAAGTAGTAGGGAGGGTGCTGTGATGGGGGTGATGGGTGGTATGCAATGGGGAGAAAATTAATCTTTGCTGTATCACTACTAGTTCTCAGGCCTTTTGCATATACTTTCTTATTTAGTCTTATTTAGTCTTATTTAACTCATAAGAGGTACGTATTTACCCAGTCATTCATTTACCACATTTGTTGAGTGTCTATTCTGCACTAGGCTGTGGTCTAGGGGCCGGTTATTAATGTCTATAACTTAAAGATGGGGAAAAATAATCCAAAAGGAGTTGGGTAACTGACTGAAAGATGCACAGCTGATAAGCGAGAAAGAATTCAAATCCAGAGCAATTCTTTCATCTTTCTGCCAAGAATTTCACTCTAACTGTGATAGGTAGCAGTTGCTGACAAATGTCATTAGAAATTTAATTTGTGGAAGGGTTCCTGTTAGGTAGACCAATTTCTCCTGGATAATTAAAACTCCAAAAAGTTAATGTGGACAAAGAAGTGAAGTGTGTGGAGATCACTGTTGCTTCCCTTTGCTTCTTAGTTTTCAGTTCCATTCTTCATCACCTCAGTTCTCCTGATTCTAGGTAGGAAGGGCAATATCTCTGACACCTTTCCCCATCCTATACTTGACCACCCACTCCCCTTCTTTTATATGGACAAGTCAGAGTCTTGTCCCAGACTTTTGCAAGAGTCCTTTGCAAGCTCAACTTCTAGGATCCCTTCCAAGGGATTATTGACCTTTGAATCCTCCTAACAGAAATTTGGAGCTCCATGCACAAGTTCCTCTGCAAATAAAGTTTCTTCTCTAAATAAAGTTCCGTCTCCAATATTCCATTTAGAACTAAGTGGAAATCAGTTGTAAATTTGTTATGTGTTTGCATGATCCTTCTATTGACACTTTTCATCTGTAAAAATAGTATTTGTTATTTTAGTGACAAGATGTCTGGAGACATTAGAGAACTTTTCCCCACTTATTTTATAGAAGAAAAGCATAAAATATCTTATTCAGGGTTTAAAAACTATTTTTCATTTAATCTCTTCAGGCATTCAGTTAGTTTTGGTATTTAATGGCTACTCTTCCTAATTTCAAGCCATTTGGCCATTGTTTCTCAATGGGTTATTTATTCGGGATTTAGAAGAATGGACTTATTGCTTAGGAATAGTGAGCAACACAATAATAAAGCCATTCCTTTAAAATTGTGACATAAAAATTCCTTTTATGATTTTCCCAACTATTCTGTTTTATTTTAGTGGATAAGCCTATCAAGATGAAGTCCGGCAACAAGGGTGAACCTTGAGGATATTATGTTGAGTGAGGTAAGCCGAACAGAAAAGGGCCAGTGTTATATGATCTCACTGATATGAACCAATTATAACAAGCAAATTCACAAAGTTAGAATATACAATACAGGTTACCAGTGGATAGAATGGGGTAGACAATGGGGGCTGAGGCTTCATTTGTGCAGAATTTCTATTTAGATTGATTGGAAAGGTTTGGAAATGGATAGTGGTGATGGTAGCACATTATTGTAAGTGTAATTAACGGGGCTGAATTATATTTGTGTCTGTGGTTGAAAGGGGAATTTTTCGGTCAAGTATGTTAGTGGAAGGAAAGTTAGAAGATAAAGCATGGCACTGTATAACGTAAGGAACCCTGCTGTGCATGATGACTGTGGTGAATAGTGCAAATATAAGGAGGTTCTCTCATGAATTACAAAAAAATCTATGGCACTATTACAAGGTGTTTATAATAGGTTGGCATATGAGAAAAATATACCTAATGTAAGCTAGAGACTATAGTTAGTAATATTTTAATGTTCTTTCATCATTGTTACAAAGGTACCACACAAATGAAAAGTGTTCAATAGGAGGATATGTGGGAATGTTGTATTTTTTTACATAACTTTTCTGTAAACCTACTTCTGCAATTAAAAAATGATATTTTTAATGTTTCATGCTAAGTGAAAGAAACCACACATAAGTACTACATGTTATATGATTTGTTTATATAAAATATAAATATAAATACATTTATAGAGACGGAAATAGATGAATGGTTTTGTAGATCTGGGAAAGGTTAGAGGCACTGAGGGGTGATTGCTAATGGGTTCGGAGATTTTCTTTTTTTGAGTAATGAAAATGCTCTCAAATTGATTGTGGTGATGAATGCATTATACTAAAAGCCATTGATTTTACACTTTGGATGGACTGTACAGCATGTAAATATATCTCAGTAAAACTGCTTCATAAAAAAGAGACACCAGATCTGGCAAGGTAATTCTCACTAGTTCTTTCATTATGAATTTAATGAAATTTTTATTGCTTTCAGAAATGAATCTCTACCTAATAAACACTTATAATGGTAGGAAAACTAATGAAAATTCAGTCCTTTTAAAGTAATGAAGCAATGCAGGAGTAAAGTAAAATGATATTATAATGAAGACAAGGAGTTTCCTTAACTTCTATCTAGTACTGTTCAAGTTGTTTGACCGTTACATATGAGAAAATACTGATAAAAAATATCACTGAGTCCTAAAGCAGTAAAAGGCAAGTAAAGCAGTCTACCTGAGCTGGAAATCTGCTGACAATAATTCTTTAGGTTTTTGCATCTTTAAGATAAAAATTATTTTCCCACTATTTTTTCCCACAAGGAAAGAAATAGGCAGGTGGTAAGGAACATGGATTTTCTTTGATATTTCAGAATGCTTGGATCTCTGTCAGAGCTTTTGTATCCACCTTCTGTTTCTATCCTACGGGCAATGGTTATATTATTACTAACCCCATGTCCTTACCAAATTGGTAACACCTTCTTTATTTCCCAAAACCATGTCCACTTTCATGAGAAATAAATACCTCTAACTTCTTGACTCTTAGTCAAGTGCCCCAATTAACCTGATTTTAACAAATACGGTGGCTACTAGAATTTTTTATGTTACTCTAAGAACATTAAACCCTGTCAGAATCCTATGATATAAATTTCTCACTGATAAAAGTAAGGCATTAGGTAAAGACTATGCGAGATGGTGGAATAGGAAGTTCCGGGGCTCAGTTTTTCCACCAGAACAAATATTAAACAGGCAGGAACTGTCTGAAACAACAACTCTGAAACCCCAGAGGCCCAAAGAATACTATAAGCACCCAGGGAAGAGTGAGAAGAAGAGGCTGGTAAGTGCAGTAAAGAACAGGAAATTAGCCTTTCCCTGATGGGGGCTACCAGTGCCCATCCCCCGCTCTCATGGCAGGCTGCTGCTGGGACCAGCCCTGGCCAGCTTTCCGGTGACAGAAAGGGACATGTAATACCTCTTCCCCAAGACCGGGGTGGGGGGGGCATGGCTGATCATTCGTCACAGCTTTTCATTAGCAACTTTGGATCTCTGGGGACAGCCACTGTTACCACCTACCCCAGACAAAGATCCTGGTGGAGGAAACTTAAAGATGCTGTCCTTCCTCAGGGCTGTGGACGGCAGCTTCTTGAAGGGCTGCATGTGCTGGGAAGGCCAGGATAGCTCAGCTTTGGGGAGCCAGGGAAGAAGTTCTTGGCACCCCTCCTGATGGCACCCTCATGTTGGGGCTGGCTGTGCCCCTCTGTGGTCGCTGGCCCAGTTTCAGCTGGTAAAGAACAACTTAGGAAAGTTTTCTCTGGTGTGTTCCTCCTCTTCAGACAAAAGCAGCTTGAGACAACAAAAGCAGTGTAAGAAACAATAGAGGCAGACAATTTGGGGCAAAGTCTTGTCGGCTTCAAACACCTGGGAGAGGGAGGTCTGTCTCTCGGGAAACAGAGTGACAAGCAAACTTCTCTACAGAGGGGAACTGCATCACACTTACAAGCAAAATCCCAGGAGAAGACAGAGGCCCAGAGACAGGGAGACTCTCATTCACCTTGGGCAGACCTTCCTGATAGGAGGGCTGAAGCTCAGGAAAATCTCTGTCTTATTACCAGCTGGTTGTAAAATCAAGAAGTAGACTTCTCAGGGACTAAATCAGAAAGTTAATATTTTAAAATATTAAAATGTACAGTGTAAATTAAAGAGTAAAAGACAAACAAAGATATAGTAAATGACAGTTCATCCAAAGGAAGTGGGAAAAAAATCCAGAAAACACCAACGAAGAAGATGAGAATACAGACCTACCAAATGACACTTTTAAAAAAATGGTCATAAAGATGCTCCAGAGAGTGAAGGAAAATACACCAAAAGAAATAAAGAATATCACGAAATAATGAATGAGCAATAAAAAGAATCTTAGAAAAGAGAGAAATTTTTAAAAAGAACCAAACAGAACTACTGGAGTTGAAGAACACAACACTGAAATGAAAAATGCCCAGATGGGTTTCAAGAGCAGATTGGAGCTGACAGAAGAAGGAATCAGTGAACTAGAAGACAAAACACTTGAAATGAGTCAGGCTGAGGAACAGATAGAAAAAAGAATTATACAATGCGAAAATAGCCTGACCCCGCTGGGACACTATCAAATGCACCAACATGTATATTATTGGAGTGCCAGCATGAGAAGAACTAGAGAAAAGGGCAGAAGAAATAGTCAAATAAATAGTAAGAGAACTTCCCAAACTTAACAGAATGAGTGTGCATATCCAAGAAGTCCAGGGAACACAAAACAGGATTAACATGAAGAAAAGTACATCCATCATAGAATGATCACACTATCAAATGCAAAGGATAAGGAAAAAGTTATGAAAGCTGCAAGAGAAAAGCAACATATGTTTAAGGAAGTCTCCATTAGACTGAATGTCAGTTCTCATCAGAAACTATGGAACAAGAAGGCAGTGGGTTGTAACACTTAGAGTGCTGAAGGAAAACAATGGCCAGCCAATAATTTCAAATCCAGAAAAACACTCTTTCAAAAATGAGGGAGGAATTAAGACATTCTCAGCTAACCAAAAGCTGAGGGACTTCATCACCACTAGACCTGCTCTATAAGCAATGCTAAAGGAAAGGACCTGAAAGGACAGGACATGAGGCAATGGTTCAAAGCAGCATAAAGAAACGAAGATCTACGGTAAAGCTAACTATTTGGGTAATTATAACTGCCACCATTATTGAAGCATATTCTTTGGTTTGTAACTCCACTTCCTACTGCCTAATTTGCTAAAATGAAATGTATAAAATCCAGTGATAAATCTATGGTTTTGGACATACGATGGAGGAAGATATATATGCTAAAAAGTACAAAAGTAGGTGGTGGTATGAAGGTGCTGTTAAGTTAGTGTCAAATTACATATGATTGTTATATATTTAGGATATTAAAGTTTAATCCCATGGCAACCACAAGAAAAATAGATGAAAAAAATATCCAGTTAGAAATGAGAAGTTACTGAATATGGTACAACACAATAAATGAAATGAATATAAAAGTAGGAAAAATTGAGACAAAAATTGAAATAAAAATGTTTAAAGATATAAAAAGGCCAAAAAGCAAAGTGGCAGAAGAAAGTCCTGTATTATAAATAGTGACTTTAAATGTACATGGATTAAATGCTCTAGTCAACAGGCAGAGAGTTGCAGAAAGGATTAAAAAACACGATCCAAGTACTTGCTACCTGCAGTAGAGTCACCTTATAAATTCAATGACACGAATAGATTGAAAGTGAAAAGATGAAAAAATATACCATGTAAGTAACAACTAAAAGAGAGGTGGGGTAGCTATTTTTGGATAAAAATTACTTTAAGTAAAAAACAATTAGAAGGGACAATGACAGTCATTATCTATTAACAAAGGGGAAAATTCAATAAGAAGATGTAACAATCATAAATATATATGCACCTAATAGCAGAGATTCAAAATATATGAAGCAAATACTGACAGAATTGAAGGGAGAAATTGATGGTTCAATATTAATAATAGGATACTTTAATATACTATTTTCAATAATGGATAAAACATCTAGCCAGAAAATAAATAGGGGAATAAAAGACTTGAAGGATACTCTAAACCAACAAGACTTAATAGCTATTTAGAGAATATTTCACCCAACAAACACAGATTACACATTCTTCTTGAATGCACATGGATAATTCTCCAGGATATTCCCTATGTTAGGTCACAAAACACGTCAATTAAATTCACAGATATTGAAGTCACCTGACGTATATTCTCTGACCACAATGGAATGAAGCTAGAAATCAATCACAGAGGAAGACATGGAACTTCATATATATGTGTAAATTAAGCTATGTACTCTTAAACAACCAATGGGTAATAGAAGAAATGAAAGAATTATACACCATTATCAAGTGAAATTTATCCCTGATAAGCAAGTTTTGTTCAACATGAGGAAATAAATTAAAATAATACATCATACTAGGAAAAGGATGCAAAAAAACCACATGATCATCTCAAGTAATGAAGAAAAGTCATTTAGCAAAATCTTGCTCCTCTTCTTGATAAAAACACTTAAAATACTAGAAATACAAGGGAACTTCCTCAATATGATGAAGGGTATATATGCAAAGCCCACAGCTAACATCCCGCTTAATGGTGAAAGACTGAAAATCTTCCCTCTAATATCAAAAGAAGACAAGGATGCCCGCTGTCATCACTGTTGCTCAACATTGTATTAGAAGTTCTTCCCCGAGCTATTAGGCAAGAATAAGAAATAAGAGTCGGGCGGGCCACGGTGGCTCAGCAGGTAAGAGTGCTTGCCTGCTATGCCCGAGGACCCGGGTTTGATTCCCGGTGCCTGCCCATGTAAAAAAAAAAAAGAAATAGGAGTCATCCAAATTGGAAAGGAAGAAGTAAAACTTTGCCTATGTGCACATGACATGATCCTGTATGCAGAAAATCCTGAAAAATCCACAACAAAGACAAACCTCCTAGAGTAATACATCATTCAGCAAAATGTCGGGGTACAAGACCAACAACCCAAATTCAGTAGTTTATATACACAAGCAATGAAAAATTGGGAGAAATCAAGAAAGAAATTCCATTCAAAATAGCTACCAAAGGAAACAAATATCTAGGAATAAATTTAACTAAGAATGTAAAGGACTCGTACACAGAAAACTGCAAAACAAAGGAAGACCTAAGTACGTGGTAGGACAATTCATGTTTATGGGTTGGAAGACTAAATATCATTAAGATGTCAATCCTATCCAAAGGAATTTATAAATGCATTGCAATCCCAATAAAGATTCCAATATGCTTTTTTGCAAAACGGAAAAACCAATCATCAAATTTATATGGAAGGGCCAGGGGCCCTGAATAGCTAAAGCCACCTTGAAAAAAAGAATGAAGTTGAATGACTTAAAATATCTTACAATGCCACAGTAAACAAAACAGCATGGGACTGGCACAAGGTTTAATATCCAGAATATATAAAGAAATCTTTTAACTTAACAAAAAGAGAAGCAATCTAATTAAAAAATGTGGAGAAGACTTGTATAGACATCTCTCCAAAGAAGATATATAGGAAGCACATAAAAAGATGCTCAATATCTATAACCATCAGGGAAATGCAAATCCCAACCACAATGAGATTCCATTTCACACTCATTTGAATGGCTGCTATTAAAAAAATGGAAAATAAGTGTTGGACAGGATGCAGAGAAATAGGAACACTCACTCACTGCTGGTTGCAATGTAAAATTGTGCAGCTGCTGTGGAAGACAGTTCAGTGGTTCCTCAGAAAGCTAAGGGTAGAACTCCACATAACCCGAAAATCCCACTACTAGGTACATACCCAGAAAAATTGAAAGCAGGTGCTCAAACAGATATTTCCACAGTAATGTTCATAGCAGTATTATTCATGATTGCCAAGAGATGAAAGTAATGCAAGTGCCATTAACCAATGAATGGATAAATGAAATGAGGTATATACATACAATGGAATATTATTCAACCATAAAAAGGAACAAAATCCTGATATATATGATGAAATGAAAGAACCTTGAAGACATCATGCTTTAATGAAGTAAGCCAAACACAAAAGGACAGATATTGTATGATCTCAGTGATTTGACACAATTAGGACAAGCAAACTAACTGAGTCACAATCTATAATATAGGTTACCAGAGGGAAGGGTGGGGATAGGGGATGGGAAGCTAAGGCTTAAAATGTATAGCACTCCTATGTGGAATGATGGAAATGTTTTGGTAATGGATGGTGGTGATGGCAGCACAAGATTATGAATGCAATTAACAGCACTGAACTGTTTATCTGAATATGATAAAAAGGGAGAAATGTTAAATTGTATATATGGTAGCAGAATAAAAAATTTGAAAAATCCGTGGAACTACACTACACAAACAGAGAACCCTAAGTTAAACTATGGACTTTAATTAATAGTACAATTATAAAAATGTGCTATCACCAATTGTAACAAATCTTCCCAACCAATGCAAGGTATTGATGGTAGGGTAATACGTGGGAATCTTCAATTTTATGCATGATTGTTCTGTAAACCCACAATTTATCTAATAAAAAAACTAAAAAGAAATAAGACATTAGGAGTTCTAGAATGACCATCACTCTAAAATCAAAAGAAAACTATTTCAATATTAGGCACATTGGTTCCATATCATACAATTCTGGTACGAATCCTTTTTCTTTTGAAATGGAAGAAATTTTACCTTTAGTTCTCAGTAAATAGAATGGAAATGTAAAAGTAGATACAGAAACCTTGCTGATTGCATTTTGTCCTCTAAAGGAGTTAGTCTCATCTTTCTCCATTTGGAGTCTTTTCTATAGGGTTAGAATTTAATCTAGAAATTTTATATTTAAAATTTTATATTTTATAGAGTTTTTATATTTATAAAAATTTTATATTAAAAATTTTATATTTTAGAAATTTTATATTTAAAATAAGGTACTTCCTTTGAATTTCATCAAGAAGGAACCTATAGAAAAAAGGAAACAGCTGCATTTGCACTTTGGACCAGTCATCTTTTAGGACAAATGAGGAGAATTTGGGAAAGGAAGTAGGGAAGAGGAAGATATCAGTCCTCCTCACCTCTCACTGGTTCTCTATGAACTTCTGCTGCTGTGGGATGGTTTTTAAGTTAGTTATTGCAAACAGAGTGAATATTCAAAATGCAATGAAATATATTGCTAATGAACTGTTTTACTGTATATGTCATTGAGTATTTACATAACTCCAAAGGAACTACATAGGGATTTTTAAGGTGAATGGCTCATTAGGCAAGACCTCACTCGGCTAAAGTAAATAAATAAGAGGTTTAATGCAGATCTACTCTAAATTACCTTTGCCATATCTCAGTCCACTCTGCACAGAATACTGTGGAAGAGTAGAATATTGGGGTAGAAGAGTGGTTGTATAATAATAATAATAATAAGTTCCTGATAAAATACACTGGAGAAGATACCCATGCATGTGTTCATATGTACACAGTCATATGAAAAATATATATCCTATGTTTATCTACATTATTTAGTACTAACCTGAAGTATGTTCAGTCATTTGGTTGATTTAGATAACCACCCTCATGAAAGTGAGGGGTCACTTTCTTATTCCGATTCCTGCAGTTCCCAAGTGTTTGTTTCCTAGCTGTTAGGACAAATCCATGCAATGGGTTGGCTTAACATTTTATTGTCTCTCGATTTCAGAAGCTAGAAATCTTACCTCCTCCCGGGGGTTGGCATCTTCTGGCTGGCTGGCAGTCTTGGGGGCTCCATGGCTTTTCCATTGCATGGGGATACGCACGGCAGCATCTTCTTCCTCTTCCATTTTCCATTGACTTCCAGCTCCAGGCCGCTCCTCTTGGCTTCTTTGCTAATAAGGACTTCTGCCTTGTGGGATTTAAAGGCTCACCCTCATTCAGCTTGGGCACTCCTTAACTAACAACCTCTTCAAAGGTCCTAAGTGAACTCATTGAACTAAGTACAGATTTACACCACTTTCTCCATGCTGTCTTCCTGGGTGACAAAATAACAATGGAGTCCCTTCATGAGCTCCAAGACATTTATAGCTTAGATCAGTTCTCAAAATGTTCTAGGTTCTGGTCTACAAACTGTCACTTGCCTACCACAATGAGAGAAGTGCGGGAATTGGGAGCAAATAATTATCAACGTTTATAGAAATGTAACATTGCAGAGATGTCCAACAGCATTTCATTTTTTCAGTTTTTTTATTGCATTTCATGAATGTGCCAGTGTGCTGTGGATTTAAAATTTTTAAAACAGGAAAAAGAATAAAAACTTGGACCTTTACCATAGGTGGTTTGAAAAGCACTGAACTATTTACTACTGTTTCTTAAAGTGGTTGCATATCAAGTCTCCCCAAGGGACTTATTTATAATCATAGGATGTTTAGTGATTGGGACCTAGGTTAAAAAAGCTTCAGATTATCTTGATGAAAATCATGTTTGGAATTTCATTTGTATCTTATCTGTTTAATTGTTGCAGCTAATTATATTGATAACTATTGTAATTTTCTGGTGATGTCAGTAGAACAGAAGTGCCCTGAGAGCATGGATGTTGTCCCCTTCACTGCTGTGTCTTCAGCATGTAGAATGATAATTGATACAGATAAAAAGATTGGTTGAATGAAGGAATGAGTGAATGTCCTACAGTCACATTTAGATTGTAAGCAAATTGGAAACAGGGGTCATGTCTTCTATTTCTTGGCTCCTAAGTAGATTTCTGGGGAGGGAAAAAACCTCATTTGTATACCTATATGAATAAGTAGCCTTATGATAAGTGTATGAATAAAGAAGGACATCAAGAGTGTCCTTTCTACCTGTTTGTGTTTACCAACAAGTGAATTTCTTAGCATCCCTACTTTGCAACTGCAAGTATCACTCCATACCTTTCCCAGATTAACAGGGAATCTTGTTTTTCCATGTTGATATATCTAGGAGTCCCCGGACATTTACTGGTTCCCCTGTTCATTCTGGTCGTTCTCACCCTTTGTCGTGCAGGGGATCGTGGCCATAGCACTCAAGGCCAGATGTGTCCACTACTGCTGGCCCAGCTGCTTCTTGCTTGGGAAACTGTCCTTGCTGTTCCTTGGCTGATGATTTACAATGTAACATCTTTTATCATTAAATGACACCCAATGCTCTTTCATGTCTTTATGGCTTTTCTCATGCTATGCCTCTGTCTGGAATAACATTCTCTTATTATTACTTACTGAACAAACCCTTCTCTTTTTAAAAACTGTCCTTCTCTGATTCAGCTGAGAAAAAACCCACTGGCCCCTCCATCAAAGCAAATCACCCTGCCTCCTGTCCCCACTGTCCTTTCCCGTGGAGAGCCCTGGTGTGTATAGTTTTTCCGGTTTCATACTAATGCATCAATATAATATACATTTTCCTTCCCCCAGGCTGAGCTCCGAGCATCTCACAGTCATTTCTGTGTTGCTTTTGCTCATCACCAGTGCCTGCGTCAGAGCAGGTGCTTCAGAAATGGATCATTTATTCTCTATTGAATGTCAGAATTAGGGGAGTTAAAAGAATTGGGGGAGGAAAAAGGACTCCATGGAGCTCAAGCACTGGGCATCCCACAGAGCAGTCACCAAAGCTGAGGTCATTTTCTCCACATCGAGCGGGCTGTCCCTTCAGGGAGCCCTGCTTCTGTGGGCCTGGAGAAGGACCGCTCTCGGCCTCTGTGGAGCTATCAAGTCAATTATTTTTGGTGCTTTCAAAAAATGCACATTTCCTTCCTGTGTCCTTTTGCTTGATCTATACACAAATACAAGCAGCCACTACTCTGCTCCTGAGTTTAGCCTCCTTCAATTTCAATAAAAGAAGTGCATTTCTTTTTTTCTTTCCGTATTCCTGCCTTTTCCCACAATCTTAAAATAGCTCTCTACATCTTGATATGATAATGGATTTTAAAAGAAATAACAACTAATAATAATAGTTCATCTCCACTAGCCTCTTCAGCAGTTGGGCTACAAACCTTTCTGAGGATAAGGGTCTTTTGTTGTTGCTTGCACTTTGAGGAGATTTCTTTTTGTTGCTTCTGTCCATGGAGATAGGCAGATTTCCTCAGTGACCTGTTTTATGTCCCACTTGCACCGAAGTTCATAGGCCTTTGGGGTCCACTTCCTGTAGGGTCTCCTCTTTGAATCCCACCTTGCAGAAGTTGGGATTAATCTTTATTTCATTGCTCCCATCACTGCCTCAGAACAATGCAGGGTCCGCAGGTGAGCAGGTTCCTCCTGCAGGAAAGCCAGCTCTGAGCACCCACTCATCTCCCTGAATTCCCTCTTTCCCACTTCATTAGTGGCCTCTGATTATTTCGTAGTTTTTGGCTGACTCACAGAAGGAGACACAGGATTAATATTTATTTTCCAGAATTTGTATGTATTTTCCAAGGGTATGACATCTGGGGTATCTAGAATGTCATACTGACAGATCCAGAGTCTAAGCTTATTTTCTTAGTGCACTACTTTAAAATTCCTGGGATGGAGGATGGGAAAAATGCTTAATAACAGAACACAACTTATATTTCAATGAATTATTTAGCCTAAAATGTAATTGCAAAAGGAATGAGACAATGGTACAAGAGAATGTTAAGGTGCAGAAATTTGATCAATAAAATAAATAAATGTTAGGAACAAGAATCTTTATTTTCTGTGTGTGTTAAGAACTTGGTCTTAGATCTTTCTTTGGGGTTTTTGAAATCTCTGCATTTCTGTCCAAATGTGGGTTGAATTTGCCATCTACATGACTTGCTTCAAGTTTTTCTTCTGTCTCTTTACTCTTCAACAGATTTTCTTCCTTTGGTGCCCTCTCTTATTATTCAAATCTTCTGATTTCCTTTAGTTGATTCTGCTTTAAATTAGCCTCCCTACCTGCTTCCCTCTCTTTCTCTGTGTCTCCTACCAGTTTTCTCTGTCTTGCTCATAGATATAGTAGACAGGCATTTGCTCACAGATGTTTCATTCTTTCCTTTATCTTGTCTCCAGTGTTTTTCTTCTGTACTTTTTCTTGGTGAAAAAAAATATTTTTATTGAGGTATTTCTCTTTTCAATTGTTTTAAAAAAACAGGAATCATATGAAGAGTCTTGGAAAACAACTGAAAAAGAATGATTAAAAGCCTGCCAAATAATGCTTATAAGCAAAGATTTCTCTGGCTTCAACAGAACGGGTGACGTCAACGGCATTCTTTGTTTATTTGAGTTTGAAAGTGACAGACATCATGATCTAAAGCAACACTACTGGGAACATTGTTTAGGGAACAGCACCGTTTCTTATTGCTAACAACCATATTAAACTGAAGTGGGTAATTTTACAGGCTTCAGAAAAGATCTAAAAGGATGTAGACCAAAGGTGAATGTCAGAGATGAAAATGGCGGAGTCAAAGTCTCTGATCTTCGTAAGAGTAAATGCATTTCTAAGGGCAAATATGTAGCAATGAAAAACAAAAACAATTTTGCAGAATGTTCCCGATGAGCCTGGCACTTTGCAGTTGATCGCTTGGATTAATACATTTAGTCCTACAGCAAATCTGTAAGATAAAATTATTCTTCTCTCTGTTTTTCAGCTAAGAAAACTGAGGCTTAGAGCAGTTTCACAACTTTCCCAGGTTTGTGCAGATAGCAGGTGGAAGTATGAGTATTTACACACATGCACACCTGACTCTGGGGTCTGTCTGATCTCTCAACCCAAATGCTGTCCTGGGTCAGCTATAAGATCTTACACCAAAGGTAGAAAAGAAAATGGCATTATGTGTGATTGCAGTGACCTTTCTTTTGTACCTTTCTAAGAGAAGCTTCATTTGATAATATATTCAAACGTAAATGGACCTTAGAAAATTTTGTCAATTTCATAGACAAGGAACACAAATCTCAGAATGGAAGGAACTAGCTCGAAAATGTTTGTAATTTGTTACTGGTGGGTTTATGGCCCCAAATCACTCAGATGGCAAAGGCTTGACTCCATTAAGTCCTACTTTCTCTGTTCCCTCTTGCAAATTACCTTCCCCACTGATTTCTCACGATACTAGAAAGTCCAACACTGAGAATGCTTTTAAATAAAGGTACCGCAAAGCAGAAATCCTCAACTACCACACCCAGGGTGTCCAGCCCAATAGTTATTGTTCTCCTCTGTTTGCGTTTCCATCAAATGGAAAGAGCAAATAGCGCTTCTGCTCTATCCTCTAGGAGAAAGGAGCAGAGGAGACACTCGTCCCACTTTCCACCCTCACCCACAGATTTTCTTTCTTGGAGGAAAAATACCTGCGTTGCTTTCTCAGTGAGAAGGTCATTTGTGTTCCACAATTGTGGATGAGCCCCGAGAACATCATACTTTGCAGAATGGTAGCACCTTAAATCCGGGCATTGTACTGTTTGATGATGTTTACGTGGAAAAGGGTTTTTGTTGTTGTGGTTTTCAGCACCAACACAGGTGAGGGTTCAGCCTGTTCAGTCTTTCTAAATGGTGACCTGGGGAGTTGGAGCGTTCGTGTTTGGAGGAAACTCTGAATTGTGTCCATTAAGACACTTCCCTCCAAGGACATGCCGACTGAAGGTGGACACAGAAAGTTGTGAAGCAAATGACACATTCTAATGATTTCCTGCGGCTCCTGCCCCCTCTCACACTTTGTTGCACCTCCAGATTGCCTGTTGTTTTTCTATTGTGGCAGAGGGATGCATAAATGAAAACCGATGCTGTCAAAAGGAGAACTGCTTACTGAGGATTTGAGACTCTCTTGTTAGACGTTTTGGATAAGGAAAGGCATTTCCTGATCAATGAACTGTCTGGAAAAACATTTCTGAGATAGTACAAAGGAAACATTCATCATCATCAAGACCACTCAGGGGGAGTTTACTTTTACTAAATTTGCATCCAGGAATTTGCAGTTTAGCATCCAATGCTCATTTTTGTCCTGAACCAGTAAGGTGGAATAATTTACATGGTGAGCTTAAGCAATGCTCCCCTTGGGAACCATGAGCTCTAAGAACACTGCAAAACAATACATACTGACATTTACTTTTTGCCACTTCCAGCAGGGTAAGGTTCATCCATAATCAAAATGTGATTGAATTGTTAACCTCACTCTACTCCACTGATGCCTGTGAATTATTTTCTGCTACTAGAAAAATTGTTAAATAGTCTAAATTACTGTAATTTGCCACTCATCTTTTGCAGCCATTCTTCAGGGAGAACCAGGCCACATAGAAGTGGCCCTGGCTCTCTGGATGGGCCGAGGCAACGAAATCAGGCATTGAGCTCTGTGTTGACGGCTCTCTTGACAGCTGCCTCTGAGGAACTGTGGAATTATCCTCAACTCTTCCCAATTTAAAGGGGGAAAATCTCCTTTTAACTATGCCCGGCTGTTGATTTCAGATCTTCTACAATGGCTCAGGCAGGGTTTTTCAGATGTGCTCTGGGCCTGTGTATGTTGGAGTAGTGGGCAAGGAGGAGAGAGTGTTCCAGGAGGCCAATTCCATGAGAAATCAGGTGTCAGAGAAGTCATGTGTACCATGCGGATGCATGTTTCATTTTTTTTCCTAATAACTTAACATCACTTCTTACTGTAGTTTGTTTTATGTTAGATATAAAGCTACAATTTAGTCTTTATCTTACAGCAGGCATGCTTATGGCAATCAGAGAGTTCCATCTGAAAGCAAAGTGTATTCCTAAAGGCCCTTATAGGCAAGAAACCTATTATGTTTGTTTTTCTGTGATTCAGGGAAAGAGGGATAGTTTGTCTTTGACAAGATCTGAGTCTCACAGTAGAGTTTACTGAATTCATCATTTTTTCTTTCTTCCGTTAATTCCTCTTTGTTTTTCTTCCTTTTTTTTTAATTTTCAATTTCCCCTGTTACGATGAGTCATTGACTATGAAATATTATTTTATTTTATCATGAGTCATTCATTATACATGTTATTTAGGTGGCAATGGATTTAAAAAGCCCTACATGTATCGTTAAAGTACTACTGCATAATCAAGATTCTGAAGACTTATTTCCGATATAAGGTAAACACTGAAGAGTTTGAAAATATTTGGTCTCAAGTTCATGTAACTATAGCTCTGAGCTCATGATCCCTGGTTTTAGAAACTTTTTCACTGCTGTGCTTTCTTTTCATGATCTTTGACCACTTCCTTCCCCATGAAGCTGACCTTTTATTTTAATGGATTTTCCAGAGGGAACTTGCTGTAATAGAGGCAATCTAATGCTGGACATGATTTCAGATGACAACTTCACAGAACCGGTGTGCTTTGTGTTGCCACTTAATTGAACAAGAAGAGTGTGCTTAATAAAGTATTTTCTAAATTATTTCATTCAATCAGGATGACTCATCACCAAGGTTTTAGACAATTATTAACTAAGGAGACAGAGGGAGGTTGGAGAAACTGTAGATTCTGGCCTTCCCAACATGGTGAAATAGCTCAAGTTGCAGACTTCATCCCCCCCAGATCAACACTTGCAAAATCATAGGAACAAAATGGAAATGTGGGTTCTGGAACTAACTGAAGAGGATCCCCCTTGGATAGCAAAGATGTCTGAGAACTGGTTTGTGCAGGATGGGCTGGAGGTAATAGCCTGGGGCAGATGGAGGCCTGAGGCAGCCACGTTGGGGTGGGTTAGAAGAGCGGTTCCAAGGTGTGGTCCCAGAGCATCAGTAGCAGTGTCACCCGGGACCTTATTAGAAATGCAAAGTATTGGCCCAGCCCGGACCTTCTGAATCAGAAACTTGGGGAGGGTCCCCAAAACCTATGTTTGAATGAGATGTGCAGGTGATTCTGATGCATGGCAGTTTGAGAACTTCTGGGATAAAAAAGTCTTTAAGTTTTGATTGGTTGTTTCCTTGCCTTGCTCGTGAGCAAATAGAGCCCATCAGCTCTACCACAGAACTCTGGCTCTCTTCCAGCAGTCCAGAGGATTTGTGCCAGTGCCAGTGCCAGTGGAGGAAATTTTGCAGCAGTACAAAAGTCCTGTTTGAATGAGGATTCATTAAACCCAGGTATAGACGGACTGGCTACTAGCTGGCATTTATTTCGTCACTGAACTTCCCTGGTTACAGCAGCTGGGTTGTGCCTCCCTCTGTTGATGGAATGCAAGACTTTAAAGAAATCCTGATTGCAGTAGTTGCCTGATGGCAGGCCGGCTGAAAAGTCACCAAGGTTTCCTTGGCCTGGGATACTCTTCCTTCTCCAATTCATGTGATGATACACATTAAAAAGGGGTGACCATTAACCAGGCAGAACAGCTGAAATCCCAGGAGAATGGGAGCTCACAGGCCGAGAGAAGTAGACCTCTGAGTAGAAGTAGATTCAGGATTGGCAGGGCCTGAGGATACAGTTTCAGGGCCTTTTTATAAAAGAAGAAGAAAACAAAAAAAAGAATAGAAAACCAGATGTGGAAATGAATATTTATTTAGGATAAAATGAGAAATCACAACAAAATACAATTTATTTTAAAGCTAACAAATGTAACAGACACCACTAAATCTGGACAAATATTTTTATTAATTAATTGGCTGACATACCGCTCTTTGTAAAAGTGTTGCCCTATATTTTTTGGCTTCATTCTCCTTGGTCACCTCTTCATCTGATGACAATTGTAATACCCAAGATAATGCAATCCAAAGTAAGAAAAATATTGATTTTCCTATAATACGATAGTTCAAAGTTCATATTTATTATTGATGACTGGGATGCATAAAACATACAACTTCACACACTGAATGCTTTTGAATACTATTGCAGTTTTGTGCTTTACAAACACAGGATTCCTGATAAATCATTTTTCATGATTTCTATAAAAAAACTTTTAAAATGCATGCTGCTTTTAAAATTATGTATTTTGAATTTTCCAGTATTTTCCTAAAAGCAGGAAATTTTCATTTGACTAAGTGTCAATGAGAAACAAATTCTCTTACAATCTTACACACCTGGCGACTGGAACAATTTTTCACGTTTTTATTTTTTTGCTTTGTGCACGTCAAACTACTTTCTCCGTAATCTCAATGCTGAACGCTGTAGGACATTTACATATCACGACATGACTTCCTTCATGCCATGATGCTGAATAAATTGGCACAGTGCATTTTAAGAGTATTCCTGGAAGCCGGTATAGCTATACTCAGAAGTTACTATAAATCATCTATATTGGAATGGAAATGAAAACAGAGTGAGGACAGCTATCTTAACTGACTGCATATAAATATCTTATTTTGCTTATTTTGCAAAAAGGTTTGACCATTTGTGAGTGAGGGGCCCTGATTCTCAAGCTTCATTTGCTTCACAGTGAGTCCTCCTCTGAACCTGAAGAATTCAACTACCTCAAAAGAAAGTCAATAAACATAATAGTGTATGTAATATGAAGTAGAAATATTATAGAAGGACTGTAGTGACATAATGTTCATTCCTATCAGGCTCTTTCCTCCTTCCAGGAAAAGAAGAAGGCTATACTTTTCTAATTTTGCAGTTGGTCTGGGTCCTATGCCTAGTTTTGGGCCAATCCTTTATGAAAACAAAGTAATAATTTTTTATTTTTAACCACTTAGGTGAAGACTTTTTTTTTTTTTGTCACGGGCAGGCTCACAGGAATTGAACCCAGGTGTCCGGCATGGCAGGCGAGAATTCTGCCACAGAGCCACCATTGCACCACCCTAGGGTGAAGATCTTAACTGCCAGTATAAGATTCTTCAGAGCTGCCATGTAGGCTGTGTTTCCAGATGGTTCAATTACGTGGTGGTGGAGCCACCAACAACTCCAGTCCCAAAATCCATACATTGTTATCCTTCAGCATTGTCTAGACTTGTAGTGGACTTTGTGTGCGTTAAGCTACTAAGATTTTGGGATCTTTTGTTAGGGAATCATAATTTGGTCTATTGTGACCAATGCGTGAGCCAATAAATTAAAATAGGCATGATAAATGATAAGAGATGATATTAACAAGAAAGCACAACTAGAATCATAAAGGATAATCAAGCGAAAATATTAGGTATGGAAAATGTATTATTTGAAGTATGCAAACTAGTATATGGGATGAATAACCTGATGGATATAGCTGAAGACCACATTAGATGAATTGGAAACTTTCCAAAAGGTAGTAGGAAATAATAAAGAATAACTCAGAAATGAACCCTCACATTTATGGCCATCTGATTTGACAAGAGGGCAAAGAGCATTTAGTTGGGAAAGAATAGTCTGTTCAACAAATGAAACTGGGAAAATTGGATCTCTATTTGCAGAAAAATAAGGAGGACCCCTACATTGTACCTTATAAACCATCAACTCAAAATAGATCAAAGACCTTGATACAAGAGCTAAAACTATCAAACTCCTAGAAGAAAACTAGGGAACCATTTTCCAGAGCTTATGTTAGGCAATGATTTCTTAGCACAAGCAACAAAAGAAAATATAGATCAATGGGATTTCATTATAACTAAAAACTTCTGTTCCCCAGAGAACCTTATCATGAATGTGAAATGACAACCTATGCCATGGGAGAAAATATCTGAAAACCACATATCTGATAAAGGTTTAATATCCAGAATATATAAAGAAATCTTTCAAGTCAACAACAAAAAGAGAAGCAACCTAATTAAAAAATGGGAAAAAAAAACTTGAATAGACATCACTCCAAAGAAGATATACAGATGGCCAGAAAGCACATAAAAAGATGCTCAACATCCATAGCCATCACGGAATGCAAATCCCAACCACAATGAGATTCCATTTCACACCCATTAAAATGGCTGCTATTAAAAAACATGGAAAGTATCAAATGTTGGACAGGATGCAGAGAAATAGGAACACTCATTCATTGTTGGTTGTAATGTAAAATTGTGCAGCTGGTGTGGAAGACAGTTGGTGGGTCCTCAGAATGCTAAGGGTAGAACTACAATATGACCCAGCAATCCCACTACTAGGTACATGCCTAAAAGAAATGGACGCAGGGACTCGAACAGATATTTGCACAGTAATGTTCATAGCAGTTTTATTCACAATTGCCGAAAGATGAAAGTAATGCATTGTCCATTAACCAATGGATGGGTAAATGAAATGAGATATAGACATATGATGGAATATTATTCAGCCATAAAAAGGAATGAAATCCTGACACGATTCCATGGATGAACCTTGAAGACATCATGTTTAATGAAATAAGCCAGACAGAAGGACACATATCATTTGATCTCGGTGATGTGAAACACTTAGAATAAGCAAACTAATCAAGTCAGAATCTATAATATAGGTTACTGGGGGAAGGGTGGGGATAGGGGATGGGAAGCTAAGGTTGAAAATGTGCAGGGCTCCTCTATGGAATGATGGAAATGTTTTGATAATGGCCGGTGGTGATGTTAGCACAATATTATTAATGCAACTGACAGCATGGAAATGTATATCTGAATATGATTAAAAGGGGGAAAAGTTAAATTGTATATAGGGTAGCAGAATAAAAAATTGATGAAATCCATGAACTACACTACACAGTGAACTTTAAACCGTGGACTTTAATTAACAGTACAATTATCAAAATGTGTTATCAATTGTAACAAATGTTACACACCAATGCAAGGTGTTGGTTTTGGAGTGATATATTGGAATCTTGGATATTATGCATGATTTCTCTGTAAAGCCACAACTTCTCTAATAAAAAAAAATGAAGAAAGTTAAAAAAAAAACTTTTTCAGATTAAAAAACAAAAAAACCAGAAACAAAAATTAGGGCCAATTAAACAAAAATAAAATATATATCCAATATTAACCCAAGAACTAAAATTCTAGACATCAATATGATGAGAAGACCAAAGTACGGGAGAACTAAAGTACTTTGCCTGTAATCGTAAGGATTGAACATTGATACGTGTGATGGTCAGGTTCGTGTGTCAGCTCGGCCAGGTGATGGTGCCCAGTCGTCTGGTCAAGCAAGCACTGGCCTAGCTGCTCCTGCAAGGACATTTCATGGCTGGTTAATAAACCAGAAGACTGGTTTATCAAATCACCAGCAGGTTGATTGCATTCATGGCTTGTTACATCTGCAGTCAGCCGAGGGGAGGGTCTTCTGCAAGTAGTGACGTTTATTCTAATCAGATGAAAGCTTTAAATTAGAAGTCAGAATAGAGAATATCTCTCCACTGCAGCCAGCCAGGCTCTCCTGGGACATTCACTGAAGACCTTCATCCGAGCTGCCAGCTCGCATCCTGCCTTTCGGGATTTGGGCTCGTGCATGCCTGCAGTTTTGCGAGCAGCTTTTATAAAATCTCATATTTATGGATATCTTCTGTTGGTTCTGTTTCCCTAAAGAACCCTTACCAATACAATACATTTAAGTAATTAACAGGGCTAAATGATTAAGATAGTGATTACTTTCCTTTCTCCCTCTGCAATTGTTTTTGCCTATTGATTTATTTATGTTTCTGAGGTCTAAGCTCTGGAACTTTTATTTCTTAAATAGAGAATGAATTATACACCTAGTTTCTCACTGCTATTTCTGCAGGGCATTGTCTCTCTCTCTCTCTCTCTCCCCTGCGTGTGTGTGTGTGTATAAATATGACTCAGTATTTATGTGCTTAATTGTGTGTGTGCAAGAGAGAGACCATTGAATTTAATGTTTCTAAAGTCAAAGGTTCTCAGACACATTACATCCCTTCTTGTCTCATTGAATGTATTTATTTTCCATTTAATTTTAATGTTAATTCAATAAGGCATCAGAGAGGCCAAAAATTGGATATATGTACTTTCTGGGTGAACATATTGTAACTACAGTAACATATATAACTACTGTAGACACAGCAATACCACTAGCTTTAAAGGTGGCTATTTTATAACCTATACATATATTCATAAAAATATAATATGCATATACATATAATCATCCCATTATATGAGCAGAGGAAAATTATTGTTGTAATTTCACATTGAAAGAAATTAAAGTTCAGAGTAGTTACTTTGCTAAGATTGCAATGTGAATATAAGACTTGCTGAGTTTGAATTGGATGTCCTTTATAAAACATCATGCTGTGATTTTGTAAAAAGAGAGTAAATATATTTTTATTTTCAAGCTAAACTTAGCCAATTTTTAACACTCAATTTTCAGTTTAAACTTATGTCTCTGTGACCATATCTGTGAACATACTGTGTGCATATCTACCACCACTTCACAGCATACCTTCTGCCTGAATAAATACACAAGAAATGAAGGGAATACATATTTTCGTTCTAACAGTCACCGATTATTTCTTTTAACAAATAAAAACTATAATTTATTAAGTGATTTTTATATTCCAAATACCATGTACATTAAATGACTTTATAACCCTAATCTTCCATTACAAAGTATCTATGTTATAAATTTGAGGCCCACTGAGGTTAGTTAAATGGAGACAAGTTGCTTTCTCAAAGTTACACACCTAGTAGGTGGGGAGGAGCTAGGATTCAAATCCTTGCTAACTCCAACCTCCATGTGCTTAACAGTTAGGTCCTGTATCTTCCTGAACATAAATATGAAAGATTTAGGACGTATTTTGTGAATGAGTTCAGGAACAATATAGGTATATCTCAAAGACATTATGAGTTCAGTTCCAGACCCCCTCAATAAAGTGAATATCACAATAAAGCGAGTCACATAAATTCTTAAGTGATATAAAAATGATGTTTATACTATACTTTATTCTATTACATGTGCAATAACATTATGTCTAAGAAAACACTTCATTGCTAAAAATGGCAACCATCATCTGAGGCTTCAGCAAGTTATAATCGTTTTCTGTCTGGGTGCTGATGGTTGCTGACTGATCAGGGTGGTGATTGCTGAAGGTGGGGGTGGCTCTGGTAATTTCTCAAAATAACACAATGAAGTTTGCCGCATCAGTTGACTTTTCCTCTCAGGAAAGATTTCATGAAAGATTTGTAGCATGTGATGCCCTTTGATAGCATTTTTTTTTGCATGGGCAGGCACCGGGAATCAAACCTGGTCTCCAGCATGGCAGGCAGGAATCCTTTGATAGCATTTTACCCACAGTAGAACCTCTTTCAAAATTGGAGTCAATCCTCTCAAACACAGCCACTGTTTTATCAACTACATTTATGTAATGTTCTAAATCTTTCATTGTCATTTCAACAGTGTTCACAACTTTTTCACCAGGAATAAATTCCATCTCAAGATACCACTTTCTTTGCTCGTCCATAAGAAGCAACTCTTCGTCCATTAAAGTTTTAGTAGCAATGCAGTCACACATCCAGGCTCCACTGCTAATTCTAGTTCTTTTGCTATTTCTACCACATCTGCAGGTACTTTCTCCACTGAAGTCTCGAACCCTTCAGAGTCATCCATGAGGGTTGGAATCAACTTCTTTCAAACTCCTTCTAATGTTGAGATTTTGACCTCCTCCCATGACTCATGAATGTTCTTTTCGGCATCTGGAATAGTGAATCCTTTCCAGAAGGTTTTCAATTGACTTTGCCCAGATCCATCAGAGGAGTCACTATCTATTTTAGCTATAGCCTGATGACATGTATTACATTGTAGGTAAGACTTGAAAGTCAAAATGACTCCTTTCTCCATGGGCTGCACAGCGAATGCTGTGTTAGCAGGCATGAGAACAATGTTCATTGTGTGTATCTCCGTCAAAGCTCTTAAGTGACCAGGTGCATTGCCAATGAGCAGTAATATTTTGAAAGGAATCTTTTATTCTGGGCATTAGGTCTCAACAGTGGACTTAAAATAATTTACTGATTATTTTACAACCATGTTGTAAACAGATGTTATGTCATCCAGGCTTTGTTGTTCCATTTCTAGAGCATATGCAGAGTAGACATAGCTCAACTGTTAAGGATTTTAGGATTTTCAGAATGGTAAGTGAGCATTGGCTTCAACTTAAAAGTGACCGGTTGTATTAACCCCTAACAAGAGAGTCAGTCTATCTTTGAAGCTTTGGAGCCAAGCATTGACTTACACTCTCTAGCTATGAAAGTCATACATGATTCATCTTCTTCCAACAGAAAGCCATTTCATCTATCTTGCAAATCTGTTGTTTAGTGTGACCACCTTCATCAATGATCTTAGCTAGATTCTCTGTATAACTTGCTACAGCGTCTACATCAGCACTTGCTGCTTTGCCTTGCACTTTTACGTTACGGAGAGGGCTTCTTTCCTTAAACCTCACAAACCAAACTTTTTTTAGCTTTAAACTTTTCTTCTTCCACTTTCTTATCTTTTTAGCATTGAAGAGAGTTAGGGCCTTGCTCTGGACTAGGCTTTAGCTTAAGGGAACATTGTGGATACTTTGATTTTCTAACCAGACCACTAAATGTTTCTCTATATCAGCTATAAGCTGTTTTGCTTTCTCATCATTTATGTGTTCACAACTCTTTTAATTTCCTTCAAGAACTTTTCCTTTGCATTCAGAACTTGGCTTATTGTTTGAGGCAGGAGATCTGTCTTGGCTTTTGACATGCCTTCCCCACTATGTTTAATCATTTCTAGGTTTTGATTTAAAGTGAGAGACGTGTGAATCTTCCCTTCACATGAAGACTTAGGCCATTGCAGGCTTATTAATTGGCCTAATTTCAAAATTATTGTGTCTCAGGGTACAGGGAGGCCTGAACAGAGGAAGAGGGGCAGTGGAGAGTGTGAACACACATTTATCGATTAAGTTTGCCATCTTATATGGGCACAGTTTGTGGTGCTGCAAAGCAATTACAGTGGTAACATAGAAGACCAGTGACCATGGATTACCATAACAGATACAATAATGAGAAAGTCTGAAATATTGCCAGAATTACAGAGCTATGAAGTGAGCACATGCTGCCAGAAAAAGTCACAATAGATGCTGTTAGACTTGGTCAGCACAGAGTTGCTACCAACCTTCAATTTGTAAAGAACGCATTATCTGTGCTGCACAATAAGTGAAGCCTGATGCGATGAGGTAGGCCTGTACATTCATCTGGTGAGATGTGGAAAAGGCCATACTGGGCCTGCTCCTAGCATCGGCAGCTCTAGGGCAAGGTAAAAACATAGGGTGGACCCATGGACAAGGCTTGTGCAGCCCCTCAAATAGATTTGGGGCCATCCCTATAAGAAAGTCCAGGTACTGAGGGCAAAGGCTTCAGGTGACAGCATCTCTCCTTAGTCCCACTGATTTCTTGCCTTGTGAAAAGACAGCCAGAAAGGGCTGGACTAGCCTCTGAGATGAAAAGGGCTCTAAAATGTGGGCCCAGGGTCGGATTGCTCAGGTATAAGAGTGATAGTGGTAAAGGGCAAATATTAACAGTTAACTTTTCACTATATGGAGAGAAATAATTCCTTATGTAAGATGGAAGGACAAATAATTGGGACCCAGAACAGTGTAATTTAAAGACAGCAGATTTGGAAATTAGAACCATTAGAGATAGAACATTCTCAATATATCAATAATCATTAAGACAAATTAATCTCACTAATAATGAAATAAATGCACATTTAAAGCAGTGAGGAACCACTTTCCATCTTCGAAATTACAGTCTCCTTCAAAATAAGACCAAACTAAGTGCTAGTAAAATGGAAGTAAGGCAATCATTTAAATGTAAAGCTAGTGGGAGTTTGTCTGCTACAAACTTTTGTTTGGAAAGTAATTTGTGAATTTGAACAAAATGTCTAAAAATTTATCTGTTATTTATCCCAATAACTTCACTTCTGGAATCCAGCCTAAAATGATCTGAAATGCCTGAAAGGATAATGCACACATTTGTACAATGCAGTATTACTTATAATAGGTGATCATGGAAGTAGTGTACTAAGCACAGCAATTAGGGAGATAGGATTTAGTAATTATATTTGTGACTATTATTGTTGCATTAAAATATAATTTGCTAAATATTTAATAACACAGGAAAATATTTGCACTCTAAATTTCAAAAGAATGATAAGCATATTTGGTATACAGTATTATATCTACACTTTAAAGACATGTATAGATAAAAGGCTAGAGACAATTATATTGAAATTACAAATAAAAAGGATAATAATAAGAGTAAACCCCACAGTTGGTGATCAAGAAATCTGTTTTCCACTGTAAGGTTTCCATAAGATAAACAGCATGTTAAGATTGTGATCTTGTGAACAAAGTAGAAGAAAAAGTGCATTGTTGAACATTTAATCAATAAATACAATTTTCCATTGATTTGTATAGAAAGATGTTTGAGAAGTTAACGGAAATGAATTGACCATTTTTTTACTGCCTGTTTTGACCGTCATGAGAAAAAAGGGTCCCATTGTTGCCATCACAGAGAGCAGGGTAAACTTTGTTTTTATTCACTTTAGAGCAGTATTAAAATCATTTGTGGAAATTCATGTCCTTTGAGTGCCAAGATGTTACTTAGAATTTTGAGAAAAGCTGCTGTTTTTACTACTGTTTTCACTTAATAAATCTTTACAGAGCACACATGATACTCCAGGATGGCGTTAGGTATCTGTAGTATAACGGCACAAAACAGAAATGGTCTACATATTTTGGAATTCCTTAGGCTGATGTATCAACTGTACAGTTCCTAAAAAGCACCATAATCATCTTAATTATTCCTTAAAAATGCTTAAAAGTGTCTTATTTTATTAAGAACAAAAACCAATCAAATCAAAACTTTTGAAGAATAGTGGGGGCTCAGAGTGGTTGTTTTTGTAGACTTACTCCAAGACAGTGGCTTAAATATTTAGCAAATTGGGTTTTAAAGGCACTGTTTGTGATGGTGATGAACTAGATGCTGAAAAATAAATTTTGATCCATTGCAGAGTTCACAAGTGACCTTCTTATAGATTGTCTTTAACCTATTTGAGTGCCTCCAGTCAAACCTAAGAGATTAGTTATTTTTCAATGAGGCAATTCTTAAATTTTGGTGAAATCTTTAAGTGGACGATGTTGAATGGCTGAAGATATCATCTTCAGTATGACAAAAAACACTGAGACAGTGACAGAACTGAGGTGTCAAAACCAAATTTACACTTCTAAGACCATGAAACTGTCCAAATAAAGGTATCAAATAAAGCCTTCTGTCATGGAAGGCTGCTGGCGTCCGAGGTTCCTCTGTTACATGGAAAGGCACATGGCGATGTCTGCTGGTCCTTCTCTCCAAAATGTCTCTGAGCTTCTGCAGGTATTTTTCTCCAGGGTTTGGGTTTAAAGTGGCTCTCTCCAAAATGTCTTTGCCTTTTATTCTCTCGCAAGGATTCTAATGAAAGATTAAGACCCCCCTTGAATAGGCTGGGTCACGTCTCCATGGAAATATCCTCATCAAAAGGTTCCCACCTACAATAGGTCTGCACCCGTAGGGAGGGATTACAAGAACAAGCTTTTCTGGGGTACATTCAAACCAGCACACCCCCTCTTCCTCCTGTCCCCAGCTTCCTGTACTGTCATGCCTGTCTCTATGAGCTTGCGTATTCTCCAATATTTTCTTTGTAGGTACCATGTGGGAGAAATTTAGCATCCTATATAATACCTCATTTGCTTTGATACCAACTTCACTTTCAATAGTACACACAAACCATGTTCCTACACCTCCCATTTCTCAATCTCAAGGTCGTTTTTGTCAAAATTACATTTATATATTATGAGTCCCAAAACACTGATTTACCATTACATTTTATGAATTTGCTTTCAGATCCTAAAGGAAGTAAAAAGTAGAGCTACAAACCAACAATATAATAGTACTGATATTTGTATTTGCCCATGTCATTACCCTCAATGGATATCTTTCTTTCCTCCTGTGGCTTTGATCTATGGTCTAAAATCCTTTTCTCTCAACCTGTAGAGGTCTCTTTAGCATTTGCTGTTGGGTGGTCTAGGAGTCCCTCAGCTTTTATTTATCTAGGAATGTCTTAATCTTTACCTCATTTTTGAAAGACAGTTTTGCTAGAAACAAAATTCTTACTTGGCAGATTTTTGCTTTCAGCACCTTAAATATGTCATCCCCCTGCCATCTTGCCTCCGTGGTTTCTGATGAAATCAGCACTTAATCTTATTGAGGCTCCCTTGTATGTGACATTTACACTTCTTTCCTGCAGCTTTCAGAATTCTCTCTTTATCTTTGGCATCAGAAAATTTGATTATAATATGCGATTGCATAGGTCTATTTAGGTTTATCCTAAATATTTGGAGTTCATTGAGCATCTTCAATGTGCATATTTATGTTTTTCATTAAATTTAGGACGTTTTCAGCCATTATTTCTTTCTGTAGTTTCTCTGCCCCTCTTGTCTTTCTTCTCTGTTTGGGACTCACACAAAGCATATTATGCTTGATGGTGTCCCACATGTTCCTCAGCTACTGTTCACTTTTCTTCATTCTTTCTCCTTTCTGCTCCTCAGACTGAATGATTTCAACTGTCTTATTTTAAAGTTCTCTGATTCTTTCTTCTGCCAGCTCCACACTGATGTTGAGCTCCTCTAGGGAATTTTAAATTTCTCTTGCTGTGGTCAGACAGCTCTGTGCAATTCCTTTTCATAATTTACATCTCTCTATTGATATTCTCTTTGGGTTCTTTAGTCATTTCTCTGATTTCCTTTTGTTCTTTGTCCATGTTTTTCTTTAGCTCTTTGAGCATATTTTTAAAAATTTTTTTATTAATTAAAAAAAATTACAGAAAGAAACACAAACATTCCCAATATGTGATCATTCCATTCTACATATATAATCAGTAATTCACAATATCATCACATAGCTGCAGATTCATCATCCTGATCATTTCTTAGAACATTTGTATCAATTCAGAAAAAGAAACAAAGACAACAGAAAAAAAAAACGAAAACAGAAAAAAAACCATACACACCTACCCTTTACTCCTCCCTTTCATTGATCACTAGCATTTCAAACTAAAGTTATTTTAACATTTGTTCCCCCTATTATTTATTTTTATTGCATATGTTCTACTCATCTGTTGACAAGGTAGATAAAGGAGCATAAGACACAAGGTTTTCACAATCACACAGTCACCCTGTGAAAGCTACACCATTATACGATCATCAACAAGAAACATGGCTACTGGAACACAGCTCTACATTTTCAGGCAATTCCCTCCAGCCTCTCCATTCATTGGATCTTAAAAATGACAGTCTGTCTCCACCAACTCTGCACGGCCAACCTGTGCAGAGAGGGTCCCCTGGTAACCACAATGACAACTTCAGAAATGACCCCATCAAGACCAACTGCATAGAGTGATGCCCTGATGAATCCCAGAGTGATTTGATCAGTGAGTGGAAAAGTATTTGCAAAGTCCCCTTCAGGGAATGGTGAGAACTGGTAGAAACTCAACTTACACAAGTTGAATTTTTTTTTTATCTTTTTTTTTATTAATTAAAAAAAATTAACTAATACAACATTTAGAAATCATTCCATTCTACATATACAATCAGTAATTCTTAATATCATCACATAGATGTATGATCATCATTTCTTAGTACATTTGAATCGATTTAGAAAAAGAAATAGCAAGACAACAGAAAAAGAAATAAAATGATAATAGAGAAAAATAAAAATAAAAAATAAAAAAAATTAAAAAAACAAAAAAAAACTATAGCTCAGATAGAGCTTCATTCAGTGTTTTAACATAATTACATTACAATTAGGTAGTATTGTGCTGTCCATTTTTGAGTTTTTGTATCCAGTCCTGTTGCACAGTCTGTATCCCTTCAGCTCCAGTTACCCATTATCTTACCCTATTTCTAACTCCTGATGGTCTCTGTTACCAATGACATATTCCAAGTTTATTCTCTAATGTCGGTTCACATCAGTGGAACCATACAGTATTTGTCCTTTAGTTTTTGGCTAGACTCACTCAGCATAATGTTCTCTAGGTCCATCCATGTTATTACATGCTTCATAAGTTTATTCTGTCTTAAAGCTTCATAATATTCCATCGTATGTATATACCACAGTTTGTTTAGCCACTCGTCTGTTGATGGACATTTTGGCTGTTTCCATCTCTTTGCAATTGTAAATAACGCTGCTATAAACATTGGTGTGCAAATGTCCGTTTGTGTCTTTGCCCTTAAGTCCTTTGAGTAGATACCTAGCAATGGTATTGCTGGGTCGTATGGCAATTCTATATTCAGCTTTTTGAGGAAGCGCCAAACTGCCTTCCACAGTGGTTGCACCATTTGACATTCCCACCAACAGTGGATAAGTGTGCCTCTTTCTCCACATCCTCTCCAGCACTTGTCATTTTCTATTTTGTTGATAATGGCCATTCTGGTGGGTGTGAGATGATATCTCATTGTGTTTCTGATTTGCATTTCTCTAATGGCCAGGGACATTGAGCATCTCTTCATGTGCCTTTTGGCCATTTGTATTTCCTCTTCTGAGAGGTGTCTGTTCAGGTCTTTTTCCCATTTTGTAATTGGGTTGGCTGTCTTTTTGTTGATGAGTTGAACAATCTCTTGATAAATTCTGGATATTAGACCTTTATCTGATATGTTGTTTCCAAATATTGTTTCCCATTGTGTAGGCTGTCTTTCTACTTTCTTGATGAAGTTCTTTGATGCACAAAAGTGTTTGATTTTGAGGAGCTCCCATTTATTTCTTTCTTTCTTCAGTGCTCTTGCTTTAGGTTTAAGGTCCATAAAACCACCTCCAATTGTAAGATTCATAAGATATCTCCCTACATTTTCCTCTAACTGTTTTATGGTCTTAGACCTAATGTTTAGATCTTTGATCCATTTTGAGTTAACTTTTGTATAAGGTGTGAGATACGGGTCCTCTTTCATTCTTTTGCATATGGATATCCAGTTCTCTAGGCACCATTTATTGAAGAGACTGTTCTGTCCCAGGTGAGTTGGCTTGACTGCCTTATCAAAGATCAAATGTCCATAGATGAGAGGGTCTATATCTGAGCACTCTATTTGATTCCATTCCATTGGTCGATATATCTATCTTTATGCCAATACCATGCTGTTTTGACCACTGTGGCTTCATAATATGCCTTAAAGTCTGGCAGTGTGAGACCTCCAGCTTCGTTTTTTTTCCTCAGGATACTTTTAGCAATTCGGGGCACCCTGCCCTTCCAGATAAATTTGCTTATTGGTTTTTCTATTTCAGAAAAATAAGTTGTTGGGATTTTGATTGGTATTGCATTGAATCTATAAATCAATTTAGGTAGAATTGCCATCTTAACTATATTTAGTCTTCCAATCCATGAACACGGTATGCCCTTCCATCTATTTAGGTCTTCTGTGATTTCTTTTAACAGTTTTTTGTAGTTTTCTTTATATAGGTCTTTTGTCTCTTTAGTTAAATTTATTCCTAAGTATTTTATTCTTTTAGTTGCAATTGTAAATGGAATTCATTTCTTGATTTCCCCCTCAGCTTGTTCATTGCTAGTGTATAGAAACACTACAGATTTTTGAATGTTGATCTTGTAACCTGCTACTTTGCTGTACTCATTTATTAGCTCTAGTAGTTTTGTTGTGGATTTTTCCAGGTTTTCGACGTAAAGTATCATATCGTCTGCAAACAGGGATAGTTTTACTTCTTCCTTTCCAATTTTGATGCCTTGTATTTCTTTTTCTTGTCTAATTGCTGTGGCTAGAACCTCCAACACAATGTTGAATAATAGTGGTGATAATGGACATCCTTGTCTTGTTCCTGATCTTAGGGGGAAAGTTTTCAATTTTTCCCCATTGAGGATGATATTAGCTGTGGGTTTTTCATATATTCCCTCTATCATTTTAAGGAAGTTCCCTTGTATTCCTATCCTTTGAAGTGTTTTCAACAGGAAAGGATGTTGAATCTTGTCAAATGCCTTCTCTGCATCAAATGAGATGATCATGTGATTTTTCTGCTTTGATTTGTTGATATGGTGTATTACATTAATTGATTTTCTTATGTTGAACCATCCTTGCATACCTGGGATGAATTCTACTTGGTCATGATGTATAATTATTTTAATGTGTTGCTGGATTTGATTTGCTAGAATTTTGTTGAGGATTTTTGCATCTATATTCATTAGAGAGATTGGTCTGTAGTTTTCTTTTTTTGTAATATCTTTGCCTGGTTTTGGTATGAGGGTGATGTTGGCTTCATAGAATGAATTAGGTAGCTTTCCCTCCACTTCAATTTTTTTGAAGAGTTTGAGCAGAGTTGGTACTAATTCTTTCTGGAATGTTTGGTAGAATTCACATGTGAAGCCATCTGGTTCTGGACTTTTCTTTTTGGGAAGCTTTTGAATGACGGATTCAATTTCTTTACTTGTGATTGGTTTGTTGAGGTCATCTATTTCTTCTTGACTCAAAGTTGGTTGTTCATGCCTTTCTAGGAACTTTTCGATTTCATCTACATTGTTGTATTTATTAGCGTAAAGTTGTTCATAGTATCCTGTTATTACCTCCTTTATTTCTGTGAGGACAGTGGTTATGTCTCCTCTTCCATTTCTGATCTTATTTATTTGTGTCCTCTCTCTTCTTCTTTTTGTCAATCTTGCTAAGGGCCCATCAATCTTGTTGATTTTCTCATAGAACCAACTTCTGGTCTTATTGATTTTTTCTATTGTTTTCATGTTCTCAATTTCATTAATTTCTGCTCTAATCTTTGTTATTTATTTCCTTTTGCATGCTTTGGGGTTAGTTTGCTGTTCTTTCTCCAGTTCTTCCAAGTGGACAGTTAATTCCCGAATTTTTGTCCTTTCTTCTTTTCTGATATAGGCATTTAGGGCAATGAATTTCCCTCTTAGCACTGCCTTTGCTGCATCCCATAAGTTTTGATATGTTGTGTTTTCATTTTCATTCACCTGGAGATATTTACTAATTTCTCTTCTAATTTCTTCCTTGACCCACTGGTTGTTTAAGAGTGTGTTGTTGAGCCTCCACGTATTTGTGAATTTTCTGGCACTCTGCCTATTATTGATTTCCAACTTCATTCCTTTATGATCTGAGAAAGTGTTGTGAATGATTTCAGTCTTTTTAAATTTGTTGAGACTTGCTTTGTGACCCAGCATATGGTCTATCTTTGAGAATGATCCATGAGCACTTGAGAAAAAGGTGTATCCTGCTGTTGTGGGGTGTAATGTCCTATAAACTCTGTGTAGATGTTCTGTCCATTGATGAGAGTGGGGAATTGACGTCTCCAACTATTATGGTAGATGCGTCTATTTCCCTTTTCAGTGTTTGCAGTGTATTCCTCACGTATTTTGGGGCATTCTGATTCGGTGTGTAAATATTTATGATTGCTATGTCTTCTTGTTTAATTGTTCCTTTTATTAGTAGAGAGTGTGCTTCTTTGTCTCTTTTAACTGTTTTACATTTGAAGTCTAATTTGTTGGATATTAGTATAGCTACTCCTGCTCTTTTCTGGTTGTTATTTGCATGAAATATCTTTTCCCAACCTTTCACTTTCAACCTATGCTTATCTTTGGGTGTAAGATGTGTTTCCTGTAGACAGCATATAGAAGGATCCTGTTTTTTAATCCATTCTGCCAGTCTATGTCTTTTGATTGGGGAATTCAGTCCATTAACATTTAGTGTTATTACTGTTTGGGTAATACTCTCCTCTACCATTTTGCCTTTTGTATTATATATATCACATCTGATTTTCCTTCTTTCTACACTCTTCTCCATACCTCTCTCTTCTGTCTTTTCATATCTGACTCTAGTGCTCCCTTTAGTATTTCTTGCAGAGCTGGTCTCTTGGTCATAAATTCTCTCAGTGACTATTTAATTTCTCCCTCATTTTTGAAGGACAATTTTGCTGGATATAGGAGTCTTGGTTGGCAGTTTTTCTCTTTTAGTAATTTAAATATATCATCCCACTGTCTTCTTGCCTCCATGGTTTCTGCTGAGAAATCTACACATAGTCTTATTGGGTTTCCCTTGTATGTGATGGATTGTTTTTCTCTTGCTGCTTTCTCTTTGACCTCTGACATTCTAACTAGTAAGTGTCTTGGAGAATGCCTATTTGGATCTATTCTCTTTGGGGTGCGCTGCACTTCTTGGATCTGTAATTTTAGGTCTTTCATAAGAGTTGGGAAGTTTTCAGGATAATTTCTCCCATTATTTTTTCTCCTCCTTTTCCCTTCTTTTCTCCTTCTGGGACACCCACGACATGTATATTTGTGCACTTCATATTATCATTCAATTCCCTGAGCCCCTGCTCAAATTTTTCCATTCTTTTCCCTATAGTTTCTGTTTCTTTTTGGATTTCAGATGTTCCATCCTCCAGTTCACTAATTCTAACCTCTGTCTCTTGAAATCTACCATTGTAGGTTTCCATTGTTTTTTCATCTCTTCTACTCTATCTTTCATTCCCATAAGTTCTGAGATTTGTTTTTTCAGACTTTTCATTTCTTCTTTTTGTTCATCCCTTGCCTTCTTCATGTCCTCCCTCAATTTATTGATTTGGTTTTTGAAGAGGTTTTCCATTTCTGTTTGTATATTCAGAATTAGTTGTCTCAGCTCCTGTATCTCATTTGAACTATTGGTTTGTTCCTTTGCCTGGGCCATATCTTACATTTTCCTGGTGTGATTTGTTATTTTTTGCTGGCGTCTGGGCATTTAATTAGATTTCCCTGAGTGTGGGACCCAGCAGGTTGAAAGACTTTCCTGTGAAGTCTCTGGGCTCTGTTTTTCTTATCCTGCCCAGTATGTGGTGCTTGTCTGTCTGCAGGTCCCACCAGCAAAAGATGTTGTGGCTCCTTTAACTTTGGAAGACTCTCGTTGCTGGGTGTGTGGTGGAGACAGAGGAAAGGTTGTAGGCTGGTTTCAATGGCTTCAAATTGTGAAGTCCTGGGATCTGAATTCCTTGAGAGAGGGATTCCACCTGAGTTGCGTTTCACCCCTCCTGTGGGGAAGGTTCAGGTGGTAGAGAGCCTTGAACGCAGCCTGTTTCTGTGTTCGGGGCAGTTACAACCTGTGTAATCCCAGCGCTGAGCCCAGAGGCAACCAAGCGTCCATAGAAACAGCTGCAGAAGGCTCTGTTTTGCCCCCTTTCCTCTTTTTCAGTTAGCCCAATAAGCGACTTCCGCCTTGATCAGTTTCGCCTGAACTGAGGGTCTATTTTTAGTAGTCAGAAGTTGTTCTTTAATGCCACTGTTGGTGTTAGGTTGGACTCAGTCTCTACTACTGTTGGAGACTCTTTCTTTTCCCTCCAGGAAATCGCCTGTTGGGGAGGGGCGCCGGCCGCTGCGTCTTGGGGAACTGCTGATCCGAGGCTCCCAGCCAGCCCGGGAAGCCGTGTGTGTGGGAGGGGCGCCGGTCGCCGGCCCCCGCGGCTTGGGGAACTCGCCTCTCCGAGTCTCTCAGCCAGACCGGGAAGGAGGGAGGGAGAAGTGCTGGCTGCCAGCCGCCGTGGCCTGGGGAACTCGCCTCTCCGAGTCTCTCAGCCAGACCGGGAAGGAGGGAGGGAGGGGTGCCGGCCGCCATCCGCTGCAGCCCAGGGAAGCGCGCGCCGCTCGGGTACCTCACCGCAGCGGAGTCTCGTAGCCGGTCCAGCCGTTCCAGAGTGGGGTACACTATGTGTCCGATCTCTGTTGTGGCTCCGGGAGCTGTTCTGTAATGATTTTAGTTATTTAGTAGTTGTTCTGAAGGAAGAACTAAGACGCGCGCACCTTACTAAGCCGCCATCTTCTCTGGAAGTCTCTTTGAACATATTTAAGACCATTTTTAAAAAGTCTTTATCTTGTATGTCTTATTGTCCTTATTAATGGTTTCTAGTACTTTTGTTCTTTTCCTTTGCCTCGGCCATCACTTCCTATTTCTTTGTATGTTTTTTGACCTTTTGTTAAAACATGAGCATTTGATATTTTCATGTGTTGTTGCTGGAATTTAGACTCTGAGTTGTCTGTTCCTTAAGCATGTATCCAGCTGTTGTTATGACAGAGTGTTCCTTGAATGCCAGGAGCTAACAAACACAACAACAAAATAGAATAAAAAAAAGAAAATACCTTTCCCAGCCTTTGCAGATTGGCCTGCGCAAGTGTTGTCCTTCAGAGCTTATCCGTACACTGAATTTGGACAATAGTCCCAGGCTAAATTCTAGAGGTAGCCCTGATACTTTCTGTGCATATGTCATGTTCTGGGCATTGTCTGAATAGTCCTAGGAACTCCTTGGGTGACCCAGATACGAGTGTTTCCTCTTTCCTGGGAAACAGTACCCTCGTGGCCCTGGACACTGTACTGTCTGTCCTACAGCCAGCAGTCCCTTACCCAGGCAGCATGACTTGGCTGCTCTCCATCAGTGTTCTGTGGGAGAACTTGGTGAGCCGCTTTCTGCATGCAGGGCAGGTTCTGGGATAGTGGGTATCTCAGGCCACCAATAAACAGATCTAGTCTCTCAGGCCACCAATAGACAGATACATGCTCCCAGTATGTACATGGTCACCCCGCTCAGTCCAGAACTGGGACCAGGAATCCACAGTGGGAGTGTAGGCTGGCTCTGTGCCAAGCCAGTGACAGACTGGGAAGGGTCCCGGCAGGGCAACACAAGACCCTGCCACTTTTAAGTAGCCAGTTTCTTGGTTCAGTGCTCGCGCTGTTACTGCAGACCAATAACTGTTTTCTGGAGTTCTGAAAAAGATGTTTCTTCCATGTATTGTTGGTTATTCAAAGTGTCTGTGAGGGGATGGAGCCCTGAAACATTTTACTCTGCCATCTCGATCAGGGACTGCCTTTTAATTTTTTTGTTGTGCAAATGATGAAAACACACTTGACTTTTTTTTTTCCTGGCATTAATGTGTTCTGAGCAAGGGATTATAAATCAAGTACTTCTTGATTCCAGAGGGGATCTACAGATATTTTTCTCAACAAGGTAGGGCAATGAATTACCTTCATATTTTTAACAGTTTGATGGTAAATGCCTTCACTCATTAAAAGTTCACCATGCAGCTGTGATTGTAGAAGCAAATATGCTACTCGTCAATTAAAAAATCTTTTATGAAGAAAAAAGCTCTACATTATGAAATTTAAGGAGTGTTAGAGAAAAGAACTTATTTTGAAATAAAAATCTTAGTATTTAAATGTCCCAGTGAGCTCACCCACAACGATATTGACAAAGCAAAACAAAACCCAAACAAAATAAAATATAAGAAGCCCTCTCTGCTTTTTCCCTATTGAAATAACTCTTTTTTAGGTATCATGAAGGAATAGTTTTTGTGTATACTATCTTATCGCAGTTGCTTGGAAAGCATTACAATACTTTATAACAACTAGATGATGCAATGTAAAAAATCCCTTCATTGCTGCACACACACACACACACACACACACACAGACACACACACACACAGAGTTTAGTGATAAACAGATTTCAACTTAAGTTCCTCTTTGAATTGACATTTTAAACTCTTTAGTATTCATCCAACTTCATTCATTTTATCTTTCAGTTCTTTTTTTCTAAGTAATAAATGCTTATCTGCTTCTCTAAATGAGATCCTTTTAACAACATTGCTGGCATTCAATTGTCATCAATCAAGTCCTTTGTCTCCTTTAACAGTTATCTCCTAAAAGTCATTTGTGTTTTGGATTACATTTGACTTCTCTAGGAAATGTAATCTCTTAAAGGTGTGAAACTTTGCTGTGAACATCATATATGAAATGATATGATTATAAATAATGCATATTATAAGCTGCCATTTGGTAGACTGGATTATTATTCCGGTTATTCACCTGATACCGTCTCCATCTCTTGGGAAAATTATACATCCACATCCTTTGCCACAGTGCCTCCTTCCACGCTGGGAGAAGTATATTCTTTTTCCTAGTGTTTTCGGAATTGACCATGTAACTTGTGTTGGTTAAAGGAGTGGATTAAAAAGGCATCATGTTGTGAAAATACTAGTGGTTGATGAGAGGGAGGGGTAAGGGGTATGGGATGTGTGAATTTTTCTTTTTATTTCTTTTTCTGGAGTGATGCAAATGTTCTAAAAATGATCATGGTGATGAATACACAACTATGTGATGATGTCATGAGCCATGGATTGTTCACCATGTATGGACTGTATGTGTGTGAAGATTTTTCAATAAAAACACTTTTTTAAAAAAAGGCAGCATATGTTTCCACTTGTTTTCATTACGGGGATCCAGGACCCGGGATTCCTCTCCATATTGAGAGCTGGACATTGCACATAGCTGAGTATATGACCAGGACAGACATTAAAGGTCATCAGACCTGCTGGAGGTGGGGTAGAAGGTACACATGGTATCATAAACAAGGCATTGAAACTCCCTCCCTTAATTGCTGTTGATAACAAAGCCCTATGATTCGGTTCTCCTAAACCATTTTTACACCCTATGAAATTTCCTTGTCCTAAGCCCTTATAGGCCTTGCACTCCCCCCACCCCCAGCCACCTCCCCACTTTTGTGGGGCATTAACTTCCATTTTCCATGGTTGGCTGCCACCATGGACAATCCTTTCCTATCCATAAGTCCCAGTAAAATCCATGTATAACTTCATGCCTGGCATGTCCTTTGGTCTTTGGGCTGCCCTGACCCAAGCCCTCCAAGAAGTGGGTTGGAACATTTTCATGTACCTTTGTCATCACCTTTGGAAGACTGTTCTCCAGTTAGTTCACTGGTCCTGGGGAAAAGGAAGAGAAAGGTGAAGCAGAACTGCCCAGCCTAACATGGCCACTAGATCCCATAGCTGTGCTACCCCCAAGTGACCCTCAAATCTTTAAGAATAAATAATTATTGTTTTAATTATTTTATTTAATTATTTATGAGTTTTGGCTAGTTTGTTACATAGGGTTATTGTGGCAATATCTAAGTGATACACTCATGAATCGCATCGTTGATACATGATTCTGAAGAAATTTCTGCGATATATCTTTTCTTTAGGTAGGAGCTTTAAGTGATCTCTTCGATGGAGTCTAGAAAAGAGTAATTTTTAGGAGACAAGAGCCCTGGATTCTAGTATTTTCTTGACTAATAAGGGAAGTGACCTTTGACCAGTCCCTTAATCCTTCTGTGCTTCAGCTGCTTCGTTCAAAAAAAAAAAGAAATGGAGATAGTAAAACTTGGACAATTTGAAGGCTGATATCTAAACTCAATGATATCTAGATCCAGATTATAAGACTAATATGTGAAAATTTATGAAAAGAAGCAACATCACTTTTCAAAGGATGGTCCAACTCCATCTCTATTACTCCGTATAACTGCGTACCCGGCTCGAGTATTTTAGAGCTACTGGAGTCCCGCTGCTGGAGTTGGGAGAGTTGGGAGAACATAGCCGCAGAAGGAGCCGAGGCAGCCACTGGGCTTGAAGCTCGGCATCAAGATGAAAAAGAGCACTTGGGTCTCTGCGGTAAGAGCTGAGATCACAATTAGCAGGAGGAAATAAAGTTGTCTGACCCTTGAGTCTGACTCTTTTCTAAACCCATACATTTTCTTAGCTCCTTCCCTCCTTTGCCTGCTCTCCTTCTTTCTGCTTCAGAAGACATGGCTGTCTTTTGCTCAGGGCATCGCAGCAGCAGCAGATCACCATTAAAGCTACACACCCGGCTACAGAGCTGCCTTCCATTTTCTTGTCCTTTTGGTTGTAGTTAACGACAGCCACATGCATCTATGTTCAAATTAAACATGCTTTTTTTTTTTTTTGCCTATTCCCATCACCCCTTGCTCCAAAAATCATGTAAGAGAAAGCTGTTAACTGAAAGATAAGTTGCATCATTTTCTTAGACCAGTGTAATAAAGAAGAAAGTTTCTGAATAACATTTTTTTCATACGTATTTATTCATCCTCTGTTACATTTTATAGAGGGTTTTAGGCAAAGAACTGCCACCGAGTAAGAGAGTCTGGGGAATGTAGGCTTTTAGCTGGGTGGCAAACTGCCCAGATAAAAATGTGCAGAATGGGAGAAGGGGGCTGGGAAGCCATTAACCAGTCTAACATGATAGCAGATCTCTGTGTTCTGCTTCTGAATTTATGGCACTATAAAATACCTACTTTTTCCTGACCTAAGTTTCTATTAATTCAACATGCTCATTCATCCAGATTGTGACAATTCATACGGTGGGTACGGCACCCACAGCCCTGTATTCTTGTCCAGTGTGGGTATTTTTTTTTGCTAACTTAGACATCTGAAAGAGATGCCTGATGAAAACACAGCAATTTCTATCTAGGATTTTAGAGTCTCCTAGTAGTACACCATATACTAAGGTGGTTTTATTTGAGATCATCTGCGTATTGCTCAGAACAAAGGGAGGTGATAGCTTTTAATGGATAGACATTATGAATGCTGAAGGCTGCCTATAGGTTGGTGGAATGCAGGCAAAGCATGAGTCAATCAATGAACTGCTGATTTTCTCTCTCAATTGTAGAATAACTTTAGGGTTGGACCTGCCATAGGCAATTTTGAAGAAACATCCTCGTCCCTAATTGCACAGAGATTTCTGAAAGAGAATCCTAGGCTGTTACACTGATTATGCATTTTCTGGGTTAGTCTTGTGAACTTAATGTCTTGGGGCAGAAAAGGTAAATTATAAAACTTTGTTATTGTAGAATTAAACCCAAGGATGCTCTCAACATGGGGCAGAGGTTAGAAAAGCCTTCAGGAAACCACGGAGGACAGCCTTAGGAAACAAGACACCAAAGGGAGACGGTCAAGGTCAACAGTGGGCTGGATATCACAGGTGCTATGTGTATACGGAAGTGGGCTGAGTCCTGTTAGCAGAGATGCGACTCTGTTCTAGCTCCGTGCAGCTGCCCTGAACAGCGTGAGTAAACGAAATAATATAATTTCACATTTATGAGTCCTTTTACATACATCATCTCAGGTTCAGTACTGCTATTTGCACGTTACAGATAAAGAAACTGAGACTTCCGCAGGTTGAATGCGTTGCCACGAGCCTATAAATGCCAACCAGCACCTTGAAGACATTTTGCAAAAAGGGCCAGAGATCCGATCGACAAAACTCTGTGTCAGAGTCTCAGTCCCTTGCAGCATCCAGTTATATTATCTTGCAGCTTTTTAAACCCTTACCTCCAATTTTTGGCTACCTCTTATTTTTTGGTTCTTCTCACGGACTTTGTGTGATAACTGGACCCACTGTCCCCATGGATGGTGGCACCACCCTCCTGCTTCTCAACCCAACCTCAGTGGACACAAATTCTAGATGATACGTGAAAGAGCTGGGCACTGACCCGAGGCTTACGGCACCAAATCTACTGCTCTTTCTGACTCATCATAATACTTTTTGAATGAATAATATGATTGCCATTACTATTTTAAACAAAAGTGTGATTTTGAGAAGGTTTTGATTCACAGATAAAGGTAAGCAAGTATGCATTTCATATGCCATTTAAGTTTAATGTCACACCATTGCATTTTCAGCATTACAGTCTGTCTTTTCTTTCTTGAAATAATATTTTAAACTTTTTGGAAATAAAATCATGATCAGATTCAAATACTGCATTCATTTATTCTATCATATAGTTACTGATCACAGTTTACTTTTATGGGTCTAGTCAATTTTCAAAAGCTTTCTTTTTTGAGGCTGCATTGTATTCCATTGTATAGATGTGCATAATTAATTCTGTCTCCTGTTATTGAATATTTAGGTTATTTCCTTTTCCCTATACTATAAAAATACTGTACCTGTGTATTTATAGGATAAATTCCTAGAACTGGAATTAAGTATATCCTCTAATATATGTACTTGTATTTTTTTTTTTTTTAGGGAGTCCATTTTATTTTATTCTTTTCTAGGATAGGTTACAAATGCATAACATACACATTTCAAAAGGAAAACAAAAATACAAATAGTGACAATATGCCCAGTTCCCCTTTTGATAGGCACCCACAATTATTGAGTTCTTATATATTCTCATAGAGATACTAGACACAAGTCCAAAGATATATGAGAAAATGAAATTCTTCTTATTTGGGCATGTTTGTATCTTCTTCTGCACTATAGGGATGAACGTTTCCAAGATTTTGCTTAAGCTCTTAGATATCCAGGCTACAGAGTCACCATTTGTGTTAGAAACACATCCATTTATTACCTCATCTTTGGTCTTTGGCATACATGATGCATATTGAAGCTCTCTGTTTTAATTTCCTAGCTGGAAAATCAAGTACCATGCAATACGTTGACTTAAACAACAGGAATTTATTGGTGCATGGTTTTGAGGCTAGGGCATATAAAAATCAAGGCATCATCAAGTTGGTGCTTTCTTCCAGAATACTGTGAGGTTCTGGGGCTGCTGCAATCCTTGGCTCTTGGCTTTTCTGTCACATGGCAGTGCATTGATATCTTCTGACTTCTCCTCTCTCTTCTGAGTTCTGTTGGCTCTCAGCTTCTGGCTGCCCCTCTCCTGCCCTGCCCCCTTCTCTCTATGGCCTTCCCTATTAAGCCTTTGGGAACAGGATTAAGACCCGTCTACTTCAGTTGGGCCATACTTTAACCCAAGTGGCCTTGTGAAAAGGTCCTATTTATGATGGGTTCACATCCAGGAATGGATTAATTTAAGACCATCTTTTTCTGGAGCACATAGGTCTAAATTACCAGAATCTCATTTCAAAAAAAGTTATTTTTATTCATTTTCACAATGCTTGTCTATTTTCTCTGGAGAGAAGGATGACCATCAATATAGTACTCGACACTGCTCTGGCCCATAAGTTATAACATGGTTCAATCTGTGCTGATGCCCTCGTCTATGGCAGAAATGATAGCGTATCACACAGTCTGCTCTTCATTTCTTCTATACAAAGAGAAATTAAGATATTCACATAGTTGCACAGCTAGGAACTATGTTTCATAATGTGTAAACCCTTCCTGGTAGGTGTGACCATGTGATGAAGTTATCACCAATAGCGTATGAGCAGAAGTGATGAGTGAGCTTATTTTAATTGTTTACTCTGTTTTTCTTTTCTTCTTTTTTCCAATAAACTGAAACATAGACATGTCCTCCAGCTTATTGAAGAAGAGGAAGCCAATCTGGGTGAGCAACTTGAGGCCCTGAATGTCTGTGAAGCACACGTTTGTGAAGCACACATGTCAACTTGGCTTGGTCAACTTGGTAGTGTTACATGAGAGAGAAGCAAACTTCTGCCTTCTTTAAACCACTGTATTTGGGAGACCTCTTTGTTACAGAGCTTAGCTTATACTTAAACTAATACATCTTTATGTCTGATTCTTGGCAGTGTCCTCTGCTGTGTTTCATAGATATATTTCTTTCTTGATCTACTTCCTATTTTGGTGGGGAACAAAAAGGTGTAAGGAAGATAATTCCATTGTTTTTGTTTGTGCATATTTGAAAATATTATCATTTTTCCGTCCTGTGGGATTAACAGTTTGATCTTGTATGAAATTCTAGTCAGAAAATAATTTTCCCTTCCGATTTTTGAAGTTATTGCTTCATTTTCTTCTTTTCATTTGTGGCTCTTGAAAAATATAAATTTAGTTTGATTTATGAGGCTCCCCCTCGCTTTGACTATTTTAGGATCTTTTCTTTTTCACCAAGGTTCTGAAGTTCTTCAAGGCTGCATCTTAGTGTGAGTGTATTTCTATCCATTGTGTTGTATACCCTGTGGGCTGTTCTAATCTGTACTTTAATCCTGGGACCTTTCTGCGAAGTATTTGATGGATGATTTTCCTCCTCTCTGTTTTCTTACATCTTTCCTTCTGAGATGTTATATTTTGAGTGTTGGACCTCCTGGGATGCTTCTGCAATTTTCTTAACTTTTCTCTCCTTTCCTACTTTTTATTGTCTTGCTCTATTGTCTGAGACTTCTTCAAATTAATTTTCCAACCCATCTGTTGATGTTTTCTCATTTCTCGCAACATTATTTTTAGTGTCGAAGAATTACTCTTTTTGTTCTATGAATGTTCTTTTCTTATTGCTTCTTAACCTGATCACAGATGCCAGGTCTTCTTTTTCTTCTGGGAAAATTTCAATAATAGTTGTTTACCCTAAGTTTCCTTCTCTCTGCTGAGTCTCTGTCCCCCAAGTAGCTTTTTTTTCTGATGACTATTTGTTTTGATTGCTATCTTCTCTGCTAGGGACTTTCCTTATATATTAGGTAATTCTGGTAATTCTTTCTTGTCTGTTCATAAAAGAATTTTTAAAAAATGATTGATGCTGTGCGTATGAGAATATAGCTTGCAGATTTTGAGTTTTATAGTCAGGTGGTCTGGAAAGAGCATGAGCTGCCCCAGATGTCAGTATTTGTAGGCATTTCCTCTTGAACTGATGAGGTACTGAGGGAAGAGTCTCCTACTCCTCAAACTAGAGGGCAGGGTTCTGGAATATGAGCGGGAGGAGAGAGCTGGTGGCTCCAGCATTCAGCATTCACTATTTAAATATATTCCACTTAGTGCCCTGTATTCCCAATCCAAAAGCCTATAATTTAAATTTCTCTGAAGAATGACCTCTCATTTTTTTGTTGCGGTGGGGGAGGAATAGTCACTCACTCGGTGAAATGGAGTCTGTGGGGGGCAGCTAGTGTTTTTAATGATTCTCCAACAATGTTCACCAAATTCTCTCTATTTTATTCCTTCACCTACTCCATGTTACCTTCACTCTCATTTCCCAAAGTACTAGAGGTCTCTGGTGTTGCCAGCTTCTGAGTCTTCTGAGGATTCTTCAATGTAAATCAGGTTATATACCAACTTTTCTCCACTGCAGGCTTAGGGGGTTGGCAGTATTTAATCTGTTTAATCAGTTACCATTTACTTATTTGCTTTTCACTTTCAAAACTTAGTAGCTGTATTTCTTCCATCATTGAGGGATTATGTGCATTTTTAAAGATCCCATTTGGTTTGTTTTCAAGCAGATGTATGTTCTCAATTTACAATTTTTAACCTGAAATTCTGATGATTGCTTTTGGTAGTTAGTTATTTTTCCTTTAGACTAGGGTAGAAGGCTAAAATTATTCACATTTTCTTTACATAAATTCTTTGATGGAGAATAAAATGAAACTTTATTATGAAAGTATATGAAGACTATTAAGAGATGGTTATAATCTCTAATTCTGGAAATTAATTTAGGCCCAGACGAATGCTGTGAAAGAGATGATAAAATTTTAATGAATCTCCAATAAATTTCAATACCTATTGTTTAATACTGTATGCCATTTATTTAAAAGGACAGAACTTCTGCCAAACATGTGCTTAGGATAAAAAATTAAAAGTAAATGCTGTCTGTAAACTGGACCAATACAGAAGGTCATTGACAAAAAAGATGTACAAGAAGTTAATTGAATGAATCCATACTCAGAAAAAGGGTTTGCTTGCAGGTGACGAACTGTAATATGCTCTAAAGAGGTTAAAACTTTTCTCTGTTCATTACTCATTAGACTTCTAGAAAGAGAAAGGCAGTATATAGCCAAATGAAAGAGAACCAAAGCTAGTCCTTCTATTTCTTTTGTCTAAATTTTGTGCCTGTGTATTAGACCCAAAGACCTCTTAATTTAATTTCACATCAAGTGTACCAAATAAGTGACTGATAGAAATACGCTTTCTATATCCTTCTGCAACTTTCACATGAGAGGCTTCTATGGGTATTCAGAATTATCTGACTTTCTGAAACCTATTAAAAACCTATTAAAAACCCTGAGAGGTAGAGAGACTGTAATTGCTATCATTCAAGTCCAATACACATGCCTGTCTGAAGAGCAATTACATTTTCCAGGGCAGAGAGGAGATTGAATGAACTAGATTCTAGTTTGCAAGCCAACCACCTCACATAGAAAGAGATAGCTTCTAATAGATGAGATGGCAGGGCTTCTGACATTTGCAAGGTGCCAGCTGCTGGCATATTTGAAGTGGTCTCAGGGGGGCACTTCTCTGCACAGAGAAACCTACTTGATCCATTTATGGGTTTGAGTCCAGGGCTGTGATGCGCCCGTGAAGCATGGTTCATCCTGATGACCCTCTTTTTAAAGCTATATTAATGATTCATATGGCCATTCAATTGGACCCACCAGAATCTATGCAGTATCATATCAATCTCTGCTTTCCTGTAAGTGCTGCTTTGGAAGATCTATCTTCTTGACCACAGAAGGTAGATAAAGCATACTTTGAAAGAATCATTTGCCCCCAGGAGCCCAAGAAATTTAGATGGGATATTTAGAGCGCAAAGAGGTAGATTATGTCTCTTGAAGACATTTGTAATCCAGACCTACTTTTGTACTTTCAACTGCTTTTAAATGGTTCAAGGTTATTTTGACAAGTGAAATTTATTTCCAGTAGTCTTAGAACAGTTTCAACTTGTCCAAACAGGAACCAGGTGGAATGAAAACAACCCATACTTCTCATCTCAGTAATCTGCTCTTCTATTTTATCCAGGGTTATTTAAAGAGCCTCACTTTGTTTCTTGCTCAGATTGACATCTTCCTCAGGCATCTCTTTGGGTTTTATTCTTTTTATGCTCCTAGGAAGGATCTTGAGACAGCAGAGTTGTGAATGAATAGTTTGTCTATACTGCTTCCATCATGTATCCTTTTCCCTAACCTCCTAAATACCCTCATACTTCCTACCCCTCCAATCCCAGACTTTCTTAAGAAATGACCTGTTAAATTAGTTATTTGTGATTAAATTGATGAACTGTCATACTATATTTCTACTTCATTTCAGCATCCTGACAGAGAGTAAAGTAACAAAAAAGTGAAGCCAAAAGGATATTTCTATTACTGTGAGATTTCAGATGTCAGCTAAAAGCTGGAGAAGTATTTTGGCGGTAAGGGGTTGAGTGGGAGAGTCTTCCTGAACTTGAAATGTATGGAAGTTTCTACTCTACCTTCCCATAGAAACATTCCTAGGTGTCATTTGGGTGCTCTGATATAAAATCATGGGACGGAATGGTGACTTCATAAAAGTGCCTATAGATAACGTCTTTTTCTTCTTAGCACTTCCTGCCTTAAAGAACAGCTTTAGATTTTGTAGATTTAAATTAAATTAATAGTAGAATAAGTGAGCCAGACAGCTTCACTTCAAAGTAAATAAAAAATTTTCAATATATTCTGATTTTCCCCTGCACATACAAATCTCCTTTCCCTTTCTCTTTATGCTAATCATTTAATAATTTTTAGAAACCACGGCTATATGGACACCTGATGATAATTTTGATGGTACTTTCCCCACCATCTTCTTGGCAAGAGTGGAGATGCCTTACACTCCAAGTGTGACTGCCCAGTCTTCATGCAGACGGAATGGAGAGAAAAGTGCTATGCCACGTACAAGGGAGCCTCAATAAGATTAAATGCTGATTTCACACAAGAACTATGAATGTGATAGGCAGTGGGAGGACATATTTAAAGGACTGAAAGAAAAAAGTTGTCATCCAAAAACTCTTTATCCATCAAAGCTGTCTTTCAAAGTGAGGTAGAGATTAAGACATTCCCAGATAAACAAAATCTGTAGTGAATCATTGGTAAACTCACCTACAATAAATGTTAAAAGGAGTTTTTTTTAGCTAAAAAAAGAAAAGACACTAGATAGTAGATTGACAGTCCATGACAAATAAAGACCTCCAGTGAGGCTTATGACATGCGTGAATATAAATACCTGTGCTATTGTATTTTTTATTTTGTTATTCTATATTTTACTTCTTACAGTTTCTAAAATGCAAATACAAAAAAAATTTTTTTTAAATTAAAAAATAAAATAAAATGCAAATACAGCAAAAGTAATGATAAATCTATGGTTTTGGAAACACAATGTATAAAGCTGTAATTCATGACAGCAACAACATAAAGATTGGGTGACAGAGGGATATGGGAACATTTTTGGTAGGCTAGTGAAGTTAAGTTTAGTATCAAATCAAACATGACTTTTGTCAAAGGTGTCATGTTCACTCAATGGGGAAAGGATAGTCTCCTCAACAAATGGTGTTGGGAAAATTGGATGTCACATGGATGAAAGTGGACCCTACCTTATACCATATGCAAAAATGAACTCAAAAAGGTTTCAAAACTTAAACATAAGAGCTGAAACTAAAACTCTTAGAAGACAACATAAAGACATATCTTCAGGACCTTTCATTATGCAGTGGATTCTTAGGCATTACACCAAAAAATTTGATAAACAAAAGGAAAAATAGATAAATGGGACTTCATCTAACTTAAAAATATTTGTGCATTAAAATGAAAAGAAAACCTACAGAATGTGAGAAAATATCTGGAAACCATATATCTAATATAGAAAGATCCACAACTGGACAGCAAAAGCAACAACCCAGTTAAAAAAAATGGACAAAGGACTTGAGTAGACATTTCTCCAAAGAAGATACACAAATGGATAATTAGCACATGAAAAGGTGTTCAACATCATTAGCCATAAGGGAAATGGTAATCACAACAACAATGAGATGCCACTTCATACCACTAGAATGAGCATTTACTTTAAAAAATCAAAAGTAACAAGAGCTGGTGAGGACATGGAGAAATAGGAACCTAGTACACTGTTGGTGGAAGGGTAAAATGGCAAGCCCTTGTGAAAAACTTGGGTGGTTCTTCAGAGTTAAACATATAACTATCACCATATGACCTGGCAATCCCACCTCTATTTATATAACTAAGAGAATTGAAAGTAGGGACTTGAACAGATGCTAGGACACCATTGTTCATAGTAGCATTATTAACAATAACTGAAGGTGAAAGCCATCCAAGGGTCCATCAGCCTATGAATGGATAAACAAAATGTGGTATATACAAACAATGGAATATCATTCAGCCATAAAAAAGAACAAAGTTCTGATAACTGGTACAACATGGATGAACCTAGAAGACATCATGTTGAATGAAATAAGCCAGATACAAAAAGACAGATATTGAATGATTATAAGAAATACTAGAATATGCAAATTCATAGAGGCAGAAAGTAGACTACAGGTTACAGGGTGGGGAGTGGGTAGGGGATTGGGAAGTTAATGCAATTGGGTGCAGGAGCTCTGAAGTGATGGAAATGTTTCTGCAACAGATGATGTTGATCGTGGCACAACGTGGTGAATATGATTAATGACACTGAATTATATGCTTGGGAGCAGTTGAGATGGGAAATTTTATGTTATGTATATGCTATTGCAATTGGAAAAAAATGGATTAGACTATAGTAACATGACAATTAATGTGATACATGATCCTAGACTGGATCTAATAATGGAGGAGAAAATACCCAAAGGACCTTCCTGGGACAACTGAAAAAATTGGAAAATAGGTTGTATGGTTTACATCTAAGTTAAATTTCTTGAACTTGATAATGGTATTTAATGTGCTTATATAAGTGAATATCAGTGTTTTTAGGTAATATGCATCAAAGTATTGTGTTCAAGGTGCATAATATATGCAACTTACTTTCAAATGTTTAAAAGTAGATAGATAGAATGATATAACAAATGAGATGAAATGTTAAAAGTTGATAAATTTGGGTATCTGGGTAGCGGGTTTATTGGCATTCTCTGTATTATATTTGGAGTTTTCCTGTAAGTTTGAAATTATTTCAAAATAAAAATAAAAAAATAGAAGCATAGAAAGTAGCATGTTGTCATCTTGTGTCAACTTGGTCAGGTGGTGGTACCTGTTTGTCTGGTTGGGCAAGTGCTGGCCTGTCTTTTGCTATGAGGACATTTCACAGAATTAAATCATGATCACGTTGGCTACATCCACAGCTGATTCCATTTGTAATCAGCCAAGGGGAGTGTCTTCTTTAATTAGTAATGCTTAATCTAATCACTGGAAGCCTTTTAAGGAAGATTCAGAAGCGACAGTTTCTCTTCCAGCTTTGGCTGGCGAGATTCTCCTGTGGAATTTGTCCAGACCCTGCATCTGAATTGTTGGCTTCACAACATGCCCTATGGATTTAACTCTGCATTCCCATGGCTACATGAGACACTTTTATAAATTTTATATTTGTGAGTGTTTTCTGTTGATTCTGTTTCTCCAGAGAACCCTAACAATACAACTTGGTACTGGGAATGGTTCTTAAGAAACAGAATATTAAAATGGGTTTTTATGAATGGTTTACTAAACTGACTGGACTCAAAGGCACTAAGGACTCTTGATTCCCATAATCAGAATGACATTGCCAATCCATAGAGTGAGTTGGCAAGAGATAGTCAAAATATCACCATTTGATTCTTCAAATGCTTTGCTTGTATGAAGCCAGGCTGTGGGCAATAATGTTTTTTATACCTTTACAGAGTTTTTGGAAATAGTAAATATAGAGAGGTTGGCTAGTTGTTGTTAGATATACTATTACATTAATGAGTGAAAGGGATGGGCTTAAGGCTTCAAACGAGAAGGTTAAGTGCCACCTGACAGATGTAGACGTTTCTGTGAGTGTCCTGAAGGAAAATCTTATTTCCTATAGCCGTAGACTTGACATCTCTGAAAACCAGACTCAGAATTTTATTGTTAGAGTAGCAACTTTACAATGTAAACTGAAATCTCAATCTTGCATGGTGTCTGCCATTAAAGTGAGAGTATTGATTGGAAAGGAGTGGGACCCTGAAAAATGGGATGGCGACATATAGATTGATAATGATGTCAGTAGAGAGGTTGAAATCCTTGGTCATGCTGACTCTTCTCTAGATAACCCTTTAATAGTCTGCTCTGAGGACATAGCTACCCCACCTCCAGTCAGCCTTGAGGAGTTGGCCACCCAACCTACTCCTGAAGTGATTAGCCCTAGAGTGATTAATCCTGTTTCACCAGATGAATCTGTAAATGAATGCCCTGAAGCAAATGGCTTGGAAGATACTTCTAATTCTTTTCATGACCCACCCCCACCACCCCTCATTTCTTCCAGACCTATAACTAGTCTAAAGTCCCAACAGGCTCCTAAAGGTAAAGTCCAAAGTATCACACATGAGGAGATACATTATACTCCAAAAGAACTGTGTGAGTTTTCCAGTTTATATAGACAGAAATCAGGGGAATATGTGTTTATTGGATTTTAAGTGTGTGGGATAATGGTGGGAGGAATATAAGGCTGGATCAGGCTGAATTTATTGACATGGGCCCGCTAAGCAGAGAGTCTGCATTTAATGTTATAGCTCGAAGGGTTAGAAAAGGTATTAACAGTTTGTTTGGGTGGTTGGCTGAAACATGGATCAAAAGGTGGCCGACATTACTTGAGGTTGAAATGCCAGAACTGCCCTGGTATAATTTAGGTGAGGGGATACAGAGGCTTAGAGAGATTGGAATGTTAGAGTGGATTTATCATGCAAAGCCTGCTCTTACACCCCAGGAATGTCTGGAGGATGCACCTTTTACCAGAACAGTGAGAAATAAATTTGTGAGACTAGCACCATCAGCCCTGAGAAGCTCTGTAGTTGTACTTCTCTGTAGGTCAGATATTACTGTAGGAATTGCTGTCACTGAGCTGGAATCCTTAAACACAATGGGGATGACCGGATACCGAGTTGGCAGAAACCAGGTGGCAGCACTTAATTGCCAAAGACAGGGTGGACGTGGCTATTATAATAGATAGAAAACTCAAAGAAGGAGTCAAAATAATCTGATGTGCAGAGATTTGTGGCATTGGATAGTAAATCATGGGGTACTTAGAAATACAATAGATGGACAATCTACTAAATTCTTGTTTGAGCTGGGTAAACAAAACAGTTCTAAGGCAAGTGAACAGAAGTCTAACTCAAATTAAAAAAACACAGAGTCACAGCCCCTTAATCAATTTCCAAACTTGAGACAGTTTACAGACCCAGAGCCCCTTGAATGAAGGGGAAGCCAGGTCCCTTTGGGGGAGAACCCTGTTGCACTGCCACAAATCTATACTGTTAATCTTCCTCCAAACCTTCCCCAAAGAGACCGATGGCATTGTACCAGGGTAACTGTGCATTGGGGAAAAGGAAATGATTGGATATTTTGGGGATTACTAGACACTGGTTCAGAAGTGACATTAATTCCAGAGGATCCAAAATGTCACTCTGGTCCACCAATCAGATTGGGAGCTTATGGAGGTCAGGTGATCAATGGAGTTTTAGCTCAGGTCCATCTCACAATGGGTCCAATGGAGCCCTGGACCCATTCTGTAGTTATTTCCCCAGTTTCATAATGCATAATTGGAATAGACATACTGAGGCAGAATCCACACATTGGTTCTCTAACGCATGCAGTGAGGGCTTTTATAGTGGGAAAAACCAAGTGGAAGCCACTAGAACTGCCCCTACCTAGCAAAATAGTAAATCAGAAGCAATACTGGATTCCAGTGGAGTGATCGCAGAGATTACTGCCACTCTTAAGGACTTGAAGGATGCAGGGGTGGTGATTCCCACCACATCCCCATTCAACTCTCCTATTTGGCCTATGCAGGAAACAGATGGGTCTTGGAGGATGGCAGTGGATTATAGTAGGCTCAACCAGGTGATAATTCCAATTGCAGTTGCTAATCCAGATGTGGCATCATTGCTTGAGCAAATTACATCCCCTGGTACCTGGTATGCAGCTATTGAACTAGCAAATGTTTCTTTCCCAATAAGTGTTAGAAAGGACCACCAGAAACAGTTTGCTTTCAGCTGGCAAGGTCAGCAATATACTTTCACTGTCCTACCTCAGGGGTATATCAACTCTCCAGCCCTATGTCATAATCTTGTCCACAGGGATCTTGATCATTTCTCCCTCCCACAAGACATCACACTGGTCCATTATATTGATGATATCATGTTGATTGGACCTAGTGAGCAAGAAGTAGCAATGACTCTAGACTTACTGGTAAGGCATTTGTGTGTCAGAGGATGGGAGATAAATCCAACGAAAATACAGGGGCCTTCCATCACATTGAAATTTCTTAGGTGTCCAGTGGTATAGGGCATGTTGAGATATCCCTTCTACGGTGAAGATAAGTTGCTGCATCTGGCCTCTCCCACTACCAAAAAAGAGGTACAATGCCTAATTGGTCTCTTTGGATTTTGGTGACAACATATTGCTCATTTGGGTGTGCTATTCTTGTGCATTTATCGAGTGACCAGAAAAGCTGCTAACTTTGAGTGGGGACCTGAAGAAGAGGAGGCTCTGCAACAGATCCAGGCTGCTGTACAAGTTGCTCTCCACTTGAACCATATGATCCAGCAGATCCAATGGTGTTGGAAGTGTCACTGGCAAATAGAGATGCTGTTTGGAGCCTTTGGCAGGCCTCTATAGGAGAATCACAACACAGACCCTTAGGATTTTGAAGCAAGGCCTTACGATTAGCTGCAGATAACTACTCTCCTTTTGAGAAACAGCTTTTGACCTGCTACTGGGCCTTAGTAGAGACTGAACGCTTAACCTTGAGCCACTAAGTTACCATGAGACCTGAGTTGCCTATCATGAGCTGGGTGTTGCTGACCCACCAAACTGTAAAGTTGGGCATGCACAGCAGCACTCCATCATAAAATGGAAATGGTGTATATGAGATAGATCCAGAGCAGGTCCTGAAGGCACAAGTAAGTTACATGAGGAAGTGGTCCAAATGCCCATGGTCTCCACTCCTGCCACATTACCTTCTCTTTCCCAAACCAGAGCTATGGCCTCTTGGGGAGTTCCTTACAGTGAATTGACTGAGGAAGAGAAATCTTAGGTCTGGTTTGCAGATGGTTCAGCACGATATGCAGGTACCACCTGAAAGTGGACAGCTGCAGCACTGCAAACCCTTTCTGGGGTGTCCTTGAAGGACAGTGATGAGGGGAAATCCTCCCAATGGGCAGAAGTTCAAGTAATACACCTGGTTGTTCATTTTGCTTGGAAGTATAATTGGCCAGAGGTGCATTTGTATACTGACTCATGGGGTGTTGCTAATGGTATGGCTGGATGGTTAGGGCCTTGGACAGATCATAATTGGAAAATTGGTGAGAAAGAGGTCTGGGGAAGAGGTATGTAGATAGACCTTTCTGAGTGGGCTAAAAGCATGAACATATTTATGTCCCATGTGAATGCACACCAGAGGGTGACTTCAGAAGAGGAAGGTTTAAATAATCAAGTGGATAGGGTGACCTGTTCTGTGGATACCAGTCAAGCCTCTTTCCCCAGCAACTCCTGTCATTATCCAATGGGCTTATGAACAAAATGGCCATGGTGGTAAGGGTGGAGTTTATGCATGGGCTCAGCAAATGGATTTCCACTCACCAAGGCTGATGTGGCTACAGCCAGTGCTGAATGCCCAATCTGCCAGCAGCAAAGACCCACACTCAGCTGCCAATATGGCACTATTCCCCAATGTGACCAGCCAGCTACATGGTGGCAGGTTGATTACATTGGACCACTCCCTTCATGGATGGGGCAGCGATTTGTTCTACCTGGAATAGACACATACTCTGGATATGGTTTTGCTTTCCCTGCATGCAATGCTTCTGCCAAAGCTACCATCCATGGGCTTACAGAATGCCTTATCTATCATCATGGTATTCCACACATCATTGCTTCTGATTAGGGAACACACTTCACAGTGAATAAAGTGTGGCAATAAGCACATGCTCATGGAATTCTCTGGTCTTACCATGTTCCCCACCATTGAGAAGCAGCTGGATTGATAGAATGGTGGAATCGTCTTTTGAAAATTCAATTACAATGCCTACTAGGTGGCAATACCTTGAAGTCTGGGCTAATGTTCTCCAGGAAGTTGTGTATGCTCTGAATCAGCGTCCACTGTATGGTGCTGTTTCTCCCATAGCCAGGATCTATGGGTCCAGGAACCAAGGGGTGGAAATGGGAGTGACATCACTCACTATTACCCCTAGTGATCCACTAGGAAAATTTTTGCTTCCTGTTCCTGCGACCCTGAGCTCTGCTGGCCTACAGGTCTTAGTTCCAAAAGGGGGAGTGCTTCCACCAGGAGAAACAACAATGATTCCATTGAACTGGAATCTAAGATTGCCACCTGATCACTTTGGGCTACTCGTGCCCTTGGATCAACAAGCCAAGAAGGGGATTACATTACTGGCTGGTGTGATTGACCCTGACTATCAGGGGGAAGTAGGACTGCAACTACACAATGGAGGTAAAGAAGAGTTTTCCTGGAATATAGGAGATCCACTAAAGTGTCTTTTAGTACTACCATGCCCTGTGATTAAAATCAATGGAAAACTGCAACAACCAATCCAGGCAGGACTACCAATGGCTCTGAAACTTCAGGAATGAAGGTTTGGGTCACCCCACCAGGCAAAGAAACATGGCCTGCTGAAGCGCTTGCTGAGGGTAAAGGGAACATGGAATGGGTAGTGGAAGAAGGTAGTGATAAATATGAACTGCAACCATGTGATCAGTTACAGAAACAAGAACTGTAATGCTGTTTTGTTCATGTTATACTATTTAAGTTGTAAGATATCAAATTTGAAGATGAATATTACTCAAGGACTCGTACACTATTCTGGAGAGATTTAATGTGTTTTTGGTTATATGCAAGAGAGTGGAGTATTGCTAGGAGGAAAAAGTGTGTCTTTTATTGTTTTCTATTTAGAAATTAGTTATGGTTTAAGGTGATGAGTATAGCTGCCAAGTTGACAAGGGATGGACTGTCATGGTCAGGTTCATGTGTCAACTTGGCCAGATGGTGGTACCTCTTTGTCTGGTTGGGCAAGTGCTGGCCTGTTTGTTGCTATGAGGACATTTCATAGAGTAAATCACGATCACGTCAGCTACATCCACTGCTGATTCTATTTGCAATCAGCCAAGGGCGGTGTCTTCTTTAATGAGTAATGCTTAATTTAATCATTGGAAACCTTTAAGGAGAATTCAGAAGAGATATGTTCTCTTCCTGCTTTGGCTGGCAAGCCTCTCCTGTAGAGTTAGTCCAGACCCTCCATTGAAATTGTCAGCTTCACAGTCTGCCCTACAGATTTTGGATTCTATGTTCCCACTGTTACATGAGACACTTTTATAAATTTTATATTTACAAATATTTCCTGTTGATTCTGTTTCTCTAGAGAACCCTAACTAATACACATGTGTACATTGTTTTTTAGGTTAATGGGAAAGACTTTTGTGTTCCTTTTAAAGGACAGCTACTGGCATTAGGTGTCAAGTAAGTATCTCTACCTCCATCTCCATTTCTGTCTTTCTCTGTCTCTATCCCTATCCACATCACTATCATCATCATCTCTCTCTCAAGCGATAGATTAAAAAAATCAAAAATGCGATTGTAAAATCCATTGTAAAAATGATACAATGGATAGATCATATGCAGTATTGAACATATTAACAATTAAAATAATATGGAGGGCGGGCTATGGTGGCTCAGCAGGCAGAATTCTCGCCTGCCATGATGGAGACCCTGGTTCGATTCCCAGTGCCTCCCCATGCAAATAAATAAATAAATAAATAAATAAATAAATAAATAAATAAATAAATAAAATATTATGGGGAATGTGCTGGTTTGAAAGGAAGCATGCCCCCTAAGAAAAGCCATGTTTTAATATAAATCCCATTTCATAAAGGTAGAATAATCCCTATTCAATACTGTATATTTGAACCTGTAATGAGATCATCTCCCTGGATGATGTGATTTAGTCAACAGTGGTTGTTAAACTGTATTAAGGGATGACATGTCTCCACCCATTTGGGTAGGTCTTGACTGGTTTATTGGAGTCCTATAAAAGAGGAAATATTTTGGAGAATGAGAGATTCAGAGAGAGCAGAACGATGTAGCCATGAGATGCCAAGAGTTCACAAGCCAGCAGCCTTTGGAGATGAAGAAGGAAAATGCCTCCCGGGTAGCTTCATGAAACTAGAAGCCAGGAGAGAAAGCTAGCAGATGACACCGTGTTCACCATGTGCCCTTCCAGCCAAGAGAGAAGCCCTGACTGTGTTGGCCATGTGCCTTCTCGCTTGAGAGAGACCCTGAACTTCATCGGCCTTCTTGAACCAAGGTATCTTTCCCTGGATGTCTTTGATTGGACATTTTTATAGACTTATTTTAATTGGGACATTTTCTCAGCCTTAGAACCATAAATTAGCAACTCATTAAATTCCCCTTTTTAAAAGCCGTTCCGTTTCTGGTACATTGCATTCCAGCAGCTAGCAAACTAGAACAGGGAATAACAAAACACAGGCTCTTTCTGGGAGTGGTCTGAGAATATCAATGCCATTCCCCAAATGTCTTTTCTTCCCACATAATTATGTGCTTGGCTTGGATTTACTATGCATAAATTTTAAGCAATGCATGTGGAATGTTATTTGAGCAGAAAACAATCTCAGGGGAACATCCCCAGTTTGTACCCTGTTAGTTATGCAACTTATGTGACATTTTCCAGTGAACCATACCATAAATTCTGAATTGATGTAAATTAAACAATGTATTCTACTAAAAAGTCTATCCTGGTAATCACATCTCACTGATAATGACCCTTCATTATCTTTTTGCTAGTAAATACCCTAGTGTGTTTATCTGACGTCTGTGTACTAGCATGTTTGTGAAGGGATTTGACTGTTATGTTTTTCCTTCCCCAGGGTTGTAAAGAAATATGCATCAGTTCCCCCAGACTGATTGTTTCTGGAAGGAATGGATGCTGAATTTTTTCAAAAGCTTTTTAAGCATCTATTGAAATAATGATCTGATTTTGCTGCTTAGATTTCTTAAACTGTATGTTATACTAATGGATTCCTAATATGAATGAATCATCTTTATATTCCTGAATACTTATGGTCATTATGTATTATGATCTAAATGTAACATGGTGTTTGCTCTTACTTTATTTAGAAATTTTTCTTTGATATGCATGTGAATGCATGTTGTGTGTGTGATATCTTGGGCAAGGTTATTAATGATATACTTGTTTCATAAGACAAATGGGAAGTATCTTTTATTTTCTATTCTCTGGAACAATGTTTGCATCTTTCTGTTCTTTAAAATCTTTGTAATATTTCCCTCTGAAAATATCTGCACCTTGTGTTTTTTGTGGGAGAGAAAATTGCTAATTTTATTCCTTTTATGGAAATTTGTTTTCTCATGATTTGTATTTCTATTGGAGTCAATTTCTATAAATTGCATTTTTCTAAATATTCTCTATTTTATATAGTTTTTTTTTTGCATAAAATAGTTTCTTATGATTGTTTTAATTTCTTTTTTCCTTTTAGTTTTTATATGTATCTAAGTAGTTTCCCCTTATTTGATTGCTAGGTTGACTGCTGTCTTTATTTTCATTAATTTTGTCAAAGACCTCATCATTTTGATTACTTTAGTAGTTTTACTCTTTTGAAGTGCCCTACTCACTGATGCTGTATTTCACCCTTCTAAAGGTTGTCTCTAAAGTTGCTTTCTTTGGGTTATCTCATTATTCTTTCAAGCTTCTACATTTGGGAACCTGAGTTTTTTGGGTTTTGTTTTCATTGACATGCATGGTTGCAATGATGAATTTCATGGTGTTAAGTTCATCCGGTAGATTAATGTTACTTTGCATTATCGGTAGATTTTATGAAACATAGCATTTTTTTTAAGTTTGTATTTCCCCTGTCATTCAGAGTTTGTTTTTAAAAAATATTCAGGCATTTTCTGATTTTGTTATTAATTCTTGGTTTTATTATATCTCCATCCAAGATTTTTTTCGTAATGCATCTATTTTATGGAACTTACTGATGCTATCTTTATGGTCGATTTTTATGACTATTCCATTTGTGCTCGAGAAGAAAGGATATTCACTATTTTTAGGGTAGAGAGTTCATTATATAGTTTGCAAGCTCTCCCTCGTTGATACTGTTGTAGTTCCTCTACTTCCTTACCGATTTTTTGTCCACTTGACCTGTCTTGGACTGAGACTGGTGTGACAATGTCTTCTATTACCATTGGGCTCCTCTCTCTCTCCCCTTGCCTCTCTTGTAGTTTTTGCTTTTTGAAAATGATTGCTGTGCTTTCTGGTGCATAGTTTTTTCCATAAATATTGTATTTTCATGGTAAATTTTGGCTTTTATATAAATTGTCCTTTTTCCACATTTAATGTTTTTGTTCTGAATTCTACTTTGTTTGATACCTGAAAAATAACCCCTGATTTCTTATTGTTTTCATTTACTTAGTGTACATTTACCCATCTCTACTTTTAGGCTTTTTGAACTATTTTATTTGAGATGGTATCTGCTGCATGCAACATAAAATTGGGTTTTGTTTTGGGGTAAATTACATATTTTATTAAATAGACATCTAAGCAATTTTGTCTTAAGGTTGTGGGGTGTGAGGATTTACTAAGGTCAAGGGATTATCAATTATAAACAGTTTGGAAGGACACTTTATCTTAGTATCTCACATTTTTTTATCCTTAGATAGCTGTCATGTAGTTGGTTTTCACCGAATCACTTGAAGGGCAGAATGGGATTTTTTTAAAGTTTGCATTTGCAGAGAAATAAGTAGAAAAAAATGTAAAAAGAAGGATTTGAGAAAGAGGATCCTGCTCTAACTTTTGTATGAATATATCAAGAATATAAACTAAGGGTGAATCAAAGGATATAAAGCCCCTGAAGATCAATAGCCTACATCCATATTCCCTATTTACTATCTGTAAATCTTTGGGCAATCGTTTAAACTCCATAAGCGTCAGTTTTCTTACTAAGAAACTTGGGATAAAATTAGCTCTGCTCTAACTTCCTCCCAAAATAGTTTTACCCATCAGAATTCCTAATGCCTGATTCCCCAGCAAAATTTGATCATTCTTTTTGTCTTGTAGTTTTCCTTTGTCTTATGTGTTTAAATAATTTAAAATATTTTAATAAAAAATCAACACACTTAGAAATGGCAATATCCTGGTTTGCACCTCTTCTGAACTCTAGTCCATATAGAGGTAAGTATTCTTGACTTTTTTGTTTTTAGTTTTTCTTGTGTATGCCTCCCTACTTTTAAGTAATAAAAATATATCACTATTTCTTGTTCATCAATTTGAGATAGTACTTATTGCTTTTCCACTCTGAAAAATTAGGATTAATTCACAGTAAACATCACCTCTTATTTCTCTCCCGATATTTAGTAGTTATAATTTTGATTCCTCCAATTTGTTAACTTTAAAGAACATATTTATACCTCTCCTTTTTGAATCATTAGTTTTAGGCACACCCAAATTTACTCCTCACAACCTTATCATTCTCTCCTACCTCTCCTTCCTAATTGCGTTTTCAGCTTCTGTGGGCTCTACTTGTATATTTATGGTTACAGTCTACAGAATTCACATTCTGCTCTGTAACCATAACAATTCATTCACAGAAAAAGTCATAGACCGAGAGTGACTTTTAAGGATGAGCTCAAATAAAAAGTATTTACATTATCATCTTGTTTTTATTTTGGCGATATGCTCCAGTTATGGTCCCTTCTCTGTGGTGCTAATACCACTCTTGTGCCCTCAAAGGAGCAAGCCCTGAGCATCCAGATTAAATAGATTCTTTTGACTTAAAATCCACCTTTATAGCTTGCTTCTTTTTTTTTTTTTGTATGTTGTATGATGGGGTCACATTTCATTACTTTTCTATGTGAGTATCCCGATATTGCAGCACCATTTGTTGAATTTTTATTTGTTTGTTTCTTTGTTTTGCTTGTTTGGTTGTTTTTTTGGAGTGCATGGACCAGGAATTGAATTTGGGTCTCCTGCATGGTAGGCAAGAATTCTACCACTGAACTACCCTTGCACCCCCCTTGCTTCATTTTTTTTTTCCATTGCTTCATTTTTGAATAAGGAGTTCCTTGCATTCCTGTTTTTTCATTGAGAGAAGTAAGTTGATCTTATCCTAAATATCTTCATCCTTGTGTCTCTTACTGTTTGAAATTCATTTCATTCTTCTTGAGTTATTATTTTTGGAATTTGACTTCCTCTTCTAACTTAGACCCATTTAAGGCTGATATTCAACTAGAACTTACCTGTATCAGTTTTTTTAAAACAATGAAATGTTTCTGGATCAGAAGGGAATGATTTTAATAGTATCAACAACGAATGGTAAGCTCAATTAATACTATACATTGACATACAAACTCATTAACTCAGGGTTGTCATAGTATGTTGCAATGAGCATTGATGATAGACTTTCCTTCTGTCATCATAACATCTGAGGAGCTGTCAGTTCGTCGATGAGGCAGAGCACCACCCTTTACAATGCACTCTATGGTGCAGGCTAATCAGTTAATTTTTATATTCAATATAATGTACACTTTGTACTTTTAGTGTCATAATCCTTGGGCAAAGTTTTTAGCAAATTGTGTTTGGAAATTTAAAAAATCAAAAATTCATATTGAAATAGTAAAACCATTTTTTTTCATTGCCTCCTGGATGAGTGCCATCATTTATTTCCACTGTCTGCCATTTCCTCTCATCTTCATGAAGTAAACCTCAAGTCTTTTCTTCATAAAAAAAAAAAATGCATGGAAGACAAAAATCTCCAAGTCCTTGTATTTCTCAACATAGATTTACTTAAAACTCAAACTTGACTGATAGTTGAGCTGGACATAGAATTATAGGTCAAGCACTAACTTGTCTTAGACTCTGAAGGTCTTACTCCACCATTTTCTAGCATCCATTGTTGCTGATCCCCTCAACAGATATTGGTCATGTATTTAACTATATTTTAGGTGTTGATGCTAATCTGATAATTGTTTTATTGGTGACATTGCTCAGTGGATCTTTTCAGTATAAATATTTTGACCGAAATATTCTCTTACATTATTCCCTAGGGTAGTGTCATCCCCTATTTTTCTTGCCTCTTTCTTTTGGACTTTCTAACAGATTAAAAGTGGAATGAGTCTTCATTTCTTGTGATGCACTATTTCTCTATCTCATAGCTGTTTTCAAATTTTTCGTTTACGTCCTGATATGAAATAACTTCCACTTATTTCCCTATCTCCTACTGAACTTTACATTTTGAAAATCATTACTTCTGACTGGTAATAATTATTTCTTTTTTTATCTTTTTATGAAAAGTAAACCTTTTCATCTGAGCTACCCAATTTTATAAATAAAATAGCTGAGTTCTTGATGTTGTCTGAATTTTTGTTTTCTCTGCCACTTGTTGTTTCATTTGTTTGTCTTTATCTTTTTTTTTCACCATACAGGGTTTTCTGAAACGTCTCTTGTTCTGCGAATGAGGTAGTAGAGAAGTTGGTGAGTCATTTGGATAAGCAGACAGGGTTTGTCAATGGATATGCTTTACTCTAAAATGGGGTTTGAGGAACTGATGAGCTCCACACCTGAATGCGTGTACAAATATCCCCCTAGTGTCCCTCTGTCTCTTGACACAGCTCACACAAATTCTTTAGAGAAAATCCCAACTTCTGATTTTATTTGTCATTGCTCTAGTTTCTTTCATTTGTGTCTCTTCTATTTGTTTGCTGCCCTGTGGGGATGGCTGCAGGAAATAGGGTGGACCATGCTGACTACACAGCACACAGAATTCCATTTCTCCATGTTTATAGCCCCATTTCTGATGCCTTCCGTCTCTAGTCCCTGTAACTTCGAAGTTCTCCTTCACCACAGCCCTCTCAGGATCATTCTAGGCTGCACTCCTTCAACATTCGATACTTTTCCATCTGCTTTCAAACCTCCTAGAAATGTGTTGGAATACTCATTCAGGTGATGAGCATCCTCCTATTTACTTTTAAAATTATTTTGCATTCTTTAAAGGAGGGAGGAGAGATTAAACAAACAAACAAAAAGCAGCCACTCTGATTTCACAAATTGAAAATAAGAATCAAGCTCAGAGCCCGGTAGTCCCACTTCATGAAGATGCCTCCAGCTGCAATACAGCAGCATTCAAGTTTGAGCTGTCAGGCATCCTGTGCGCCTGGGACTGGGCACATTCTCCAGTAACAGTGCTTGTGTCAGTGATAAGGCTACAGGTGAAGCTGGTGGTAAGCATTAGGTGAGCGTGCAGGTTTGAACTTGTGGGCCCCAGAAAAGCCATGTGGCTACTCAATTGTGGGTGGTAGCTTTTGATTAGATGGCTTCCATGAAGCGGTGACCATGCATTCTATGTAGGTCTTGATTAGTTACTGGAATCCTTTGAAGGAGGAAACATTTTGGAGACAGTCCCTTTCAGAACCATGAGAGAGCCATGACACAGCTTTGAGAATCACAGAGCCCACCAGCCAGAGACCTCTGGAGATGAAGAAGGAATACAGTCCCAGGGGAGCTTCATGAAACAAGAAGTCTGGAGAGAAAGCTGACAGATGCCGCCATGTTCACCATGTGACTTTCCAGTTGAGAGAGAAACTCTGAACTTCATAGGCCTTTCTTGAGTGAAGATAACCTCTTGTTGGTGCCTTAATTTGGACTTTTCTATAGACTTGCTTTAATTTGGACATTTTCGTGGGCTTAGAACTGTAAACTAGCAACTTAATAAATTCCCCTTTTTAAAAGCCATTCCATTTCTGGTATATTTCATTCCGGCAGCTAGCAAACTAGGACAGTGAGAGACATAATTTGGGCATCTATTTAATGTGTTTTGATTTCCTCTGTTCAAAATTTTGCAAGTGCTTTCTGCCCTTTTCATTTCTTCAGTTTTATACAGTGGCTACTTTGAGAAACACTTCTATTACTTGCAAATAGTAAGTAAGCAAAATGTTCATGTTCACTAAAAGGACAGTTTTTGTATTATTATCATGTTAATGCTAGAGTTATCTCCAGTTATGATTCTTAATTTATCTAATCTCTAGTTGTTCTTCTTTCTCTCTGCACAATTTGCAGAGAAACATAAATACATTTATTTGGAATCTGGATTTAAAACCATGTAACAAGTCAGGAAGATTAAAAGTAGGAAGGGTTCACACTGGTTTTCTTCCTTTTCATCTATCTCCCTCATTTATTTTCCTATTCATTTTTAATTTTCCTTTTATTCTTCATCTAAGACCTTTGCTTTCCATGGGACAGTCTGTTTTTGTCTCTTTTGTGTCTTTCCACATGAAGAAGTAATATCATGAAATCTTGACTAGTGAATATCTTAGAATGATCGTGCACTTTTATTTTTATTTTCTAGAATAAGTTGACATAGCTGCTTCCTTTTCTTCTCCCTTTCTTTTAATTTGAGTGTGGGTGAATTTTTTGTGTGGAATTTCAGGTTTCTAAGTCTCTAAGGGCAGGAGTGATATTGTTTTGTACAAGAATCTTGTACAAGAAGGATGGTTTGTGGTTGTAATATACATAATTTAGGTAACCTCATGGTTATCTAAACGGGAACTTGGAAACTCATGCAAGGTTGTTAACATTAAAAAATTTGTACAGCTTATTTTAGATTGTGGATCCAGAATGGACTTTTCTATTGTAATGCTAAGACGTTTAATTTCAGATTTTGAGATGTTTTAAAATCTAATATGGCAGCTCTAAACACTCTGAAGGAAGATAAAAGAAATGCTTAATGAATTGCATTTAATAATTCTACACATAACTTTTTGATTATTCTGGAAAAGGCATTATTACCTGTTAAATATTATGATCCTCAATTAAGAATATTTTACTGTAGCCTAAGGTGTTTCCTCCTCCCCCTACCCCCAGTTCTGCTTACATTAATCTGCAGCATTACTTTGCAATTAAGGAGGACCAGGGAACAATTTGGGGAGAATAACCACCTTTTCTAATATATGTTAGTGGAAATTGCTTTAATCAGTCCAAACTACATTCCTTAAATAACATGCACCACAGCAAGCCTGGCTGAGGCCAAATGCAGTCTGTATCTTCTTATTATTAAATATTTAGCATTCAATTATTCCTCCCCTTCCCTTTTTTTTTCAAAAATCATTGTTCTTTTGTTGGGCCTACTGCAATTGGAATGCACAAAAAATTATTAGATAAGAAACCAACTTCGTGATAGCTCCAATTCGCAGGAATATTAACAGGAAAATTCACAAGGAGGAAATTCCATTAATCCTGGCCTCAAACGCCTCAGGACCCATCGGAGCTACCAAAGGCCATCTGCAAGAACACACATCACGCTGCATCTGATATTTCTTTACAACCTGTTAAGCACAAGTGGTAACCTATTTCAGTTGAGCCACAAATTCAATCCCCTGCAGTAATTTGAGATAAATTCCTTTAGTGCCCTGTTGTGTTTTCTCCAGTCAACTTGTCATTTGGGGCCCAGGGAAGAGGGATAGTTTGTGTAGCTGAGTGCCTGGATAAGCTTAAAATGAGGCAATGTATGTGATTATTTCTCTGCCAATTGTATTTTGTCTGGCCTACAGATGATCATGCACACAGGTTCCACAGCAGTGTTTCAAGGAGAAGGGTACTTTGCTCAAGGACAGAGACAAGGAAAGTTTCTTTGGGGCACAGGGATCCTTCACTCAATGATAGGGAGTTTGGAGAGGGCAAGTGAGAGAAACTCTGGTGAGAATCAATGGTTTTGTTTTTTAACACTAAAAACGAAATGGAATATCTTTCATTAAAAAGCTGAAGTGAGAGATTAAACTCTGCTTCTTCCTAGAGTTTTCCCCTAAGATTTTGTTGGGCCTGATTTGCATGTAATGAATTCATCCAATGGCTATACAAGCATTCAGTAATCACATGAAAACGTGGACACAGGATCTGCTTAAATTGAGGATCTGGATATGCTGTTGGTACAGACACACTGCAATGAACGCTTTTTCTACCTCACTGACCAGTGTAGACCCCCTGAGAGGCCTGCCTTGCCCACTGTTATACCTCTTGAGTATACCCATCATCCCAGACCATCTCAGATGGACCACCCCGAATGGAATGGCCAGTCTAGACCTGCCTAGTCCACGGAGGTTGGGGGAAGCAATTGAAGCTGTGAAGTTCTCTGGAGGCCATCTTCTCTCTTCTTGTAGATAGAATGGGTGGTTCTCATTTCATTATTCCAGACACGGAATGCGAAAGCATCCAAGGGGCACGTGAAAACAATACTTGTTTCCTCCTGCCTCCTTCCCTCCCTCCCTTCCTCTCTTTCTTTCTATAAAGGCTGCTGTTTACAGGAACCTGGTAGGTGGAGTTGTCTTGTGACAGGGTATTTGCTTGATGTTTATAAAATCAATCCTGGACATTCTATATTATGGAACCTGACACAGATGTCTCCAACTTAGAACTTAATATGATACCTGAAAGTATATTTTGATAGAATTTCCTCTGTAATTTGAACTTAGTAATGGATAAATATACGAAACTCAGTATTTTTTTATCATTGTACTCAAGTGTGATATCTTAAAAGAATCATATTATCAACTGTGTTTATAATGAAATATATTAATAAATTGAATGAGTGTATTTGATTAATAACTAGTGATCTTCCAGCATGTTATAATTTATAGTTAGTACAGGTGGCTCAGGTAAACCAATTTGAGAAACAATTCCATGCATTTGCTGCAGCATCTGTTCATTTTTTTGCTACAGAAGGAATTAGAGGATATCTGAAATACTTTTGTCTGCTTCAGCTACGGAACACTGATTGTTTTGCATTTACTCTTGCACTGACCATGTTTGATAGATTTTAGCTGTGACAGTTATGATTTTATGTTCCTAGAAAATGGAAGGTCATCTTAAAAAGGAAGATAATTTGCTCTATTTGAGAAAGAATAGACAAAATGTTTTGTAGGGCTTCTTTTTCTTTTTCTGAGTGGGATTGAAAAATCAGCCACCTAAGCAGGTGCTACTCTTATCCTGCTGCCAGGCTAACCTGCTTACTCTCAAACACAGGTGTGTACACACAGATATTCTTTGAATATAAGAGCTGGTGTCACCTAGTTGAGTGCCCTTTTCCACAAAGTACAGAGACGAAATGACTTGTCCCCATTACTGACTTAGACAAAAGCATAAACACATGCCATAAATAGTCAGAACTGACCTTCAAAGAAACTCTACAAAATTAATGTTTCAAGATAGATGTTCTGAATTTAAATGCAAGGTAATTTATAGTAACATTAAAAGCCTAGGCCCTGGTTCATTAGAAAGCCATTTGTCAGCCCTGATAAGCTTATTTATTTCCCATCCTAAGCAAAAATGAGTTAGTATCATCTCCTTATACCAACCTCTGGGCATTCCAGTTTTATTTCCATACACAGCAAGACCTATCTCCCAAGGAAGGAGACTTAAGCATGCCAAAATATATTTTCTTTGCAATTTTGTGAGAATCACTATGATAGAAATTCTGTTACTGTAGTGAAGATAACAGGTGCCTTCTAGTTGACAACTCTGATATATTAATGAGAAAATAAGTTGTGATTTGGAATACACTGAGTTAAACCAATTGTAGAGTTTCCTCCTGCTTGTTATGTCACTGCATATTATTTTCAAGCAGTGTAAATTACAAAGAACAACCAAAAGTTAAAAAGAATTTAATATCATGCAGTGTCAGGGAAAAAGAGAACATGCTTAATGGCACATTAATTAATGCTGAATTCTAATAGACTAGAATTATGGGAGCTTACAAATGCATCAGGGGAGTTGGTTTTAATCTTTGCAACCACAGTGAATAAAATGAATAAATGATAGGGCAAAAAGAATGCTGTCAAATGTGTTACTCCATCTTACATAAAAGCAACTGCTTACGAAAAATTTCTCTGCGGGGGAAATGAAACTCAAAACTGACAGCAAAAAGACAGAAAGGATGGCAGTGTCACAAGCTTTATGGAAGCTTTTACCCAGAACTCTAAATTAGGAAATCTTACCCTCCGCATATTGGATCCCAAGGACACTCGATTGAATCTCTAATGTTGTATCTGAAGTTGACTAATGGCACAGGGCTGAGGAAGATGGAAATGTGGACAGAGAGCTATTTTGGGGGAGAGTACACACATTCACACACACACACAAAGAAAACTCACATACCTTTAATTACAAAAAATAGCTTTATTTGGAGGCCTTTATGAGAGATCCTAGCTATCAGAATTCATGCTAAGGCTAGCTCCCTCAAAATAGCAAATACCTCATTGACCCCAAATTCCTGATCTCACCATCTCCTAAACTTGATGAAAACTGCAAGCTATCTCTCCTTTCTGTGCTCAAATTCTGGGTTTTTATTTATTACACTGTTCTCTTCAGCTCCCCCCCCCCCCCCCTTTCTTTGCATTTTCTCGTTTTGGTTTGGTAATGCTGTAGGAATGCATTATACTAAAAATGGACTGGCTTTTAATAATGGGGATTTATTAGCTTATGATTTCAATTCTTAGGCAGTGAAAATGTCCCAGCTCAAGGAATCAACAAGATGATCCTGGACTCTGAAGACAGGCTGCTGGCATCTGGGACACCTGTTACATGGGAAGGCACATGGCTGGTATCTGCCAGGCCTTCTCTCCTGGGACTTATTGCTTCCAGGTTCTGGTTTCAGAGGTTTCTTCTCTCAGTTTCTGTGAGTGTGTCCTAGTCTCTCAGCTTCTCTGGGGCTTCTCTTCATGAGCTTCTCTTAATTTCATCTCTTAGCTTCAGTATATACTTTATTCTCTTGCCAAGGACTCCAATGAGTAGAGTAAGATCCACCTAGTACAGGGTGGGTCACATCTCAATTAAAATAACCTGATCAAAACATCCCATCCACAGTATGTCTGCATCTACAGGAATGGATTAAAAGAGCATAGCCTTTTCTGGGATACAGAACACTTTCAAACTACCACACCTCCCTAAAAGCTTCCCTTCCCTGGGCCTGAAGCAGGTTCATTCCTTCAGGCTACTCATTATCATGCTACTTGAAATTTTTTGGCTGGGTTCTCACCCCCTGCATGTGATTATATGGGATGAGGGCTTCCCAAAGCCTTCTTTGCCCTCCTCCAGTATACCTAGCTCATTTAAACAAATTCTGTAGCCTTAGCTTGGCCTGAAGATTACACAAGGGGTTATCTGGGAATGAGAGACAACTAATATAAAAACAAATACTTGGGGGGTAAAATGTGAAAATTCATTTGGAAATGTTAGGCAAATGTCATTTTTATTATTCTAAGCTAAAATGCAAATATATCCTGTCTTATGTTCACCTTAACCACTTACTAGAACTTAGTAAAATTATTGGCTTGTTAATGGCTCCTTCTATGAAATAAAGCCATTGTATCATAAATAACTGTGAGTCACTTACAAAGGTTTAAATATGGAGAATCATAAACTTTTCTTAAGGTACATGAATAGCATGGGAATACAGGTATAGCTCACAGTTTGGATATTTTCTGAGCAGTTCCTTTATAAATTAGGAACCAATAGGATGTGAACTTTGAAATGAAGAGAAAGAAACAAACCTCACATTCGACCATTGACTTTAACTAGTTTGCATTTGTGGATTCATTCATCTTCAGCATTTCTTAAAAATAAAAACAAAGTATCTTAAAAAAGAGTACAACAGAGAGGAAAATGTATATTCAATCTTAGATAAATATTTGCCTTTAATAAGTTAGCTGTTGTTTTCCTTTTACAAAACAAATGTATCATAATTTAGGGAGCATCATCAATTTAAACTCACCGTGTAAAATTTTGAAAATCTAATGGAAACTATCCCTGGAATATATCCAGGTAAATTCATTTTGATTTAAGCCTATTTCCAGGATAAGATAATTATCCACAGATAAACTGTGAATGTGTGCACTATTTCCCAGGGTAGGAAATGTTGGAAGCTGTTAATATGTCCCATCCTTAACATATAAAGCTAAACTAAACCTGCAGGGAATTTGTGACTATTGATGCAAAGTCAGAACTATGCAAAAAGTTGCCTTATGGCTTAAAAAATAGAAAACAGTATTTAAGACAGCCGACCTTAAGCAATAAAAAGTTTTTCACCAAGAAACTCAATGTGTTCAGTAAGCATCTGCCCCTTAAGGGTAAATCTACCTCCCTGGCCTATCTGTCCTTCTGTGATGGTGAGGTTCTGGTGCCAACTTGGCCAAATGATGATGCCCAGTTGCCTGGTCAAGCGAGCACTGGCCTGACCATTGCTGCCAGGATATTTCATGGCTGGTTGATACATCCGAAGGCTGATGTATTAAATCATTAGTCAGTCAATTGCATCTGTGGCTGATTACATCCATAATCAACTAAGGTGTGCCTTGCATAACGAGATAATCCATCAGATGAAGACTTTTACGGAAGAAGAGAGATGGTTTCACTGCCTCTTCAGCCAGTGAGCCTCTCCTGTGGAATTTATCCAGCTCCTTCATTAGAGGCATAACCTGCCCTGTGGATTTTGGACTTTTCCAGTCCCATGGTTGTGTGAGAAACATTTATAAATCTCACATTTACAGATCTCTCCAGTTGGTTCTTTCTCTGGAGAACCCTGCCTGACACAACTTGGTACTGGGAATGGTTCTTGAGAAGCAGAATGTTAAAACTGGGTTTTACAATTGGTTTTCTACTCTGATTAGACTAAGAGGCAGTAATAACTTGGTTTCCAATAATCAAGATGGCACTGACAGTCTATGTGGTGAATTGTCAAAAGAGATACTCAAAATATCACCATTAAATTCTGCTAATTGTATATTTATACAAGGGAAGGCTGTGGGTGAGAATATTTTTGACACCTTTACAGAGTCTTGTAGAATTAAGAGATATAATGATGTTGACTGGTTGTTGTTTGATATGCTTGATACAGTGATGAGGGAAAGGGATGAGCTGAAGGCTTCAAATTTGCATCTTAAGCACTGATGAGTAATGTAAAAGTTTCCAGGTGTGCCCTGAAAGAAAATCTCATTTCCTGTGGTTGCAGACTTGACTTCTCTGAAAACTAGACACAAAGCTTCAATGTGCAAGTAGCAGATTTACACCATAAACTAAAATCTCAAACTTGCAGGGTGTCTGCTGTTAAAGTAAGGGCGTGATCGGAAAAGAATGGGATCCTGATATGTGGGATGGTTATATATGGCTTGATAATGATGGCAGCGGGGAGATGGGATCCCTGGAATCTGCTGAGCCTTTGCTAGATAAACCCGTAATGGACTGCCCTGAGGAAAAAGTTTCCTGACCTCTAGACTGCCTTGAGGAAAAAGTTTCTCAGCCTCCAGTCTGTCCTATGGAGTCTCCCATCCAACCTCCACTTAATGAGATTAATCCTTCAGTGCTTGTTTACCACATAACCACCTCCCCTGGGGAAACATCCTTCTCACTTCTGTCTGGAGCAACTAATCCTGTTTTATCAGATGAAACTGCAATGGAATGCCCTGAGATAAATGACTTGAAAGACACTTCTAATTTTTTCATGACCCACCCCCACCATCCCTCTTTTCTTCAAGACCTATAACTAAACTAAAGTCCCAAGGCCCCAAAAGGTGAGGTACAAAATGTGACATATGAAGAGGTATGCAAAATAATTGCATGAGTTTTCCAATCTATATAGACAGAAATCAGGAGAATATGTTCAGGAATGGATATTAAGGGTGTGGGATAATGGTGGAAAGAATATAAAGTTGGATCAAGCTGAATTTATTGATATGGGCCCACTAAGCAGGGATTCTGCATTCAATGTTTTAAAAGCTGGAATGGTTAGAAAAGGAAGTTACAGTTTGTTTGGATGGTTGCCTGAAACATGGATGAAAAGTGGCTGACATTACCCAAGATCAAAATACCCAAACTGTCCTGGTATATTGTAATTTAGGGGATCTAGAGGCTTTGAGAGATTGGAATATTAGAGAGGATTTATCATGGAAGACCTGCTCACAAACCCCAGGAATGTCCAGAGGACACATCTTTCACAACCACCTTGAGAAATAAATTCTTGAGACTAGCTCCATCATCTCTGAAGAGCTCTGTATCTCTGTAGGTCAGATATTACTGTGGTAAATGCTGTCACTGAGCTGGAATCCTTAAACACAATGGGGATGATCAGATGCTGAGTTGGCAGAGCCATGTGGTAGTGGTTAATCACCATAGACAAAGTGGGCATGGCTACCATAATGGACAGCAGACTCAAAGCAGCAGTCAAAATAATCTGACTTGCAGAAACTTGTGGCATTGGCCAGTTGATTATGGGGCACCAGAAGTAGAAGAACTGGGCAGTCTATTAAATCCTTGTTTGCGCTGTATAAGCAGAATTCTAGGTCAAGTGCACAGAAGTCTAACTCAGATTACAAAAACAGAGTCATGGCCCCTTAATCGGTTCCCAACCTTGAGACAGTTTATAGACCCAGAGCCCCTTGATTGAGGTATGGGCTAGGTACCCTTGGGGAAGGATCATTTAACATTGCCCAAAATTTACAGTTAACCTTCCTTGCAATCTTCCTCAGAAGACCTATGGCCTTTAACAGGCTGATTGTGTATTGGGGAAAAGAAAATGATCAGATATTTCAGGATTATTGGACACTGGCTCAGAAGTGACACTAATTCCAGGAGACCCAAAACATTGCTCTAGTCCACCAGTCAGAGTAGGGGCTTTATGGAGGTCAGGTGATCAATGGAGTTTTAGCTCAGGTCCAGTGGGTCCCCAGGCCCATTCTGTGGTCATTTCCTCAGTTCTGGAATGCATAATTGGAATCAACATGCTCAGCAACTGTCAGAATGCCTTCATTGGTTATTTGATTCATGGATTGAAGGCTAGGGTGAGAAGGACCAAGTGGAAGCCACTAGAACTGCCCCTACCTAGCAAAATAGTGAATCAGAAGCAGTACCATATTCTTGAAGGGATTGCAGAAATTAGTGCCACTCTTAAGGGCTTGAAGGGTGCAGAGGTGGTGATTCCCACCACATCCCCATTCATCTCTACTATTTGGCCCTGTGCAGAGAACAGGTGAGACTTGGGAGGATTACAGTGGATTTTTGTAAACATAACCAGGTGGTGACTCCAATTGCAACTACTGTTCCCAGATGTGGTGTTATTGCTTGAGCAAGTCAAAACATTCCCTGGTACTTGGTATGCAGCTATTTACCTGGCAAATGCTTTTTTCCCCCTTAATAGCTGTCAGTAAGGACCACCAGAAACAGTTTGCATTCAACTGGCGAGGTCAGCAGTATACCTTCATGTCTGCCTCAGGGGTATATCAACTCTTCAGCCCTATGTTACAATATTGTCTGCAGGGACCTTGATCATTTCTCTCTCCTGCAAGTCATCACACTGGTCCATTATATTGATGATATAATGCTGTTTGGACCTCATCAGCAAGAAGTAGGAAGTACTATAGACTTATTGGTAAGGAATTTTCATGTCAGGAGATGGGAGATAAATTCAACAAAAATACAGGGGTCTTCCACCTCAGTGAAATTTCTAGGTATCCAGTGGTATGGGGCATGCCAAGATATCCCTTCTTAGGTGAAGGATAAGCTGTTGCGTCTAGTCCCTCCTAAGACCAAAAAAAGAGGCGCAGTGCCTAGTTGGCCTCTTTGGATTTTGGAGACAACATATTCCTCATTTGGATACACTATTCAGCCCATTAACTGATGACCAGAAAAGCTGCTGGTTTTGATTGGGGAGTGGAACAAGAGGCGGCTCTATGACATGTCAAGGCTGCTGTGCAAGCTTCTCTGCCACTTGGGCCATATAATCCACCAGATCCAATGGGCTAAAAATGTCAGTGGCACATAGGGATGCTATTTGGAGCATCTGGCAGGCTCCTATAGGAGAATCAAAATGCAGACCTTTAGGATTTTAGAGCAAAGTCTTACCATTAGCTGCAGATAACTACTCTCCTTTTGAGAAACAGCTTTTACCCTGCTACTGGGCCTTAGTAGAGACTGAAGGCTTAGCCATGGGCCACCAAGTTACCATGAGACTGAGTTGCCTATCATGAGCTGGGTGTTGTCTGGCCCACCAAGCCATAAATTTGGGTGTGCACAACAGCACTTCATCAAAAAATGGAAATTTTACATAAGAGATAGGGCTAAAGCAGGTCCTGAAGGCACAAATAAGTTACATGAAGAACTGGCCCAAATGCCCATGAACTGCACTCCTGCCACATTACCTTCTTTTTCCCTGACCAGAGCTGTTGCTACTTTGGGAGTTCCTTATAGTCAATTGACTGAGGAAAAGAAAACTCAGGCCTGGTTTATAGATGGTTCTGCTTGATATGCACGTACCACCAGAAAGTAGACAGCTGCAGCACTACAACCCCTTTCTGGGATGTCCTTAAAGGACAGTGGTGAAGAGAAATCTTCACAGTGGACAGAACATCAAGCAGTGCACCTGGTTGTTCATTTTACTTGGAAGGTGAATTTGTCAGAGTTGCATTTGTGTACTGACTATGGGCTGTTGGTAATGGTGTGACTGGATGGTCAGGGGCTTGGAAGGAGTATGATTGGAAAATTCATGACAAAGAGCTGTGGGGAAGAGGTGTGTGGATAGGCTTTCCTGAATGGGAAAATAATTTTTTGTTTTTGGCATGAACCGGCTCCAGGAATAGAACCTGGGTATCCAGCATGGCAGGTGAGAATTCTGCCACTGAGCCACTGTTGCACCACCTGTGGGAAAAGAATTTAAAGATATTTGTGTTTCATGTGAATGCTCACCAGATGGTAACTTCAGCAGAGGAAAGTTTTAATAATCAAGTGGATAAGGTGACCTATCCTGTGGATTCAAGTCATCCTCTTTCCTCAGTCACTCTTACTATTGCCCAAAGGGTTCATGAGCAAAGTGGGCATGGTGGTAGGGATGGATGTTACACATGGGCTCAGCAAGATGGACTTCCACTCACCAAGGCTGACCTAGCTATGGCCACTGCTGAGTGTCCAATCTGCCAGCAGCAGAGACTCATGCTCAGTCCCTGATATAGCACCATTCCCTGAGGTGATCAGCCTGCTATCTGACTGATTACATTGGAGCACTTCAATCATGGAAGGTGCTACAATTTGCTCTAACTGAATAGACACATATTCCGGATGTGGGTTTGTGTTTCCTGCATGCAATGCTTCCACAAAAACTATCATAAGTGGACTTACAGAATGCTTTATCCACCATCATGGTATTCCACACAGCATTGCTTCTGATCAAGGATCCCACTTCATAGCAAATCAAGTGCAGGAATGGGCACATGGTCATGGAATTCTCTGGTCTTACCATATTCCCATCATCCAGTGGCAGCTGGGTTGATAGAACAGTGGAATGGCCTTTTGAAGACCCTATTACAGTGTCAACAAGGTGACAATACCTTGTGGGGCTGGGGCAATGTTCTCCAGGAGGCTGTGTATGCTCTGAATCGGCATCCACTGTATGGTGCTGTTTCTCCCATAGCCAGGATTCACAGGTCCAGGAATCAAAGTGTGGAAATGGGAGTGGTACCACTCACTATCACCCCTCCTGATCCACTAGGAAAATTTTTTGCTTCCTGTCTCTGGAACTTTAAGCTCTGCTGGTCTATAGGTCTTAGTCCCAAAAGGAGGAGTGCTCCTACCAGGAGACACAACAATGATTCCATTGAAGTTAAAACTGCCACCTGGCCACTTTGGGCTTCTCATGCAATGAATCAGCAGGTATGAAAGGGGATTACTCTTCTGTCTAGGGTGATTGATCCTCACTATGAAGGGAAAATATGGCTGCAACTACACAATTGAGGGAAAGAAGAGTTTTCCTGGAATACAGGAGATCCCCTAAGGTGTCTCTTAATACTACCATGTCCTGTGATTAAAGTTAATGGTAACCTGTAACAACCCAATCCTGGCAGGACTTCCAATGGCCCAGAAACTTTAAGAATGAAGGTTTGGGTCACTTCACCTAGCAAAGAACCATGGCCAGCTGACACACTTGCTGAGGGTAAAGGGAATATGGAATGGGTAGTAGAAGAAGTGTTCTAGTTTGCTAGCTGCTGGAATGCAATATACCAGAAATGGAACGGCTTTTAAAAAAGGGGAATTTAATGAGTTGCTAGTTTACAGCTCTAAGGTCGAGAAAATGTCCCAATTAAAACAAGTCTATATAAATGTTCAATCAAAGGCATCCAGGGAAAGATACCTTGGTTCAAGAAGGCCGATGAAGTTCAGGGTTTCTCTCTCATGAAGTTCAGGTTTCTCTCTCAAGTGAGAAGGCATATGGCAAACACAGTCAGGGCTTCTCTCTCAGCTGGAAGGGCACATGGTGAATATGACATCATCTGCTAGCTTTCTCTCCTGGCTTCTGGTTTCATGAAGCTCCCCAGGAAGCGTTTTCCTTCTTCATCTCCAAAGGTCACTGGCTGGTGGACTCTGTGCTTTGTGGTGCTGCAGCATTCTCTCCTCTCTCTGAATCTCTCATTCTCCAAGATATTTCCTCCTTTATAGGACTCCAATAAACCAATCAAGATCCACCCAAATGGGTGGAGACATGTCATCCTCTAATGCAGTTTAACAACCACTCTTGCCTAAATCCCATCATCCAGGGAGATGATCTGATTACAGTTTCAAACATACAGTATTGAATAGAGATTATTCTACCTTTATGAAATGATATTTTGATTAAAACATGGCTTTTCTAGGGGGCATACTTCTTTTCAAACCAGCACAAGAAGGTAGTGAAAAATTTGTACTACGACTACATGACCAGTTACATAAATGAGGATTGTGATTGTAGGAATATTTCCTCCCTATTTTGTTTTGAGTTTGTTTGCATTAGTACATAAGAAAATATTATTTTCCCCTTATATCGCATAAGTTGTATTATTGATGTTATAGTATTTAAGTCACAGGATATGAAGTTTGAAAGTGAAGTTTACCTAAGATTATGCCCTATTTTGGAGAGATGTAGTGCATTTCTGGTTGTGTGCAAGACAGTTGAATCTTGTTAGGCAAAATGTATGTCTGTTATTCTGTTCTGTTTGGAAACTAAGCATGTTTCAATGTGATGTGTGTAGCTGCCAGGATGACAAGGGGTGGACTGTGATGGTGAGGTTCTGGTGTCAACTTGGGCAAGTGATGATGCCCAGTTGTGTGGTCTGGCAAGCACTGGCCTGACCTTTGCTGCAAGGGTATTTCATGGCTGGTTGATCAGCCAGAAGTCTCTAGTATTAACTCATCAGTCAGTTGATTTCACCTGTAGCTAATTACATCTATGATCAATTAAGGCACGCCTCCCACAGCAAGATAATCCACTCAGCTGGAAGCTTTTAAGGAAGAAGAGAGACTCACTGCTTCTTCAGCCAGCGAGCCTCTCCTGTGTAGCTCGTCCAGATCCTTCATCTCACAGTCTGCCCTACAGATTTTGGACTTTTCCTTTCCCGTGGTTGCATGAGAAACCTTTTTAAAATTCATATTTACAGTTCTCTCCTGTTGGTTCTGTTTCTCTAGAGAACCCTGACTAACGCATCTTCTTTCCTTCAAATTCTTTATTCCACCTAATTTTTTTTTTACGCAGCTTCCTGGGAATGTGTCTAATTTTTTCTGCCTCTACAATATTTCTTACTCCTCATGGAAGGTTTTGTTATTAAACCTTTACTCTCCCTTTACTGTGAAGCCTTAGTACATCACCCTAAAGCTCCAAACTCTATTCCCCAGATGCATGGATTGACTCTTGTGGTTTATAACACTTATTCGGCCTTTACCATTAATGCCTAAGTATTGTTAATTTTATTTGCATTATATTTTTCTCTCCATTCAGATGGTGAACTTCTTGACTTTTTCAATCCTCCCTACCTTCTTTTATAGTGCCTTGTACATTATGTGTGCGGAATAACTATTAGATGTTTGATTGAAATAACCTGAACATTTCACACAAACACTCATATCCTTTGACTTTAGCTCACAGTCTTCTTAGGCTGTGTTAGGTTTGGGTTAAACCTATAGGTATGGTATCATACTACTCAAAGAGTGGCCCACAGAACCTGCTGGAACATGAACTATTTCCTGGTGTCCCTGCCTAGACAAGGAGTTTGCAACAAATGTAAATAAACGCCGTCGCTAAGCACAGTGTGAAGTTCAGCTGACATTTTTTTTAAAGGAAAACTTTGTCGATGAAGAAAGCAGTACTTTTATTTTATTTATGGTGTAGTCTGGCATAAGCTCCTTATTTCATGTTGGACCCACAACAAATAGTTCAGACCTGTGACTTTGAGAAGCACTCATCTTGCACATTCCTTCCCTACTTGTAAAGTATATTAGAATGTAACCACATCCACATATTTTGCATAATATCATATATACACTTTACTTTCATGAATGTATAATTTTCATATTCCTGTGTTTCCACCTCTATAAAGTGGGACTAATCATATTTTTCTTTAGAACTGTCATAAGAATTAAAATTTTAAAATGCATGAAAAGCTTTTAGCCCAGGTCTTGGTAAGTTTTAGCATTAAGTGAAAGTGTCTTGAATTATCATTTAAACTGTATCCTACATGCCATAAAATTTTAGCACAGTTCATTTATTAATACATTTAAATTTCCTTTTTTTTGCATGGGCAGGCACTGGGAATCGAACCCAGGTCTCCCGCATGGCAGGGTGAGAACTCTGCCGCTGCGCCACCATTGCCTGCCCTTATTTATTAATATATTCAATAAATTTAAATAGACATAAAATTAAAAGGAAAAAATTAGGTCTAATGAATAAACTTTTGAAAACACAAAGGTACAATTTCTCATGGCAACATACAGGCTCTGGGAGATAGGAGAAGGTTCTAGCAAAACTAAAACGTGCATACAATTTTTTAGGTGCTTTTGTGCAGTACTTTCATTCAAAATAGGTGAAACTTGTTTTATAGTAAGCATTGTAGAAATCCTAAGGTTAATTTCAAAATGATGAATGAAATAAACATAGGCCTGGTGTGTTTATGTGGCTGACATTTTGGAGTGATCCTGGCTATGCACAAACTGATCATACTATAAAGTAGCCATTTGGGGTGGCCCATCGGTGTGGCCAGACTGGTTATTAGGTGGGAAATGAAGAGTCATTCATTAGATATTTACTGAGCACCCATGCTGTGTGGGCACCATTCTAGGACCCGTGAATTCAGCAGTGGGAAAAAAGCCCTGAGTTCCCACCCTCGCGGAGCTGATGCTCCCTCTTCATTGTGGCGCCTGCCCTGGCTTGGCCGTGACCCCAGGAGCCCTCCTGCTTGGTCTCCGCGAATCCCAAGGGATAGCCTGGATGAGTTGAGGTTTGGGCCATCAGAAATCCTCCGTTTTTCTGCCTAACTCTTCCCCCTAGTCCTGTATGAAGGTGGCCCTCGCTGGCGAGGTGGGCAGGGACCTTTTCTAGGCTCCTACTTCCTGCCCTCCCTGGCTCAGCCACTCAGTCCAGCCCGAATCCGCCTCTCACCCCCTCCCAGCCTGACACTGCTGAGAGGCCCCTGCTGCCCGGGCACCCCCAGCCGCTGTTCCTCCGTTTCCTTTCCTGTCCATTCAAGGGGCAAACAGTATCCCACATGATTTAGGTGTTATGCAACCTATTTGCTTACACGTTGGAGAGATAACAGCAAGCCAGAAGGACTTGCAAGTCAAATTCCTTTTTGTTTTTTTTTGATAATGAAATTTAAAAAAGATACCTTCCCTGTGGGCATTTTTAGTCCATACTCTTCATTCTAAATATATGCAATATATTGGAGACTATAACTTAAATGCGTTAGGTGCCATTTGATTACCTGGAGCCATTATTAGTTATTTATAGCGGTGATAAGTGTGCACCAGCTGTTGAAGATTCCAAGGAGCCCTCTGGAGCCACAGGCAGTAATTGCTCAGGTGTGAAGCCCATCAGTGAAATCAGAGACCAGACTTATGACGTAAAAGGAAGGATTGCTTTCTTTGCTAAAAACAGAATTTCTTTTCCAACCCAATAGAACCTGTTGGATTTTAATATTTATTCACGTGAACTATCTATGAAAAATATCTGGGGGATATATATATTTTAATCTCCGTTTTGCAATTCAGAGAAGGACAGCACTATACATGTGTCAGCATATGATCCTTCCCCCTCCATGCAAATTACATCATTTGGATCTAATTGAAAAGTTTATTTTACAAGTCAGCTGCCTATGTGGTTCTATTTCTTTTTGATATTTTAAAAATACACTTTTAAACATGTAAATAAACTACCGAACTGTTCCTCCATGTTTTTCTTTTTTAGCTGAAAAATTTTGATTTGGGTAGGTGTCATCTTTGCTAGTTTTCTTTTCTATTCTGTTCAAATATCTGCCAGATATGCAGAGCTGGAATCTTGTAAAAGAAGATGAACAATTATTTACCACTTGTATCCAAAAGTAGGGCAAAATTAGTGGTGACAATTTCAGGAAGCAAAATAAGTGAAATACTGTCATATGGGCGTTAAAGAAGAATAAACACTTTACTAATGATAGTTACTTTCAGAATTTCATGATTTCAGGTTAAATGTCACATGTAAGACAGCAGAGAAATAATGAATGAAGTGGCTGTTTTTTCATCATTAATTAAATGAATTAAAACTCAGTGAGGTCTCAAGTAGGGGAATTGCAGGCCTGAGGCTCTTAGGATTAGGTTAAGGAGGTAAGCTAATTAGAATTTTAAAATTAAATATCTACTTATTGGGCTTCCTTCCACATTGCACACTGCCAAGAGCTCATGTTTCTTTACTACCAAAAAAAATTTAATGTGTCTTTACTACTAAAAAAAAAGACATAGGAGGTTATTTACAATCCTTATTAAAGATACTTTAATGCCTAGAGATAGAGTTGAGCCCAAATGTCAGGTCCCCAGCTAGTGCCCTCTGTAACTTCACACAGCGGTGTGTTCCAGTATTGCTCTAGAAACATTATGTTGCACACACAAATAATAGCACCCATGAAGATAGCTGCTGGATTATGCACTTAAACATAAACAGGGGCAGGGTGAGTCACCACTGGATGATGAGTGACTGAGGGGCCATTTGAAGGAAGAACAGCATGAATCATCTGTGGGTTGGATGCCTTTTTCATCTGGAAAAGACAAAGGTAATTGTATGAGCTTCTAATTCTGAGACTTGGAATTTGACCACTGCACATGTTGGTACCTTTTAGCATTCAGTGGGGAGCGCCTTCGTACTCCACAAATCAGTTTTCAATCCTGACATCCACACTTCCAGCACACATAATTTAAACCCAGTTTTCTGCTGGGTCCTAGGTCCTTTCTTCTTTTCATTTATGGAAAGTACAGAGGAATCCTGGGAACTCCTGGAATACTGCCAGGAGGGCAGCAACAAATTTGGGAGATCAACAATTCCTCAACTTGGTGTCAGAATATACTGGTCTAGCCAAATCAGTTGTAAAGTGGGTCACAAAATCAATTATGGCTAGTATGTCTTTGGTCTCAGTAAAGTACACACAGGACTTTTTTATTCAATTTCATGTGTCACTAGTTCGGTGTCCCAATCTCCCCATCCTCTAGCCCAAGCCCAACTGAGAGCATGGACCCCTATGTCTCTGTACCCACTGGCCACAATGTCTCCCTTGTTGCTTCTGAGTGTCCCTAGAGCACCTCCCAGAGGTGCGCAGCCTCTTGCGTTCCTCTCCATCTGGTTGGCTGCCTGCGAAAGGAACTTTCTCTCACTGCTCCTCTTCCTCAGGCCCCTAATAATGCCTGCACTATCTTATTGCCTCCTCTCTGCCCTGGAAATGTTATTATACCATTTGATTCAGAAACAAGAGAATGTGTGTTCCTAAATCAGGGTTGAGCTTTGTCTCCCAAGTTCAAGAGCACCAGGGCTTAGACTCCAAGCCTTTTGTCAAAAGTCCCTTCATCTTCTGCTCGTCACCATCTTTTTGGGAATTCGATCTAGTTCCTGGGACCAGGACACCCCACTGTCCTCTCCCCAGGCCTGGCTTCCCCATGTCTTCCCTGGCATCTGACACTGAGAAATACTTATCCAGAGGCCCTATTACCCCAGGCTTATCTAGAGAAGCCAACGTGATACCCGACTAGCGGTGTAGCACAGGGAGGCGATGCTGCTGAGCTCACCCTGAAATGTAGGAATCCACAAAGCCATTCACATCAGTTAACTGTTAGCATGGCTGGGGGTTAGGCAGTGCGGGTTGAGTGAGGAAAGAGAACTGACAACATATGGGGCAAGAAAATTAATTAATTTGGAGGCCCATCATTAAGGCCCTTGAGTGCCATGCTGTGTTTGGATACTATTTGATAGAGGTTAGTATTTGGTAAAGGTTTCTAATGCAGGTGGTTTGCTATGCTTTTTAAAAGACTTCTTTGGGACCAGCATGGGATTCATGAACCTGGGGCCATGCAAGGAGGAGAACACAATGACCAATACAAAAGTCCAACTAAGAATGGTGAATGCCTGATAAAAGCCATGAGTTCATAAGAACGCTAATATTTATTGAGTATTTCCTACATGGCAGGCACCAAACTGAAACCTAGAGAGCAAAAAACTAAAGTGCTTGAAAGCATGAATGCTTTGGTTAGACTGTTTGGATTCGAATCCTGGCTGAACATTTACTCTCTGCGTGACCTTAGGCAGGTGAATGAACCTCTTTCTTTCTCAGTTTTCTCATCTATAAAATGGGAGTTAATAAAAGGACCTAGCTCATAAGTTGTTGTTATAATTAAATGGGTCGTTAAATGTAAAGTACTTAGCTAGTACCTGGCACACAAGGAATAAACTGTTATTCCTATTTGTATTCTTATCCTTATTTTCCAACATCATAGCTAATACACAATAGAGCTGGAATTTAAATTTTGGCTAGACTGACCCGAAAAGAAGCCACACTCTCAAATCCTTTAAAGAAGGACCTATGAAAGTGAAAATTAGTGAAGTAACATAAAATTTAAAGGATAAGGGAAAGAGAGGTGATCAGAATTACTCTGAGTATTCTTACTTGAGCAATTATCCAGAAAATGAGGAAAAATGGAAAATGAAGGGAAGAACAGCTTTCTTGAAGAAGGGAATGATTTCATATGCAGTGGCATGTGGCAAGCTCTCTTAGTTTGCTTGCAAGTCTTTTGATTTCCAGAAGGGACTAGATGGACAGAGAAATGGGTACCCATCATTAAAGATTTACACTCATAACTCAGAAGTTAAAATGTCTTGGCAGAGAGGAAGGGAATTCTCACCTGGCCAATAGAACAAAACATTGTGATCCCCAGGATAAATGGTAGAGTTCATTAATTGCCATACTCTTTGCTTTTGGAAGGAAATACCTATTTTCAACCTTGTATATTCCCATTTTTGATTCCCATTTTTTTAATGTAGAAGCCCAAGGTTTTAGCATGCTTGTGTTATAGACAGATGAATAAGTGGACCTGAGAAAAATATGAAGTCCACAAAGCCCTTTAATTGTCCTTAGATGTTATATAAAATATATAAAATAAATATTTGACATAACAAATATTTCTTTTCCTTGAGGCTGAAGCATTGACTGTGTAGAATGTGTCATGATTAAAATGTGAGCAATTTTCCATAAGAAACTTGTCAAACGTACTAATGATACCGGACAAACTCAGATTTGCCGCCTGATGCTTCAATGACTGATTCTGAGACACCTGGATTTCAAAGAGTGAAAGAGCTTTAATTGCGGTGCACAGCACAAGGAGAACTGGAGGTTAAAAACTCAGATCTGTCTCCCTTAGTTGCAGAAACTTGGAGAGTTTGATGGTATGCAAACAAAGGCAGGCAGGCTTAGGGTAGCTAGCAAGGTGATTAATTCTGGCCTGACTCATATTACTTCTTCAATAATTTTTAGGTGGCTGAGTGCAGGGATACCAGACTTAAGGTGGTAAAACAAGATGCGAGTTTGCTGAGCTTGCTGGCAGAGCCAGTGATGCGTTTTCAGGAAACGTTACATCCTTCCAGAAACGTACGTTCACAGATAAGGTTTATATATCTACTTAATAAAGCATTATTAGAGCATCCAGACATCTGATGGATTGCAGTCCATTACTGTAGTAGTGCAGTTTCAGGCTTTTGATTTTGGCTACTTCAAAAAGTTACAAACTAGAGTTCACTGAGGTTTTTTGTATTTTAAGTGTTTTTGTTTTCTGGCTACATTAAAGGTTAGCACACTTCTGGTTTGCAGTTTGCTTAAAGTTTGACGAGTCTATTATATATATATATATAAAGCATATAATAATAATAATAATAAAAAGCTAGTTTTATAAAATAATTCAGTTGCTAATAAAAGATTATCCATGGTTGTAAGCTTGCGGGTTTCAATAAGAGCATTCAATGTCTGTTTTTAGCGTTTTATGGTCTTCTTCAATATTTAATTTTCTGCCCTGATTTATAACTGCTTGAATTTTTTACATTCTTAAGTCCATTCCTGAGAATGTGTTATTTCATTTTTCTTTAGTAACATGAATTAAATCCTGAAATTCAAAGTGCATTTTTCTTAAATGTTATCTAGTGTAAATGTAAATTTGGTATCCCACAGGTTTTCAAAGGAAAGATCACAAGTGCAATGTTTTATGCATGCATTTCAGCATATGCCTGATTTTCAGCATAATCAACTATAAATGCCATTCTAAGAAGACAGACAGTTAGTTGCAATGAGTAGATTCCCTGAGGCTTGAAGTCTTCACAGAATTCAACAATTACAGGGATAGAATCCTGGGAGGTTTTGTTTTTGTTTTCCCTGTTGCTTTATTTCTCAAATTGCACAGATTATTTAAGCATTATTCATTGCTTCTTTGGAGCCATTTCCTTCTTCATTAACAATTGACCTGCTTGATAATTACGTTAGTCAATATATTTCTTAAAAATTAACAGACATTTTTCGAGCAGTTTTAGGTTTACAGAAAAATTTTGCAGTGAACCTCCCTCTACCCCCTTACTTTCTTGCCTATTGCTAACATCTTGCATTAGTGTGGAACATTTGTTACAATTGATGAACCAATATTGCTACATGATTATTAACTAAAGTCCATAGCATACCTTAGGGTTTACTCTTTGTGTTGTACCATTCTATGGGTTTTGACAAAGGCATAAAGTCCTGTACTCACTTTTACAGTGTCATTCAGAATAGATTCAGAGCCCTAAAAATGCCCTGGGCTCAGCCTAAACACTCTTCCCACTCTTCCCAGGCATTCCCACCTCAAACCTCTGGCAACCACAGATATTTTTATTGTCTCTACAGTGTTGCCTTTTCCAGAATGTCATATAGTTGGAATTAAACAGTGTGTGGCTTTTCAAACTGGCTTCTTTCATTTTAGCAATATGCATTGAAGGTTCCTGCACATCTTGTGGCTTGATAGTTCACTCTTTTTATTGTCAAATAATATTCCATTGTACAGGTATACTTCTGTTTGTTCATCTAGTCATCTATTGAAGAACATCTTGGCTGCTCTCAATTTTTGACAATTATGAATAAAGCTGCTATAAATATGAGCAGGTTTTTGTGTTGGACATAGTTTTTAGCTTGTTTGGCCAAATACCTCAGAGTGGGACTGCTGGATCATATAGTAAAATTACGTTTAGCTGTACCATTTTGCGCTCCCACCAGCAGTGAATGAGAGTTCCAGTTGCTCCACATGTTCAGCAGCATTTGGTGTTATCAGTGTTTTGGATTTTAGCAATTTTCACAGGTGTGTAGTCATATCTGTTGTTTTTATTGGTAGTTTGCTAGATGAGCCTCTTCTATATGTTTATTTGTCATCTGTTTATCTTCTTTCATGAGGTATCTGTTCATATCTTTTAAAAAATTTATTAATAAAATTGATCAACATACAATGCAAACATTCTTAATGTATGAACATTCCATATTTGGTGTGCAATCAATGGCTCACAATATGCTCATATCTTTTGACCACTTTTTAATTGGGTTGTTCATTTTCTTATTGTTGGGTTTTAGATATATCTATATTTTTTGATACAGTTCCTTTATCAAATAAGTATTTTGCAAATATTTTCTCCCAATCTCTGGCTTGTATTTTCACTCTCTTAACGTTGCCTTTTGCAAAGCAGAAATTTTTAATTTTAATGAGGTCCACCTTATCAATTTTTTCTTTCATGGATTATGCTTTTGGTGCAGTCATCAATGCATTTTAATGACTTTTTATGGCATAATATATATTAAAATGCAAAATGACTTGTTTCTACCTTGAAATAATGGGCGTTTTTTTTGGAGATCTTTAGAGTAAAATACAAAAACAAATTATTTATCATTGATTAGAACACTGTTTTTTCTTAAACCTGTTTGATCTTATTTTCTTACTACATCTATTAATACCCTGCAGCAATAGTATTCTAAAGAGAACACAACAAAAATCATTGCATTAGACAGACTCAGTAAAAAATGGTGAAGTAGTGAAAACTCTGTTCACCCAAGAAAGCCCCTGAGCCTCTGAGAAGTGGCCAAAACTTTATGACTGGCAGACCCAGAGACTCTCCATCTGATGTCTGAGCCCCGAATATTCTTGGTTTCTAGATTATATAGGTTAGTGGGCATGGAGGGAGTCACTACGGGATCGGGTGGTAAACATCGGGAAGGTGTGAATTTTCCTGCCTGAGATGGGACCCCGGTTCTCCTGTCTGAGATGGGACCCCGGTTCTGCGGGTGTGGCCCGGGGCAGACAGATACCGCAGACCTTTTGTTTTACTCCCCGCTTTTTACATACTTTAGGAGTACATAATTTCATACATAAGTTCATAAGGTGATACGCACGAGTACACATGAATTCATAAAGTTTTACAACAATAATACTGAGGCGATACACATGAGTTCATTAAGTTATACAAAAATACTGAGGTTAAACTTGTAAACTGCCTCAACGGAATGGCTGTTGGCCCCTTTTCTCTTTAAAATATTTTCGTTAAAATGCACAATTTAAAATAAAAATTATATGCCAGAAGACAGCATTGCGGCAGAGGTAATAAAGAGAGAAAAACATGCACACTCCGTTTGTCCTGCCACTATGACTGAGTTTTCAAGGTGTCTGCACTTTACTGTGTAACTAAAGATTCAAAATTGGATCCTCAGCTTGGCATTTTCAATGGTTCAATTTTATTGTTTGTGCTCAGGAGACCTCAATTTACAAAATGATTAAGTATTTATAACTGATGAGATATTTTTCTAGTTAGTATAAATGTTTGAGGTTAACTCAAATGGCGTTCTTGAGGATTAACATTCTTGAGATGTTTATATTTAGTATACCTAGAGAGAAGAAAATCTCTATTCATTCTTTATAAAGTCTGAACTATAGTTTGCTTTGTCTTTTACCAATTCTAGACATCTAATATAGTGAATTACATATATTGATTTTTGAGTGCTATATTAACTTGTTCCCCCTGAACAAACCCTACTTTGTCATGATGTTTTATGCTTCTTATATACTGTTGGATTTGTTTTGTTAAGATTCGTTAAGTTTTTGTTAAGACTTTTTTACAACCATTTTCCTGAGTGATATTGGTCTATAGTTTTCTTTTCTTTTAATGTCTTTGCCAGGTTTTGGTATTAGGCTTATTCTGGTTTCATAAAATGAGGTCAGAAGTGTTGATTCTTCCTCAGTTTTCTGAGTTTTTGTGAGATTGTTGTTATTTCAATTTTAAATGTTTTATAGAATTAATCAGTGATGCCATCTGGGTTTGGAATTTCCTTTGAGGGAAGGCTTTTGATTATAAACTTATTTCTTTAATAAAAATAGGTCTAGTAAGATTTTTCTCATCTTGTGTTGATTTTAGAACTATTTTTCAAAGGATTTGCTTATTTATTTTAAATCATCAAATTCTTGACATGAAGTTGTTCATAATATTATCTAATTATTACTTTATTGTTCATAGGATCTTTAGTGATGATTCCTCTTTCATTTCTGATATTGGTGACTTTTATTCTCTTTTTCTTGTTCTTCTACAGGGATGATCAATTTTGTTGATCTTTTAAAATAAACAACTTTTGGCTTTATTTTTCTCTATTGCTTGCAGGTCTACTTCTTTGATTTCTGCTCCTTTCTTTATGATATCCTTTCTTATAGTTACTTTGGGCTTATATTTTCTAGCTTCTTAAGGTGGAACTTTAAGTTGTTTAATTTAGCCTCTTCTTTTCCAATATAAGCTTTTAAATCACGCTGCTGCTTCTAAGCATTGCTTTAGCTGGTTTAAGCAGTTTGATTATGATGTGCCCAGGTATGGTTTTCTTCATATTTATCTTAGTTGATTCTCTAAGCTTCTTGAATCTATAAATTTATGTCTATCCTCCATATTAGAAAGTTTTAGCCATTACTTCTTCAATTTTTGTCTGCTAATTCTCTCTTCTCCTTCTCTTCCCCTCTCTTTTCCTCCTCTTCATCCATCACTACATTCTCCTCCTTTTTCTCCTCTTCCTCCTTCTTCAACTTTAACTACACAACTGTTAAACCTTTTGATATTGCTCCAGATATCCTCGAACTCTGTTCATATTTGCAAGGTTTTGTACCTCTGTATCTTACATTGGTTAATTTCTATTTATCTACCTTCAAATTTACTGACTCTTTCCTCTGTTGAATCCATTCTGATATGAAGCGCATGTAGTGAATATTTAATTTCAAATATTATATTTTTACAGTTCTGAAATTTTCATTTGTTCCTTTTACCTTTTTTATTTCTCTGATGATATTTTCTACCTTTTTCCTTTACTTCATTGACTAAAATTTTAATATATACTTTAAAGTCCTTGTCAAATTATCAAAATCTGTGTCATCTCCGTTCATTGGCTTTTTTTCCTTGGCAATGAGTCACATTTTCCAAGTTCTTCATATGCTTAGTGGTTTTCAATTGTTCCTGGATATTGTAAATTTTATGCTGTTGAGACTCTAGTTTCTGTTATTTTCTTTAAAGGTGTGGCTATTTGTGTTATAGAAGCCAACTAACTTGATTAGACTCAGACTTCAAACACTTTCTCATCTCCTGTAGGTGGCAGCTCCCATCTCAGTTTAGTTCTTTTATACCTAACTGAGGTGCTTGCGGAATATGCTCTGTATTCATGGTTCAAAGGTCAGCCAGGGCAACGGGCACACTGGAGCTCATCTCATCTCCTTGTGGGATTCCTCTCTCATGGGATTCCTGGGGGCTGCAGCTATCCTAAATGCTGTCCTAAAGATGCCGTATTTTCAATCAGAGTTTGACTGTGGCGTGCTGGGCTGCATCCTGTTGTCATGTTAGTCCTGTAGAAATGAGAGTCATCCCCTGCCAGCCACGTCCATACTCAAACCCTTCCCAAATCTTTCTGCTTTTGTTTGTCCACCAGAAACTTCATGTAGTCGTTTTTTTTAAAAAAATTTCCAGGGTGCATTTTTACTGTCTATGAGGTTCAGTCTTTTGGGAGTTTACTCTGTCCTACAAGACCCTTCTAAAATAGACTTTTATGTCATGTATGGATTGTGGCCTAGGCTTATATTTTTCCATATGGTGCTCAAGTGCATATCTGAAATTTGGGAGAAAGACTGTTCTTTCCTCCCTGCAATGGAATAACACTGCATGGAGAATGACTATATGTTTGAGTCCCATCTAAGTTCTTTGTTTAGCTGCTAATGTCTTGCTTTGGTCTATTTATCAATCTTTTTTTAATACCACACTATCATGGTTCCTGTATCTTTGTAATAAATTTCGATATCTAAAAATGTAATATCTCAAGTTTTAGTTTCCTTTTTCAGGATTATATTTGCTATTATTGGTTCTATGCATCTCCATATAAGCTTTAGAATCAGATTGTTAATTTCTACAAAAAAAATCCTACTTGGATTTTTATTGGAATTGTGTTGGATCAATAGATCAACTTGGAGATTACTGACATCTTTTCATTATCAAGTCTTTCAATTCATGCACCAGGTATATCTAGCTCAGTCTATTGAAGTTTATCTTTTTTAACTATATAGTTTATGTCTCCAATGAATTGCTTTTGTTCTCTTTTTTGTTGACATATTTTTATATCTGTCTTTTCTTAAGTGTTTAGAAAGTTTATTGAAAGTTCTGAACAGATGGGTGGACTTATTGATCTTAGTGTTCTCTGGTAGAATGATCTGGGTATTTTTGTTGAGAAATTCCAATTTCCAATATCCTTAGACATTTTCTCTTGGACTGATCAGTTTTTTTTCAAAAAGATAAGGTTTATTTTCTGTCTGTAGGGTAAAGTTCTGTGTTTCATAGTTTTGGGAATTGAGCGAGGGAAGTAAGTTGGAAATCTTGTGTTTTAGTTTCCTAGGATCCTTAAAGCAGATATCATAAAATTGGTTGACTTAGAGGATAGTGATTTATTAGCTTACAGTTTGAGACTGAGAAATTTCCAAATCAAGGCATCATCACAGTGATGCTTTCTTCCTGTAGACCAGCTGCTGGAGATACCTGGCTCCTTTGCCACATGGTACGTGGTAGCATCTGCTGGTCTCTTCCATCTCTTCTGGGTTTCATTGATTTACATTTCTTGCTTCTGTTGATTTCTCTCTCTCCCTCTCTCTGTCTGTATTCATTTTATTTATAAAGAACCTCAATAATAAGATTAAGACCCATCCTGAATGAGGTTGGTCACACCTAACTGAAGTAGTCTCATCAAAAGATCTTGTTTACAATGGATTTACAGCTACAAGAATGGATTAGATTTAAGAACAAGTTTCTCTGGGGTATATATAGCTTCAAACCACCATACGCCCCCCTCGGACCTCAAAAAGACAAGTTCTTTATATATTTAAAGTACGTTCATTCCATCACAACAGCCCCAAAGCTTTAAGTCATCTCAGAAACAATGCTAAGTACAAAGTTCTCATCAAAATCGGTTATAGGTGTGATCTGCTCTGGGCACAGTTCCTCTCCATCTGTGGACGGTGAATCCTAGAGACCAAGTTATCTGCTTCTGATACACAATAGACAGATAGTTGTAGAGTGAACTATAACTGTTCCCATTCCCACGAGGAGACACTGGAAGGAAAAGAGGGGTAGCAAATCCCAAACAATTCTAAAACCTTGCAGAGCATACTCCCTTAGACCTCAAGGTCTGAGAGTCCTTGGAACAATGTTTTGTCCTCTAGGCTTGATGGAATGGCAGCTCCAGCCTTCCACATGCTTGCCCAGTGGCCATGCTCTCCCTGGACACTGGAGTGAAGGCTCCACTCTCATCAAGCTTCAGCATGGAAGCCTGGCTCTCCTCAAATGCCAGGCATGGGTCCCACCCTCATTAAGCGATGGGCCAATGACCAGATTCTTTGTAATTCCCAGGTCAGAGTCTCTACCCTTTGAGAACAATGGGGTGACATGAGTCTTCCTGAACAAAGAGTGGAAGTCCTGCCCTCTCCAAGTGCCGGGCAGACTCAACCTTTCAACACACTGAATGGGTCTGCTCTTTTGACCCAAGAAAATATTTTTGGTTTATATTTCGGTTTCCATGGTCCTGTGCTTAAAGTAATTTTTTCCTTCAATCTGTCCCTTCTCTGGTCTTTTTAGTTCAGGCTGGCAGCAGTTCTGTTCATACAGATCTCACAAAAAACTTGTCAGCTTTTTCTGTAATACACAGAGGTCCAAACCATCAGACAAGATTTTCTACAGATCTTTTCTGGATAACTGTATTTCCAGTCAGATTTGCTCTGAAATGGCTGAGTTCACATTCAGTTAAATCCTCAGATAGTGCATTATTCTTGGACCTTACTTTCCAGAAACTCAGAATTTTTCAAACCATCAGTTTCTGGTTTGTGCTCCAGAACTCAATGCTTACCTTATCCCTTTCCTCTCACATTTTACTACATGTTGCAAGGATAAACCAGGCTACACATTTAGCTTGGACATTCCTCAGCTAAATATCCAAGTGCATTGCTGTCAAATTCTGCCCTCCATTCAATATCAGAACTCAATTTTGCCAAGTTCTCTGCCACTTTAAAACAAGGATCATCTGTCCTCCAGCTTCCAATAATGTCTTTCATCATTTTCTTCTAAGGCCTCATTGAAAGTACATTTAGCATCCATATTTCTATCAGCAGTCTCTTTAAAAGCTATCCAGGCTTTTTCTATCAAACAGCTCACAATTCTTCCAAACTCTACCCACTACTCAATTCCAAAGCCTTTTCCACATTTTTGGTATTTACCATAGTAGCACCCCACTCTTGGTACCAAAATTTGTTTTAGCTTTCTAAACTACTCAAAGCAGATACCATGAAAAGGGTTGGCTTAGATAATGGTAATTTATAAGCTTACAGTTTGAAGCCAAGGAAAAGGAAGCATTCAATAATGATGGTATCATCAAGCCTGAAGACAGGCTGCTGGCAATCCTTGGCTTCTCTGCTACGTGGGAAGGCCTATGGCAGTGTCTGCTGGTCTTTCCCTTCTCTTCCAGATTTCTTTGATTTTAGCTTCTTGCTTTTATAGCTCTCTCTTTAGTTGATAATATTAATATTAATAATAATAATTTTATTATAAATAAATATATATTTATTCCATTTATAGAGGACTCCAGTAATAGGATTAAGACCCATTTTGAATGAGGCAGGTCACACCGTATCTGAAGTAGTTTCATCAAAAGGTCCTACTTTAAATGGGTTTACAGCCACTGAGATAGATTTGATGTGATGGTGGAAAGGTTTAGAAATATCCCTTACAAACAATTTTCATCAAATAATTACTATTGAGCATCCCCTTCAACCTACATTCTAGAGGTATTTTGCACTGCCAGGTTTCAAGCCTGTGAATATTTGCAGCGATAATCACATTGTTTCTATTTTTCACCATTATTGGTTTAGGATTCAGTTCTCTGCTCTGCTAAATTGCTTATCACTTATCCTTTTGCTTTCCAGCTGCCAAATTTTGTGAATGTTGTCTTCTTTTCACTTCCATCTGTAGAACTAAATGTAGTTTAAGTTGCATTTAGGAAACAGTAAAGTTTGCTGCCACAGTCATCTTAATCTGGACTGTGATATCTGATATCTCTATTTTCAGGGATATCTTTGAGACTCCTTACTAAGATGTCTTTAACACCCTAGTTATAACATCATCATTCTCAATGATAGATACTTACATTAGCTATGTTATAAAAATGTGTTAAACACCATCCATCTTATAATGATTCTTATGCTGATTAGAAGAGGATGATTTCTGAACTTTTCCCAAAATTCCAGATATGTAATAGAACCAGGTCTTATATTTCCCTCAGTATTGCCTACACACCCACACTCACACCCACACCCACACACACAGGGTGAGAGAGAGAGAGAGATCATTATTGGTTAATATTTAGTTTCTAGTTTTTATTTATGATAGCGTTACTTGGGTTTATATAGAAAATTATTTCAGAGGTTACTTAATTTTCACAAGTCGTGAAAACAGAGTTCAGCAAATTTCTAATATAGTTAAATTTATAATGTAGTTATGAATTTTGAAGTAAAGAAGCAATTGATCAAACCCTGTTTCTCTAGATTGTTTATATCCAACAGAGTGTACTTGTCACAGTAAGTTATAATTGACCCCTAGTGCTATTATCTTATCTTATTGGGTAATTTTATTTCTGTTTCAAATGTTAAATTAATATCATATTTACATAAGTAGAATCCTTTCACCTTTTAATCAATAGTTCTCTATCCATATTCTCCATGCTGCACTTCTGCTTAGGATCATAAAATATCAGAGTTATAGAAGCTGTTTTAACAAATGATGGTGTAGAGGTCCAAGTAGGGGATGTGGCTTGAGCCAGGTTAATATATTTATCTTCTGAGTAGCAGGGAGCCTTGACTTTTCTGTCTCAAAGTTCAGGGCATTTTTCATTGCACTAAAACTACCTCTTATAAATCAGTTTATGCATATAATTTTGGGTTCCCATCTCTATGGAAAAGTATGTGTATAGCATATAAAAGCTTTAGGTTTCCTAAGAGACTGAATTTATTCATTCAAGAAATTATTCATTGAAATCAATTATTTGTCTGCTAGACACTTTTCTAGGTACTTTGCAGTAGCAATGCAATAGCAATAAATAAGATAGCCAAGGCTCCTGTTTTTCTAAAGTTTACATACTGTTTTTATAGTCAGAAAAATGTATAGATAAAAATTTAGTAAGGTAATTTTTAAAAAGGGTAAGAGATAGCATTGTCAAATTTAAATAAGCTAGCCACTGATGGCCTGTCTGAGGAGAGGAGGTGAGCTTTGCAGTGGAGGTACCATATGGACCCTCTTCCATCAGAACTGAAGCCTTCATTCACCCAGTGCCTGATATGCTGCCTGCCCATAGTGCTCAGCTAGGATCCTCTCTAGGGATTGCCTACAACTAAAAAGGACCATCTTCTCCAAGATCTCACCTTCTTCCCAAGACAGCCCACATCCCAAAACTGGTTGATATGGGGGTATGAAGACTTGCACACCATGCCCTAATTCAAGGCCATCTCAGTTCTAGAGCTCTTTGTAGGATAGGTAGAGGCTTTTGTTCCAACTGCATTGCAGTTCAAACCCCCCTCTTTCCTAATCCTGCTTCTTTTACTCTTACCATGGATATCGATCCTGAGAGTACTCCCTGCATATTTTTGCACACAGCTTTCAATCTCAGAGTCCACTTCTCAGGAAACTTGACCTCCAACCAATGGTGACCCATTCCCCATGAATGAGGAAGAACACCTAAGTAAAAGGCCCTGTGAGGGGAATGAGCTTGGCATGGCTTGAGCATGATATATGAAGGTTATCATGGTATGAGTTGAGGTCGTAGAGCTAGCTAGGAACCAGAACATAGGGCCTCTCAGCTATGGAGACTGTTTTAAGTATAATAGGAAGTAATTAAAGAGTTTACGGAAATAGAGTAAAATGGCATAAAGATTAAAGATCACTTTTCTGTGTGGAGAATGAAGTATGTCAAGAATGGGGTGGAGAGTCAGAAATAAAATCGAGGAAGATCAGTTAGCATTATAGAGTTCTGGAAGAATGATGATAGTGAATACATTAGGATAGTAGTCATGGATATGGAGAGAAGTGGGCAAATTCAGGTCACATTTTGGAGATATATGCTGTGGAAATTGCTGATGGATTGACTGTAGAAGGTGATAAGCCAAGAGAATGACCAAGAGGCCAGCAAGTAACAGCAGTAAGTGGTATTAACTGGTGAGATCTATGCAGTTAGCTCTAACTGAATGGTGTTTTCCAAGTGTGTAGGAGGAGAAATGTACATGGTGAGTAGACCACGGTGTACACCTCCTCTAACTTCTCTTAAGATTGTAGGTTATGAGAAAAGGGCAGGTCCCACTTGATAGAGACAAAATGTCCTCACTTATACACTTCTTGACTGTAGAAGGTGACAGAGAATTAAAGGATGGCTCCTGGGTTTTGGTCCTTGCAATCACGTGGATGCTGATGTCGTTTATTAGGATGGAACATACTACAAAAGAGAAAAGTATGCAAGACATGTAAGTTAAGAATCTAGCTTAGGTATATCTGTGGTGCTTTTTTAGACACTCAGATATATGATTTTGAATGTTAGGAGAAAGTAAGCGCTGGAGTTTTGGTGATACAAATCCAAAGAGATAGATGATTTTGAGTTATTGGCTCAGGTAAAATCCCTTAGGATGTCGACAAAGATAGATGAGCAAAGTAACCTAAGATTTATCCTTCAAATGCGCAAGCATTATAAATTAGTCTGTGGCAGAAGAGTCAACAAAGAAGGCTAAGAAAGATGAATTGAGATATGAGGAAAATTGGGAAAGCATTTCTTCTCAGAATCCCAAAGATGCCCCAAAAACTGATTCATGAAAAACTGAGTGATCATCTGTGTTGAATCCTGCTTATAAATTCAAGTAAGATAAGAATGGAAAGCTGACCTTTGTGATTTTAGCAATGAGGGTTGTCTTTGATGGCCATGAAGTGAATCCAGTGGAAGTCTAATTGGGATGGAGAAAAGAGTCGGGGAAAAGATTTGGAGGAAGTGACCATATGCTCCTCTTTCAAGAAATTCTGATATGAGCAGGAGGCAGAAAAAGTGTTCCTCAACCAGAGGAAGTATAGTAATCTAGGTCTAATAGGTCAGGTAAATTTATGATGCGGTACTGGAAGAGGCAGTTGTAGAAATGAGGTTTTGAGAAGGAAAAGAAAGGATGTGATCCAGACTACAAGTGGTGTAAGTAACTAGTGAAAGGCAACACGTGAGAGTGGTCCAGATGTGGGAAGTTTGATAAATTTGTTGGACAGAAGATAAAAGAGCTCTTATTTAATTCTATTTACTCTAAGAAATATTTAAATGAAATATCCTGAAGAAGGGAGTGGGTCATAGAAGTTTGAGAGGAGAGAACCTAATGGGATTACTCAATAGTGCTGAGCAATCATCTGTGGTTCTGAATCTACAGTGAAACCAATTAACAAGTTTGTGTAATTTTCTCCACCATTAAGCATTGATTTCCACATTAGTGAAGTGCAGGAATGGGGAAGACAGATAGGTTTAATCAGCGGTGAGGTGTTTTGAGCTGAGGAGAGTGGAGAGAGAGTACGAGAAGGTTGGTTAAGATAATGGACTTTGAAATCTGGACTAGTTAAAAAGAAAGGTCAGGATAGGGGAAGTTATGAATAGTGAAAAAGTAATAGGATCAATGGAAGTCTCACTGAGTTTTAAAGAATCTGCTGCATTTGGGTTAAGTAAAATAAGGGCACTAAGAAGGTAAGAAATAATAGAGAATCATTTGAAATCAACATGTGGCTTTTGATAAAACACAGATATGACCATGCGTATGAGTGGTTGAGGAGCAAAGGAGGAAAATAAGACTGACTGAGAGGAAATTAAAGCACGGAGAGATTAGATGTTGATGGATCATTTGCGTGAATGTTGAATTTACCAAATAGAAAGACAGGAAGAGGATAAAGAGAAAGAATAAGCCAAGAGGATCACCAGGAGGCCAGCAAGTATTAGCAGTTGGTGGCAATAACTGGTGAAAAACATCTACGCAATAAACTCCAACCGAATGGTGTTTTCTAAGTAAGAAGAGAAATGGCTTGGATGTGGTGACCAGAACAAGGTGTATCTGTGCCCTAACTTCTCACTCCTAAGATCGTAGGCTGTGAGAGGAAAGCTGCCCTGACTTGAGAGACAAGAGAAAGTTATGCCCTCAGAAAGCACTCTGGTTACAATTTAGTGAGGGATAATGAATATACCCTTAGGAGAAGTTGGAGATGAAGCAGAATTTGCCCAAGATACATTTTGAATTGCAGAGACAGAGCAAGACTTGGGATGACTGGAGACTGGGGTTGATGAGAAATGCACAGAGTTGTACAACAGTAAAGGTTTGTCAGGTTAGTGATGGGTGACCTCGGATATTTGGTTGGATGCCAATGATCCTTCGTGCTATGATTCAACAGAAGAAAATGCCATATGGGGGTGGTGATGGTTAAAGCAGACATTGTAGAAAACTGCCTGGATAAAATGGAGGCTTGAATAATTAATCACAGTGTGAAAAATATGCTTTATAAGTCTTAAATTCCTATCAACTCTGACAAAACAATGGTACAAGGTTTAATTCACATAATTTTATGCACAGAAGATAGGGTGTCAGGTGTATTGAGCGCAGGATGAATTGTACATTTATTTGGGATTGCAGATGGTGATGTTTGCCCTCCAGAGATTTATTACATTTATAAGATAAAGTCTTTCATTTTTTTTCTTATTTTTCCCTCTTTCATTCTATTTCTTTCTTTTTACATGTTTATTCTCGCTTGGCTGGAAATTAGCCTCCAGAAAATGCATGGAGATCAATGCATTTCGTTAGAGAGGAAGTACAGGGCTTGAAACAGATACACTAGAAATCCCAAGGGTTATAAACAAATTGAGAAGCATCGATTAAAAGGAAAGTGCTCCCCTTGTGTGCCCTGTGTGTGTGTTTAGAATCCAAGCTTATGAGAAGCCCTAATAGCCAAGTATGAAAACTAATGCATAGGTTAGGGACCAGCAAAAATTTCTAGCTGTATGTAGAGACATACGAGGAGAAATTGGCCCTAAATAAATCAGTGGATTGCTTTTCACAGTTCTATTACCCACATGAAAATCTGTCACAGAATTTGGAGTCCATTTCTCCAAAGAGGTATGTGATAAATTTTACAAGAACATTTTTATCCCTCACAAATAGATCTGGAATTTGCAAACACAACGCAGGAATGTGTATATTCACTTACAACGTTAGAAACTTGGAAAATATTGGGTTAATCTTATAAACTATTTTAAATATTACTGTGAATGAGGACTATATCTTATTGAGCCAAAGAATGTACATTGAATTCTACTAACAGCTATTAGGGAAAATATACTGCTTTTTGGTGGATTTCTTTCCTTTATCCAATTTTCCATATTAGTGAGTAATAAAAATATTAATTACATGCTTTTTAATGCAGAGCCCTGTACTCAGCAGTGTCTGACTTCATGGGCTCAGATTCTTATGAGGGAGAAGAAAAAATCCAGCCAATAGTTTAAGCTAGGCAGTTATTATCTCATTTAATCTTTATTCTGTGAGGTAAATATTATTGCAGCATTTACATTTTACTGAAAAAGCTGACGCGTTTTGAAGGAGCACAAAAGTGTTAGAATTTAGGCTCGTACTTGATTTTATGCGAGTCACGCAAATTCCATGAAACCTCTCAGGAATTCTCCACTTAACCATATAAACAGCAATAGAATAACCATAACTGCAAATTTGAGAAAATTCATCAGCTGTGGTTCCTCGATTTTTACTACAGGAAGCATAACAATCTGTAATTAGTGTCAATAATGGTATCGTCAGAAGCACTCCCTAATAGCTTCATGATTGAATAAGGATCTAAAACAACGTCATTAATATTTCCTGCCAAAATTGTGTCTTTTGCCCCATCTGAACCCCTCTGGATCAGGTTGTACTTAAAATAAATTATCTTCTGTGCAAACCACTTAGCAAACTATTTCCCATTTTCAAGAGCATTTTTACCTTCAGAAGAATTGAAGCAGCTACTCCTGGAGTGAGAAATCTAGCTTTATCCAGTTTTAGATTATAATTGTGCAACTAAAGTTATATCAGCAACTTTGTCATTTGACTTCTCAAGGGCCACCATGGTGATAAACGCATTCTTTAGTTACAATTCTGATCCAAGACATTCAGGAGGACTTTTAAAATCTGTTATTCCTATTGGCATTTTACCTTTTTTTTTTTTGATAATTTATAACGATCTATCAACAGAAATAAGCTTACTGTTTTATTAACGGTATTTAATAAACCTTCATAAAAATTTACACATAAGAATGAAGAAAAAAGCTATAGTGTTTGGAGATCATCAAAAATTTAAAAGACTGATTGGTTGATTTTTTAATAAAGGAAAAAATAAAAAGTAGCCATTTCAGTTGTTTTTTTCCCCTAGGTTATAAATGCACTTACATAAGATTCCTAAACATTACAAAATATTTCCTCAAATTTCTAAGGTGAAAAAGTGTTAAAACTTTATGTTTTAGACAGAAGAGTGGATTTTAATTTCTTTGATCACAAATGGAATCTTTAAAGAATTTAGGAAAGTGCCATCAAGATTCTGGAAAACACTGTAGAGAAACTCTTCCATGGATACGGATGTTAAATAATTTTAACGTGAAATATTTCTTTTTATAAATTATGCCCCAAATAAGGCTTTAATTATAGCTGGAAGGTCAAATATGGTTGAATTTTGCTTTGAAGTTTAAATAAAGCAGGCATTTTTCTGGAGTATTTAACCTGTGCATTAGTCTTAACATATGTTTTTTAAGGATACAAGAATTTTTTTTTTTTTTTTTTTAAAGGAAAGACAGAGAAAAGGAAGGAAGGATAGAAGGAAGGAAGGGAAACATCTTTAAACATTTTCTTGTTTTATTGTATTTTGTTTTTCCGTTTTTTGTTACATGGGCTGGGGCCGGGAATCGAACCGAGGTCTTCCGGCATAGCAGGCAAGCACTTTGCCCGCTGAGCCACCGCGGCCCGCCCATGGATACAAGAATTTTTTATGTCGTATCAGTAGCTTGAAATTTTAGGTTGAAAGTATAGCTTTTCTGTCCTTGAAAAATGAAGCACATCTGAAATTTAATGGCTGGTCTTTCCTTTAGAATTATAGCACCTGGCAGAGCACCTGAAAAATGCTGATGGCTAACACGGCAATTTTCAGAAAAAGGAAATTTTCGTGAATGTAAAAAACAATACTTTGAAACTGCTTTAAGATATTTGTCCAGTTTCCAACGAACAGCATTCCACATTTTTGCTAAGCTATATGGTATATGCCAGGTATAGAGGGCCTCTAAGATGATAAAAAAAAAATAGTCACATCCAAAAATATATAGTCCTTCCTAGTCATCGTTTCATTTAATTTAAGATTTGCCGGCTATTTGTTAAACATTATGGTGTGATTCAAAGCTTTCCAACACTGTTTACATGTGAATGACCCACTGACATGTTTTACATGAAATGCTAAGTCAGCATTTTAATAATTTCTAGGTAATACTGCTATTTCCTGGAAGCAGCACCCTGGGAAAGGGTGTCACATGTACAAAATCTTGAAAGAGAAATTTCAAGTTTGAACAGTTCAATTTTGTTTTCTTTAATTTCTTGCCAAGTCACTTATATATTATTTTGAATTAACTGGGTGGAAAACAGGATAGCTATATAAAATTTAGAAAACCATCCTATGAACCTCTCTTAAAATCACCTGCCCTCTCTCTCTCCGGCTGTATAGTAGGTTTCCTGAAAACAAATTAAGAAAAGTCTTGGACAGGGCCAGGTGGGCACTTTGAGGTTATTTCTTAAGGATCAGATTGAGTGATATCTCTGCATCAGGTTCTCATAAACATAAAAACGTATTTTTCTCTGTTTTTTTAATTACATGTAATACTTTTTTCTTTATTATACTAGAAATGCATGTTCTACATAGAAAATTTGGAAAATAAAGGAAAAATTATAAAGTATAAAAATATGCTATAAATGGTTAAATAAATATATTAATTAAAGAAAGCTAACTAAAAGCAATGAATATAACATGGCACATAATCCTACAGCACGGAGATAGTATGACGTGCTTTGTAGTTATAGGGTTTTTCTTATCGGTGACTAGCTCATTCTCCCCTTTCCTCTAGGTAGAAAAGCAGGTGAGCAGGAGAAGCTGGCAGGGCAACAGAGAAGCCAGACCTTTGGAAAATACACTGCCCATCATGAAATTACTCACAGATGGGCGTTCACGCCATCAAAAGAAAAATTCCATGTGTCCTTCCCAGTTTGGAAATGCATTGTAAGTAAACTGGAAAGATGTTCTTTCTCCAAATGGTTTTGGATTTCTTCATTCCTTCTCTAGTGGGAAGACTTGAATTGGATCCCATGGGCGTTTCTCCCAGAAGCCCATGGGCGTTTGTTGCATGATCCCTTGGTTCCAGAATAGCCCATGTATATTCGCCCATGTTTATGGGGAAACACTGGGTAATCTGATTGCATTCCTTAAAATGCTTTGCATCAGAGATGATGCCTTATGTGACTCTCCAAAATTGGGCCAAAAAATTGATATTAAGGAAAGTTACAGGAAAAGTGAAGAGAAAGTTTAAGATTGCTTCTGAATACAGTGATACTTCAAAGAATGAATCAAAGAATCTTTAAGAAAAGATTTCTTTGCGATTCAGTGTTAAAAAACAGAACCAGTAAATCATATGAGGCAGAGTTGTCTGGATATGTGATGGTGGCAGCGTCTTTTTGCTTTGGCACAATTGAAAGTGAATTTGGAATGGCTTTAGGGGGTGGGTAGTTGTCAGAAACATATGTTTTCTTGATACTGGTCTCCCTCTTTTCCCTGTGGGAAAACCCCACATCAGATCTCAGTGTCATCTTATTCTCTTTTCTCTTTTTACCATAATGAATGGGGGTGGAATCGGATACACCCATTTATGTTTATTCGTTGGGTTGACTTGCCATGTTTCAGTGTGGTTTCCCCCCACTTAATATGTTACATTAATCTGGGATTTTCATTTTAGGTCTTTTAACCCTGCATGTAGAGTGAACATTTTTGTTAATATAATAACTTTAATTAGGAGTGAGGAGGATTGGGATTCTAAAATCAAGTATCCCCTGCTTATATGTGCTCTCCTTGGAACTGGTCTAGCATTGCAGGTTGGCTCATTTTATTCAAGACTGAGCAGCCCTACCTCAGGCTATGGCACAGAAGACTGTTAAGGGACTCGGAAGTAACAGGAGAAGCATGAACTTCCGCCATTTGCTGCTGTGAACATTGGTGTGTAGTAATTGGCATATAAGTGTTTCCTATATAAAAGGATATAAAACAGAGTTATTGCAGCTGAGAGATTTAAGATGGGGTCTGGAGGTTATTCTGGACATTACCTTTAGCAAACCTCAGCCAGATATCACAGACAGCCCCAAACAGCAGTGTTCCCCTAAACTCTGAGGACGTCAGACCATAAAATAAACCAGAAAGTAAAGAACCCAGTAAACAATCTAATCCGAAGGATAGTTGGATTACCCCCAATACCCACCACCCTCAAACAACTTATTGAATCTCCTTCTTTTTCTTTGAAAGCCCTTCCCTGGAAGTGCCAAAACTATCAGATGGCTTCCCACCACACTTAACAATATGGCCGTTGGCTTAGAATCTCTGCAGGGCCTGCTGTACCCCATCTCTCTGGCCTCAATCTACCTCCTCTGTCTCAGTCCCTGAGCTCACCTGCCAGCCTCTTTGCTGGCCTCCAGCATGACCACCCTATCATCTTCACCTGGGCACTTCTCACTTGTTCCCTCGTCATCAGAGAGTTGCATGGTGGGTTACCTAACTCTGCTTGGGTGTTTATAGAATTGACTTCCTTGCTTTTTTTTTTTCAGAATGTGAAAACTGATTTTAAAACCAACACAAATCAGGGGAGAGCGCGAACGCAGTCCCCCACTACCACAAATTATGCAGTCGAGTTTCCCACATTTGGGGAAATCGCAGGGGTCAGCACATCCGGAGTGCAATGGATAAGCCTCGCCCTGGGAAAACCACCTTCATGATCATAGTATCTCCCCTGCCAGGTAAGTATGCTTTTTTTTTTTTTTGTCTTGACACATAGAAAAAATCATGGTTTACTTCATGATTTAGTGCACACGAAAACATATAAACACAGTGTGTAGGAAACATCTTATGATGTAAACCTTGTTTCTTGTGTGAAATGAAATTTTCTTTTCAAATATATCTTATTCTAGTCAATGCTTTGCTTAAAAAATGCTGCTCTTGGTCAACTGAATTTATCATGTTACCCACAGGTTGGGTAGAAATTCACATTTCAAAAACATTATCTTAGACTTTTCTGTGATAAAATTATATAGAGAAATCCCTGGGGATCCTAAAACAGAACTAAATAAAACAAACACATACCCTACTTTGTCTCTGAATTTTCTCTTGCTGTTCCTCTTGAAATCTTTTGAAATTTGAAATCCCCAGCCAGGTGGCTGACCTAGATTTATTGCCAATCAAAACTCTAGTCAGTAATGTTTGACCCAATTCAAAACAAGCTCGCTTGCCCTAACCCGGCCCCTAATAAGATGGACAAACCTCCCTCCAATCAATAGGATTCAAACTAACTTCCTTTTATTGTCTACAAAAATAACTTGCCAACCCTAGGAGCTCGAAGCTGCTTCCATTTTTGCAAGTAATCTGGTCTCCTGGCTGCAACAAAAGTTTTAGTGCCCTGAGTGAAATGCATCCTCTGCAAATTCAGCTCTGATTTGTTTTTTAAGACTTGACAAGTCTAAAAGAGCAGTTCCCGACAGTTTCTATTTTCCTCTCTGTTTAATTAATACCATAAATGTTTAAGTTAGAAGACGTGAAACAACTTTGTGGAGTGCTTTTTGATAAAAGATGTACCAGTTCTAATATTGAAAAGTGATAGGTAAGTACAAATCTATAAGTGCTTTTAGAGAGAACTAATTTCCATCAAGAAAGAAAAAGGAAAAAGCAAAGTTGTTCAGAAGTGGGAGACACCGCAGTCTCCCAGTAGGTAACTGTGGGAAAATAAAACTGCCCTGGATTTTTCGTTTTTCCTGTAAAAGACCCAGTCCCCCGAGACCCTTCACATCTTAAGGGAATTGGCTCTGTAGCCATTTGTCTACAGAATTACTTTATTCCAAAAGGATAATAATAATTCTCTTCCCTTGACGAGAAGGCCAATATATAACAGCTCAGAGTGGTCCCAATTAAGATCCCAGGGTGCCAGGATGATGGCTGCCTTCCTGGGTGTTTACAGTTCAAGAAGGAAGGAGGTCCAGGAACTGGGAGACAGTCTCTGCATCCTGGAGAGATTCTCTTTACATCTGGAAGGGCTGGAATAAGGAGGAGGTCCTTTCAGGCATGCAGAGGACAGCTCTCCTGACCCTTTATGAATAGAAAAATGATTCTTCCTTGACCCTTATCTATGAGGTTTCTTGTGCTTTCATGGGACAGTTGTCTTGGCCTTACATCCTGATACCCCAGGGGTAAAGAGAGGGCAAACAGCAGCTGAACCTTTATTATTTACTGCAATTTATTTCATAAGAAAGCCCATCTCTGATCCAGAACACCTCTTGTGTGCATTTAGGTAAAATTAATAAATATGAAGATAAAAACCCAACAGTACCCAAATTCTTTTTTCTTTTTCTTTTTTTTTTCAGATGAAGGAGCTAGGTCCCTCTTAAAAGTAAACTTATGTTTTATTTTGTCTATACAAGAAAATATATATATATTTTTATGAGCCCTATAAAATTCTCCTTTCCAGACAAGAGAAGTTTCAACTGTAAAGGTTAATTAAAATCATAGGTCATGGCTTTATATGCAGGTTGACTTCCTCACTGTATCTCTGACTTGCTGTACTAATAGTACATATCTAATAGAGTTATTGTGAGGGCTAAATTAGATACTGTCAACCATGAATGAGCTTGGAAGTGGGTCCTCCAGTCTTCGGATGGCTGCAGCCCTGGTTCAGAGATTTATTCCAACCTCATGAGAAATTCTGAGCTAGAAACACCCAGCTAAATTGCTCTCAGATCCCTGACTGTCCCGCCCCCCCCATGACTGCAGGTGGTAATAAATGTTCATTGCTTTAAGCTGATAAGCTTTGGGGTAATTTGTTGCGCAACAACATATAAGTACAATGGCTAATATATATAAAATGGTTATCATAATGCTTGGCAGACAGCTGAATGAATGCTGGCCTAAGGCGGTGCAGCAGTGCCTGGAGGGAAGAAATACGAGTGCATAGCAGGGCGCTCATGAATACAAAGCAGAGCTATTTGTGTTTCAAAACCAAAAGTCATTCTAGCAACTACGTAAATACCAAAGACAATCTCCTAATGTTATATGTAGTATTACACAAAGAGATACCCAGACCTTTGCCTTAAAGGCAATGAGAAGACACTGTTACCTGGCTCACACCCCCAAAATTCTTGTTCTCCCTCTCACCTACTTGATACCACTGATCCATCCCATGGCAAAACAGAGAGGCCACTTCCTGGGGGCAAAAGAGTAAGGGTAAAAATTGAGTTTCTTTTTTTCGGGACAGAGATGAAAACAATGCTGTGTTATGTACACACATATATGTGGACATATAATAAATGTGCCCTGAAGAGGATGTACATTCCATTGCATGACTTAATAAGAAGTGCAAGTTGCCTTTTACATGTTAAATAGTTTGTCTTTCCGTCTACATGTATAGTGATAAATGATTGTGTATAGGTGTATGGTTTTTCTTCAAAGAAGGTGAGCAGAGTCAAAAGGAATGCCCATCAGCCATGTGGCTAGAAAGCCAGGTTAGCAAATGGCCAGGACAGAGGGGCAGTGCTTGTACACGTGCGATTTACGTCACGGCGCAGCCCGGTCCTGGGACAGGTTAACACTGTCGACGAGAATTGCAGGTTAATAATGGATGGGATATTTCCACGCCTATCACTAGCACCATCAGGTATAACCATTTATTTTTTTCTATATACTTATTTTAGAAATCATTTAATCCACCATGGTTACCTCCAATAGCTCAAAACAATATTCAACAATTCATAAACTTGAACAGGCTAAAATATTAGAATGACTGGCATTTATTCAAAGACTGTCTGTGATACATCCTCCTTAGACTGACAGTTAAGACTTCTGAAAATTGGTCCCAACCTGTATTTCCTGATTTTCTTGCCACTATACCTCCTTTTGTGCATCCTGTGTTCTAGGTTAATGGAACCACTCGCTCTTAATCACACTACTGTCAGACTTGACGTCCTTTGTCCCAGCCCTTCGTGTTTAAAGACCATCAATATTTCAAGCCTCCCACATTCCACCTCTGAATTCTCATAGTGGGTTTTCCTTTTTTGAGTCCAACAGATAACAGGACTTCTATATAGAAGATCAATTAGAATTGCCAGGAAAAGCTACTGGTACTAATCAGTGAATTCTGCAAGGGTTTCAGGATACACAAAAGGCATTGTACTTACATGTTTTAACAACAAACAATCAGAAATTGAAATGAAGAAATAATGTTTACAATAGCATTAAAAATGTAAAATACCCTAGGACAAATCTGACAAAAGTGGTTCAAGATCTAAACAAAAAACTATGATACTTGTTGAGGAAAAATTCTAAAAATGAATATTTAATATATGGAGAGATACACTGTACTTTTGGTGCAGAAGCTCAATATTATTAAATATCAATTATTTCTTAACTTACTTATGACTTCAATCTATTCCCAATAAAATCCCAGCAAGACATTTTGTAGAACTTGACAGGCTGATTCTAAAATTCATATCAATATTCAAAGAACCTACAATATTAAAAAAACTTCTTTCAAAAGAACAAAGTTGAAGGACTACCTTTACTTGACTTCAAGACATATTTTAAAGATATAGGAATCTAGAAAGTGTGATATTTGCATTGTAGAAGAATACATTAACAAAACAGAAAAGAAACTCCAGAAATAGACCCATAAGTAGAAAAGACAACCGATTTTCTGCACAGATGCAAAGGAAATTCAATTGAGAAAGGAGAGACTTTAAAAAAAATTGTGAGTTTACAGACCAATGATGCATAAAATAAAGGATTAGCATAAACCACCCTACCACTTACACCTTGCATTGGTGGGAGCATTTGTTATAATCAATGGTAGCACTTTTTTGTAACTGTATAATTTTTTACAATAATTGTAATTTTTTTCAAGAATAGTTATCTTTGTTACAGTTGATGCAAAATTATTAAAATAGTACTATTGACTATTGTCCATAGTTCACAGTAGGTGTATTTTTCCCCCAAATATCTTACTGTTATTAACATCTTGTATTAGTGTCATACATATGTTCTGATTCATGAGAAAACTTCTTACATTTGTACTATAAAGTATAGCCCATCATCTCCAGTTACACAGTCCTATGCCTTATCTTTCCTTTTTTTTTTTTTTGCATGGGCAGGCATAGGGACTCATACCCAGGTCTCCGGCATGAAAGGTGAGGACTCTGCCTGCTGAGCCACCATGGCCTGCTGAACCTTAACTTTTAAGTTTCACTCTAGTAACATATGTGACCTGTTTTGGGCCCAGACTGAGTTCATGCAAAGCATGGGTCAGTGCTACCACAAGACTGAAAAACATGCCAGGCACATATATTGTTCATCAATTCTGCCTCAATAAAGTTGTAAAAGCAAACAGATAGACTGACAACGTGTTGCAAAGAGATTCAACTATATGCTCTTTACAAGAGATACATATAAAACATGAAAGTTTGAAAGTAAGAAAGGCTATAAAATTGTATTCGGATACTAACCCAAAAGAAAGTTACCCAGCCATGTTACTATCAGAAAAATTGATTTTAAGGCCAAAAACATTATCAGAGGAAGGCAGGTAAAATTTATAATGATTAAATTTCCTTTTTTATGGGGATATTAAAAAATGTATATTTGTATAAACCTAATTGATTAGTCTAAGATTATAGAACTACAAGGAGAAATATAATAATCTTTAATCATTGTAGGAGATTCTAACAAACTCAGTAATTGATAGAACAAGTAAAAATTAGTAAGAAAGTTTGAAATACAGCTTTAATTACCTGGAGGACTGTTGCTCCAATTCAACTTTTCAAATGCATATATTCCACAATTTTCTTCACTCAGTATTGTCTATTAACCTTCTCTGGAACAATTAAATAAAAACAGTTGTACCTCCTGGATTGAAAAAATGTTTATCTTAGCTCTCACATTTTCTTTATTGTATTCTACCTGCTCTGAGTATCTTTCTCACACCTCTTTGGTGAATTCTTAATTTTATTACTATGTTTTTTATTTTCAGTGATTTCTTCTTATTTTCCTAAGTGCTCCTTTTCAAACACAAATCTGTTAATATTGTGCATTTGGTGATACTTCACTCTTCCTCTGTAGTTACATGGTCAGATATTTAATAAAAGCTGTATATTAAGAAGGAATGGATATAAATAGGTATCCTCTGTTTGTTGCTATCCTGATTTTTTTTAAACATATGCAATATCTTTTTGAAACTTCCTGAAAATAATAATCAAAGTGTACTTAAAAATATCTGTTGTTCCCTGAAACATCTCTGCTTCCTCTGGGGTCAGGTTTTCTTTGCACATTCGTCTTTTTCTTTTAACTATCGGCTGTCTTCAACTGTCTAGTGGTTGTCAATTTCCCAGTCTTATTTAAGAATGAATCAAGTGTTGACTGATTACGGGCTTGGAAAGAGGAGGATTTCACTCTGTGTTAATCACATTCATGTGAGTGTCCTAATTAATTTATTCAGTATCTTTAAAGAAAACTCTTTTGCTCTTTGTTGCCATCATGTTTTGATGTTGGCTTGGCAGTAAAGGACTAGATGGTCAAGAATTGTTGTTTTGGTTTGCTAAAGCTCACGAAACGCAGTGTATCAGAAGGCTTTTAAAATGGGGATTTATTAGCTTACAGCTTTCCGATTCTAAGGCTGTGAAAATGTCCAAATTTAGGCATCAACAGTATGATTCCTTTTCCATATATCATTTACCAGCGAGCTTGGGCTCCTCTGTCAGATTGCACACGGCAGCCTCTGCTGGTCCTTCTCTCCCAGGTTTTGTGCTTCCAGCTGCTGGAAGCTGGAAGTGGCTTTCTCTTGGCTGCTCGGAGTCTCCTCCAAATTTCATCTGTTAGCTTCTGTATGTTTTATCCTCTTGTAAAGGACTCAAGTAAGAGGATTAAGGCCCACTTTGAATGAGGCGGGTCACATCTCAACAGAAATAATCTATCAAAGGGCCCCACCCACAACAGGTCTACACCATAGGAATGGATTAACTTAAGAACATACTTTTCTGGGGTTCATAAAGCCTCCAAACCAGCACCACAATTGTACACAATTTTTTTTTGGAGTGGGGGTGTGCTGGGGGGGGTTATGTCTTAGGGGAAGTGTTTGGAAGATTTTCATGTATTTAGATTTAAAATTAAATTCTTTGTTGGAGCCCCTCTAGCATTCTGACAGGTTGCCTCCTTCTCGTCTGAAGCCCCCTGTCCATGAGCATCCTGAGTGGGGGCTACTTCCCGTATTCTTTTTACCCATCATCATCCACAAATCTGTTAATATTGTGCATTTGGTGATGCCTCACTCTTCCTCTGTAGTTACATGGTTAGATATTTAATAAAAGCTGTATATTAAGAAGGAATGGATATAAATAGGTATCCTCTGTTTGTTGCTATTACATGGAATCTAATCAACACTTTTGAAATTTAGTCAGTATGTCAAACTCTTAAAAAATCAATAACTGAGATTATTCAATGTTGGTTATTATAACATTGGTCCATTGCTAATATTCTGGACTTCTGTTCCCAAACTTCTAGTATGAAGCTTCTATATGAGCAAAGACATGTTTATTATTTGATATATACTTTCTTTCATATTGCAGGCAGGAGAAGTTCATCTATTTTTAGATCATAACATTCATGGTTTAAATTCAGTTAGAGTCTTATGTGGGTCCCTGATAATCTATAATTAGCATGTTATCAAAGAGTATGCCATAAAAAAAATCACCGACACAATGACAACCTGAAATGAAAAACTTGCAGAAAAACTTGTGGTAGCAGGCAAGTATATAAGGTTTAAGTGTGCAAGTGCTAATTAGTAGGAACTGCTAAGTAATTGGTTAAAGTACTGCAAAGAAAAGAAAACATAGTTGAAATGTTAAAAGTCTGTTAAGCCACAAGAATACTTCTGCAAGATGAGGCTGTCAGGAGAGGGGTTGTGGAAGCTGTAATTTCAAGAGTTATTCCAGGCTAAGAGGTGACACCTGTCTATCGGGGAAATAATTAAAAAGTAATGATAGCAATACTGGCCTTCCACTGCAAGATGAGGCTATGGAGAAACCTTGCATGCCTCAAATGAGTCCATATGTATTCATAGCTGCCATCATCCTTACACTTCATAGAATCTCATTTCTTATTGGCTGAACCATGTCAGAGCAAATCAACTTTTGATTGATGGACACCAGAGCTGCTGCTTGTGTTTCTGTAGATGGGGGAGAAGCAATCAGCAGGGAGTCCCTGGGTATAAAAATCCTGGGTGAGGTGCTCTGTCTTTCCAAAGTGAAATCGATTAAGCAGAAGGTTCTCATCCTCCCTCCCCCCACCTTCTTTTCAACAGTGTAACTGTGATTGAGGAAGATTCTGGGCATTATTTTCTGTGTCCATTTTACATGAAATTTTCACCTGACTTGAATGACGCTCCTAAAGAACAGGAATGGACTGGTAATTGTTAAATCCTCTGCAGCCCAATAATAACTTGTTCTGTATAAAAATGAGGATCCCATGACAGTGAAAATAGATGTTACCATCTTATATTCACACAAGCCTGTGAATGAAGAATGCCTCCAAGATGCACGTTTATACAAACGTTTCTTTATTAAGGATTTAAAATGCTTTAAAGCAAAGTATTCCGCTTAGGCAATAGCTTAGCTGGAGAAGGTGGTGATCTAAGGCTCAAACTCAAGTTCACCATATTTGAGGGACTCTGGGTTTCAGATAGCACTCACATGACGTGTCAGCACGAGGGGAAGGAATTGTAGAAGAAGAATAAAAAGGATTGGAATCCCAGAATTGGGGGCCAAGAGGAGTTTATAAACTGAAAAAAGACAAAACTGTTAAGGAGTGTTTGAAGGATTATGCTGAAAGCTCCATAAACTGTGATAATCTAACTAACGTAAATAGTCCAACTGTATAGGGCTGGTTCCATGATATTTAATCACAGTCTAGTAAAACTTAAGTATGCATTTTTGTTTGTTTGTTTTGCAGCGCTGGACTGCCATCGATAAATTACCCTCCTGGAGGAGTAAAATGGAAAGGTCTTGTGAACAAAGGTAAGTGAAGTAAGAGTATACATCTACTTTCTTTTACATAATTAGTGGTGGTGATGGAAAATTAACCTGAGGCAAACAGTAGGAAAAATCTTCTGTGAGAGTTTTGTACAAGGGAAGTCACCCTGAAGTTACTGAAGAGAGTGCTCGGCTACTCTGAAATTGGCTATGATGATTATTGGACTGGAAAAGAGGACTTTAAATTGTTGGAACGGGTCTCAAAGTTCTGATGTGTTGGTGGCATGGTTAGAAATGAACACAGGACTTATTCAGAGTCAAAACATCACTTTTCCTACCTTACCTCTAGCTTCGTTGTACCGGGCAGGTCATAATTTTCTGAAATGCAGATTCTTGAACTACAGTGAAATCTGGGAAATGGCATCTGTTCTGCTTACCGCATAGAACAGTGCCCAGATTAGATACTGTAGGGACATGACACCAGTTTCCAAAGAATGAAAGTTTATTGAAATTCCACCTGTTACCGTTATTTTAAAAATAATTTCTAATGAAAGTGAAAAATGTGAGCAGAAATGACGTCCATCATAGTTCTCCTGGAGTACGAACTCTAGTACTGGAATGCGGAAGTGCCCGTCAGTTCAGAAAATTAGGGACTACCTCCTATAAAAAATACATGCTCCATACAGATGGGCTAAAGGAAAATCTGTTATTAGAAGTAAGTGGTCAATTGATCATTGGAATCTTGATCTTTACTGGTTTTCTTCTCTCTCTGGTCCTAAAGACATCTGTTTTTATTTGGAAAAGATGGGGCTGCTTCTGTCTGCTTGACAGAAACCGAACAATTCTGTTGTGCTGGTTTGAAAGGATATATGCCCCCTAAGAAAGCCATGTGTTAATATAAATCCCATTTCATAAAGGTAGAATAATCTCTATTCAATACTGTATATTTGAAACTATAATGAGATCATCTCCCTGGTTGATGTAATTTAGTTAAGAATGGTTGTTAAACCAGATTAGGGGATGACATGTCTCCACCCATTTGAGTGGATCTTGATTAGTTTCTGAAGTCCTATAAAAGAGGAAATATTTTGGAGATTCAGAGAGATTCAGAGAGAGCAACACTACAAAGCAGAGAGCCCACCAGCCAGCGACCTTTGGAGATGAAGAAGGAAGACACCTCCTGGGGAACTTCATGAAATAGGAAGCCAGGAGAGAAAGCTAGCAGATGATGCCGTGTTCACCATCTGCCCTTCCAGCTGAGAGAGAAGCCCTGACTGTGTTCGCCATGTGCCTTCTCACTTAAGAGAGAAACCCTGAATGTCGTTGGCCTTCTTGAACCAAGGTATCTTTCCCTGGATGCCTTTGATTGGACATTACTATAGATTTGTTGTAATGGGGACATTTTCTCGGCCTTGGAACTATAAACTAGCAACTCATTAAATCACCCCTTTTAAAAACCATTCTGTTTCTTGTATATTGCATTCCGGCAGCTAGCAAACTAGAACATCTGTCTTTCAGGCTCTTGGTGCAACACCTTCCGTAGGCACTGAGTCCCATGACCGGGCAGCGGCAGCTGGTTTTCCTCCACAAGCTACAGGAGGCCATAGATGCTTTCCCAGGGGTGGTTCAGTCTATTTCAGGGGAAGGTCAGTCTTTCAGTACAGGCAGAGAGAGAGAGAGAGAGAGAGAGAGAGCGACAGGGAGGGAGGGAAAGAGAGAGAGCGAGCACTCTATTGTTTACACAGATCTGATCTCAGAAAAATTGCATAAGGAAGTGAACTCCAAATCTGTCAGCTTCATAAACAATGCCACGAACCAAAAGAATGCTGTTTTCCCTTTTCTAGGGGCTGAGTTAAATCAGGCCTGAAATGGGAAGATAATATTAGCCAAAGTAAAAAGACCACCCACCCAAGAAGAAAATGATTTGAGGCTCTGCCACAAATCTGATGTAGAGATATCGAACCCATTCTTTATTTCCTTTTACAGCCAATTAGTAGACCTAAAACAACTCGCAGAATTATGGTGGTGGTGGGTTTTTTTTATGCTTTGGGGTGACTGATATACAAAATACTCTGAAGTCCTTTATTTTCCAGTAAAAACTTTTCTCTGCAGCATTTTTCTCCTGCTAAATGCTTTTCACGACTCATCTGGAGAACATAATGTTAGTTTGTACACAGTCCTGGAGTTGAACCCGGGTCTCCCACATGAAAGGCAGGAATCGTAACCACTGAGCCACCTGTACACCCTTCCCTGTAGTCACTTTGAATCACCAAAGGATGTTAGTAAGATTGTAGCCTGAAACTTCTAGGTAGTAGAGCATCTAATAAATGTCTAAAGGTCTGGCTTGCATTCTTGTCATTGCCTGTGGCCACATATATCACACCCACGTGGATAGCCAATAGTTGTTCTTCTCTTGATGGTATCTAAAAATATAAAGATGTTAATGGACTCCTAGGGATCAGGTTTATGAAACACTTTAAACTGTTTGCAGAAACTTCTCACATACTTTATTTCAACTGCACATTTTTTTCCCTCCAGAGTGACTTTATCCTATGAAAAAAAAATACCCATGTTTCCAGGTTCATTTAAATTAATGGGCACAATTTGGGGTGAAGCCAAGATACAAAAGCTGCCATAAGATTTCTGTCATTGGTCATCTACACCATTATACCCAGTGGAAGAACTAAATGGAAATTCACTAAACTAAATGGAAGTCAGCTGTCATTTCTCTGAAGTCTAGAAAACTTTCTGAGCCTGAAAGTTTTCATTATCACTTATGTCAATATCCAGGATAAAATTCTCTCAGAATAAATGTAAAAGTTACTTAAATGTTTTAGACAATATGGACTTTCACATCATAAATAATGTATTTCCTGCCTGCTCCTCACATTGAAAGCTGGCCTTTAATAAGTGTCTATCTGAAATGTATTTTGTAAATACCCAACAATTCTTTTGATTGAGAGTTTGTAAAAAAACAGTGAAGAAATTCTTGGTATGGAATGTTCTTCTGGGTATCGATTTTCACAAACCTACTAGATGTGGTCAAAGTTCCATGAACTCATATTGGCAAATGATATGTCAGCTATTAACACCTGGTAGGAAAATCCACTGCCCCTTTGAACTAAATTTTGAAAGAGAAAATGGCTCATAAAGGTTTATAATTGAAAGGCCCTTAGAAACTTTCGAACCCAATCCCTATTTATACAGATGGGAAGACTGAGACCATAATGGCCCCAGCATCCTGATCCAAGGCCAGGGTCAGAGGGCAGCATGCGTGATGCCTGACCTCCAATCTGGCATCCCCTCCGGCGTCCAGCACCTCCTGGAAAGGGGTCAAGGGGTGTCCAAATGTGAAGACCCGATGGGCATTGGTTTTCAGAGTCTGGTGTCCAGACCAGCAGCATCAGCATCAGTTGGAAAATTGTCAGAGATGCAGGTTCTCAGGCCCCACCTCAGACCTGCCCAGTGATAACCTCTGGGGGCGGGACCCAGCAGTTTTGTATTTTAACAAACTCTCCAGGTGATTCTGGTGCATGCCAAAGTTTAAAACCACTGTGATGGGAAATTGTTAGTTCAAAAAAAAGAAAAAAATATATATTTTAATTTTCCCCATTCACAATTACAGTGTATTACAAAATTAAAGGTAATTAATTAAAATTGTAAGGATTTACAATTGCGTTGACCAGGTTTTTTTTTTTTCCATAAAAGCAGTGTAGGAAAACTGCTCTGAAAATCTTCTAATTTAACTTTATTTGCTAAAAGTAGGGTCCTAAAGGGAACAAAACATTTAATATGCTACAGCTGTGATAAAACATTAGCCTTTCAAAAGTAATGCTTATTTTCTGAAAAAGTCCCTCTCCTCAATGCTACGGTTTTCTTTTGTTGAAGTATTACCTGGGCACTGTTGGTTTTCTGAAACAGCTGTTTGTTACCAGCAAGATGGTGGCACAGTAATCAACCCTCCATGAGGGTTGAACATTTTAAAAGTTTTTTGAATAGGTATTTTATATTCTCTTTTTTTTCAAACACAAATGACTTTATCCATTTTATAATTGGCACTGACCTATCACACTTAAAAACTTCAATGGGACTCGAAAATAATTTTATTTCCTAAGAAAGGAAATACTTTAAATATCCATTTAGAATTGCTGATCTTAATCTTATAGTATGCTTTTTTCTATAATGGATGTGTTTTGGTGCCTCCACTGCAAAATCCTTTGCTACACATTCACATAGACTTGTTAATAAATCCATTAATAACAGAAGATGAGCATAGCTTTGGGTGAGTTGTTTTAATGTTCCTGAGCTTTGGTGTTTCATGCGTAAAATGCAGGTCAGAAAAGAGGTAAACGGTGTAAAAGACTTAGAACAGTCAGGATGCAATAAAGGATGGGCTATTATTTTAACATGAACGCAACTGAATTTCCAGTAGATATAAATATTTACTACATAGCTTAAAAAACTGTTCTTTTTCATCTCCCCATCTCCCCAGAAATAATGAAAGTTAGTTTGTTCAGCTGTCTGATAGGAACCTCGATGTCTGAATTTGACATCAACTACAGTCTACAGTCTACAGTCCAACCTCCTCATATAACACATGGGCAAATGGGGGTTGAGGGAGCTTGTGAGACTTTCCTCCAGGCAAGTGTTTTCCAGCTGAGCCAGTCGAGGACCAGGACTTTTTTCACCAATATTAACATCTTTCCATTTATTTGGCTCTTCAAAGTTTACAAAGTCCTTCCTTTGCTTCGTGGCCTTTTTTAATTTTACCACATTACTCAGCTTATAGAGACGGCTTCTTTCCCTCTTCTTTTCTTTGGGAGACCATCTTGAGAGATTTTTGCACCCTCAAATCTCTATGTTTCAGCAGTTGATTCTATACTGAACTTTTAGAAAAAAAGCGTAGACGCATAATCACACACATACAGTGTGTTTTTTCTGTAATACGTACAGTGTATTATTTTCTCATTTTATCCATATATTTATTTTTTTTAGAGGAAGCAGACAGAAAATTTATCGAGAAGACGTGTGACACTCTTGCAAGGATAGAGGTGAGGAAGGCCAGCGGCCACAGGCAGTGTGGGGCCATTTGCTTTTACAGATGAGTTTTACTTACTCCCTTTCTGGTCAGGGCATTTCTTCCCCTCCCCCTTTCTGGTCAGGGCATTTTCTTCCCCTCCCCTTTCTGGTCAGGGAATTTTCTTCCCCTCCCTCTTTCTGGTCAGGGCATTTCTTCCCCTCCCTTCTCTCCAGGGCGGTGCCTGGTGATAGATGATGCATTGGGGTGGGTCGGCTGCCTCCACCCTCTAATGACTCACTCAGGTGGGGGCTGTTTGGCTCTAGATGGGCCCGTTGTCACCGGGTGTTTCTGGTAAGTGGGCAGCTCCCAGGCAGAGCGTCTGTCCAGGACACAGGCCTCCTGACCTTCACTAACCATCCTTGTTTAAGGGTTCCTTCATATTTTTCCCTCTCCCCTCTCTCCCTGCTCTAGCCTGCCCCCAAGTGCCCCCAGAAAGTTCTCGCCCCTTAATCTTAAGGGTTGCTGAGGGATGAGGGTCTGTTTCTGTAGCTGCTTCTGGCTTGTCAGGAGGTGAAGGTCCTGCCTGAACAGCTGAAAATCCTTCAGCCTTGGTTTGGTGTGAAAGAAATTTCTTGTCTGGAAGAAATAAACTTGGTGAGATGCTTAAACATGCAAGGGCCAATTAATAGCAAGAGGACAGAAATGAGTGGCTTAGGAGACGCATTAGCCAAGTGCGACTGGGGAAGAGGGAAGGGAGTGACCATCTTTCAGGTCCAAGTGTGGGCGGCTTTTTCCTGCGTAACTGGAGAGTAAGAGGATGCATGTGCTAAGTTCAGGGGCGCAGGAATGAGGCTTACAAGGGGCTTGACTGGGTTGCAGCTTTGGCTGCTGTGGCCGCCTGATTATTCCCTCGGGAGAGGTTGGTGTTAATTTTCTGATGGTCAGGTCAATGAATTACTGATATTTTTGTTGTTGTTGTTGGTACAGCATGGCATTTAAGAGACTAAGTATCTCTTGGTGGTATTTAACTCGGAGAAAGCTTCGCTCTTTCTACATTCCTACATAAGCACATAGGACTAGGAAGGCACAACCTTTTCCTAGTTCTAGAGCTCAGGTGAGGGCAACTAGTTTTGCTTTCTGAGCTAAAGTCCCTGGGGGCAGGGCTTTGGCTTATTAAATTAGGAACCCTCATTACTTAAGAGAATGGCAAGAATTCCCTGTGTGGGGAAGTTTAATAGTTTTATGTTTTTTTTTTTTTTTTAGTTTAAGGGTATTTGCGAATATATATTATTTATTTATTTATTTTGCTTAAAATACTCTGGCTCTTTTTTTGTCCTCACACGAAAGTTTTAGCATATAGACAACATTAATCTCAGTCCAAACTAGATCCGTATCATTTACATGTTGCTGTATGGAGTAATACTGACTTTCAGAGCTAGAGAACTTTAACTCTGAGTTACTTAACCATCTAGGGAACTGCTAGTCAAAAAAAGAGAAAAGCATCTCAGAGTTTAGAAATAACAGTTAAAGCTTAGGAGTAAATGTGGTTGCTGTAAAGAGCTACACTTTAAGCTTAAATTTTTATAAGCATTATAAATAAATTTATTTTTAGAACTAAAAACATTTGACAAGTATTTTATATTGTCATTATTAATTACAAACCATAGTATAAGTTTTGTATTGTTTTACCTTTACATACTTAGTAGGGTTAGATTAATTAAAGGTAGAACATAGTTTGTATACTTCCTTTGTTTCTCCTTTAAAGTTCTTTTTGTCGAGGATGAAATTTAGATTTATAGCTGATCATCTGTGCTTTTTAAAAGCTTTGGAGTAAAGTAGTATAACTGACAAGTAAATTGGGTTAACATTATTTGTAAATTTTAACATTATATAGGTCAGTATTAGGATAGAAATAATTTCTAAATATGAGAGGAACATTTTACCCTTGCAAGTTTAACTAACAGAAGAATAGAAAATCTTTTGATTATTGTAATACTTTTAAAACACGTTTTTAGGTACTACGTTAGACTACTTTAGCTTTTTACTTTTACAAAGTGAGAGAACAAATCTTTTGTAACAGTTCTCCTTTAAGAATGAGAAGAGCTTTCTTCTGAAATAAAGGATAATAAGGTTAACGTAAATATTAACAAGTGCATTATTTTGATATGATATAAAATTTTTATCTTTTAGACAGAGTACTCAGATGGTTAAGAAAAACTATAACTTTTCATTAATGGCATTTAACAGAAGGCAGCATTGATGAAGCAGACAGAATGCATTTTTATAAACTCTCTATAACTTCTTGTATTCAGCAGTGACTACAGACACAAATGACTTTCTTCAATTCTCCACACTTCCTACATCCATTCAGGACTTGTAGTCAGTAATGATGAAATTCACTTTCTCAAACCTTTTGCAACTTTCCATATCCATTCAAGACTTGTAGTCAATAATAACTACAAAATTCACTTTCTTTTCTCTAACTTTCTATAGCCATTCAGGACTTGTAGCCAATAATAACTACAAAATTCACTTTCTTAAACCTTTTTGCAACTTTCTGTCTCCATTCAGTTAGCAATGATTACAACAGAGAAAATTCACTCACATTAGGAATATGCGAGTTTAGAGAGTTAACATATTGCAAAACTGTACTTTCAGGCAGTTGGAGGTATTTTTAAATTTGTAGGGATTACTTTGAAACCCTTGGGGCAGCATTGTGGGTAGGGTGGGAATCTTATTTTGAAGTCCCTACCATTCGATGGCAATTAGGTCTCTAGAGTTAGGGTGAAGAGGGATATAAAAATGCTATTTTAAGTTTAAGACTGAAAACTTGAATGCAGTCAGGGTTTATTCGCAGGCTAGCCCTGAGATGCTTTCATCCCATACAGATAAGTTTATTTGCTTAAGGATCTTCTCTGGGATACCAAGAGGCCTCGAGGTAGTAGGCCTTCAGGGTAAACAAGGAGTAAACACTAGCTGGGTGTACTAGTCTTAAGGTGGCCCCAGGAAGTGATGAGGATCCCTCCCTAGAATGGGTGGGGCATTCAGGGACCATAAGAAATTGATGGGATCCTAGAATATCCTTGAGCCTACAAAGGGGATGGGTAGATTTTAGTTTTGGCTTTACCATCAACTCCTATAGCTCGGCAAGTCTGAATGGAGGTGGACCCAGAGGGGCAGCTCACAACAGCATGGCTCCAGGGTTAATTAATAATCTTATCTGTCCCATCAGGTATCACCTGGGGCTCCTCTAAATTGTTCAGATATGAAGTCAGCAGAGCCATACTTGGCCTTGAGCACCCTAAATCTTCTTCATGGACTGTAAGCAGAGCTCAAGGGGCTGTTTGGCCCCTCTTTTAGAAGACAGTGCAGTTTCTGGGCCCAAAGCTCATGTTGGTGACACTTGGGTCAAGGCCCCGGGGGGGTCCCAAGGTCAGAGGTTGTCTTGAGATTTCTGGCACCCTCTTTGCCATTGACCTTCTGACCCACAGTGGAAGCAAGCCCCTTTAAGGCTTGCAGCCATGGTGTGGGTGACCCAAGAGGACAGGGTGTTGTTAACAGCGACTGCAATAAGCTGAGCCTGTTCTCTGATCCTTTGCTTACCTCTTTTTGGTTTTTCCTTCTCCTTGACCTTGCTTTGATTGTTAAAGATAAAAAAAAAAAGCAGTTTCTAATAAGTTATTGGTGGGAATTCATGGGCCAGTGAAGACTTTTGCAGCTGTTTCCAGATGTTAGGGGCAGACTGGCTGATGAAATGGATGCTCAGCAAGTTGACGTTCCTGGGAATTTGGGCTTACATTAGTAACTTTTTAAGGCTTACACTAGGCTCCCCTGGAACAAGGCCAGGTTTTCCTCTTTTTCCTGAGTAATTTCCCTTAGCTTATTACATTTAACCAGCCTGGTGGTATATTTTTTCATGCTTTTTTTTAAAAAAAAATTTATTCTTATTATTATTTTCTTCTTTTTCTTTTTTTTCTCATGCTTTTTAACAAACAAGTAATTTCTCCTTTAATGAAAACTGGGACATGGGAATAACACAAACGACAAGTCTTGTTTTAGGTCCTTGTCTCAATAGAGAGCTATAAATATCTGGGCATAGGGAATTTCTGACTACTCTTCCTGTCTTTTACAGACTGGAGGATGGTGTTGTAATTGAGAGTCCCATTGGAGACTGTGCTTCCCTGTATTTTTAGTTTATGTTGACTGTTGGCATTTCCCATTCCCTCTGGAAAAGGAAAAAGAGGAGACCTTTTCTTCTCTATGTGTCCTATTTCCTGAGGGCTAAAATGAGCATAATTTAGAAGAGAAGTTTTATATTCAGCTGCAGTGAGGTTTCAATAAAGACTAAACAAGGATCCTGTGTGTGTGTGTGTGTGTGTGTGTGTGTGTGTGTTGGTATTTAAAAGAGGGTTATTTACAATATTTGCCTCCTTCTGTGAAGAAGAGTCATGGGGAATAAGATTTTGACAGTTTTCCTTGGTGTAACATAAATTGCAAGATCCCTTTATGGGTGGGTGGAAGTGAGGGCCTCTGGCTGGCCCCTCTCCCAACCCCAAAACAAGCAAACAAACAAACAAACAAACAAAAGATCCCTTTATGGGTGTGTCCTGATATAAGGCTATAAAAGCTGTGTATAAGGAATTTCTTGCCACTTTCCTTCCTTCCTCTAAAAGAGATTTAATTGTAACATATGGTTATGGCTGATTGTCCTACTGGTGAGCCAACATTGGCCATTCTCTAGGTGATATTGCAGACAGGCAGTATGCTGCAGAAAATATTGGAGGACCCACCCATTTTTAAGGAAGGGAGATAAAAAGTCAGATTTCTGTTGTACCAGTGCCTGGTGCCCCAGGTTTCCAGCTTTCCCTTCTGAGCACTTATCCCTTAGGCCTATAGAATTAGACTTCCTATCCCTTGGCATCCCTGGGTCCTCAAAGACTCAGGAGATGGATGGTCTGGTAGCATCTCAAAGCTGCTGAGCTGACCCATTCATCTTCCTGGGTGTCTGTGTTCTTAACTTACTCCTAGAATACTGCCTACAAAAACAGTAGCCACAAACAATGAAACCTTAAGGAGGATATTTCCTGGGTGCCAGCCCCAGGTGTTGCCATGATCAAGCTAGAGAGAAGGAACATGAGGCAAGGAAATCAGTCTTTCTAAGAACATGGCTTAATATACTTTTCAGACAATTAAAAAGTCTAGGTATGGACATATTATAGGACCAGGAGTGAGGCTTTTTTCATTCCTCACAGTGCAGATCTTTTTCAGGAAAGCAAATGCACACCCAACAGCCTATTCTCCCCAGCCAATGGTTTCTTCCTGTACTGGACAACACCTTCAAGAGAGCTATAGCTGAACATGCTTGGACTTGAGACATAGTAGTCGATGAAGAGATGGAAAGACCCAGAGAGAAGGATTGCTGGGGCTTTCAATTACCCTCTAAACCTCATTTCTGGCTTCAGGGGAGAAACTCCTATTAGAAAGTACCCAGTTACCATGATCATGAACCAGAGGTGACTCCCTAGGATATTCAACACCATGTTTTGTAGTAGAGTCCTTAGCCCAGAATCCTGTGTTTCAAAAGAAGGAATGTCTCAGAGGGCATAGAAAACCAGACAGAGGAAATAGGAGTTTCTCATGGAGGCATGGGAGAGGACCTTTTAGGAGGAGGTGGAAAAAGGAACAGCACTGTCCAGATGGTTGGAAAGAAGTGCCTCCTGGCTGGCTCACCAAAGTATGTTGTCATATTTCAGCTTCCAATTTCTTGACCATGCCATGAGAAAGAATCCAAGGGCACAGCATAGCATAGAGTGAGCAGAAAATTTATTGAGCACACATGTAAGAGGGCATGCGGGTACTTTCACAAAGACAGAGGTGAGGGAGGGGAAAGGCATGTTCATAACATTTCAATCTTTTATTTTGGAAAAAACTGCAAACGTGAAAGGTAGAAACTGAAGAATAATATGATATAAAATCCTGTATATACATCACCTAGATTCACCAGTTTGTTATGAATTTACCTTATCATATGCTTTCTGGTCTCTCTCTTAATCTCTCTGTCTCTGTCTTTGTCTCTCTATAGATGAGAATTTGTGTATATGTATTTCTATGTACAAAATAATACATATGTATACTTTTTATTATCTAAATATATTTACCAAACCACTTGAGAATAAATTACAGACATTTCGACTTCTCACTCTCATCCTTTGGCATGCTATTTTTAAGGATAAAGACATCCTCCTAAATAACCAAAGTAAAATGATCAAATTCAGGAAAGTCAATATTTATACAATACAATTATCTAATACAGGGTCCATATTCAAGTTTTTCCATTTGTCACTATATCATTGTTTATAAAATATTTTACTGATTTAAGATCCAGTCCAGGGTCACACATGAATGTATGGTTTGCATCTCTCCTTAATCTCCTAAAACCTAGATACTACTTCCACCTTGCTTTGCCTTTTATGATATTGACATTTTTTGGAGGTTTACAGGCTAAGTTTTTGTTTTGTTTTAAGAGTGTTTTTCAATTTGTGGTTATCTGATGGTTTCCTCCTGTTTGCCCTCAGGTTATGTAGTTTCAGAAAGAATTCTATGTAAGGAATGTGTCCTTCGTAGTGCATCATGATGTCAGTTGGTCTCATTTTCTTGACAATTTCAACTTAGATCACTTGGGTTAGGTCTTATCAACCCAATTTTTCTATTGTAAAAGTAACTTTTTCCCTTTGTAATGAGTAAATAAATTTTGGGGAGAACTTGTTGTAATATGTAAATATGATATGTGTAAATATCTTGTTCCCCATAAACTTTCACCTAATGATTTAGCATCCATTGATGACTCTTGCTGGAATCAGTTATTACAATGATAGTTGGAAAGGGTGACTTCTTTTACTCTACCTTTTTTTTACATTGTGCTGTAAAGTGGACTTTTTTCCATTCCAATTGTATTTCATGTATTTATTTGTTGGCTTATATTTTATATCAGTACATATGTAGAGTTTAAAAACTCTTTTGGTTATCAACCACTGTCATTATTCATTTTAATGTTCATATTTTCCTTCATGCGGCCAGTAGGACACCATTTAAGCTGGTTCCTATATTGTTTTAGCATAGCCCCATCCCTATGGGAAATCATGTTATTTTGTCCTGCCTCAGCCCTATAATTTTCAATTTCTCCAGCAACCTCTGTTTTTCTTTTGCACAGAATGGGCTTTATAAACAATGATCAGAGTACAAAGGGATGTCATTTTTCTAAACATTTTAATTGTAAAGAGTTAGGAAATATGTGTAAAAATAAATTGTGAGTTTATACTGATATCTCTAATTCAAAGCCAACACTACGCAGCTCTTGCTTGCTTTCCTCTATCCCATATTTTATCTCTCTTTTCTGACAGTAAGGGTCTTAAGACACAATTATATAAAAATATTTGTTCATTTGCTCAATCTTCAACACAAATAGAATGATTATGTCCTACTGCTAACCAAAAAAAAAAAAAATTACTAAGTCAAGTTCATGATTGATTTAACATTCCTTTTTCCTTTAGTCTAAAGATCTAGGGTCAAGTACCATATTTACTTGAATTAATACTTTTCATTTTCCCCTGTATGGTTATATTATCTTTCTCATATATATATTTAGGGCCATTTTTTCTATTTGTATAAATATTTTGTATTTTTCTCCATCCTTGTTGATATAATTATACTTTTCAAACATATAAAGCATTAACACAGCTCCAAATGTATTAAAAAAGCTATACTCAGAAAGGTGTAATTCACTCTCCTTTCCCTTACTCCTTGTTTCTACACACTCACTGTAACTAAGCAATTTTATTAATTTCTGCTTTTCCTTACTATAAAGCCATTTATGAAAAGATAAATTGTACCCTAGTAGCTGCTATGACAAATATCACACATAGGTTTGGCCTAAAAAAACAGCATTTATTGGCTCATGGTTTTGAGGTGAGGGGAAGTTCAAAACAGAAGCATTCAGCAAGGCCATGTTTTTGCCCCCAAAGTCTGTAACATTCTGGTACTGTCTGCTGGAGATCCTTGGAGTTCCTTGGCTTACATTTCTGTTTCAGGTCACATGGTGTCCACTCCTTTCACTTCTGCTGACTGCTGACTTCTGGCTTCTGCTTCCTCTCCATGGCTTTCTAAGGAGAAAAGGCCTCCAGTAACAGGATTAAGATCCATCCTTTTTCAGTTGGCCATATATTAACTAAAAATAATATCTTCAAGAGGTTCTATTTACTATGGGTTCACACCCAAAGGAATGGGGTTAAGAATATATATTTTTCTTTTTTTTCTGGGATACATAATTCAATTTACCACACTACCTAACATCATATACATGAAAAAATCCCAAATAGCTCAGATTTATAAATGTAAAACATAAAACCATACCATTATTAACAGCAAACATAACAACCATGGTAACCTGAATATAGGAAATATCATTATGATTCTAAATCTACATTCAATAAAACAAAAGTTTGATAAATCTGCCAACATAAAAATTAAAAATACAACAACAACAACAAAAAACAGTAAAGCAAGATAGGAAGACAAATGACATTTGTTTATATGACTATATATATATCCATAATATATAAAGACCTCTTTAAAATCAAGGAAAGGGTGGTACAATGGTGGCTTAGCAAGCAGAATTCTCACCTTCCATGCTGGAAACCCAAGCTTGATTCCCAGAGCCTGCCCATGCAAAATAAAATAAAATAAAATAAAAATAAAATTTAAAAATCAGGGGAAAAGGAGGAGGGGCCAAACTAGAAGCATAGTGAATTAGTGAATTGTGGAATTTAGTTTGCCTTTCAGAGCAGCAAGTAAATAGCCAGGATCTTTATGGAACAACTGCTGGGAGGACATCAGTGACCAGACACACAGCATACACCAGTCTGGACCCAGTGGAACAGCTGAGACCCCACACAGAACTGGAAGTCTCCCAAGCCTTAGAGGTCAGTGCCCCTTCTCAAAGCCAGCTGGTTTCCTGAGGGGAAAGGAAACAGACTTTACTGGTAGCAAGAAATTAACTCAACCAGGCTCCAATTGCAGAATTAATTAACAAATTCTGACTGCTGAAAATAGGCCCTGACCACAGGTAAACCTGGAGTAAGCCCAAAAGGAACCAGGAGTTTTCACCCCAGCAGACAGGGTGAGGGGCTGACAGAAACAAACAAGCAAAATAACCCCAGAGACTTTGTGAGTTGGACAGCACAAAACATTGAAAAAGGGCTGGGTCCCAAGAAAAGGGGAAACATAAAGCTACATACCAACTCCAGTTTTTTTGCTTTTAAATATTTTTATTGAAAAACAACATACAAACACAAACATTTTTAACATACAAACGTTTCATATATGGTGTACAATCAATGGCTCACAGTATCATCACTTAGTAGCATAATCATTACCATGATCATTTTTTAGAATATTTGTATCACTCCATAAAAAGAAAAAAGAAAATACTCATACATACCATGTCCCTTATCCCTCCCTCTCATTGAGCATTAGTATTTCCATCTACCCAATATATTTTAACCTTTGTTCCCCTATTATTTGTTTATTTTTTTATTCATTAAAAAAATTTTTTTTTACTCATCTGCCCATACCCTAGATAAAAAGAACATCAGACACAGGGTTTTCACAATCACATAGTCACATTCCAACTCCAGCTCTTGATTTGAAATTCCAGAGAGTGGGTGGCCCAACTCTGAAAAAGCTTTTATTTCTTAAAACTTATTAACAGCTCTTTAGGTAGAACTGGGAGCATTCTTATGCTCCAGCACTGCCCAACGCAAGGGTGGAACTAAAGCTTGTCTGAGAGTCAAAGTAGCTAGTCAGGTGGAAGGGGTTAATTCTCTAAAGGGCGTATTTTCCCCCAAGAAAAGGGGGTGGGGATGGGGTCCAGCGCAAGTGGTGGCCCTCCTTCAGTGAATCCAGGCCTCAGGGGTTAGAAAACAGAAGCAACCAAAGCCTGCCTAGTACCACAGTCTCTGTCTCAAACCACTGGCAGAGAGAGGCAGCTGTAATTAAAGGGCTCACATCACTTTATACTGGTGGGAAACTGTCAGAAGACATGTACCACATGCTGGGCAGGATAGGAAAAGCACAGAGTCAAGAGGTTTCAGAGGAAAGTCTGATAGCCTGCTGGGTCTTACCCTCAGGGAAACTTTATACTAGCTACTCTCTCCTCCCGAGATATGGGCCTTTCTGGTCTGGGAAAATCCGAATGGCATCAATCATATCTAAGGAGACCCTCCTCAAAAAAAAAGGCTCCATATAGGCAGGGCAAGAAACAGAAAAACAACAACTAAAAAATTCTGATCAGTTAAAATCAGAACCTTATGCTAGAGGTCTAAATAAGTTGAACTGAATGCCAAAGAACAGATAGAGAAAAAAGCCATCCAGCAAGAAAACCCTAGGTAAAAGAGTGAAAACAACTTCCAAAATAAACTAATTAAGGAAATTGAATGCCTAGATGGCAGCAAAAAAAAAAAAAATAACAAATCATACTAGGAAAATAAAAGATGTGACCTAATCAAAGGAACAAACCAACATTTCAAATGAGATAGAGGAGTTGAAACAACTAATTCATAATGTTTGAACAGACATGCAAAATCTCATCAAAAATCAAATCAGTGAGTTGAGGGAAGATATGGCAAAAGAGGTGAAGGAAATGAAGAAAACATTGGGTGAACAAAAAAAAGAACTTGAAAGTTTGAAAAAACAAATAGCAGAACTTATGGGACTGAAAGGCACAATAGAAGAGATGAGAAAAACAATGAGAACCTATAATAATAGATTTGATGAGGTAGAAGAAAGGATTAGTGAACTAGAGGACTGGACATCTGAAATCTGACACACAAAAGAAAATATAGGAAAAAGAATGGAAAAATATGAGCAGGGTCTCAGGGAATTAAATGGCCACATGAAGCACACAAATATATATGTTTTGGGTGTCCCAAGGAGAAGAGAAGGGAAAGGGAGGAGAAAGACTAATGGAGGAAATAATCACTGAAAATTTATGTCTTTGAAAGACAGATCCAAGAAGTGCAGCATATTCCAAACAATATATACACATAGACACATCAAGCACTTATTAATCATATTGTCAAATGTCAAAGAAAAAGAGACTTTTGAGAGGAGCAAGAGAATAGCAATCCATCACATACAAGAGAAGCTCAATAAGATTATGTGTGAATTTCTCAGGAGAAACCATGGAGGCAAGAAGGCAGTGTTGATGATATATTTAAGATTCTAAAAGAAAAAAACTGCCAACCAACAATTCTATACTCAGTAAAACTGTCCTTCTAAAATAAGGGGGTGATTAAAATATTTTCAGATAAACAATCACTGAGAGAATTTGTGACTAACAGACTGGCTGTGCAATAAATATTAAAGGGAGCATTACAGGCAGATAGAAAAAGACAGGGTGAGAGAGGTTTGGAGAAGAGTGTAGAAATGAACACTATCAGTAAAGGTAAAAGAGAAAAAAATTAGATATGACAAATAAAATCCAAAAGACAAAATGGTGGAAGAATATACTGCCTTTACAATGATAACATTAATTGTCAATGGATTAAACTCCTCAATCAAAAGACAAACTGGCAGAATGGATGAAAAAACCAGGACCCATCTATACATTGTCTACAATAGATTCAATTTAGACCCAAGGACAAAAACAGGTTGAAAGTGAAAGGTTGGGGACAGATATTTCATGCAAACAACAATCAGAAAAGAGCAGAAGTAGCTATACTAATATTTGACAAATTAGACTTCAAATGTAAACAATTAAGAGAAAAAGAAGTACCCTCAATCTTGGGGTTCACACCTATGAAATTTATTCTTGCAAAGGAGAAACCAAACCCACTTATAATTATGCTGAAGAGTCACCCCCTGAGAACCTCTTTTGTTGCTCAGATATGGCCTTTCACTCTAAGCCAACTCAGCATGTGAACTCACTGCCCTCCATCTCCCCACCCCACCATGTGGGACATGACACTCAGGGGTGTAAATCTCCCTGGCAACTTGGGGCAGGACTTCCAGGATGAGCTGGGACCTGGCATCATGTGATTGACAAAGCCTTTTTGACCAAAAAGGGGAAGACAGACATCAGACAAAATAGAGTTTCAGTGGCTAAGAGATTTCAAACACAGCTGAGAGGTTATCCTGAAGGTTAGTCTTATGCATTATGTAGATATTTCTTTTTTAGTTTATGGTGTAGTGGAGTGGCTAGAGGGAACTACCTGAAGCTGTTGAGCTGTATTCCAGTAGCCTTGATTCTTGTAGACGATTGTATAACAATATAGCTTTTACAATGTAACTATATGATTGTGAAAACCTTGTGTCTGATGCTCCTTTTATCTGGGGTATGGACAGATGAGTAAAAAAAACTAAGGATAAAAAAATAAATGAATAATAGTGTGGGGGGGGATAGGGGTAAAAAGTTGGGTAGGTTGAAGTACTAGTGGCCAATGAGAGGGTAGGGTAAGGGATATGGGATGTATGAGCTTTTTCCTTTGATTTATTTTTGGAGTGAGGCAAATGTTCTAAAAATGATCATAGTTATGAATACACAACTATGTGATGATATTGTTAGCCATTGATTGTATACTTTGGATGGACTGTATGTGTGTGAAGATATCTCAATAAAAATGTTAAAAACACATCAAAGGAAAAGGTCCAAATGACCAAATAGCTAATTAAAAAATAGTTTTAAAAAATGACCAAAAATCCAATTAAACAACTTGGAAAAAGGATATAAGCAGACATTTCACAAAAAATTATTAAAATGTTCCTCAAACATATGAAAGGATTTTCAATTGCATTCACAACAATAGTTTATAATCCTAACAATAATAATAAAAATTAAAATACAGAGATACCATTTTTTACCTATCAGATTGACAAAAGTTTAAAAGCTTGAAAGCATAGTCTGTTGGTAAGTCTGTGGGGAACCAAATATTTTCATACAGTGCTGGTGGGAGTGTAAAATACTTTAACTGCTGTGGAGGGGATATTGGCAAAATCCAAAAACAATAAAATGAAACCCAAATATATATTTATCTTTTGACCCAACAATTCTGTTTTTGGAATTATTTGGAAGTAAGTTACACTTCCAATAAATGAAAATACTTATGCCAACATACTACATTGCAGTAATGTTTGTATTACAAATATTAGGAAAAAACCTAAATGATCATACATAGGAATGGATTACAGTACATCTATAATATAAAGTACTATGAAACTGTAAAAAAGAATGAGAAAGCTCTATGAACTATTAACAATTAATATACAGTAAACATTAAGTGAGAAAATGAAAATACAAAAACTATAAGTTCACCTATGATGAACTCTGAGATCTGTCCTGTAACTACTTGTTGAAGAGTGCTTTGAAAATTGTTGCATTTTTTATTTCTTTACTTTGTATATCTGTTGTACTATACAATAAAAAAGTTAAAAATAAAAAAAGACTATAAGTTGAATGTTACCTTTTGTGAAAAGAGGAAAAAAGAACACATGCATATTTCTATAAAATGCAGCTCAAAAAGGGTAAACAAGAAACTTAGGAAATTGTTTATCTTATTTCTCCCTTTAAAAGGAGTATTTCTTACACTGTTCCATTCTCGATGTGTTTGTTGGAATATTTTATGAATATCTTTTTTTAGAGTGAAGAATCTTCCTTCTTTGCCTCATTTGTTAAGAATCTATCATGATTGCATGTTGGATTTTATCAATTATTTGTTCTACATTTGTTGGGGTGTATTGTTCTCCTACACTGTTGGGTTTGGTTTAATATTATTATTATTTTGGTTTAATATTATTTTACTTTAGCTTTTTACACCCATACTCATGAATAATATCTGCTAAAATCTTTTCCCCTTAAATTTTAGAATGGAAGATCTCACTGTTACCTCCATTCCTTTCCAAAAATTATTTCCTAAACTCTTGTAGTTTCCTCATGCACTTATCTATGCTCAAGTGAATACTCCAGGGGAGCCTGTTTCAGATCTCCAGTATTCTCTCTGTCATCAGTAAACTATAGCTACTTTGCTCTCAGCTCCCACAACTTGGGGAGTCTCCTGGACTATATCTTGGCCTCCCCCCACTAACTCAAGGCTGGGAATCCCTCTCAAGGCTGAACACCGGGAGTATTGCCAGGTTCAGCCCTATTGTTCCCTGTCTCTCAGTGTTCGCCACCATTTGTTGTCTGACGCCCAATGTCTTGAAAACCATTATTTCACATATATATATTTTCTCCCTGGTTGTTTCAAGTAAGAGGCTAAATCCAGCCCTGTTTCTCCACCTTGGTTAGAAGCAGAGTCAGATCTTCATCTTTCAACTGCAATATCAAGGCTGTCTTAATTTAATTACTGATGTTACTTTACATTTATCATCTTATTTTGTGCTTTTTATTTACCCAATATGGTCTATTTTTATTTGACTCTCTTTTCTTGCCTTCTTTCATATTGGTTCAGTAATTCTTTATCATTCCTTCTTTGCCTCTCTGTTTGGAAATATGTTTTTGTTTCTATATGTTTAGTGAATTTCCCAGGAATTAAAACATGCATATTTATTTACCGTTTTCTGAATAAATCAAAAGTTCAAAATAAAGCAATAATTGTAAGATTAGAATCTCAGTGAGTAGAGCCTCAAAACATATATTTCTAAACACGTATGTTGGCCATACATATATATATTTCTAAACACGTATGTTAGTCTAGAAGTACTAGACTAGAAAATAATTTTACCAGTAAAATAGCCTAAATTAGGCTAGGTAATTAAGCTTAAATTTTAACTACTTGTCTCTTGATAGTCAAAGTAAAATGGAAGCAGGCATTAGTGCATTTTCATTATTTAGCAAAAGGAAATATACCAGATCCCAAGGAGACACATATTTTGTGTTAGCAATAGATTTGAAGAGTAATTTCCCCTGTCAGGTTTTAAATACTGTTTCAAATACATTTTTAAGTAAGGACATTGATCAACGCAATGGACTGTGTTATCAGGAGCTATTCTACAAAAGATAAAGAAATATTTTTCAAATCTTCTATTGCTAAGGCCAAAGCCATTAGATTCACTTTATATTTCTGCAAAGATTTTTTTACAGTGTAAAATAATTGTTCATGCATATGTCTTTCTAGATTTGTGCTAGAAGAGAGAAAAACTTACACCTACCATTCTATTAATTGCTGTCTGTTTTTCTTACAAGATAATAGTTCAAAAAGCATGGATAAGTGGTTCATTCAGGACCTTGGATTCACATGGATAGTTTATATAGGACAAATGGCACTCTGAGGCTGGTATTGGAAGACTTTATGGAGAGAATGTTTCCATAGTAATACCAATGTAGGCCAAAGAGTGATGTAGTCAAAAAATTAGAAAAAAAGATTTATGCGATCAAATTAATATTCAATAGTATTCACTTCTTTATGTACTTATGTTGTTTAAACACCTTTAAGGGTATATATAGTTCTAAGGCTTACTTCAAAAAATCCCTAATTATTTCTTTTCCCGTTCCTAAGATGACTTTCCACAACTTTGTCCTCAACCTGTTCCCACCTTTCTCCCCCAATTTTTAAGCTTTCCTCCCCACTCTTATGCCTCTTACCCTTCTCTTTATCCTATTCACTCTCTAAAAATTCACCAAATGTGCTAAACCCAACAAACAAAACAGCCCCTGGGCCATGAGGGGCTCCTCGAGGGAAAGAGGAAGAGCAGAGTTTTAAGACAGCTGAGCCAGTGTCTCTGTAGCATGCAAGAAAGCAGGAGTGTGTGGGTGAGGGTAACTTTAGAACGTTTATGTAATGTGCACAGAGATGTTTGTATAGAGCCTCATCGTACATTTCAACATGAGAGTAGAAAATAGGTTTGCCTTGTTAATAACTGCCTTTCCCAGCAAAGATGTCTACTTGCCAGGTCATATGCTTTACCTCTTAAAGGTAATGACTTCAAAGTTGTAGACAAGTTGTACTATGCATGTTTTGGAAAGTAGGGAAAAGTTCTGGAGTGCACTGATAAAGATTTCTGTCACTTCATAAGCAATTTATGGAGCCAGTTATATAAGCAAGTTATTTCAGTCTCCTGTAGTGAGTGAACCAGTCAGAATCAGGGTGAGGGCAGTGCAAGGTGTACGCAAATGCCCAGGAGCGTTTACCGAACACATAAACCTGGTCCACCAAACTGGCACCAAGTGTTGAATTCCAGAGTCTTTCCAGAATGTGGTGAACTGGCTGCAGACTGCTGCACACGGGTAAGGCAAGGCTTTATTAAGTCATCTGCGAACAGGGTGACTGTTCACCCAGACCAGCGGTGGAAGCAGAGAGAGAAACGGAGCAGTTCCTGGACCAGGGGGTCAGACCATCTGTTCCTTTTCTTGCTTGTCCTCATTTGCCACTTAGTTTGCTGAAAGGTATAAATGAGTGAAAGTTGTGCCAGCTTAGGAATATTTGTATGTGGTTTCTCTTGGCGCTGTCGACATCCCATCCTAGGTCTTTGTGTCAACTTTGAGATATTGTTACTTATAATAATATAATACTCATACATCAACAAATTAAGTGCCTCTTAGAATGATGAGAGTCTGCCACTTGATAATTAGGCAGTGCAGATCGCAGGGGTTCTTCTTCATTTAAAGATGGTTAATTGGAAGGAATATGAAGATAAGGGTTCCAAAATTCCCTCTAGGTAATGGATCACAGATCTAAAAATACACATATAATAAGTGAAACTCATAATGGCATAATTTAGAGTATCTCACCTATTCACTAATGGGAATTTGTGAATTATCACTGAAATGCATTAAAAAATTGAGCCCCAGAACCAGCATTAGTTATTGTTTTAAATGCTTGACCAGAGACAATTGAAATTGAAATTTATAAAGGTCCTCTATAAATCCCACATGATAAAACCAATATCTGATGGCTTTTTAAGCCTCAGTAATGCTCCCTGGCTTTGACAGGCTTCCAGCAGTCTCTACCAACCTAAGATCCTCAGGGGCCATGGTGACTGCAGCAAATTTAATTTCAGACTTTGATCTGCAATCATCTAAGAGTTTGACTAAAGTTTGACCTTTTATTCTGTTTGATTTTAAATATTTATTATCAAAATTCAGTTAAGCTCTGGTGGTTTTACAGGATAAGAGGGGGAAAAAAGGAACATAAAGTGTGGGTCAAGGTGGCCCATCAGGCAGCATTCTTGCCTGCCATGCTGGAGACCCGGGTTCAATTCCTGGTGCCTGCCCATGCAAAAAAAAAAAAGGGAGCATAAAACTTCCAGTGCTAGTTTTTCAAAAAACGAAAGTGGGAGTAAATATTCATATGTCATGAAACTGCTGATTTCAAATTTTAAGAAAGATATAAATTTTTATCCAGGCTTGTCAATTCCCTATTAAAATATAAAGACTGTATATTAATGATTAAAATAATATTAATAATTATTTATAGTGCTTTATGATTTACAAAGGGATTTAATATCATCTCTTTTTAAAGCTTCACAATAAACACATGGGGTAAGTACAAATATATCCATTGTATAGGTGAGAACAGGGAATTTAAGTAACTTGCATAGGGTGACTTATCCAAGAAGAATCATTCTCAGAATTCAAAACCAGAATTTTTTTTAGCCTATTAACAGTAAAATATTCTCTCCATTGTATTAAAGCTATCTTTTAATATTTATAATAATCATATTTATCATATGGTGAATTAGATACTATTTTTAATTTGTGAAAAATGCATACTAATGGTTTCTAAAGAAAGGAAAAAATATATATAACATGGCAGACCTTAAAATGATTTTTCTTGGACACCTCCACATTTCACTGTTTATAATTTGTGTTTGATTTATATTTTAATATTGTTCTTTACATTAGAGCCTGGTATGGTATCCTCTCACAATGAACTATAAGAATTTATTAATACGATTTGTTATTTTAACTTCTAGTACCTTGCATAGAGCAAATACAGGTAGAAGTTGGGGCTTGGATTGAAAATGCATATTTGAAAGCTTCCTGTTAAAATATAGTAGCGTGGCCACACAGTATTCTCTACTTTTTCTGTGACCCCCTTGAAAAGACTTTATAGAAATACACACGCCAAAGAGAATGAATCCCTAAAAGCAAGGAGGTTGAGAGGAGGCAGTCACTGGGAGCAATTTCGGTAATTTTGTGGAAGAAGAGAGGAAATGAAAGTAGGCTTCTAGCAAAGTCGAGCAGCAGCAGCCACAGCCTAACGCGGAAGGGACAGTCACGACTGGAGGCAGGATCCTCGGTTGGAGTCCTGGGGCAGGAAGGACTTCCTGCGGAGCGGTTACCTGAGTCGCGTCCCCGTCCCGTCCCGTCAGCCTTCCCACACCGCCCCTCCGGCCCTGTCATTGGACTCTCCGGTACAATGAGTTTTCGCCCCAGATAGGAAACCTGAAGAATCTCCTTCAGTGGCTTCTAGTGTGGATGTTGCTGCTTCCAGAGAAGAGCATTCCCCACCCCGCAGTGAAGAAATGCTCGGTCTGGCGCTGGGCTCCAGGATACGCCCCAGGACTGCTCAGAGGGGAAAACTGCCAGGGACAAGCTCTGTCTACCATGGCCATTTTCTAGAAGAGTAATGCTGTGCTTCAGTAATCATATAAATAGAGAGCGAAGAATCGCCAGAGAGGAGCAAAATTATCAATTGGAAATAGAAACAACCAGTCCTAAAGGGGAAACATTATTCAGGGGATTGAGGAGTCTAAGAGTCAGAAAAAAAGGACAAGATGCAATGGAAAAGGATCATTGAGGGAGAGGAAATGGTTACTGGAAACCTAATGGTGATTGACAAAACAAATTTAACTCAGTTCCTGGTACATAGAATAAATCTAACTCAATGATAAGAAGATGGAGTCAGAAAAACTCACAGCATATAGAATGTCAGAATGTTACAATGTAATTTCTATGAGGATAGGGATTTTTATCTGCTTTGTTTATAGCCATGTTCCTAGTTCCTAAAACAAGGCCTGGAAATTGTAGTCTGTCAATATATATGTGTTGAATAAATGAGCAAATAAATGAATAGTGCTGGAACATGACTGCAGAAAAAGGTAGCAGAAACGGAGAATCATCCTTAGAATTCAGAGGACAGAGAGAATAGAGAATTCAGAGGGAGTAAAGCAGTCAACAAGTATGTGGCAACAATTTTCACAAAGTGAATAAAGCATAAAACTTCAGATTAAAAGAGTTAGATGACGAATGAAAAGTAAAAACAGGTATAAAGATGTTCTCCGGATATTTAAACATATCAGAGAAAACAGAACTCATATCCTGCAAGAAAAACCCCGGGTTAGCTATCAAAATCTCAGCTGCGCTCTGGGCCTGGGCCGTTGGCTGTAGTCTCTGCATTCGCATTTCTCTGAAAAAGGGGAAAAAAGGAGTTTCTGAACAATTTGTAAGATAGAAGTTCTGGATAAATTGGGGACTGAGTAGAACTATTGCAGTTTTTACAAGTAGAAAGATCGACTGTTAGATACATCATCAACAACCAAAACTACTTACAAAAATAACATCTTTAAAACGGACCAAAACAAAAATTAGACATGATTCTGAATATTTTGGATAGTTAAAAAAAAGGAGAATCCTTTGGATCTTATTTACAAGCATTTATTTTGAAATAATTTTAAACACGTAAAAGTTGAAACTAGTACAGAGATTCCTGTAAATGCTTCATTCAGCCCCAACTGATGCTAATGTCTGGCGCAACTATAATATAGTTAGGAAAATCAAGAAATTAACACTGATATGATATTATTAACTAAACTACAAACTTAATTCAGATTTCACCAGTGCTTTCCCACTGACCTCCTTTTTCTCCTCCAGGATCCAATCCAAGGCCCCACCTCACGTTTAGTTGTCAGAGCTCCTTCCTCTCCTCCTATCCATAACAGCTCCTGAGTCTGGCTTTATTTTTCATTAGCATGCCACTTTTGAAGAGTGCTGGTAAGGTGGCTTGTAGAATTCCCCTTAATTGTTGTTTGATGTTTTCCAGGCTCAGGCTGAGGTTCCACTTCATTGACGAGAGTCCTACAGATGTGAGAACACTTCTCAGTGTGTCAGGTAAGGGGTGTATGATGTCAGTGTGTCTTATTGGTGGTGATAATATTTCTCACTTGTCAAGGTGGAGTCTGTCAGGTTTCTTCACTATACAGTCATTATTTTTCCTTTTGTAATTACTTAATAAATATCATGGGGAGAGTCTTTGAGGTTGTGAAAATATCGTTTCACCTCAAACTTTTGTCCACTTATTTTAGCATCCATCAATAAATGTTGCCTGAAACAATTTCTTTTTTATGGTGCTCTAATGGTGACTTTGTATTACTTTATTCCTTCCATGTTTATTCATGGGGATTCTTTCATCATGATAACTCCTGCTATCATTACTAATTTTTTTGCTCAAGATGTTCCTGCTCTGACTACTGGGAGCTCTTTCAGAATGGTTCCTGTGCCCTCTTAACTTAACCAACATCTGTTCTTTTTGAACATGTCATTATTTTCTGGCACTATAAGATGTTCAAGGCTCATCTTAGATTGGCCCTTCCTCATCCCCGTCATATCTCCAAGGAGCTGTATTACTTTTATTGTGAGATCACATCAGAAATCAAGGTCTGGGTGCTAAGCCTTCTCATTGCTGCTGGAGTGTTACTGTGTCTATGTCAATTCAGTGGACAGAAACTGGGACGAACCCATACAGCCATATATATGCATCTACATTTATTTCTGAATCTATCTGTATGAATTTTTAAAAGCCATGGGTTTATAGCAATACCTGCAATTCCAATCCAACACCACAAGTCTCCTTATCCCTTTCCTTCTTTTTAATTTCTTTCTATGGCAATAAAAAACTTGGATCTCATTATCTGCAATATATTTACTTATTTGTTCAAACTCAGAGTATACATAAGGTAGTTTTAGAAAATCCCACTTCTATGAAAACTGTATGTCACTAGAGTACAATGCTTTCGATAAATTTTTTGTTACTGATCTTATACTAAGGAGACAAACACTGCTTCTCAAAGTGACTAAAGTTAGGTATTTATTCCCCATACCTTTAATATGGTAATGTTAGTCATTTATAATACAGTTAAGCATGTGATTTACCATTTGTATTCCTTTTTTGGGTTCTTCCCACATACTAATTGATTTTTAAATATTTTTTCCTGCAATAAAATTTCCTGATGTATTGATCTATGGGGTTTGATGAATGTAGAGAACCAGTCATTACCCATCACCACAGTCATGATACATCCCCCCCAAATTCCCTTGTGCTCCCTCTTTGTAGTCAATCTCTGTCCCCACCCCATACTCCTGGTAATCACTAATTTGTTTTATATCTCTATAATTTTGCCTTTTGCAAATGTCAAACAAATAGAATCATACAGTACATAGCCTTTGGGTATGACTTATTTCACCTAGAAAAATTAATTTAATATGCATTCATGTTCTTGTGTAAATCAATACTTCATTCCTTTTTTTTTTGCTGAGTAGTACTGCATTGTATGAATACGCTGTTCGTTTATCCATTCACCATTGAAGAACATTTGGTTTGTTTCCAGTTTTTGATGTTAACAAATAAAGCTGCTGTAGATATTGATGTACAGGTTTTTGTATGAATCGGACAGAATTAGAAGTAGATGACAGAAGTAAATGCAGAGATAATGCATATATTAAAATTATCAGACATGAACTTAAATATAATAAATAAAACTAGAGTCTGGGAAAATATCACGTGGAAAAATCACAAAATAAGAAACGCAATAGTTGAAATTAAGAACTTAACACATGGGTATTAGCAGCAGACAAGGCAAAGCAGAAGAAAGGATGTACGAACTGGAGATAGGTAGAAATTATCTACATGGTAGCAAGGAAAGCAAAAAAGATTGAAAACATGCCAAAGAACATAAAAGACATATGCACAACATTTTAAAAATTCCTATATTTGTTTATTTGTAACCTTAGGAAGAGAGAAGAGAAGTGATGGGAAAGAAACCATATTTGAAGATATTCAGGAAAATAATTTTTCCCAAACTATATGAGGTCTCAAGACAGACTCAAGAAGGGCTGTCAACTAAAAGCAGATGAATTACAAAGGACATCGCAGTTACTCATATCACAGTAAAATCACTGTGGGTCAAAGACGAAAATATGAAAGTCTTACAGACAGCCAGAATGAGGAGACATTCCCTTCAATGGAGCAAACAAGAACTTCAACTCCTTGTCAGAAAGGACAAGAATCAGAAAAGTATGGATTGATAATTTTTAAACCTCAAAGAAAATAACTTTTAGCCTGGAATCTATAACTTATGAAATATGCCTTTTAAAATCGGAGACAAAACCATTTCAAGACAAGCAAAAACTAAGAGAATTTATCAGCTTAGTTGGCAAAAATAAATAAACCTAGAGAAATTATTCAGGGATAAGGAAATTGATTCCAGAGGGAAAAACAGAACTGCAAGGAAGAATTAAGAGTTAGGTAAGAATGAATCTGTGGGTAACTATAAATTAATATTGACTGTTTAAAACTATAAAAATAGTGGGTGGATGGTTGAAAATATATGTAAAAATTGAAATGCATTTCAAGAACAACACAAAAGGTAGGTTATATATATAAAATGTTTTACTTCCTAACATGACCTGAGAAATGGTAAAAGCATTCATTTATGTTGTAATCTAATAAGTAAAATGTATGTGATAATGTAATAAAAGTAAAAGATGTATACTGTAATTCCTAAGGTAACTGCTAAAATAATAAAACAATGATTATTGAAAAATCTAAAAATAGAGAAAGTGTCAAACATGGCAAACAATAAAGAAAACCAGTGGAAGCAAAAGCTGGTTCTTTGGAAAGATTAATAAAATTCATAATTCTTTACCCATTATAGTCAGAAATAAAAAGAGAAAAGATACAAATTAAAAATATCAGGCTGTCATAATTTTCCAGGGCTCTTATGAAAAAACCATACCCTAGTTGGCTTAAACAACGGTAATTTATTGTTTCACAGTTTTGGGGCTTGAAATCCCACATAGAGGTATCATCAGGCATATTTTCTCCAATGTCTATGGCATTCTTGGTGTGGAGTAATCTCTGTCTCCATCACATGGTGATCTATGGGCTTTTATGACTTCTCCTGCTCAATCATCTCCTTATAAGGGCTTCAATTGTATTGTGTTAAGACTGCCCCTCACCCAGTTTGGCCATACCTCAGCTAATCTGCAAAGGTCCTATTTACAAATGGGGGCACACACAGGACTCTTAGGACTTGAACAGGACTTTATGGGGAACATGATTTGATCTCCTATGAAGGAATGTAATAGAATATACAATTACATGTCATCAAAATGATGAATGATAATAGTAGGATATTATGAACATCTAGTTCCAAAATATTTGAACATTTGGACAAATGCACAAATTCCTAGAAAAATGCAATTTATTAGAACTGAGTATCAGAATAGAAAATTGGAATGGAGCAATAGCTATCAAAAACAAAGACTATGTAAAATCTTTTTAACAAGAAATCTCTAGAGCAAGAGAGCTTCTCCAAAGTATTCTTTAAAAATGTTCACGTAAGAAGCAAATATCAATACTATGCAAACATTAGTAAAGAGTGAAAAAGGAAAGGCTACTTTCAAATAATTTTAGGATGTCAGCATAATTTCGACAGTGAAACCCAACAAGAATATTATATGAAAGCAAAATAATGGACATAAAATAGTGTGCTTTGATGAACTTAAATGCAAAATCTTTAACAAAATATCACCACCTCAAATCCATCAAAAATTACATTTCAGCACAGGAATATAAAGTAAGTTTACTGTTTGAATATCAGTGAATAGGATTCTTCATATTAACAGTTTAAAGGACAAGATCATATGATCTCTTAAGTAAAAAAACTGATAAAACAATATCAATTCATGATGAAAACCATAGTAAACTAAGGAAAAAATAAATTTCCTAAATCTGAAAATACCTACCAAAGCCCAACAGAAAACATTACACCCATTAGCGAATTGTTGGAAGCCTTTTTCCAGGGATCAAGAATGAGACAAGGACACCTGCTCTTGCTGCTTCTTTCCAACTTTGTACTGGAGGCCATAGCCAATGCTACAAGGCAAGAACAATTAAAAAGAATATTTAAAAAATGGATGGTAATGAAGAAACTGCTGTTAGTTTCGGATGCCATGCTTATATACATTGAAATCCAAAAGTATCTGGAGAGAAACTTAAATAAGAGGTGAACAGCAAGATTATGGATTAAAAAGTCAATATATAATTATTAATACAAAAGTAGAGAATAAAATTTGACCATGGCACCACTGCCTTTTAATTAGCAATCCATAAATTCCATTATGAAGTCTGTATAACGCTTCTGCACAGATAATGGTAAATTGTTTTTGACAGAATTTAAAGATGTAAATAAATATACTTGCATTTCTACAGCACTGAACAAAGCAAGAACTGCCAGTATAGGGATATCCAACTATCCCAATTGTGTACATTTCTATATACTGGAGGACTTAAAATTATAATAATGTCAACTCTCCCCAAGTTAATAACTAGAGATAATCCAATCCTGATTTACCCTAGAAGGTATATTTGTGAAAATTGGCAGATTGATTCTAAAATTTGTATGGCAATGCAAAGAGAACAAAAGCCAAGGCAGTCTCAAAGATGAATAAATCTAAGGGCCTATTCTGGTAAAGATATCTAGCTTTATTTTCAAGGTTATTGTGTTTAAGGTAGCGTAGTGTTGGTGTAACAGCAGAAAAAGGGACCACTGTGTCTTAATTTCCCACGTCCACCCTCAGTCTTGGTGATCGATTAGCAAGTCTGACAGGACTCAGTAAAGCCGCTCTACTTTGCTACAGCGAAAGGGCAGAGATTAAAAACAGTAAAGGGAAAAGGAATTCGGGCAGAGTCCAGGGGAAACCAGGCACAAGTTCTCATGTTCTCTCTCCAAGTGAAGTCACATGGACACATGTCATTCTCCTAGCAACAACGCTTGGCAATATGTTCTCCTAGCAACAACGCTTGGCAACACTTCTGTCAATCAGGAAGCCTTGATGCTCAGGAGGTCAGTCCTGCAGGCATGTAGCCTCTGTATGACTGACCTCACCCACTCAGGGCAGAGACCCAGAGCAAAAGGTATTCACCATAAATCACATTGTTGGTATAAAAAATCTGGTCAAACTGATGGCCCAGGATTGCAGACATGCAAAAGCATTCTTATCAAGTGGAATATCCCAAGGCCTCAACTCATCTCCTAGCAGCCAGCCAAGGGCCAGTCCTGGAGACAGACCTTTTTGGGAGTGCAGAGTGGTTGAGCAGCTAAGACCTGCTGAGTTAACACTTTCCTGCCCAACCACTGAAACAGAAGTGAGAGTCTAGAAACAAACTCACACACATGCCACAAAGGTGGCACTGAAGCTCTGTGGGAAAAGACAATCTTTCCAAAAAATTTCGTTGGGTAAGCCCAATAAATATATGGAGTAAAAGGAATCTTGGCCCCTTTTTTATTCTTTACACACCAATCAATTTCATATGGATTGTAGAATAAAATATAAAATGTGAAATAATATCGCATTTGGAAGAAAGATAACTTTGGAATGCTATTTTTTAAAAATAGAACACAAAAAGCCCTAAGTATATAGAAAATAACTAGGACTACATTAAAATTAAGAGGTTTCAGTCAAGCTACAGAGTGGATAAGGATGTTTGAAATATTTATCATATCTAGAATATATGTATCATATTCACAATATTTAAAAATTTAAAAATAACTATAAATCAGTAAATTAACTTAATGGGAAAAAGTTTTGAGCAAAAGGACATATTCAAATGTCAGTAAATGTATGAAAAGTGCTCAACCTCTTTAGACATTAGCCAAATGCAAATTTCAACCACAATATGATAAAATTACAAAAAAGTGGAAAAGTAAATACTGTTCCACGTTCTGAGGAAGAAAAGTGGCCTAAGAATTGAAACGGTCTCTTCTGTGTTTTGTCTCCTATTATTTTTAGCACAGTCATCCTGCAGATCAGAGTCAGACTAATAATTAGGCATTCAGAAGCTGGATTTCAGAAAATGGGTAACTACTGCAAGTTTGGAAGAGTAAATGAAAATGTGTAATTTATGGAAAATAAGCAGCTGATGCTTGCTGTGTAGCTACCCTTATTTGACTAAGCAGAGTATGAGCTAGACCTGTTAAGTCTAAACCCCTGTAATGGTTGTGAGAATTGTGACTGTATCTTTGATGAAGGATATTATTAGAAATGATACATCAGAATCAGTTACAAACTGAAGAGACCCTGTTGAACCAGCTAAGGACCTCGATAATTGACTTCAGAACTATGGCCTAAAATTATAGCCTTCTGCATCATTTTCTTTTTTTGTAAACAGAAAATCCACTAATTAGTGCCGTGAACATCAGAGTCATGGAATCAGGTGGAGACAAATCACATACTCCCGCACAAACAGGTTTCCTCTCCATAATTTTACATCTTAGTTAAACTCTAATGCTGACACTTACTACTTATACAAACTTGGACGAGTAAGTTAGTCTCTGTGTCTCATTTTCTTCTTTTAAAAGGGAAGAAATAATCGGTACTTATCTCAAAGGATTGTTGAAAGGGTTAAGTTAGAGATTGGAAGTAATGGGGCATATGTAGCACTTAGAACAATGTCTGAAACATTCTAAATGACCAAGAGTATATATAAGCCTTGAAATAATAGTCTCAACAATGAGAGGAGGTCTGAGGAGCGATACCATCATTTTCCAGGGCTGCTATGACAAGTGCCACAGACTGGTTGCCTCAACCAGCAGGAACTCATTGTCTCAGAGTTTTGGAGTTAGAAGTCCAAGCAAAAGATGTCAGCAGCTCAAGCTTTCCCCAACCCCTGCAGGGTTCTGATGAGGCTTGCTGACAACCCAAAACTTAGTCTCCACCTACTCATGTAGCCATTTGTCTTCTTTCTCCTCCTCTGGCTTCTCCTGCCTGATTGCGTTCATCTGAACTTCCTTTTGTAAGGACTTCAGCCATATCAATTCAGACCTGCCCTGATTCACTTTGGGCAAATCTGTTTTTAATTTATGATACATAACCACATACGAACACATTCTTACATCCTTGTTATATGATCAGTAACTCACAATATCATCCCACAGTTGTATATTCATCATCATGATCATTTCTCAGAACATTTGCATCAATTTAGAAAAAGAAAACAGAAAACAATTCATAGATCCCATACCCCTCACCCCTTCTTTCATTGCTCACTAGCATTTCAATCTACTAAATTTATTTTGACATTTGTTCCCCCTGTTATTTATTTTTAATCCATATGTTTTACTCATCTGTCGATGAGGTAGATAAAAGGAGCATCAGACACAAGGTTTTCACAATCACGCAGTCACACTGAGAAAGCTATAGCATTATACAATCATCTACTGGAGCACAGCTCTACATTTTCAGGCAGTTCCCTCCAGCCTCTCCATGACACCTTAACTACACTGGTGATATCTATTTAATGCATAAGAATAACCTCCAGGATAACCTCTCGACTCTATTTGGAATCTCTCAGCCATTGACACTTTATTTTGTCTGATTTCGCTCTTCCCCCTTTTGGTTGAGAAGGTTTTCTCAATCCTTTGATGCTGAGATCCATTTTAGCCTCATCTTAATAATGTTTTTTTTTTTTTAATGCTGTATGGTGGGATCACATTTCATTATTTTTCCACGTGAGCATCCTGTTATTGCAGCACCATTTGTTGAGTTGTTGTTTTGTTTGTTTTCTGGGGGAAGCGCATGGACCGGGAATCTAACCCAGGTCTCCTGCATGGCAGGCGAGAATTCTACCACTGAACTACCGTTGCACCCCACTCAAGAGTGTTTTAATGATCCAGTTTGCAAGCGAGTCCACACCCATAGGACCAGAGGTTAGGACTTGAACGTGTCTTGTTGGGGGCATGATTCAATCCCTGACAGGGGGCAAAGGAAGGAAAGGAAGAGAGGAAAGAATAGGAGAGGTAGGGGCAGAGATATGTTTTTTTGGGAGGGTATATACTAATATGGTTTAATGATAACAGGAAAGAATCAAGATCATGTAGGACCTGAGAAATTAAGAAGAGCAAAATCTCTTGAGGGCCAGCTGATTGAATGATTTTGAATCCATGCATACGTTCATTCCAAATAATTAATTGTGATATTCCCAATAAATTGAGTCCCTTTCTCTTTTAATAGTAGTTGGTTTTCAATGATGGATACTATTCCAGAATAACAAGTGATAAATATATGTCATTTCTCCTACAAGTGATAAATATATGTCATTTCTCCTGTTGGATCACACTGGCTTTGCCATAAAATTACAGCATTATTTTCTATTGTCCAACTCTCTGTTTTTCAGGATTGTGGAACTCGAGTATGAAATAGGTAGAGCCTTCATGTTCAAAGAACGGTAGTTTGCTACTTCCTGAAGATGGTTTCGGCAGCATTGCTGGTCATTGCTTCATAATCTCCAGCTGTGAGAACACAGTTCATTACAGCTGGTTGAGTCATTGAGTAGGCGTCTTAGGTTCAATAACAGGGTTTTAAAGCTTGCCCCACAGAGCAGAGTGGCTGTTTTCTCCTCAATTCAAGCAATTCTTTGTCCTGGATCACTTACGCTAATCATGTTTTGCACAGAGCCATGTCACATATTTTGTTGCTAATTTGGGGGTATATAGGTCCCTATCATTTCACATGTGAACATCTGGACCAGACTTGGTGAGTTTGACTCATCTAAGTTACCCCCACATAGCTAATAATAGTTTTTCTTAGTTTAATGGTTTCATATATTCAGAATAAAACTAATGGTAACAATTAGCAATAATAAGACTTAAATTCTGACTATAGTAAAGTACAAAAAGTTATAAAGAAGTAAAGGGATAAAACACTCATGGTCCTGTCACTTGCAGATAAATATTGTTAGCATTTAGGCATAATTGCTTTACAGCCTTTTACTTACGTTTATTTTTTATGCTTAAGATCTTGCCATACTTTCTATTTTTCATATTTAAATAGATATTTTTCTGTGCTGGTTTGAAGCTACCATGTACCCCAGAAAAGCCACCTTCTTTAATCCGCATTCAAAATTGCTGGGTGGGAGCATTTTGATTGTTCCCATGGAGATATGACCCACCCAGCTGTGGGCGATAACTTTTGATTACATGGTTTCCATGGAGCTATGTCTCCACCCATTCATGGTAGGGTTGCTTACTGGAGTCTGTTTAGAGGGAATCATTTTGGAAAAAGCTTTAAAGCCATCAAACTGACAGAGCCCACCCAGCCAGCGATGTATGAAGAAAATGCCCCCGGATAAGACGTTGAAGAAGCCTGGAGAGAAAGCTAGTAGAGGTAGCCACGTGCCTTTCTACCTGAGAGAGAAACCTCAAATATCATCGGCTTTCCTGAGCCAAGGTATCTTTCTCTGAATGCCTTAGTTTGGACATTTTTATAGCCTTACCTAAATTTGGACTTTTTAAGGGCCTTAGAACTGTAAACTTGCAACTTATTAAATTCCTCTTTTAAAAGCCATTCAATTTTAGGTATGTTGCATTCCACAGCTTTTACAAACTAAAACATTTCCCTTAACCATTCCAGCATTATTTTTACTGAGTACATAATATTTCATTGTTTGGGTATGCATCTTTCAGTTATTTATTATAAGCATATTAGAAATTTTTTACTTTATCCTTGATCCATCTTCAATTTATGTTATAGCACTACTTGTTTCCTCTTTTAATTGTCCAAATTCCATGCCCTTTTATTTTGGCAGTAGTGTTTTTGTTTCCATAATCTCTCTCTGTTATGTTGCTTTTCTATCCCGTTTTCACAGCTAACATAAAATCTTTTCCCCTTCTTTTTGATTAAGTTTAATGGAGCGTTATATATTTTATTTACAGTGATCTAAAAAGCTGGCCTCAGATTTACTTAATGATTTTACTGTTTAAATGTTGAAAAGTTATTTTTTTCTTATTCTTTTACTTCCATTTAAATCTATTTCCTTTCCCTTTTTTTTAGAGTTGCTTTTTTTCTGTAATAATTAAAGGAGTAGATGTTTATCTCTAAACAATAGAAATTTTTCACAAGGTGGTAAAAACAGAAAATTTCAATAATATTCCAAGTACTCACAACCCATATTTAGCAAATTAGATATTTTGTCATATTTTATGCAGATACGTTATTTATTTATTTTTTAAAATAGTTAAATGCCATTAATGTTGTTTTACTTTCCTACCTTCCCCAAAGTAAACCACTCCTAATGCCAAAGTGTATTATTCCCATGCACGCTTTAAAAAATTTACAACAAATATGTTATTATAATTGGTAGAGTATTAATTTACGTGTTTTGGAAATGTATACATAATAATATTTCCTGATTTTTCCATTAGTCTCTTATATTTAACATTATGCTTTTGTGATACAGCCATTTATACGTGTAAATATAGTTTATTCATTTAAGCTGTAATTTTTCTCAGCCTCAGCATTACTAATGTTTTGGGCTGGCTCCTTAATTGCAGGAAACTTAGCAACATCTCTAGGCTCTGCCCGGTGAGAAGATGCTTAACCTGGTGGTAACCATGGCAATGGCGCATCATTCACCCCCAGCTGTGACAATCAAAAACGTCTCTAGATGGCGCCAGGTTTGTCCCCTGGAAGGCAAAATTGCTCCTGGCTGAGAAACGTTGATTTACATTAAACATGCAGTAATACATTATAAGAAAGTTTTATTCATTCCCAGTTGATGAATAATTAGGCCATTTATAATTTTCAGTATTGCAAATGCTGCAAAGAACCATGTAGTGCACAGCTCCTGTGAACTTTGTCTAGAATGTTCTAATGTATATATCTAGCTGTGCATTTGCTGGGTTGTAAAGAACGTGCATCTTTAAATTTAAAATAGACAATTTAAATGATCGATAATTTGAAAATAGTTCAACCAATTTACACAATCATCCAGCAATGTATAAGTTTCATGCTGCTCCACATCTTTACCAATGATGTTTGATCATAATTTTAAAATTCGACCTTTCTGTTAGGTACAGATAACAACTCAGGATCATTTTCATTTCCATTGCCATGGTTACCGATGAGCGTGAGCCTCATTTCTTCATTTTATTAACCACTTTTGCTACCTGTTCTGTGAGTCGCCTGCTCATTTTCTCTGCCCAGTTTCAAATTAAGTTTAAAAAAACATTAATTGTGGAAGTTCTTCACTTTCTCAGGTTCTGCTGGCCATGTTAAAACCTTTGGTTTTTACCTGAGGTTTTTAAGTCAACTGAATTTATTGAAGTATGGTTGACAACAGACAATAAGCTATTCATAAAGTGTACAATTATAATTGTTGACATATTATTTTTACACCTGTAAAACCACTGCTACGCTCAAAGCAATGAACAGATCTTTCATCCCCAGATGTTTTCTTGTGCTCTTTTGTGGTTTGTCTTTCCCTTTCTTTTTCATTAACCACCCTCACCATTCCCAGCCAACCACTCATCTGTTTTCTGTGACTGAAGATTAATTTGCATTCTCTGGAATTTTATATAAATGGAAGCATACGATCGATATATAGTGTTCTTCAACTGGCTTCTCTCGTTCGGTGTAATTGGTTTGCGATTCGTCTATGCGTGCGCATGTATCAGTCATTCATTCCTTTTCTTTTTAAATACTCTTCCATGAATGGAGAGGCCATGGAGTGTTTATCCAGTCCCCTGCTGACGAACATTTGGATTGTTTGCAGATTTTGCCTATACAAATGAGTTATGAATATTCATGCAAAAGTTTTGTGTGACACAATGTTTCGTTTTACTAGCAGTGGACTGGCTGAGTTGTGTGGTATATGTACAACTTTGCAAAAAGTGCCCAAATGGCTTCCCTAGTGATGGTGATATTTTATATTCCCACCCACAGTGTGTGATTTGGTTTTGTCAGCCTTTTACATTCTAGCCATCTTATAAAGAGACTCTTTGTAAGGAGTCAAATATTTGTATTTTTTCTTTTATTATAAGTTTCTGACAGATATGATGAAAAATTCATTTTTCTATTTGGGCATACATGTTAAAATATATCCATATGCCATTGGTATGTATCTATTTAGCCCTTATAATCCTTTGAACTTTGTCCAATTTCATGATTAACCGAATGACAGCATTCTAGTAATATATTTATTTTAGAATTTGGAGAGAGTCAGGTATATAGATGTTCTCATTAATTTGAATTAATTGGAGGGGTGAAAACTTAGAAAGTAAGAAAGCATTGTAGAAGAGCATTAAATCAATGCTGGGAAATATGAACTGTATTTCTGAGTCTCACATTTATCTGTGACTTTAGAGGTGGCATGGCCTTTCTGAGTCTTATCTGAAAATTAAATGAATGTTCTTTTTTAATGTATTGTATACAATGATTTTCTTTATTATTTACATACTCCTTGCAACCGAGTTTATTTTATTTGTCAAAGCAAGTTTTTGTTACACAGGTTTAGTAAATATAAACTACAGTTTCCATCTTATCCAAATTAGTTTCAATTATCAATTAGGGGATGCAAGTGAATGTAACTTTCACAGTTCATGTAATTAATAATTATAATAAATTTATATGGTTCACAATTCTACCATGGAAGAGTATAAAAAATACTTTACCTTCTCTGAGAAAGTAAATTGACAAATTTCAAAGGCAAATGCAAAATATTTTCATTAATATTGATTGCTGCACAAATTTAAATATTAATGGTTCCATTTTCTTTGGGTTACCTGAAAGTATAATGTACTAGGAGGTATGACCTTGTAAAATATTAATATAGTTAAAAACTGAGTAGAAGTAAAAATATTGATGATACCGCTAACTAGACAGTGAAAATGCTTCCCGTGCTTTTATTTGCAAGTAGGTCATGTGTTGCATTTGTAACGCAAGTGTTCATCTGAACAGAGACAAATAGAAAACTGATTTTAAAAACCTGAAAACAAAATTATGTGGCTGTGTGTAAAATCCATGAAGAAAACAAATTCCTTGTGTTTTTATATTACAAATAGGCTTTCAGGTTTTCATATTAAATCACAGAAAGAACAACACCCATCTTTGTAGAAGTACTTCGTCTCATCTTCTTTTCATTTTTCAAAACTCAAATTTTGTCTTCCTTGTGGTATATGGAAGAAGTACCTTATTATTAATGTAGAATGCTATGAAGGGAAATTATGAGAATCATCTTGCTTCTGTTGTCAGAGCAGTTACTCAACTTCTCTTTGGTTTGCCCTTTTCCTTCTTCCAAAATAGCCTTCGGAAAAGATTGCTGCAGAGGTTTCTTCCTTGAGGCATGAGAAAGGAAGGAATAAGAGCAAAGGGGCCTCTTCTGAGCAGAGGCAGCTGCCATTAAAGAACTTTTCTGTAAGTATCTACATACAAGTAAATATCTGCTTTTATCTCACTGGCTACTTCTATTTGTAAAGGAAGCTGGGAAATGTAGGTTTTAAATGCAGTTTAAATGTGCAGTTCTATAGTAAAACAAAACAAAACATAACAAAAAGCATTCAAAGCGGAAGAAATACTTGGTTAGCAACTCGCCATCTCTGGCACAGTAGGAAGACTGTAACTGGGGAAAATTAATGGAAGATGTGCTAGATGAAATGTTAATGCACACTTGCCCCCAAATTAGAAGTTAAGGCAAATGTAATGAGGCAGGTTTTCATTTCTTTGCTTACCAAGTAAATGGACTATAAAAAGAGAGAACTATCCACATGATATTGTAACCAAGAAATCAGGATTTAAGGGATGATATTGATTACTGAATCATTATACAGATATTCCTGTTTGCTTTCTGGTATGTTGGAGCAGACATAGGAAAATTACTAAAATCTACAAATTGTAGTCCAGCTGCCTTGATCTCTGGTAATGGTTATACAGCCTTAGCTTCTGCCTCTGTGACTGTAAAAACTTTGTGACTAACCTTCATTTGTACCCAGTTATCCAGGCTTTCAGCTTTAAAGTCTTGTGATCACCAAAGACAGCTCCTAATGTTTATTAATGAAGGGTTTGGGTCAGCCCAGAACTAACCAGCCCCAGGTCCAAAGTTATCTTGGTAAACGAGACTGGATCTAACCAAGTGGACCCAGTGACACGTGTGGTATCCTCGACTTCAACCTACAAGTCCCCTGTGCCCCATTCTGCCATTTTCTTACTCATGTTCTAAGCGTGTCACCAATTCGCACAGGCTCTGTAATCAGGTCACCTCTAATTACAAAGCCACTGTGCTCATTATCCTAAACCCCACCCATCTTTTCTCTTATAAAACTATCGGAAAACAAAACAAAACAAAAAACTGTCAGAAGTACTGCAGTCTAGGGAGACAGATTTTGGGCCCCTAGGCCATCTTCTCTCCTCCTATGTGCCTAGAAATAACTTTTTCTCTCTTTGAAGATTCAGTGTCTCAGGAATTGGTTATTGAACATGTCAGACAAAATCATCCACGGCCTTTGGCCACTCACAATTGGGTGACCTCCTGAAGGGGTGCATGCCCGAGGCTCTGGCACCCCAGCAGAGCAGGTGAGCCAGGTGACTGCCGAGCATTTGGTGGCCACTGGACTGAATTGAGTCTAGAGACTCGGCCACTGGGCTTCTCGGTTCTGCCGGCTCTCCAGAGACTTTCAGCGCCTTGAAAAGCTTCAAAGAGAGAAACCATTTCCAGTTCCAAGTCCGGACGTCTGGCTGGGTGAGTGGGTCATGGGGCAAAAGTGGATCAGGGAGTAAATAGGAGGTTCAAGTCCTCTAGACCCACGCCTGGGTCACGCTTCAGAAAAACCCCCCTTGCCCTGAGCTTTACACCTTCTGATTATGGTACCATGCTGGAGGGGATGTGAGTCCCTGCCCTAATCCAACCATTAACTGGTGTTTAACAAGATGAAGTAGGCCTGTTTAAGGGCCCCCGCTGTGTTACCTAGGTATCGTTTAACTGTTAATCAGTGTGCTGAGTGTTCAGTGCCTGCCTACTTGTTGATTTGTTTCATGTGTGTTCTGTGCAGGGTTTGAGGTCCTCACCTAAATTGGTCTATTGAGTATATTCTTAAAATAGAAAAAAAAAAGAGTAATCCAACACTAATTGGTATTTAATGAAATTAAGAAGGACTGTTTAAGTGCTAGCCTGTGTGTTACCTGGTATGGCAAGAGTTAACGTTTGTTTAATTGTTTATGGGTGTGTTAAGTGTTTAATGCTTGTTTGTTAGTTGTTCAGTTCTGGCTAAGTGTTAATTGGTGTTTTACTTAAACATAATAAGTGTTAAGTGTCTGTTTCAATTTGTTGATTGGTAGGTCCCTGCTTCTGTATTGGTCAAGTGTTCCTAATTGGCTACTAATTACAAATTTTTTAAAAAGGGAAACTTTGGGCTGTATTGAAAAGTGAAAAGAGCTTGATGATGAGTATAAAAAAGGGTTTATTTCTGTAACATAATCTGGCCTCAAAATGATTTAAAATGAAAATACTACCATTACAGTTAAAATGAAAGATATTACAGTTAAAATTGTTCTGCAAAAAGTCAGAAATGGGATGAGATAATATATTCAATCCTTTAGTTGTCCCTCTCAGAAATATTACTGTGTTTTAGGTTTCTTGTGTAACTAACTTTCTATTTGTGTCTGTCTGCCTATTAAATGTGTATTCTCATACCTCCAGATGGTAATAGCAAATTAATAAAAAAAAAATCTTAGAGCGCTCTATTAGAACTGCTTAGAAATAATTAGCCATCTTATATAAACATATACATATATAAATTGGTACTTCTGAAGTAAAAGAGTAAAAAAGAGAAAAAATTCTCTGAATAGCAAGATTTGAACCCTTAGTTTTATAACTAATGTAAACCAACCTGGACATTAGAAAGAAACTGCTCCTGGAATTCCCTTAAGGCAGCAGAAAACTGCCAAAGGATTGCCTCTGGGAAAAAGCTAAGACCTTTTACCATTGTCCTGGTCACAGCTTTTGGTAAAATAAAATCTCAAAATTGGAAATAGTTAAAGAATGGCATAGGAACTCTCAAAATTCCATGGCCCTCACCTCAAACTTTCAAATTGAAGCTCAAAAGAAGCCTGGTTTCTTTCTGTCCACCTGTCTCTGCCCCAACACCTAACCACCTAAAGCAGTTCTGCATAGGGCAGGGCAAGGCACAGAAAGATGGGGGAGTGTGGTTTAGAATTCTGGAGATTAGAAATGCTACAAAATAAGCTATGTTTGTTAATATTATTTTTTCAAAAATACCTTTGTATTGGTAACTGTAATAATCAGATCTTATTAAAATACAAGTAGCCTTGGGATAGAAGCAACTGAATAACACCTAGTTACCAAATTTCAGTAAGTAAAATTAAAGAACTTTGAGGGATATGGAAAACTTTTTCTGGATTTAGGTTTGGGACAAATTAAACAATTGCAGTGTATTTGCCAGAACTTGATAGTCAATGTACTTTTAAAGTTTGTTTTGTGTGTGTGATTTTAAGATATTATGAAGACAAAGAGATTTTTTTCAAACTCCAACAAAAGGAATTTTATGGTAAATTTTGAATTGAACAAATGCAATTTTATTCTGCTTGGGTATGTTCTTAAATTTATACAAGCTTACTGACGAAATAAGCTAGCCTAATTAAATAAGATACATAAACTGAACAATGTACCTGGTAATACTTATATAAAACATATAAAATTAAGAATATGCTGATACTTCAAATGTACCCTATTTAAGAAATCAGTTAAGTTTAGTAAGAAATACAAATGGATTTTTTAATAAGCTTGACTACCTGCATTTCAAAGAATCTAGTTTTTGGTTACTTGGCCGTTACCTCAATATATGGAAGATGTGCTAGATCTTGGCCTGTTAATGTCAATCAGAATATTTCTGTTAGTAAATGCATCATAAATAATGAAAGTCTAACTCTTAGCTTCAAGAATTTATATTCTAGTTAGAATATACTTGTATAAGAGCATGGTATAAGACAGTACTAATGAAGGAATAAAAGTTCTGAAAGAATTTAAAAATTAGATAGATAAAAGATGACCTAAGAAGACCTCATAGAAGAGATGAGACTTATAAAACCTTTAAATAAGAAAGTAGCATTTAAATAGAGCACTGAACTAGTTTTTTTTAGAAGCCATTATTTGATTTTTCTGAACTAATATATTCTCAGTATCACTTAGCAGATGGAAATAATGTTATTGAAAATTTGAAGTTTTTTCCTAGATATAAATCCTTTAATAATAAAAAAGTTGCTTATTGGGGCCTTTCTGACTTCTGAAGGTAGGGCTGAATCAGACTGAGAGATTCTAGGCATATTGTAAATAATTATTTGTGTGTTCTGAGTAGTATATAGATGACTGGCTGTGTTCTAAATCCAAACATAAATTTCTTTCTTCTTCCATTATTTTGTAGTATCTCTGTCTCTTCCCTCTTCGTGAATACTGTTATTAGAAGGAAGTATGCAGGTTCAAAGCTTTGTGAATTTATTGTCAAATTTATTTCTGATTATGTGAAGTCTGGATAAATAAGAACTGTAGGTGGAATTGATTTGAAGGTGATAGAAAGTTTAAAGAAATAGATTTTGTTTGTTATAGTCATTGTTGACCATAAGCTCTGAATGAATGTAGAGAGTTGTAAAGAAGGGGTTTATGAAAGTGAATTCTTGTCTGTCAGTGCTGACCAGAATTTAATGTCTGTTTATCACATATTTCCAAAAAAGAAAGCTTGTGTGTCAAACCAGGTATTCATACAAAACTGAAGTTTAGTTTTCTCCTTGTTAAGATAACATTGATTGTTAGTCTGCTCTTAACGTAAAGTGTTTTAAAAAGTTTTGCTTAATCATCTGACTGCTCCGTCTAGAAAACAAAGATTTTACATCAGAATAGTATCCTTGTTAATGTTTTTGTTGGCATTATCATCCCTTATTTCAGAAAACAAGTCCTTATTGTTAAGGGAAAAACTGTACAAATAATTTTTTCTTTCACCTTGTATAAGTAAGGTGCTAAAATAGTTTGACCTATTGCATAAGAGGTGTTTGACAGTATTACAGTGGTTCGAAGAGATTTTCTGTGTTTTTGCCGGTTAAATTTGTATAGGTAAAATATATTATGCACATATTTAAAGACTGCATAAAATTCTTAAAAATTTGACAATGTTCTCACTGTCCGTGTTATATCCTGATATGATGTTGAGCGATAATATGGCATTGTTAGTTATGGTTTTAGTTATCTTAAAAAGTTACAGATCATAGAAACAGCCAAATTATCAGTGGCACAGTTTTGCTCTAATACTTCTCTAAAAGAATATGTGGTCATCTATAGGTCAGAGCTCCAGTTGTAACAAGGAAAAACTTTCAAAGAAAGGCAGGACAAATATATATATATAATGTTTTAACTATTAATTAACATAATTCTGGTAAATGCATAAAAGTGAAACAGAACAAAACCTCTGCTATGCTTTCTTAATATAAAACAACTGTCTGATGTTTTTATTTCTGAAACACTTAAAAATCCTTACAAAAATTAGAGCTTAGATTGTAAACTTTAACTGTTATTTTTAAATTCTGATATGCTTTGCTCTTTTAATAACCTAGTACTTCCCTGGAACGTTAAGTATCTGTGTGATACCTGAGGCAGATTTAGTTCTTCAGCTCTGAAAGGCAGCATAAGTCCATACAGTAACCTTTAAAAAAACAAAACTGAAAGAGATCAAACTTCAATTAAAGATATGATGAAATGAGCTGGTTAAAACTAAGGTAAATCAATATACGAGGTAAAGAAAATAATGTCTGTATTTTAAAGCTTTAACTTATGTCTGAGACAAAAAGGAAAATGTTTATTTTGTTCCAAATTTAAATTTTTATGTAGAACATTATCTAATCTGTTTGGTCAGTTAATTTAAACACCCTAATTCAGTTTTATTTGATATAGAACCAAGAATAAGGGATAAAATCTTACTATTCTGTACAAGTTAATGTTATACCATGATGCATTTCAGAGTATTTTGGGCAGAAAACAAAAAGTGTTTGCAAAGTCCCTTGAGGGACTGGGAAAAATAGAGCTACTAAACTTCCTTACCTGGGAAATTCCTGATATTTTCTTAAGCAAGAGGGGCCCCCAATTTAATAAGCCAAGGCCTCAATTTTGAGGCTTGCCTTTATGAGGTTTATTTCTGTAATAGCAAATTGAACATATTTGTATTAGTGCCTAAGAGTCATCTCTAGAAAATCTCTGCTACTACTCAAATGTGGTCTCTCTCTCTCTAAGCCAAACTCCCCAGGGGCGTAAGCCTGGCCCTGGCATCATGGACTATAACTGGCCCTGTCATTGTGGGACATAACTGGCCCTAGTATCATGGGACATAACAGGCCTTAGCATGGGGAGACCTAAGTCCCAAGGATGAGCTTGGCCCTGGCATCATGGATTAGTTGACCAAAGGTGGGGAAAATAGAGTTTCAACAGCTAAGAGATTTCAAATTGAATAGAGATATCATTCTGAAAGCTACTCTTATGCAAGTTTCAGCCAAATATCGCAAACCTCAACCAACAGTATTTCTGAAAACCCTAAAAGATAGTCTATGCCTTATAAAATTTTACTTAAAATTCTGTTTTTCAGAGACTTGAAGCCTCCAGAGTATTTCAAAGCCAGAAAAGCTCTGAAACCCAGAGATACTGGACACTCCGAGAACAGCAACCAATTTCATCATATCATCCCTTTACCCCTTAATAACAGCACCCCTTTTCAACTCTGAAGCAGTTAGAGTCATTACTGAGATATCCGTCAAGATTGAGAGATAATTATCAAATGAGGGAAGAATCGTAACTGAGAAATCAGGGTTTAAAGAATGATTTTTATTGCTGAATTGTTATATAGATATCCCTTTTTTGCTTTCTGGTATATTGGAGTAGACACAAGGAAATTCCTGAAATCTCTGAATTGTAACCCAGCTGCCTTGATCTCTGATAATGATTGCCCTTATGATAGTAAAATCCTTGTGACTAACCTTCATTTGTACCCAGTTATCCAGCTTTTCAATTTAGAAGTTTGTGATCACTAAAGTCAGACCCTAATGTTTATGAATGGTCTTAGGTCAGCCCAGAACAAACCCATCCCAAGTCCAAAGTTATCTTGATGACCGAAACTGGATCTAACTAAGTTTGGGTAGATTCGGGGTACTATTCTAGAGGATCTACCAAGTTTGGGTGGATTTGGGGTGCAACTCTAGAGGTCGCTCTTACACAAGCTTCAGTTGGATGTTGCTGCCTACCATAGCCTGCTGGACCATGGCCAGGGCCATTCCTGCCGATTCTTCCTGAAGAGCACCAGGGCATTACACAGGCTTCTGTGGTGGGTCCATGCACTAGGGCAACCTGCCAGGGGCCTGTGGCCTCTGGATGGGGCCATGGACCAGATAGGTCCTGAGGTGCAGGGGCCTGGCCTCTCCAGGACATTGATTAGTTCCAACCCCCATCCCATGTTATCAGCAGCCCCTTCCGACATGAAAGGGTTGGAGTAGGCATGGCCCAGTTACCCTGGGAAATCAGAGGGGGATCAAGGGTGACGGTGGAGCTGTGCAGAGAGGGTAGAGTTTGGCAGATGAGTACAATTGCTGAATCATTACATTGATATTTCTTTTGGTCTCCAGTGTCTCGGAGCAGCTGGAGGTAAAGACTTAGAACTGTTGGGATCATGGCCCCTGCCAGGCTCTGAAATCTGTTCTACAACTAGTTGTTGCGATGTGTGGTGAAATTTATTGCTTTTTTGTATGTATGCTATTTTCACAGGAAGGAAAGAGAGGGGTTGATTGTGAAGATAGTGGCACAGCTATATGATGGTTTTCTGGATCATTGATTGTGCACTTTAGATGACTGCATGGTGTGTGAAATGGGGTATATATCAATAAAATATTAGTAATTAAAACAAAAGAAATAAAAAAACCTATGATTGAGACAGCAACCTCAATATACTGTTATGTGAAGAAAAGTAGTATTTCTATCGCTTCACACTTCTGTTTCTGGAGAGCAGTGAGGACAAATTCTTCTGTTGGATAATCAGCTACCATAGCTAAGGACGGATTTGTCTTTTTTTTCCCCTCTGGCCAAGTCCTAAAAGATGATCATTCATCTACATTGAATTGCAAGGTCATGCTAACCGTCCACTGCAAAGACACATGGAATGGCTTTATATGTTGATGCTGTGGTTCATTTGATGTATAGGTTCTTCTTCAAATTCTGAGATTATAGATGTTATTAAAGTCAAGGTAGTACAAGAAACAAACAAACAAAACACTGGAAAGCTGCTGCAGTAACAAAGGTTAGCAGGACTAAAATTCAGGTTGGGGTCTAGAGAGGAGTGAGCTCACCTATATTAGCTACTGAAGTTAAGTGTTAGTTAATCTGATGAGTTATCTGCTTTACTTCTACATATATAGCCAACAGAATCACGTGGGCCTGTGCACCAAGAGACAAACCTATGCGTGTGCACAGCAGTCTTGTAAATAACAGGCAGGAAACTGGAAATGCTCATGCATGGTAGAATGGGTAATTAAACAACATTCATACCACAGAATACCGTATAGCAATAAAAGTAATAAATCATGACTATATATAGTAGCAAGGATAAATCTTACATAGTATGATTATATTCATTTAAAAAAAATGCTAAATAGAATCTATGATGTTGGAAGTCAGGATAATAGATACATTTGAGGAGGGAGAGGAAATGGTAATTAGGAGGATGAATGAAGGCGGCTTTTCAGATGTTGGTAACATCCAGGTTAGTGATTCCCTCAGCGGTGGAGCAGGTGCATTTATTGTGTGATAATTCACTTAACTGACCATTCATGATTTCATACCTTTCTGAATGTGGATTGTACCTTAATAAATAAAATGGCAGAGAAGTGATATCTTAAAGTAATGAATAAAAAAATTGAACCTTGAATTTTATATTTAGCCTTATTTACATTCAAATATTACTGCATAATAAAAGTATTTACAGGCACACAAAGCCCACAGTGCAAACCCCTTGGAAGGCAATTTTCAAAAAACTTACTGAAAGTACTGCCTGGAATTATGAGTGCTCAAATATCTTGATTATGTTTATTATTTTACAAAACAAATTAGTAAACAAAGGAAATGAGATGAAGATCAAATAAAAGAAATAAAGATAATATATATTCCTAGTCATTTGGAACTATAATTGTAGACATTAGAAAATGAGGTTTTGGGAGACTAAAAAAACATAAAGGTGAGTAAAGAATATTTGTTAGAAAATATAGATATTTATATTTTTGTAATCAATGTAATTAAATAAATATGACTATACATTTATGTTTGATAGCTACCATAAGAAAAAAATAGTATTTATAAGTATTAAGCCAACAGAAAATAACTTTATCCACTAGAAACTGGAAAAGAAGAATAAAAGAATGAATATGAAAGAACACAAACATGAACATAACATGAGATCATTAAAACTTATCAATATTACATTATTAGAATAAATGTAAAAAGGCAATGCACCAGTTAAAAGATAGTCCCCTGAACAAATGAAATCAAGCTCCAACAATATGTTTCTATATGAAACAGAAATTTTGAAAATAAATGCAGTCTTAGCACCTCAAAATACAGATATTCTAGGCAATAATAACAAAAAGGAACACACTGATTAAAAAATACAAGAAGTGGATCCTTTGATCACAAACATATATGCACCTCAAAACGCAGCCTCAAATTACCTAACATCTAATAGAACTGCAAGAAGTAAATAAATAAAATGATAAATCAGAAAATAGAAAACAATTAGCAAAGATGGGAAGAATTGCATGCCTAAAAGGTGATAATTAGGGCAATAAAACTGTAAGAGAACAGAGGGGAGTATTTTTATGAACTAAAGATAGGGAAGGATTTCTTAGTCAGCCTTAGATAGGGAAGGATTTCTTAGCCTTAGCAAGAAGTACTAACTGTAAAAGGAAAAAAAAAAAAGATAAATTGGGCTCCATAAAAATGAAAATATTTTGCTTTTCAAAGGACACCATTAAAGAAATAGTAATTCACGTGTGACTGGGGAAAAACACATTCACACAAACAGCTTGCCCAATCCTAATCCATCGTCAAATCCTTTAGGTTTAGCTTCCAACACACATTGAGCCCCAGTGGTTCTCTCCATTTCTACTAAGACTAAAACTAAGATTAAGATTTAGACTGGCTGCCAGTGTTGGGGGAAAATGTATCTGTACTTTGCAATATTTATTGACAGGTCTAATAATTAACAGAGGAAGACCGCTCATTCAGATGGGCTCAGGAACCATGGAATTATGGAATAGTCTATTGATTTAAAAGGAATCATAGAGGTAACATATAATTGAGAAGATAATTTCCATGCATTGAAAATACTGTTCATCTTTGCTAAGAAAATTATTTTGCAACTTCTGATTTTAGCTTGAGATTTATAGGCAAAAACAAAAGATGAATTTGTTCCTGATTTGTTAAGATTCAAATGACAATATGGCAGTTCCCACTGTAGGATAGACAGCTTCAGAAGCAGGAGAACTGTTTCTGTTTAGTTTCAATTTTCTTGTTTAGTCAGTAGTACCTGGAAGGATGTTCCTACTGGCGTGAGGGAGGTTATATCACCAATTTGGGCTCTTATTTCTCACTTAGATATGAGTTGACATCAGGAAAAACTAAGAAAATTAGTGCGAAACACTTGAAAGATTTGAAAGTGACTATAAAGATTAAATAACCATTCAACATGAATATTAAAGCTGTCATATAAGACACTCCAACAGATGCAAAAAACAATAAATTGTGCATATTACAAGTGAAAGGCTAGTCTAAACACCATGGTGGAACTTGTCTCTGCTTCGTTATTCTCGTATCCGAACAACAACAAAACACCCTTTTCTTAATTTTTTTGTACAAGTAGTTGGCATAATTAGCATGAATGCATGATTGGTTCTCAGCATTTTATTTTGAAATCCTGTTCCTTTTTTTTCATTCATTAATTTTCAACTTGATTTTCTTTGTTGAGGTTTTCCTTTTGTGTTAATTTTTTTTTACCCTCCTTTGATTGAGTGGTTGGGCTGGTTTGAAAATATTATGTATCCCTGAAAAGCCATGTTTTAATCATGATTAAATCTTGTGAGAGCAGCCTATTCTTTTAATCCTGACTCAATACTGTAGGTTGGAATCTTTTGATTAGATTTTCTCCAGGGAGATGTGACACACCCGATTGTGGGTATTAACTTTGATTACCTGGAGATGTGGCTCTACCCATTCCAGGTGGGTCTTGACTAGCTTTCTGGAATTCTTTAAAGAGGAAGCATTATGGAGTGAGCCAGAAATGTCAGAAACGACAGAAAGGACAGAGCCTAAAGAAGCGACAGACGCTTCAGAGCTGACAGAAACGTCACAACAGAGCTGACGAGAGCTGACACATGGAGAACAGAGACACAGATGTTTGTAGATGCGTGGAGCCCAGCAGACGTCGCCACGAGATGTTAAGCAAGCCAGAACCTGGAGAGAGCCAAGGGAAGCCAAGAGATGAAAGCCAGCCCTAGAGAAGTAAAGTGAGGAACCCCCATAGGAACAGAGACTGAAAGCAACAGAGCCCGGGAGCACGGGACCAGTGTACCTTCCCAGCTGACAGAGGTGCTGCCAATGCATTGGCCTTTCTTGAATTAAGGTATCTTTACCTGGATGCCTTAGTTTGAACATTTCAACAGCCCAGTTACAGCAGCCACTCTAATTCTCCCACAGAGGTGTATTCATCTGAATTTTAAGTACAGTACAGTCTTGGAGACAAGAAATAAACGAAATTTCTAGAGTGTAGACAGAATTGTGTTTTTAAATTCATGTTTTAATAAAGAATGCTGGGGCTCTAAGCCTATCATAATAAAGGATCTGGTTTCTTATTTTGTTTTTTTTTAAGAGGTAAATTTGTGAATTTAATATGTTTGTTGAAATCCACATTAGGCATGATCTTCTTCATGTCAATAAATGGAAACACCATCTATCTACCAGTTTCTCAGTCCAAAATTCTTAGTGTCATTCTTCATTTTTCTCTTTCTGTCAGTTATTTTTACCTTCAGTCTGTAAGTAAATTTCATTGGCTCTGCCCTTAGAATATCTAAGTTATAACCACCCCTCATCATGAGATTCTTTCCAACCTAGACCAGGATACTGAAGCTCTACTATGAGTTACTATAATGGCCTCTTCCTGGTCTCACTGCTTCCCTAAAATTAATTCTTCACATGAAGTAGCCAGAGAGAGCCTTTTAAAACATGTCAGATCATGTTACCCATTTCCTTAAAACCCTCCATTGGCTCCCCATCTCACTTGGAGCAAAAGCCAAAGACCCCACAGTGGCCTACAAGCCCGTTGTGATCTGACCCGACCTCCTTTCTGGCTTCATGCTGGAAACCATTCTCTTATTCCTTCTGTTCTAGCCATACCTGACTCCCTTGCTGTTTCTTGAATTCATGAAGGACTCAAGGCCTTTGTGAGTGCTGTTCCTTCTGCTTGCAATGTTTTCCCTCCATCTTTGCATGGTTCCCTTCTTTTCACTTCAGGCCTCTCTTTAAATTGCATCTTATCAGAAAGGCTTATCTTGTGTATCTCATATAAAATGCCACTCACTCCTGGTACTCTCTCTCCCTCTATTCCATAGCATTTATCCCCACCTATCATGTATTCATTAAAAATATTTTTTTCTGCCTCTTTCTGTTAGAATGTAAGCCATAAGGAAACAATGATTTTTCTTTCATATTTGTTGCTTTATCCATAGTGCCTACCCAGAACCATGCTGTATTAGTTAGGGTTCTCTAGAGAAACAGAATCAACAGGGAACACTCACAAATATAAAATTTGTAAAGATGTTTCACATGACTGCGGGAATGCAGAGTCCAAAATCCACAGGGCAGGTTGTGAAGCCGATGACTCCGATGGAAGGTCTGGACGAACTCCACAGGAGAGGCTTGCCAGGTGAAGCAGGAATAGAGCCTGTCTCTTCTGAATCCTCCTTAAAAGGCTTCCTGTGATTAGATTAAGCATCGCTCATTGCAGAACGCACTCCTCTTTGGCTGATTACAAATGGAATCAGCTGTGGATGTAGCTGACATGATCATGATTTAATTCTATGGGATGTCCTCATTGCAACGGACAGGCCAGCACTTGCCCAACCAGACAAACAGGTACCGCCACTTGGCCAAGCTGATACATGAACCTGACCATGACACATGCCTACTATATAATAAACAAAAAATAAATCTACACGTAATAAATTACTGAAGAAGTCCCATTATTCCTGCTATCACTGGGCAACAAAAGTAAACAGAAAGTCTGACTCTCTCAATGTATTTTAATAGGATACTAATTCTGATACCAATAAGACCATTTACTTATCAATTAATCATCTTGCTGCTGATTGCTATGCCCGAGATTTCTGATTGTGAGCTTGCCCAGGGCTATGGGTTGTATTTGCAATGTTCTGTGCTCTATTCAACTAAAATGGCATTCTGTGAAAATAGTTTTCAGCTTTAACTTTGCAAATGTGCAAATGATCTTAGCAACATTCTTGTGAGTTTCTAAATAATAACCTCTCTTCTTGGCTTCAAAATTAGTCTTAAAATAGGTTTACCTTCTTGTCATCCAAAAAGCATTAAACTGTCATCATGCTTTTTAAAAGCAAGGCAGTATTTTTCTTTGCTTTGCATGCCAGGAAATGTTAAAACAGTTCAATAAATCCACATTTGTTTTTTTGTGTCTTCCTACATATTGGAGTAAACTACAGGATCTTCTTATAAGGTTACGTTTTAAAGAACTAAGAGTTTTAAATCATGTCCTTATTGTAATACCATGTGCTTGTTTTGGGTATATGGAGGGGAGTGATGGAAGGGGCAAAGTAGGAATGTAGGAAGGATTGTTATAAATTTTATTAAATGAATATAATATTTTAGATCAGGTGGTAAGATAGAGTTCACACTTTCTTGCTTCCCTTTATCTTCCAAGGAGGTGTATATATTTAACTTCCAGGGTTGGTTCAGTAGGCTAAATTATGTACCCGAGAAAAAAAACTTCTCCATCTATCCCTGTGGGTATAAATAGGACCTTTTGACGTTATTTTTAGTTAAGTTGTGACCAACTTGATCCTATTAGTGGCAGCTTTATGAAGAGGAAGCCACGTGGAGGAGTAGAAGCTGGAAGTCAGTCGACCCAGAAGAGAGAGGGGAGAACATCACCATGTGATGGGAAAGCTAAGTAACCTGAGGTTTGCTGGCCAACCAGAAGTTACCTACCATGGAAGAAACAAGCCTTCCAGCCTCTGAAACCGTGAAACAACAAAATTCCTGTTGTTTAAGCCTATCCATTGTGTGATATTTAGCAAAGCAGCCAGGATACTAAGACAGTTGGATATTTACACTCTTTATTTACAGAATTTTCACACTGTTGATAACAGTTATGATTATTCATTTGGATTGACAGCATTCTAGAATGTTCCAAAACAGACCCAATTAGAGTTGGTCAGACCTGGATTTTTTTTATTGCCTCCTTCATCTCTTTCTACCTCTGTTCTAATTGGCAAGTTATTTAACTTTTTGAGCTGTATTTCTGACATCTATAAAATGGGAGTAAGAGTAGACATTTCACAGAGATACTAGGAAGCTCAGATAAAGATGTTTGCTAAGCACTCACTTAGCAAACGGCCTGATGGACACGTACTGGTTGCAGAACGCACGTGTGCCATCTCTGGCAGCACCCAGGTCTGATGGAAAGGCACTGCCCCTGGCAGGAGGCCCCATTCCCACCCCAGTGTTCCAGTTGCTTTGCAGTGCATCATGATTTCGACCACTTGAATGGCCCAGGACATTGGGCTGGGACGGTCGAGCCTTAGCCTTCTTGAAGATTGCTTACTAACGCTGCCACTGCTTTTGTCTCAGTAACTAATGGTGATACAAGAAAGTCCTCCCAAGTTCCCTTGTGATTAGCCACCTAATCACAGCACGAGGCGACCCTCAATGATAAGCAGATTCTCTCAGGTGGGTTACAGGCTCCCTCACTGACATTCAGTCATGACAATATTCTGACTTGGTTTGTGATTCATGATCATAAAAGTCATATACCACTGCTAAATCACCCATGACTAGTGTCCACTCTTAATATAACTTAGCAACTTTCTTGAATTTTTTGAACTAATTTCCAAGTCTAGATAATATCTAATTGAACATCTTGTAATAATTTGAGAATAATGGAATAGTAGAGTCTTCCTTGTCTGGAGCTTGGCATTTCAGTTGGTGTGAATAACTCCCTTGATGAATAGACTGCATTTCTGTTCCTGAACTGATTCAGTTGTCTATCTAGCACTCTATATATTCCCACAATGTGTGTTAAGGCAGGCATTCCTCAGGCTCTCTTCCTCACTCCCACCCTTAAACCACCATCATGATTAGGTTCTCCAAATCCGAATGTGATTGCTTCACTCACAGCCTAAATAATCTCCATCAGTTCACCATTGCCTTTTGGAAGGATTTTCAAATGCATTATTATGACATCAAAAAGGTAGTCTTTCTGCTCTTTGCAACTTAAACTCCAGCTATATACTAAAATCTTCACCTGTCCCAGCAAATAACCTGTCTTTTTATCTCTACTGGCGTAAATGCTGTGACTTTTGCCTAGGATTGTCCTTCTCTTTTCTACTCTTTCCTTAAGACAAAGTTCCCCACTCATTTCTGGAGAGAAATAATGTTCACAGCGCTGGTGTTCTGATGGCACAATATTTGTGCTTCTATAGAGCTTTTCGCATAGTATGCTGTGTTTTATCTCAGCGTGATAAAAGTGAGAGAGGAGGGGAAGGGAGATAAGGATAGAGGGACATGCTGTGGTATGGAAGAGAGAAGAGTGTGGGGAAGGAAAGAAAGAAAAAGAGAAAACACCCTCACACGAATCTTGGTGTACAAAAGGATGAGTATTGTCATTCTCAAAGTAGGGTCTGCAGGATTAATTTATTACAGCTTCCTTGAATGCCAATTTTTCCTTTGGATTTGATTTTAAAATGTTTTATAGGTAATCTTACCATGAATTTCAGGAGAATGTTCAAATGTGAATGAAAAGTTATGATAGTCAAATTAGTTTTGTGCTTACCCAGATGTTTTCAGGCTAAGCTTATCATCTCCTTGTCTAAACTTTGTCCCGTGTGTTTGCCCTTGCCTTCTAATAAGGTTAGTTATGTTTAAATGGTTGAAAACAATAGTTTATCTGAGTGGTCAACATAAGATATATTCATACATTTTAAAAGGTACAAAATACTATGAAAAGAGAGATGAAAATATATGAGACATGAGAGGGGAAAAAGAGCTATTCCTTTTTAATTGGGGAATTGCTAATAATGGAATTGCTAATAATGGAAGTAGTGTTTGAAGTTGCTCTGGAAGGATGAGTAGAGTTAGATAAATGGAAGAAATGGACCACGCCAGTTAGGATCCTCTGAAAGGCAGATGCCGACATACGGTTACGCATTCTAGAGATTTATTGTGGGAAATGCCTTTGCTAATACAAGGTGTAGGGAGGGAGGGACTTCAGACCACAATGCAGGTCTGTCACTTTTGAAAAGAGAGAGGGAAGGAAGGAAGCGCTTCAGAGCGCAGCTTAGCTCTGAGACAGTCTCACCCGTGATGATGTCGGTTCACCTCTTAAAGAAATCTGACCAGCACATTTCCATGGCTGCCCCGGGATGTAAAGGTTTTCCAGGCATAGAGAGAGGAATTACAAGATGTCTGTGACAAATGGCCTGGTCAGATTGTGTGGAATGTAGTATATAGAGGAAAAGTTCTGGTGGGAATGAATTTGGAAAGGTAGCATGACACCAGAAGGCAATCAACTGGGGAGTTGAGGTTTAAAATCTTTCATAATAATTCATTAAAAGTTCAATTTTTTTTTAAATGGGTGATGCTGTTTTTGACCTCTAGAAGAATATTGCCAAAATCCACAAGATCAATTCCAGGTGGGAGACTCAGTGCTGTTCCAGGTTTATCTCTAGAGCTCCAGACATGCAGATGAGGTTTGAATTATCCATTATGGAATGAGAATTGAAGTTGTGAAGCTGAGTGGCATTTCCCACAGAGAGCTTAGAAAGAAGAAAAGGACCAAAGGACTATCCTTGGAGGATGTGTGTTTAATTGTTAGAAATGATAATTTATGTGTCAAGGAATCTTAGTTCTTAATTCTTATTTTTAAGACTGTATACTTTTTCCCCTTAATATATAAGATCAAATTTTCAGCCAGAATTTTTTAAGTGGGCACATAAGGAAAATGATATTTTAGCACAGTTTAAAATCATAAAATGACAAATGTGCAAATACATTTATTTCTATTTTATTCTATTTTATTTTTATTTCGTTTCTTCTCTTGAACGTAACAATAAGACAAATGGGTGAAAATGAACAGGGCATCCAGTGCAGCTTTATAATTGATTTTAAAGATAGATATAATTATGCATATCTAGATGGCACCTTTAATTAAAAATCATTATCAATTACTGTTATTCAAGAGCATACTAGGTATTTAGAACATCAATAAAAATGTTGGTGAGTATGGGGATGTGAGGGTAGTTCGGTGGTAGAATTCTTCCCTGCCAAGGGCGATTCCCAGCCCTTGAACTTCCCCCCAGACAAAAAAACAAACAAAAACAAATGTGCAAAAATTTAACAAATGGTGCTGCAAAATAACGGGATACTTACGTGGGAAAAAGAACGAAATGTGACCCCACCATATAGCATACAAAAAAAAAATGTGGGTGAGGAAATAAGAATAACTTATTTTTTGGCACTGATTTTTCTCAAACTTATACTACATTTATATTGTATAATATAATGTGTGTAATAATATAATGTGTATAATAACTCAGTGTGTGGATGTTTGTCCCCCACCTACCCCCTGATCCTTTGGGATTATCACAAAACCTCCTCATTTTGAAATGTTTCTTTGTGATTTTTTTTTTTTTGCTTATTCCTTCTAATCTCACCCTGATATTTTGCAGTTTTTGAGTAATTAATACTCACATAACTGTATTTTTCATCTAGAAAGCCCTGATTGAGGCACCTTTTAGGGAGGAATTCTTTCAGTTTGAAAGCCTTACTCTGATCTGGTAAATATGAAATTTCTTTGCAGACTTTGGGTGAAATAATGAAAAAATGGCACTTAAAACAAAAGTGTAAAGGACTTGAGGTTTACGCTGAGGTCAGTAAACTTACAAAGCTGATGATGAGGGTTGAGTTGGCCAAATCTCAGACCAAACAGTTTGGATCTAAGGTAAATAATTCTCATCTGGCTTTGGCATGGAGTTCTCACCAACTGAAGGGGATATCGAACTTCACCGTGGGAAGCTACAGCAGCCTTGTTTATTGCTGTAGAGTTGGGCCACTTAGAAAAATTGATCTTACTTCCTAGAAAATCAAATCTAACACTCTCACCTGCAGAGAGGAAGGGTTTCAGGAATAGCTGAAGTGAATTCCTTGTTTGAATAAAGGGAACCTAATACTTAATTTCCTGGTTGACTTGAGATGAGCAGTTAAAATCCATCCAATATGCAGACTGTTGTCCATGGCTGCAAAACGTGATTGCATTAATATTGGAAATATTACTATAGTTTGATATGATTGCTGAAATTTTTTTAAGAAGTTCTCAGGTTTAAGTCAAAATCCTTTGGGGTGGGCCATGGTGGCTCAGCAGGCAGAGTTCTCTTCTGCCATGCCGGAGACTTGGGTTCAATTCCCGGCGCCTGCCTATGCAAAAAAAAAAACAAAGAACAAAAATCAAAAAAACTCTTTGTAGGCTCTTTTCTCTCAGTCTAGCTGAACTGTCTGATTAAAAATGTCAAGCCCCAAGTCCTGGTGTTGAATGAACAGGAGATTACACGTCTGCAGAAAGCTTTAGTTTCCTGGATCAAGATGCTTTAACCAGCTATCCCCTATTCCATAATATATGGCGCTTTCATTACAGGCCAAGCAAAGGCTAGTGTTGAGATTGGTCCTGAACAATAATCACAAGACTTATTTTTCTCTTCCTTTAGGAATTTCATTATTCAGAATGACTGGAAACGATGCATTATTTTTTCTCCACTTGAGCAGTGTCTTTGAAGATTGAGATCTATAAATTAAGAGATCTCAAAATTATAATTTTTAGTATATCAAACAAAATAACCTTCTGAAAATTTGATTAGGCAAGGCACCCAGAAAAGGAAAACAAGAAGTGTTAAAAATTACTAATATGGCTCACTTTAGCAAATGTTTTTGAAATCACTTTAGCGAGAAGACAAAAGAGAAACCAGGTTGACTAGTGAAAAACCGATGTTAGTTGAGTCAATGGCTCAGAGGTGGCTTCTCATGGAAGCAAATTATTGAATGGAAAGAGAAGAGAATCGATGAAATGCTCACTGAAGACCTGTTTAGGAATGAAAGCCTCATGGAAATGGAAACAGTCTGATGGCTACTGTTACTTATATTTTCAATTCTATAATAACTGTATTCTGAATTCAGGCAGTTGTTACTGTCTCTTCAGGCTGTTCTTGCTGTTTCTTCCACAGCGACTGAGATGAGGCAGACAGATCACCTTAATTTCTTGTGTTGCTTCTACATTCAATCCATCAGCAAGTTCTGTTTGCTACCTCACAGTATGTTCCGGACCTGTCCATGGCTCCCCATCTGCATTGCTAACACCTGTGTGAGCAGCATTCTCTTTCGTCTGGATGCTTGCAATGGCCTTCTGACTTTCCTCCCCTCTCCCACTGGCCCCTAAATTTTGCCTCTACATGGCAGTCTTATTAGGATCTAATCAAATCATGGTCCTGATAGGAACTCTTCAGAGATACGCTGAAGTTGAAACCCATGTCTTGTCACATCTTACAAGACCCCTCCATGCTCTATGCCCATCCCTCTGGCCTCCTCTCCTACCATTTCTCCCCTTGCTTACTTTTCTGCAGTTAAGAGGCCCTCCAGATTGCCCTGGACATGCGAGAACAACTCCCCTTGCAGAGTATTCATTTATACTTGCTTTCTGCTCACCTGGAATGATCTTCCCTCCAGATCTTTACATGCCTTACTCCTTCTCATAATTCCGGTTTCTACTTAAATGTCACCTCCTTGGAGCCCCCCGCCCCCCTGCCCCCAGCATTTTCTGTCTAATCCTTTGCCCTGCATTATTTTTCTTTTTGTCACTTATCACTACATTACACTTCATTGTCTATCCAGTTGTTTGCAACAATATGAACTCCACATCAGGAAGGAGTTTGTTCCTAGCTGTACTGTCAACACCTAAGATAAGACCTGAAACGAGCAGGTATTCAATATGTATTCATTCAGTGATTGAAAGGATGAATGAATGAGGGTAACGGGTTTTCATATCTTTATATGAATTTTCAAATTCTTCCATAAAAAAATCACCATCAGAAAAAAATGGTAATGTGTCAAGTGGTATTATTGGTGATAAATAACTACCACAAATATGATGCTTAAACCTGAGGACAGAGGTAAATAAAATAATTCAGACCGTCTGCTTCAATGGAGGCTCTTCCTTAACCCATATCTTCTTGCTTATTGTGGCCTGAAAACCCAGGCTATGCCAGCAGTTTAGATATGCACAACTTTGACCTTTCTTCCATGCAACCACTGGGTATTTCTGATGTGGGTTTTGCTGTAACTGCTGCTGCTGTGGTTCTTATTAGAGAGCTTGATTTGATTGCACACATCAGCAGTTATCCCAAAAGACTTCAAAAATGTTAAAAAAAAAAAAGTGTTGATAAATATTTTAGGTGTTCAACTAGTTCTTATTGGCTATATGAGCAATATAATGTAGTGATAAAGCACAAATACTTTGGAGACAGACCTGGGTTGATTCCTCATTCAAATTACTTTCTATGCTTCAGATTTATCATGTATGAAATAGAAATAATCGTGATGATAATAAATGCCTATATGCATTCCCCAATGGGTTCTTGTAAGGGCTAAATGAGTTAATAAATATAAAATCCTTAAAACAATTCTCGGCACAACGTGGGCATTTGAAATGTTAATTGTGTGTGTCTTGTTTTATAAACTTCCCTTTTATAAACACAGAATCATTTCTGTGTTCTGTGAGATAGGAGATGCGGCATTAATGGCTACACCAGAGGACAAAGGCTGGGAAAAACTGTCTTTGCTCTATTTATGTGGGATCATGCATCTGTTGTTTCAATTTCGACAAATATCGTTAAGGCTGCAGATGTGGCATAACTTGGGAACACAATCACAGCTTCCAGGGAGTGTGTGGTTGTGGGGTGAAGAGTGACAGCACTTTCCCTTTCTGTAGGCTGGAGTGCGAGTGGACACTATGGAAACCCGCAACGCTTTGGGGGCGTCATCAGTTTGCCTGTTTCAGTCAGACAACTTGCCAATTTGGTAATAATTGCAGTGAAACAGTTATGTTCATTGTTTTTCCATTGTTTCTTTTGACCTATGCATGTTGATCTCGTGATAATCAATATAAACAGATGGGGCGTTTTGGAATATATCGGAGGAAACATTAGCACAGGAATGAGGAGATTCGGATCTATGTCATCCTTGTGTTTAAGTTTTACAATAAATCTCAAATGTGATTCTGGCCATCTATTTTAAAGATTATGAGACATTGGTTTGTTGATTTGGCTCTCTTTAGGATCTAACAATGGAAATTTTATCCCCAAATGTTGTGGTATCAGTAACAAAGTATGTTTGTATGCCTGCATGCCTACATTTGTGTGTGTATGTGTGTGTGTGTGTGTGTGTGTGTGTGTGTGTATGGTGAGGGTATTTAAATAAACAATGGCAAAGACCTTGGTTTAGGAAACAGAATTAAGATTAGGAGTTCTATGAGTTGGATGAGTTAGTCATAGGACGTGGTAATGGTGAATGCAGGTTTATAACTCTCCATGAGACTGGCTATGCAGGAAACATCATAGCTATTTTTCATTTTAATTCTTTCTTTAAGTCTGGCTTAATCTAGCTTCACTTCCAACTAGGTTGACAGACAATTTTATCTTGGCCATTAGTCAGATTCCTGCCATGTCCTTTTACAAGAGGGTGCAGATCCCAGGAATCTTTTCAGAGAAGGACATTGGAGAGATCATTCCTGTTTTTGGTCTCTCCTGTCCCAGCCTACATACTCCTTAAACTCAGGTGGTTCTTGAAATTGTGCTCCCTGCTTGGGACTGCATAAGTCACACAGCAGAGAAGGTGCTGGACAGGCTGTTAAAATCAAGCATGGAAAAGGCATGAAGACCATGTAATTTCATTGATTTTGTATTTAATCTGTAAGGAACAGATAATTTCATGTTATTACAAGTATTTTGGGCTACAGAAAATGAAGTCAGCAGAAATTAACATCAAAATTCAGCAAAAATATTTAAAGAAAATCTTTAGAACAATAGTTACATATGGAAATAGGTTTAAAAATATAGAGTCCAGCAATATATCAAAATCAATAATAATCTATGACCTATTAGAGTTTGCTCCAGGAATGGAAGAATAGTTCAAATATCAGGAAATATATCATAATAATGAATTTCATTAGGAAATTGACAGATACAATAAAATCCATTCAATAGAGGCTTTATGGCATTTCAGAAACTTCAACAGCTATTTAAAGGAAAATTTCAAAGGAACAGAAGAATGTAAAATTCGTTGAGTTACTTAAAAAATGTTTTTAACTTAGAAACAGCTATATAAATTTCAAATCCTGAAACATTAAAATACTTAAATAAAAAATCAGAAACTAGGCAGACATGTCAATATATTTTTCCATATGAAATTGTAATTTCAACATTGAATAGCAGATTCTAGTGAATGCAGTAAGACAAAGTAAGAATCAGTATAAATACCAGGGGGAGAAGCTAAAAGATTTCTTTTTCCTTTGGTATGCTTGTATGCCTAGAAAAATCGAGAGGCTTTAGAAATTCTGTGCCAGAATTAGCAAGATACTTTAATAATGTGGCGAGATTCAAGGTAAATGCAAAAAGAGTTAATAGCTTTTTCTATGCAGGCAAAATATGCCTAGATATGGTAATGAGAAAAATTAATTCACAAAGATGACCTGTAATTTAAGAGTTTGGAAAACATTTAGTATGTGAGGCACTGGACCTATCTTAGAAAACTATAATTTTTTTTTTTTAAATGTCTAAAACTAGGTTTAGACAGAGTCACATATCATATTCTTGGATAAGAAAATTCAACATCATGGAAATATTAATTCCCTCCTGATATTAATAAAGAAATTTGATGCAATCTCAAATAGAACTCCTATAGGGTTTTTAGTTGTAAGAAGGAGTGGATAAATATTCAAATGTTAATATGAAAAAATAAATGACCAAGAATATTCTTGTTTACTTAGCAGGCTTTTTAGTCTCCTAGCTGCTAAAACAAATACCGTACAGTGGGTTGTCTTAAACAATGGAAATGTATTGGCTCATGGTTTTGAGGCTAGGAGAAGTCCAAAATTGAAGTGTCAGCAAGGCAATGCTTTCTCCCTAAAGACTGTGGCATTCTGGGGCTGGTTGACAGTGATCCATCATTCTTGGCTTTTCCGTCATGTGATGATGCACATAGGGACATCATCTCCTTTCTCTTCTGGGTCCCATGACTTCTAGCTTCTGGCAGCTCCCCATAGCTTCTCTTTCTCTCTGTCTGAATTTCATTCTCTTTATAAAGGACTCCAGTAATCTGTATGAAAGCCCAACCAGACACCGTTGGATCACACTGCAACTGAAGTAACCTCTTACAGAGATCTTATCTACCGTGGGTCCACATCTTCCAGAACGCAGACCAACACTAAGGAAAGGAAATATCCAAAATGGGTACATAATTCAACCCACCACAGTCCACCCTCTGAATCTTCAAAAGACATGTTCTTCCCACATGCAAAATACATTTATTCCATCACACTCTCCAAAAAGCCTTAAGTCACTTCGGTAACAACTAAGTACAAAGTGTCATCAAAATCAGTTATGGGTGTGGTGCGTCCTAGGGCAAGATTGTCCTCTCTCTGTGGGCCTGTGAAACCTAGAAAACAAGTCATCTGCTTCCAGTATACAGTGGTGGGGCAGGCAAAGGATAGACATTCCCATTCCAGGAAGGAGAAATTAGAAGAAAAACAGGGGTCTGGGTCCTCAAAAAGTCTGAAACTCAGTAGGACAAACTCCAACAGATTTCAAGACCTGCGAGTTGTTTCAGTGGATAAAATAGAAAATACAGAAAGAGACTCCAGTATCCATGTGAATTCTGACTTAATAAACTTTTAATTTGCATATACTTTTAGATTTACAAAAAATTTGCAAGGAGAGTAGAGAGAGTACGATCCTTTGCCTTAGTTTCCCCTGCTGTTAACTTCTTAAATAACTGTGGCACATTTGTCAAAACTAAGAGAATATTGCTACGTAGCTATTAACTAAAGTCCAGAATATATTAGAATTTTACCAGTGTTCCCACTAGTATCCTTTTTCTCTTCCTGGATTCAATCCAAGAGATCCATTGCATTTAGTCTTCATGTCTTTTGAATCTCCTCTGGTCTGTTGCTCCATGTGAATTTAATAGGTAAAGATGTTATTTCAAGTTAGTGAGAAAATTATAATATCCCTCCAGAAGAAAATGAAGCTGGAAATGGCAAAAATTACCTAGATATATTTCAACTATTTATGGTGGTAGTACAAAGAAAAGAGTACATTCTTATGTGTTGGTGGAAATGAGATTGTTATAGGCTATTTTGTAACCAATCAGTTTATATCTATTAAAATAAAAATGCTGTTTTTTAATAAGAAATATATATACAAAAAAGAAATAAATTTCAAAATACCCTGTAGCAAGTAGTTATAGAACAGATTTCAGAGTATGGTATGGGTTAAATTCCACAATTTTAGGTTTTTTCTTCTAGCTACTATAAGATACTGGAGACTAAAAAATATGGATGTAATGATTCAGCAGTCATACTCATTTGTTAAATCCTATCTTCTCTGTTAATTCCTCTTTCTCCTTTGATCTTACTCCCAATCTTTAGGGGTATTTGGGTTATGCCCATTTTAACTTTTTCATGTTGGAAAGGGCTGTTGATAATATGGGATGGAGGATGGAACTAGTTGAAGTTCTCAAGAGGCTGGCCCCTCTGGGTTTCAGGACTTCTCTGGCCTAGGAACCCATCTGGAGGTTGTAGTTTTCTGGAAAGTAATCATACTACATGGAACTTTTGTAGAGTTCCAGATAGAGCCCTAGGTGTTCTTTGGCATTGGCAGGAATGATTTTGACTGGGGTTTGGCAAACCACGGTAAAAAGCAGTATCTAGTTGATGCTTGCTTAAGAGTAGACTCCATACCTCATTTTCTCAGCCACTGATACCTTATTTTGTTACAATTACTTTCCCTCATTTGGTCAGCCAGGCATTGTTGATCCCAGATTGCCAGAGCAAGTCTCACCCTGGAATTCATATCCCATGTTGCCAGGGAAATTTTCACCCGTGAATGTCATGTCCCATGTAGGAGGGAAAGGAATGATTTTACTTGTAGAGCTGGGCTTACGGAGAGAGAGGCCACGTCCAAGCAACAAAAGAGGTCCTCTGGAAGTAAGTCTTAAGGCATAACTATAGGTAGGCTTAGCTTCTCCAATCAATAAAAAAACTTCCCAAGTGCAAGCTTCAAGATCAAGGGTTTTGCCTATTGACTTGGGAATCTCTAATGTTTGAGACAGTATCAGCAGTTTGCCCAGTGGTAAAGCTTAATAGTTCCATATTTTTGTCTCCCATCCTGCAATGGACTTTGCCAATACTTTTTAATTATCTGCTCATCATACTCTGGAATGTTTCAGGCATAACATTAAGCTGTACAGAATTACCTCATTCTCATTCTGGGCTCCATGTATTTGGCTTGTTTAAATAATCTATCCAGACAGGTTGAGTTATAGTATGTGTTACAGAAAATTTAGGTTTTGGACAAAATAAACCTCTCTCCTCCTTTGGTCTCATACAGTAGGTGAAATTCTAAAACACAGACAATGTCCTCCTTACTCCTGTGTTCTAATTTACTGTAGTCCCACCTGATTGGCTTCATTCTATCTGTAATTGAAGCCTGATCTCTTTTCAATTTCTTTAACAGTTGTTGTATGTGGCAATGTTGACCTTCAGAACTGCAGAATTCCAACTCTGAGTCTTAGGTGTGATACTGTTACCCAAATTTCCAAGGAAATACCACATTTTATATATATATATATATATATATATATATGGCACAGCCTCTCAAAATCTGGAAATAACAATTACAGCTCCAGAGTAAATATGATTGATATAAGAGCTTGCAATCTAGGCCCCAATTTTCTTATAATTATTTTCTAAAAGAGAACATAGAATATTTGCTTTCTTCTTTCTGGCTTATTTTGCATCACATAATATACCCAACGTTCATCAACATTGTTGCATGCTTCACGACTCCATTTCTTTCTGTAGCAGCACAATATTCAGTCATATGTGTGCACCTCAGTTCACCATTGTACTTCTCAGTCAGAGTAGCCGTCAACCACCTCCACCCCTTGGGCATCAGGCTTGATGTCCAAAGTCAACAGTCCATGTCTCACATTATCCTCCCTTAGTTGTATAGGCATCAGCACTCTAAATTTTAGACAATTTTCATTGCTCCCAAGAGAAAAATGCCTGACAAACACACTCTCACCAAATAGAAAATCCAAACCTCTCCTTAACTCTTGTCTGCCCCCCCACCCCTATTATTTACCCCTGGTATTGCTGTGGCACTGTTGCATCTTCCTGTTAAATACAGACCATAACATGCAATAGTAGTTTTTCCTCTATACCCCAGGCAGAAACTGACTTTCTGGGTCTCACACTTTCTCCATTTTTTACTCTGACTTCTTTAGCTGCTCTTTCTCTGTTTTAACTTCTCAGTTTCAGTCCAGTGAACTCTTAAGTGTTAAGTAAGCATTACTGGTTTGTGAAGGAAACTTCATTATCATGCATGTAACTTTGATGTATTCAATAGGCAGTGCTGGAAGACATTCATAAAATTAAAGTCATATGCAAGTTGCTCTCTGAGGGAGGGTCACAGTTTGATTTTTAAAAATGTTTCAAATATTTCCCACTGGATTTAAAAATATCATTTCAGACATTAAATGATGTTTTTTTAAATCAAGATTGACATATTAGGAATAGGAAAAAGAAATGAATATTGGACATGTTTGCTTCATATATATGTTGACTTAAGAAATAATATTTAAGAACTAAGCAAAATTAACTAAGGATTGTGTGGTTATTCTGTATGGAGAATGATTCAGAAACTGTGGTGGGTAATTTGACTAGGTTATGGTGTCCAGTTGTTTGGTCAAGTAAGCACTGGTCTGATTATTACTGTGAGGATATTTCATGAATTTTAATCATAGTTAAATGATTATGGCTGATCACATCTACAGTCAGCAAAGGAGATTGTTGATTGTAGCAAAAAGAGGACCCTCTTCATCCAATTAGTTGAAAGTCTTAAAGGGAGAACAGATGATTCCAGGAGTCAGAAAAAAATTCTATCTGTATTTTAGCCAGCAGCTTCTATCCTGGGGAACTCATGAAACCTTCACAGTGTTCCCAGCTTGGGGTCTGGCCTATGAAATTCAGACTTGCCAATCCTTATGTCATGTGAACTAATACCATAATAAATCTCATAATATTTCCATATATTATGGAATATATATATTATATATTCCATAAATATATATATATTTTCTTCTGGATCTGTTTCCCTGGAGAACCCTGACTAATAGATACCAAGACAAGACATTCATTTGATATAGTTTATGGGATTATTTTTGCATACTAACCAAGATAAAATTACCTTAGGTGTAATATATGACCTTTTGCTTTCCAGGTAAAAATCACAGTTACTAACATTGGTACATCTATAAGCCAGGTTCTTCATCCATAAAATTGGTAATAATAAAAGCTGCTCATCATTGTATTGAGAATGTAAAAGGCATTAGCCAAAATTACAGATTCTGAAAGCAGACTGTGAAGGTTTGAATTCCTCTTCTTTCTCCCATAAACTGTATAACCTAGATGATCTTCTTAAACCTCCCATACTTCATTATTCTTATCTGTAAATTGTGGATAATGATATCTCTCATGGTGTTCTAAGGATTAAATAGGTAGAAACAAAGTAAAGCTCTTCATAAGGGCTTCCTGGTACTGAGTAAATTTCAGTTGTTATTGTGACTTTATGAGCACAAATACAGTAAGTGGCACATGGTTGATATTCAGTAAGGACCCAGTTTCTTCCTTAGATTGGGAAACGTTTATTGCAGTAGCAAATATCTTTAAACCTTTCAGTCCTTTTCTTGATAGTTTTCACTTTGTCACAGTGCCAAGAAGTTGAGTACCTCCATGCTGGGTATTTATACTATGCTGCCTGATCTCTACTGTTATCCACTGTCAACCTTATTTCTTCCAGTAGTGCATGCATGCATCTTCTTCATTCTATGTATTTGTATATGATCTCATCCATTTTCTTCATTTCTCTTAGGTTAAACAAATAAAGATGCAGATATAGATATAAATATGTGTAAAAATGCTCCTCTAGATACATAAAGTTCATCATGTCCAAATAGAAATTGTCTTTCTCTCATACACATTACTTTTGGTATTCCCACTTAAGCACATGCACACAAACACACAATTACCTGCTAGATTGCTAATGTTGGAAACAAATTTCTACTAACATTTTTAGTATCACTGGAATTTGCTCTCTGCTTTGTACTTTCACAGCTAATACTTTAGTGACAGTGTTTATTAGAACTCTCCTCAAATTTCTCATTAGGACCCTTCCTAAAATTCTCCTTAGGACTCTTCTTGATTATTTTAATAGCATTTAACAGTACTACCCATGCAAATAGCTAGTTACTTACCAGACACATTCTTTTCCTCTTTTTTTTTAAGTAACCGAGACATTTTATTGCTGAGTGCAGCAGTGTACATCTTCTGTTTCATTTTGGGGTCTCAGATGCAAACAGAAAGATGTTAAGCAGGGTCCCTGGAAAACTCTATAAAAGGGCTGATGCAGCTGTACTAAATTTTTCTAATTTGTTTATTATTTTATTAGAGATGTTGCAGGTTTGAAGAAAAACCTATCACTTCTGCTTCTGCCATGTATTTCCTACATGGAAGCCATTTAATCTCTCTGCTTCAATTTCTTCATCTAGAAAATGCAGGTTCTCTTGACCCACCTCAGTGATTTGTTGTGAGAATTCATTACATCAATGTTCAGATTCTTCTCAGTCATTTCTATCTAGAACATGGTGACTCCTCATCGGTTTGTATTTTAAGGCATTCTCTTTGGGAAAGTTGAGGTTGGTTGTTTTTATTCATTGAAAATGTATATTTTATCCAATTTTCTCCCTCAGATGATTGAAAAATGCCAAGGGATCAAGTGACAGTCTTCCTCTTTGCTTCAGCAACAGGGACGTGGAGTTGGTCACGATGAGGTACATTACCCACTCCAAACTTTATGAGGATTAACCAAATCCTCTCATAATTAATTGGGTCAGTTAGTTATGCAGGTTCAGTGAAATGATGGAAACACTTGTGCCTCGGTGAATTTCACTTTAGATGATCCTGACCAATTGAACACACGTTTCTTATTTTGTTAATCAGAATCAACAAAAGTAGATTTATTGTCTCCCCTGAAATTTTTACCTCTACATAAACCCTTTGATAATTGTCTGCAACATTTAGGCAAAGTATTTAGGATCTTTTCTGAGTCAAAACAATCTGAAGAAGGAAAATTCAACATCCAGAACCGATTAAGAAAATTATTCATAAAATAATGCCTCTCTTCAGGATTGGCAGCTTTATTCTATGTTAAGTCTGTGGAGAAACACAATAATTGAACTAGGCACAAATGAGACTTGGCACAAATAAAAAGTCTTTTTGGGAAATGATGGCGCATCCAATTGAAGAGATGCCACCAAGAATAATAGTATGTAATAAGTTTGCAATCTAGCAACTTTCAAAACAGTATTCAAGGTAGCACTTAATGGTTTCTAAAGGGAAGCTATAAGAATTTTTTCTAAAGTGGGAACATTGTTTAGGAATATCATTGGCAATTGCATGTGGTAATTTGCGACAATTACCACTACTTTTCAATTCTAAGAATTCTCAGCTGCAGTCTTTTTTGGTTTCTCTGCCAGAAACTGTGACTGGACCTCAAACCCATAAACAGAGATCCGTTGCCACGCAGGCAACATAATTACCACATCATTTCTTTAATAGAGGAACCAAGAAATTAATGATTAGTTTCCAGAGGGAGGAAGATTTGTTAAAATTCTGAAAACAGCATTCCTATTTTTTACCTTTGGAGCCCAAGACCTAAATTGATAGCTTTAGAAAATAGTCATCTTTAATTGCATGGTTTCAAATTAAGTGCTGGGGGCTCTCAAAATCACAGAACCTTAAGTACAGCTTTATGATTCACCTTGTTTTATTTGGGAAAATAGCATCTTTTTGACTACTTCCTTTTGCACCCTCCCCCACTCAGAAATGTCCCATTCATGCCTCAGATTCTCAGCTCCTTCCAGCTTTCTAAGAGAAAGGAAGAATTGGCACTGAAGAGTTGCCCATGTACTGCATTGGGCCCGTTCACTGCTGTTATTTTCTAGCCTTCCCTTCTTTCAATCAATTGAAATTGTGAAGGAGCTGGTTTTATTTGTCCTTTGGCCACAGAATTCCTTTCAATAGCTTATTGCCAACAGGCCTCTGTAATTTCAAGCTAATTATAAAGTTAAAAGCAGTTTCTCTTGTTTATTTAATTGTATGCCTACAATTGTATGCCAGCAAGGAGCTTTTTCTGGAATGAGTGTGGAGGATTAAGATTTGGGGCTTCTCATGGAACCATCTTATACTGTTCTTCAGCCTAGCTCTGAAAGCAATAATGCTTTAGATGTCTAGGGATATGGATTTGTTAGAAGTCGGGGTGACAGAGTGCTTGGATCCTACTCTTCCTCTTTTGGTAGTTTTTTGAATTCATGCAGTAAATACTACAGATAGAGTTTGTTTTCAATATTTGCTACTCATTTACCATGGGTGATTGATAGCTAAAAAATAAAGGATGATTCTTGACCCTCTATAGTTCCCTGTAGAGCTAAATCAGATTTCATATGAATGTGTTATTTGATAAATTTGCCTGGTTTATATAGTATTAAATTGCAACCCAATCACTTAGAAGAGTAAATGTTATTTCTGATAACACTAACTTTATCCCAAGGAGACATGTGATTAAATTGCCCAGTCTTTCAGGGGAAGATTAATGTTGTCTCTCCTTTACAGTTTCCCTCCATTTTTCTGCATTGGCTGCTGTGGCAAGAAGGGTATATAATTAATTCCCAATTCTATTGCCAAACACATTCAGTGAGAAACTGTGGAAAGTCATTTTTTGATTAAAAGGAAGTGTGAGCAAATCTTAATTATATTAAAACAATTGTTACATTTTCTTTCTAATGGCAAAGTTCAAATGTACTGAAAAAGAGAGATTCAAATTGCAATAACCAACTCATCAATTCAGCAAGTATTTTTTGAGCATCTATTTTGCGTGTGGCTTTGTTCAATGTACTAAACATGGCAGTGAGCCAGCTGGATAAAATCCCTGAGCTCGTGGAACTTACATTCTCATGGGGGAAACATACAAAATGCAAACAATATGAGGACATATATTTATTCAATGTCAGATCCTAAATGAAATGAAGAAGATAGAAAGAGAAGTACATGGAATACAGAGAATCGTATATTTCATCAGGAATGCAACTTTGAGAAGGCGACATTTAGGAAGAAGTTGGATGAAATGAGTCTTAAAGTGTGAAAATATCTTGGGAGAGGTCTTCTAGGCAGGAAAAACAGCAAGAACAAAGATCCTGAGCAAGAGAATTGGCGACTTATTCAAGGAACAGCTAGAGAGCTGTTTAGAAGTATTAGAGCAGGCAGGTTTTGTGGAAGTCAGTAAACCACAGTAAGAAAGTGGGATTTTATTTAAGAGTCAGGGTAAACTGATAGGGTTTTCTGCCTGGCAGTCATGGATTCTTATTTACATTAATCTGTATGCTTAATGGAATATACATATGGGGGGAGTGGTTAGTTTTAAGCATTTCAATTTGCAAAACAGAATAGACCATTGTCTTAAATGAATCAGGAGTTCTGGGGAGAGGTAAGGACCTCTATTTAGAAGTCATAAGCCAATAAAATGGTATTTTAAACCATGAAAGTGGCTGAGCTTCCCCAACATGATGTGGGAAAGAGAGTAACCCCAAAGATTGCTCAGAATGCAATGCACCCAACAGTCCAGTGCTTCAAGATGTAGCAAGTCAACTATGTCAAATGCTGCTAAGAAGTCAAGCAAGACAAGTGACAGTTACCATGAGATTGGGAGCCCAGAATTTATTATTGACTTTTACAAATTGTTTTTAATGGAGTAACAGGGAAGAAAACCTGATACTATTGGGCTATGCCCCCCTCAATTTTTTAAAGTTAACTTTTGCCTTATTTCTTTCAAATATGTTTTGAAATCAGCAAATTCTTACTTATACAGTGGTATCTTTCTATTCTCTTTTTTGGTCTTCTTCCTTAAGAGTAGCCACTCTCTTGAGGTTGTTGTATATCCCTCCTGTCTATGATTTTATATTTGTATTCATAAAGTGTTTTTTTATCAATTACAAAATAGTATTTATATTGCAATTGTAATATTTGTATTAAAATATTTTTTAAACAATTACACCATGACTATCAAGATTCTACCTATGCTTTTGTGATGTTTTTGATTTATAGATTTTTCCATTTTGATACATATGCACATCTGGAATATTTATTTTAAGTCTTTAAATGTTCACCTTATGTACCCTAATTTATTTATGCATTCCACAGATGATGAAAGTTTGTTTCAGACTTTAAATTTTTTTCTTTGTTATTATAAAGTGATAAAGTAATCATCCTTATAAATGTCTTCTTGTGCACATGTAGAAAAACTTTCAGTACGTGGATCTAGAGGATAATTTCTAGTCATTATATCTCCAATTTTATCTCACATATCCAATATGTTTTCAAAAAAACACCGTAGGGTGTTCTACTCTCTTAAATTACTCAGTTTATCTTTTTTTTTTTTTTTTTTTTTGCATAGATAAGCACCAGGAATCAAACCTGGGTCTCTGGCATGGCAGGCGGGAACTCAGCCACTGAACCACCATCACAACACCCTCATTTTATCTTTTGACAAGAAAGACAGAATGGGTAATTTAACAGATTAACTCTGTTAACTCTCTGTGTAGCATTCTCAGTGATATCCTTATATTTATCTTCCATTTCCTATTATCTCTCTACCTGTGTCCAAATTGTTGCTTATTGTGTCTGTTTTAAATTTCAAAGGCTACATTTTAAATTTTAACACGTTCTATTTATTTATTTTTATAAACTCATTATTTTTATTTTATATTGTCTCCACTATCAAAACTTTTGCGTGCTGCCTTGGCCTCCATCTCACTTCAGACAAGCCACCTGCCTCAACACTGACCTCTGGTCTAGTTAATGAACAGTGTTCAGCCCTGGGGTCAGAGCTCAAACCTACATCTGCAGCCAACATCCACACCACTCACATGCCTCATACAAAAACCCACAGCTAGTCCCAAATGATAAGCTAATCACCCCCATTGTTTTCTGGTCCCTTCATCCCTTTACCTTTCACATACATTTGCTTTAAACTAACCCATCCTTGATTCCCACAGAAAACCTACTAACCTCCACTCCTGGGCCACAATAAAGACAAAAGCCCACAGTCTCTCTTGCCCTACCCCAAATCATGGTGTCAGAAGAACCATGCTCTCTCTGAAGTCTGTAGGGAAGAACTTGTCCTTTGTCCCTCTCCTGGCCTTTGGCAGTATCAAACACTCCTTCTCGTTACCTGGCTGGGACATAACTCAGTCTGCCTCTGTTGTCATGTGGCCATCTTCTCTCTCTCTCTCTCTCTGTTTCTCTTCTTCCCTTCTTAAAAGGTCACCAGTCATATTGCATTAAAGGCTCACCCTACTCCAGTACGACCTATTTTAACTCACCTAATTCTAACTATCATGGCCCTATTTCCAAATAAGGTCACTTTCATAAGACCAGAGGGTAGGATTGAACGTGTATTTAGGGGGACACAATTCAACCCACAGCTGAGCATACTTCATTGCTGCTGGCTTTTACATTTAAATTCTACTTATTACTAACTATATTTTCCTGCCATTTTCTTTTTCCATGCCATTCTTTATTACTAAATCCACCATGCTTTTACAGTGCTTCCTCCTTTTCTTTGGGTGAACCTGCTGTGCTCGTTCTTTGGGACAAGTTGGAAAGCAGTCCTTTGGGAATTATAGTCTATCAGTGTGTCCAGAAAGCATGTGGGTTGGAGAGTTTCTTCATTGATGGCACCTTTAGAACAGTGCCCAAACATTTTGGAAGACCATTTGTTGAGCTTGTTGCGAATTTTTGGAGCAGAATGAAATTTACTACTTAAACCTTTGAGAAAGCAACTTAACTGTTCTAAAAATTAATATGCATTAACTGTCAATTAACTTTTATTTATTAGCATAAAGTTGTTCATAGTATCCTGTTATTACCTCCTTTATTTCTGTGAGGTCAGTGGTTATGTCTCCTCTTCCATTTCTGATCTTATTTATTTGCGTCCTCTCTCTTCTTCTTTTTGTCAATCTTGCTAAGGGCCCATCAATCTTATTGATTTTCTCATAGAACCAACTTCTGGTCTTATTGATTTTCTCTATTGTTTTCATGTTCTCAATTTCATTTATTTCTGCTCTAATCTTTGTTATTTCTTTCCTTTTGCTTGCTTTGGGGTTAGTTTGCTGTTCTTTCTCCAGTTCTTCCAAGTGGACAGTTAATTCCTGAATTTTTGCCCTTTCCTCTTTTCTGATATAGGCATTTAGGGCAATAAATTTCCCTCTTAGCACTGCCTTTGCTGCGTCCCATAAGTTTTGATATGTTGTGTTTTCATTTTCATTCGCCTCGAGATATTTACAGATTTCTCTTGTAATTTCTTCCTTGACCCACTGGTTGTTTAAGAGTGTGTTGTTGAGCCTCCACATATTTGCGAATTTTCTGGCACTCTGCCTATTATTGATTTCCAACTTCATTTCTTTATGATCTGAGAAAGTGTTGTGTATGATTTCAATCTTTTTAAATTTGGTAAGACTTGCTTTGTGACCCAGCATATGGTCTGTCTTTGAGAATGATCCATGAGCACTTGAGAAAAAGGTGTATCCTGCTGTTGTGGGGTGTAATGTCCTATAAATGTCTGTTAAGTCTAGCTCATTTATTGTAATATTCGAATTCTCTGTTTCTTTATTGATCCTCTGTCTAGATGTTCTGTCCATTGATGAGAGTGGGGAATTGAAGTCTCCAACTATTATGGTAGATGCGTCTATTTCCCTTTTCAGTATTTGCAGTGTATGCCTCATGTATTTTGGGGCATTCTGGTTTGGTGCATAAATATTTATGATTGTTATGTCTTCTTGTTGAATTGTTCCTTCTATTAGTAGATAGCATCCTTCTTTGTGTCTTTGAACTGTTTTACATTTGAAGTCTAATTTGTTGGATATTAGTATAGCTACTCCTGCTCTTTTCTGGTTGTTATTTGCATGAAATATCTTTTCCCAACCTTTCACTTTCAACCTATGTTTATCTTTGGGTCTAAGATGTGTTTCCTGTAGACAGCATATAGAAGGATCCTGTTTTTTAATCCATTCTGCCAGTCTATGTCTTTTGATTGGGGAATTCAGTCCATTAACATTTAGTGTTATTACTGTTTGGGTAATACTTTCCTCTACCATTTTGGCTTTTGTATTATATATATCATATCTGATTTTCCTTCTTTCTACAGTCTTCTCCACACCTCTCTCTTCTGTCTTTTCATATCTGACTCTAGTGCACCCTTTAGTATTTCTTGCAGAGCTGGTCTCTTGGTCACAAATTCTCTCAGTGACTTTTTGTCTGAAAATGTTTTAATTTCTCCCTCAATTTTGAAGGACAATTTTGCTGGATATAGAAGTCTTGGTTGGCAGTTTTTCTCTTTTAGTAATTTAAATATATCATCCCACTGTCTTCCATGGTTTCTGCTGAGAAATCTACACATAGTCTTATTGGGTTTCCCCTGTGTGTGATGGATTGTTTTTCTCTTGCTACTTTCAAGATCCTCTCTTTCTCTTTGACCTCTGACATTCTAACTAGTAAGTGTCTTGGAGAACGTCTATTTGGATCTATTCTCTTTGGGGTGCGCTGCACTTCTTGGATCTGTAATTTTAGGCCTTTCATAAGAGTTGGGAAATTTTCAGTGATAATTTCTTCCATTAGTTTTTCTCCTCCTTTTCCCTTCTCTTCTCCTTCTGGGACACCCACCACATGTATATTTGTGCACTTCATATTATCATTCAATTCCCTGAGTCCCTGCTCATATTTTTCCATTCTTTTCCCTATAGTTTCTGTTTCTTTTTGGATTTCAGATGTTCCATCCTCCAGTTCACTAATTCTAACCTCTGTCTCTTGAAATCTACCATTGTAGGTTTCCATTGTTTTTTCATCTCTTCTACTGTATCTTTTATTCCCAAAAGTTCTGTGATTTGTTTTTTCAGACTTTCCATTTCTTCTTTTTGTTCATTCCTTGCCTTCTTCATGTCCTCCCTCAATTCATTGATTTGGTTTTTGAAGAGGTTTTCCATTTCTGTTCGTATATTCTGAATTGGTTGTTTCAGTTCCTGTATCTCATTTGAATTATTGGTTTGTTCCTTTGACTGGGCCATATCTTCAATTTTCCTGGTGTGATTTGTTATTTTTTGCTGGCATCTGGACATTTAATTACCTTAATTAGTTTATTCTGGAGATTGCTTTCACTTATCTTACCTAGGGTTTTCTTCCTAGATGAGTTTGTTGTCTATCTGTTCTTTGACCTTCAGTTCAGCTTTTTCTGGGTCTCTAACTTAAGTTTTGTTTAACAGAGGGTAATTTTTCAGTTCTTGTTTTCTTGTTTCTTGTCCTGCTTGTAAGGTTCCTTTTCCCTCCCCACCCTTAGGAGGTTCTACATAGGTATTACAGACTCCAACCGGGTTTTCCCAGACTAAACTGGCCTCCTATCGGGGGGAAGGAGTCACCTGTGTCAGTTTTCCCTGAGGGTGAGACCCAGCAGGTTGAAAGACTTTCCTGTGAAGTCTCTGGGCTCTGTTTTTCTTATCCTGCCCAGTATGTGGTGCTTGTTTGCCTGCGGGTCCCACCAGCAAAAGATGTTGTGGGTCCTTTAGCTTTGGAAGGCTCTCCCTGCTGGGGGCATGGTGGAGACAGAGGAGAGGTTGTAGGCTGGTTTTAATGGCTTCAAATTGCCAAGCCCTGGGGTCTGAATTCCTTGAGAGAGGGATTCCACCTAAGTTGGGCTTCACCCTTCCCCTGGGCAAGGCACACATGGGAGATAGCCCTGAAAGCAGTCTCTTTCTGCCTATTCCTGGGGCAGTTGCAGCCCGAGTAGTCCCACCACTGAATCCAGAGGCAGCCAAGCCTCTGTAGAAACAGCCACAAAAACCTGTTTCATCCCCTTTCCTCTTTTTCGGTTAGCCAAATAAGCGACCTCCACCTTGACCAGTTTCGCCTGAGCTGGGGGCCTATTTTTATTAGTCAGAATTTGTTTATTAATGCTACAATTGGTGTTTGGTTGGACTCAGTCCCTGCTACTGTTAGAGTCTCTTTCCTTTCCCTCCGGGAAGCCGCCTGTGGGGGAGGGGTGCCGGGCGCCGCGCTGCGGCTTGGGGAACTCACTGTTCCGGAGACTTGCAGCTGGTCCAGCTGGTCCAGACTGGGGTACGCTGTGTGTCTGGTCACTGTTGTGGCTCTGGGAGCTGTTCTGTACTGTTTCTGGTTATTTAGTAGTTGTTCTGGAGGATGAACTAAAACGCACACATTGCTAAGCCGCCATCTTGGCCCGCCCCCCTCAATTAACTTTTAAAACACAGTATCAAATTTATTCCATTTCTCTGTCAGGTCATGAAAATTAGCAATGAGTTGTGTGACTGCACTGGTTTTATCCCACCATTTTATCATCTGGATTTTGACGGGGCTATTTATAGGTTCCATGTAACCAGGAATTGACTTACTGTTCATGGAAATGATAAAGTATTTGTCCTCACTACTCAGATTTCTCTTTGTATCCATTCGATTATGAAAAGATACTTTATTTATAGCATAGCCACAGGATTAGACTTGAACATTTTAGTAGAGGACACAAAAACAACATTGCTTTCTTGGTTTAGTTAATAAGAAGAAATCCCTAAGGACTGCTGCTTTTGTTTCCTGGACTGCTGAAGCAAACACCAATGCTAAGACTTGGCTTAAACAATGGGGATTATTTCCTGATGGTTTTGATGCTAAAAGAAAGTTCAAGTCAAGGCATCATCAAGGTGTAATGCTTTCTCTCTGAAAACTGTAGCTTTCTGGGGCTGGCTGCTGGCAATCCTTGGTCCTTATTTTGTCACCTGGCAAGGCAAATGGTAGCATTGTCTGGTCTCTCCCTTCTCCTCTGGGTTCTCTTGGTTTCAGCTTCTGGATGCTCCCTCTTTGATCTTTTCTCCATCTGTTGAATTTCGTTTCACTTGTAAAGGACTTCAGTTATAGGATTAATACTCAAGCTGAATGAGGTGGGCCACCGCTTCTTAACTGAAGTAACCTTATCAAAGTGTCCTACTTAAAATGGATTCATACCCACAGGAAGGGATTACATGTTTTTCTGGGGTACATACAGCTTCAAGCCACCACAAGTGCATATGCAGGAGAAAGCATCAACATTAAAATGCTACTTTGGAACTACTCCTTTTCTATCAATCACTGCCAGGCACAGTCAACCAAGTAGAAAGCTCAGGAGAAAATATTCTCCTGAATAATTTTTCCTGCAGATTTCTATTTTCCAAGTCAGCATAAGTGATAAAAAACTACTTTGTTGCCTGTGTAATAAGTAACTCCCTGGTGCCCACCTTGTGACTCCTCAGCTTTAAATTTTGCACTTTAAATAGATGTGATTTCAATGCCAAATAATAGGTTTCAATTCTATGCAGTTTGTTGATCAAGTCTGAGCAAATCTTTGAAAAATACACCAGAGTTCATATGATTCCTTAAGGACTGTTTCAAGGCCAGTGTGAAGAAAAGATGAATATGACACTTCTGTATGATGTCCCCAAATCACCAAGAGCCAGGTAATGGCTTCATGAGCAGTCAGCATGAGTAATGCTGTTGGTGATGAGATTGTGCTGAAATAATTAATTGGGAAGACAGAGCAAACCCTTGTCAATATGACATCATTCTGTCATTCCTCAAGGGAAAAAATAAGAGTCACACGTGAAATCAGTTTACCAAACCAAAACAAATAGCATGTTTCCTTTCTGGAAAAATGAGTTAGCATGTTAGGAAGTAAAGTAGGTAAATATCAGTCTAATACATTGACGTCTCTATTTTTTGTTTTGCTTTGTTTTTGCCATTTCTACTGTCAATTCTGCGGTGTTTCATTAATGTTTTATATTAGCCTTGAGGCTTCAGTTGAAATCCTGAGCTCAGTTAAAAAATGAAAATGAAAATAAACCTAAAGAGTAAGTCAAGAATACCTGTCTCTAGAATTGTGATTAAGAAGGTTTACAGATGGTTCTTCTTTTCTTTTCATTCCTACCACTGTCTGATTGGAAACTACAAATGAGAAGTACCCATTGACATAAATTCCATTTTAAATAACTCTCTAATATGAAAACCTGCCAGAAATACTCATGCCTGAATTCTCAGAATGAAATGTACAAACTTTATGCAGCCTATCCCAGTCTGAAACCCTTGATTTTGGGGATTAAGATGTAGACAGCCAAAAACACTCTGGAAAGGAGAGAGAAAAAAACATAGCAGATTTTGAATTCAGTTCCCTTCAAAACATTAGAATAGTTTGGCTCATTGGATGGTAATATATGCCATGAAGTTCTTGCTGATTATGGTGCACAAAGAACTAATATGTATTCAGGAAAATATCAATGATTTCCAAATGAGGTATTCAGTAACTTTCTTGTGATGTTTCTCAGTGGCAATTTACACATGTATGTCCAGTGTGATCCATGAGAAACTGTCTTTCAGGATTCACTACAAAATTGCCTTATTATCTCTCACCAGGAGTCAATATTTGATTTTCATCAGGTTTTAGATATAACAGTTTCAATTTATTATGTTTGCAGCATGGTTTACACTGTATGAAGAGTTCTCTCATCCATCATCTTTTAGAATCTACGTATAAGTGCATATAGTATACAACCTGGGGTGCAAAATAAATCTGGGAAAGAAAAAAATTGACACTATCACTTCTTATTTGTATCCAAGTCCTGGATTTATGGACCAGAATGTGTTAGTGACGCAACACTGGAAGTAATGAACTGCACCTGGGAGAATAAGACGAAAACTCACAAACTCTCTAGAAGATAGGCTACTATAAATAGAAGCGGTCCAGTAGAGAAAAGTGCCCAGATATGGTACAGGGTGAAATTGTGAAGGAGAAGAAGACTATATCTTGTAATCTGCACCCGCTTTTCTCCTTCAAGGGGGTGAGTCTGGGATCTTTCTCTATAGCTGCTCTAGTATTTCCGCTAAATACTGTAGAAGGCAGAATAACAGCCTCCTCAAAGATGCCCACTCCTGAGCCCGGGAGCCTGTCAATATGCTAACCTACATGGCTGGACGGACTTTTCATTGTGAGTAAGGTGGAAGACTCTGAGTTGCAGAAATTACCCTAGATGGAAAGATTATCAGTAAAGCTAATTGATAGCTAATCTTTTTTTTTTATTATTAATTAACGGGAAAAAAAGAAATTAACCCAACATTTAGAAATCATACCATTCTACATATCAATCAGTAATTCTTAACATCATCACATAGATGCATGATCATCATTTCTTAGAACATTTGCATCGGTTTAGAAAAACTAGCAACATATCCGAAAAAGATATAGAGAAAAGAAATGAAAGTAATAATAATAGTAAAAAACAAACAAACAAAAAAACCTATAGCTCAGATGCAGCTTCATTCAGTGTTTTAACGTGATTACTTTACACTGAGGTATTATTGTGCTGTCCATTTTTGAGTTTTTGTATCTAGTCCTGTTGCACAGTCTGTACCCTTCAGCTCCAATTACCCATTATCTTACCCTGTTTCTAACTCCTGCTGGACTCTGTTACCAATGACATATTCCAAGTTTATTCTCGAATGTCCGTTCACATCATTGGGACCATACAGTATTTGTCCTTTAGTTTTTGGCTGGACTCACTCAGCATAATGTTCTCTAGGTCCATCTATGTTATTACATGCTTCATAAGTTTATTCTGTCTTAAAGCTGCATAATATTCCATCGTATGTATATACCACAGTTTGTTTAGCCACTCGTCTGTTGATGGACATTTTGGCTGTTTCCATCTCTTTGCAATTGTAAATAACGCTGCTATAAACATTGGTGTGCAAATGTCCGTTTGTGTCTTTGCCCTTAAGTCCTTTGAGTAGATGCCTAGCAATGGTGTTGTTGGGTCGTATGGCAATTCTATATTCAGCTTTTTGAGGAACCACCAAACTGCCTTCCACAGTGGTTGCACCATTTGACATTCCCACCAACAGTGGATAAGTGTGCCTCTTTCTCCGCATCCTCTCCAGCACTTGTCATTTTCTGTTTTGTTGATAATGGCCATTCTGGTGGGTGTGAGATGATATCTCATTGTGGTTTTGATTTGCATTTCTCTAATGGCCAGGGACATTGAGCATCTCTTCATGTGCCTCTTGGCCATCCGTATTTCCTCTTCTGAGAGGTGTCTGTTCAAGTCTTTTTCCCATTTTGTAATTGGGTTGGCTGTTTTTTTGTTGTTGAGTTGAACAATGTCTTTATAAATTCTGGTACTAGACCTTTATCTGATATGTCATTTCCAAATATTGTTTCCCATTGTGTAGGCTGTCTTTCTACTTTCTTGCTGAAGTTCTTTGATGCACAAGTGTTTAATTTTGAGGAGCTCCCATTTATTTATTTCCTTCTTCAGTGCTCTTGCTTTAGGTTTAAGGTCCATAAAACCGCCTCCAATTGTAAGTTTCATAAGATATCTCCCTACATTTTCCTCTAACTGTTTTATGGTCTTAGACCTAATGTTTAGATCTTTGATCCATTTTGAGTTAACTTTTGTATAAGGAGTGAGATATGGGTCTTCTTTCATTCTTTTGCATATGGATATCCAGTTCTCTAGGCACCATTTATTGAAGAGACTGTTCTGTCCCTGGTGAGTTGGCTTGACTGCCTTATCAAAGATCAAATGTCCATAGATGAGAGGGTCTATATCTGAGCACTCTATTCGATTCCATTGGTCGATATATCTATCTTTATGCCAATACCATGCTGTTTTGACCACTGTGGCTTCATAATATGCCTTAAAGTCAGGCAGCGCGAGACCTCTAGCTTTGTTTTTTTTTCCTCAAGATGTTTTTAGCAATTCGGGGCACCCTGCCCTTGCAGATAAATTTGCTTATTGGTTTTTCTATTTCTGAAAAATAAGTTGTTGGGATTTTGATTGGTATTGCATTGAATCTGTAAATCAATTTAGGTAGGATTGACATCTTAATTATATTTAGTCTTCCAATCCATGAACACGGTATGCCCTTCCATCTATTTAGGTCTTCTGTGATTTCTTTTAGCAGTTTTTTGTAGTTTTCTTTATATAGGTTTTTTGTCTCTTTAGTTAAATTTATTCCTAGGTATTTTATTGTTTTAGTTGCAATTGTAAATGGGATTCGTTTCTTGATTTCCCTCTCAACTTGTTCATTACTAGTGTATAGAAATGCTACAGATTTTTGAATGTTGATCTTGTAACCTGCTACTTTGCTGTACTCATTTATTAGCTCTAGTAGTTTTGTTGTGGATTTTTCTGGGTTTTCAACGTATAGTATCATATCGTCTGCAAACAGTGATAGTTTTACTTCTCCTTTCCAATTTTGATGCCTTGTATTTCTTTTTCTTGTCTAATTGCTCTGGCTAGAACCTCCAACACAATGTTGAATAATAGTGGTGATAGTGGACATCCTTGTCTTGTTCCTGATCTTAGGGGGAAAGTTTTCAATTTTTCCCCATTGAGGATGATATTAGCTGTGGGTTTTTCATATATTCCCTCTGTCATTTTAAGGAAGTTCCCTTGTATTCCTATCTTTTGAAGTGTTTTCAACAGGAAAGGATGTTGAATCTTGTCAAATGCCTTCTCTGCATCAATTGAGATGATCATGTGATTTTTCTGCTTTGATTTGTTGATATGGTGTATTACATTAATTGATTTTCTTATGTTGAACCATCCTTGCATACCTGGGATGAATCCTACTTGGTCATGATGTATAATTCTTTTAATGTGTTGTTGGATACGATTTGCTAGAATTTTATTGAGGATTTTTGCATCTATATTCATTAGAGAGATTGGTCTGCAGTTTTCTTTTTTTTGTAATATCTTTGTCTGGTTTTGGTATGAGCGTGATATTGGCTTCATAGAATGAATTAGGTAGTTTTCCCTCCACTTCGATGATTTTGAAGAGTTTGAGGAGAGTTGGTACTAATTCTTTCTGGAATATTTGATAGAATTCACATGTGAAGCCGTCTGGTCCTGGACTTTTCTTTTTAGGAAGCTTTTGAATGACTGATTCAATTTCTTTACTTGTGATTGGTTTGTTGAGGTCATCTATTTCTTCTTGAATCAAAGTTGGTTGTTCATGTCTTTCCAGGAACCCGTCCATTTCATCTAAATTGTTGTATTTATTAGCGTAAAGTTGTTCATAGTATCCTGTTATTACCTCCTTTATTTCTGTGAGGTCAGTAGTTATGTCTCCTCTTCCATTTCTGATCTTATTTATTTGCATCCTCTCTCTTCTTCTTTTTGTCAATCTTGCTCAGGGCCCATCAATCTTATTGATTTTCTCATAGAACCAACTTCTGGTCTTATTGATTTTCTCTATTGTTTTCATGTTTTCAATTTCATTTATTTCTGCTCTAATCTTTGTTATTTCTTTCCTTTTGCTTGCTTTGGGATTAGTTTGCCGTTCTTTCTCCAGTTCTTCCAAGTGGACAGTTAATTCCTGCATTTTTGCCTTTTCTTCTTTTCTGATATAGGTATTTAGGGCAATAAATTTCCCTCTTAGCACTGCCTTTGCTGCATCCCATAAGTTTTGATATGTTGTGTTTTCGTTTTCGTTCGCCTCGAGGTATGTACTAATTTCTCTTGCAATTTCTTCTTTGACCCACTCATTTTTAAGAGTGTGTTGTTGAGCTCCACGTATTTGTGAATTTTCTGGCACTCTGCCTATTATTGATTTCCAACTTCATTCCTTTATGATCTGAGAAAGTGTTGTGTATGATTTCAATCTTTTTAAATTTGTTGAGACTTGCTTTGTGACCCAGCATATGGTCTATCTTTGAGAATGATCCATGAGCACTTGAGAAAAAGGTGTATCCTGCTGTTGTGGGATGTAATGTCCTATAAATGTCTGTTAAGTCTAGCTCATTTATAGTAATATTCAGATTCTCTATTTCTTTATTGATCCTCTGTCTAGATGTTCTGTCCATTGATGAGAGTGGTGAATTGAAGTCTCCAACTATTATGGTAGATGCGTCTATTTCCCTTTTCAGTGTTTGCAGTGTATTCCTCACATATTTTGGGGCATTCTGGTTTGGTACATAAATATTTATGATTGTTATGTCTTCTTGTTTAATTGTTCCTTTTATTAGTATATAGTGTCCTTCTTTGTCTCTTTTAACTGTGTTACATTTGAAGTCTAATTTTTTGGATATTAGTATAGCCACTCCTGCTCTTTTCTGGTTGTTATTTGCATGAAATATCTTTTCCCAACCTTTCACTTTCAACCTATGTTTATCTTTGGGTCTAAGATGTGTTTCCTGTAGACAGCATATAGAAGGATCCTGTTTTTTAATCCATTCTGCCAGTCTATGTCTTTTGATTGGGGAATTCAGTCCATTAACATTTAGTGTTATTACTGTTTGGGTAATACTTTCCTCTACCGTTTTGCCTTTTGTGTTATATATATCATATCTGACTTTCCTTCTTTCTACACTCTTCTCCATACCTCTCTCTTCTGTCTTTTCATATCTGACTCTAGTGTTCCCTTTAGTATTTCTTGCAGAGCTGGTCTCTTGGTCACAAATTCTCTCAGTGACTTTTTGTCTGAAAATGTTTTAATTTCTCCCTCATTTTTGAAGGACAATTTTGCTGGATATAGGAGTCTTGGTTGGCAGTTTTTCTCTTTTAGTAATTTAAATATATCATCCCACTGTCTTCTAGCTTCCATGGTTTCTGCTGAGAAATCTACACATAGTCTTATTGGGTTTCCCTTGTATGTGATGGTTTGTTTTTCTCTTGCTGCTTTCAAGATCCTCTCTTTCTCTTTGACCTCTGACATTCTAACTAGTAAGTGTCTTGGAGAACGCCTATTTGGGTCTAATCTCTTTGGGGTGCGCTGCACTTCTTGGATCTGTAATTTTAGGTCTTTCATAAGAGTTGGGAAATTTTCAGTGAAAATTTCTTCCATTAGTTTTTCTCCTCCTTTTCCCTTCTCTTCTCCTTCTGGGACACCCACAACACGTATATTTGTGCACTTCATATTGTCCTTGAGTTCCCTGATACCCTGTTCAAATTTTTCCATTCTTTTCCCGATAGTTTCTGTTTCTTTTTGGAATTCAAATGTTCCATCCTCCATATCACTAATTCTGTCTTCTGTCTCTTTAAATCTATCATTGTAGGTATCCACTGTTTTTTCCGTCTTTTCTACTTTATCCTTCACTTACATAAGCTCTGTGACTTGTTTTTTCAGTTTTTCTATTTCTTCTTTCTGTTCAGCCCATGTCTTCTTCATGTCCTCCCTCAATTTATCAATTTCGTTTTTGAAGAGGTTTTCCATTTCTGTTCGTATATTCAGCATTAGTTGTTTCAGCTCCTGTATCTCATTTGAACTATTGGTTTGTTCCTTTGAATGGGCCATATTTTCAATTTTCTGAGCGTGATCCATTATCTTCTGCTGGCATCTGCGCATTTAGTCGGATTTCCCCGGGTGTTGGACCCAGCAGGTTGAAAGATTTTTCTGTGAAATCTCTGGGTTCTGTTTTTCTTATCCTGCCCAGTAAGTGGCGCTCGTGGCACACGTTTGTCTCCGGGTTCCACCAGTAAAAGGTGCAGTGGGTCCTTTAACTTTTGAAAACTCTCACCATGGGGGAGGTTCGCCAGCCGAAGCGGGTTGGAAGAGTGCCAGCCGGCCCAGGGGTCCGAACGCGGGGAATGTCACCAGCCGCCGCAGCCCGGGAGAGCGCCCGACCGAATTTCCTAGTTGGCCCGGGGCACCAAGCGTCGCGGGAGGGCGCTAGCCTCCGCAGCCCGGAGAGCGCACCGTTCCCAGCCGGACCGGGGAGTCACGTGTTTGGCAGGGAACCCCTCCCGGTCACCGTTCTCCGCGGTCTGGGGATTTCCAACCCAACTCTCTCAGTTGGTCCGGGGGGCCTCGTGTGGTGGGGGCGCCAGCCGCCATGGCCCGAGGGGACCACCTACCCAATTCTGCCAGCTGGCCTGGGAAGGAGGAGGGGAGGGACTCTGACTGCTTGCTGTCCCACCCAGGAAAGCCCACGCCCCTCGGCGATCTCACCGGAGCTGGTTCTCCCTGACAGTCAGCCGTTCCAGGATGGGGTACGCCATCCCTGTGATCTCCGTCGTGGCTCTGGGAGCTGCTCTGTATCGTCTCCACTCCCCCAGTAGCTGTTCTGGAGGAGGAAAGGTGAGGGTGGCAAGGCTGTCAAGGCCGGTGGCGGAGGAGCTGGTGAAGGCAGAAGAGGGCACGGTGGTGGTTGGAGAGCCGCCGGAGCAGGAGGAGAAAGGGAAGGATAAGATGGTGGATGGAGCGCCGCCAGAGCAGAAGAGGAAAGAGAAGGGCAAGATGGCGGCGGGAGCGCTGCCGGCGGAGAAAGAGGGAGAGGAGGGCTGGCTGGCTGGCGGCGGGAGCACCGCCGGCGGAGGAAGAGGGAGAGGAGGGCTGGCTGGCTGGCGGCAGGAGCGCCGCCGGCGGAGAAAGAAAGAGCTGATAGCTAATCTTAGTTGCACACATTGAACTGGTGGGTCCGATCTAATCACATGCACCCTTAGAAGTGGAGACCCTTTCCTGGTGCCAGGTCCGAAAGAGAAGTGATGGAAGAAGCAGCAGAGAGATGTCACGTTGCTGGCTTTGGAGCTGGAGAAAGTGGGCCATGAACCAAAGCGAGCAGGTGGTCTCCAGAAGCTGGAAAACACAAGAAGCGGTTCTCGCACAGATGGTCTAGAAAGGGATGCTGCCTGGACTTCAGCTCAGTGAATCCTGTATTGGATCTGACCTACAAACTTGTAATATAATACCCCTGTGTTGTTTAAGCTGCTCAGTTTGTACTAATTAGCTATGACAACAACAGAAAACCAATACAATTAGTAAGAGGAAAGTAGTGAACAAAAACACACACTATTAAATATTTGAATTGACTCCATTTTAAGACTTTAAAGCTGCTTTGGTGTTTATCAATTGTGTTTTAAATTGTTCAAAGGGAAAAAGATTGGCTACGAAAGGTAAATTCTTTTATGGCTGTTATCAACACTTCAGAGTTTTAGTAAATGAAGGAATAAAATTTTAATTAAGCGCTGATAAAAGAGCTTAATAAGAGGCTAAGTGGGTTACATAAACTGCTAAGAAACCATTTTTCTCCTCTTTAAATGGAGGAAACTGAAGGCTTCTTTTTTATATGCAGTCCTATTATAATTCTCTCTCACTTCCGTTTCTGAACTCTCAAATAAGTCAGAGAAGAACTATAAGAAGGTATTGGGATTTTAGATTTATTATTTGAGACTTTCATTCATTTATTAATTTGTTTAATCATCAATTAACTTTGTTAACTGTCCTCCTGTTGCTAGTCACTGTGTGGGAAATGGAAGTATAAATGAAACATAATACTGTCTCTCACAGAACCCTTAATTTTATTAGAGATTTCCCGTGATGAGGTAAGATAGTCTGAAATGCCCAATTAGGATCTTTGCAAAGGTTGAGTTTTGAGTAAAGTAATTAGTACCAGCTGCAAAACAATGGGGTTGGCTGGAGTACCGGACTGCTAACGTTTATTTTAACTCTGCAATTGAAAATATCTGCTCTGTAGGGTGAAGTGAGCGAGGCATGCAGAGATTATGAAGAAACCTTAAACTATCAACATTTCAAGTAGCAGAAAGTCAAAATTTTCTCTTAGGCAAAAGGTTGAAGTCAAAAGTTACATAATCATTTGAATTTAAGGGGGAAATAAGAGTAACTGAGAACTAGTCTTAGATGCATGCATTTATTTAAAACTTATTTAAGTCACATATATTCATTCATATTTTTGCAAATACATTGTGGTGGTTTGAAGCTGTATATGTCTTTTATATAGCTGTTTTTTGTTGTTGTTGTTTTTGCATGGGCAGGCACCAGGAATCCAACCTGGGTCTCCAGAATGGCAGGCAGGAATTCTGCCACTGTGCCACTGTATGTATCTTTTAATTTATATTTTTCATGTTCAATTGTTGAAATATTTATCTCATCATCCTAATGGTAAGGTTCTTACAGGTAGTAAGTGACTCTGCATCCCTTCTACTCAACTATTTATTATAATTTTCTGCATGTCATTTGCGAGTTAACTGCCATGTTTTTGCTCACAATTTGATCGAGGGTTTATCTTTTTCACTGGTTTTTAAAACACTCTTTAAATGTTAAAGTTTTAATCTCTTCTTTTTTGCAACAAAAGTTTGTTTATTTACTTTCTCATTTTTTTTTTTAAATAAAGCTATTGTGTTTGGGGAAATAAAGATGTGTTTTCTTTTTAACACACTTAAATGTATCAATATTTTCCTCTATGGTTTCCTGGATGTCTGCCAAAAGAGGGCATTCAAGAGCTAAGAGAAACTTACAGGCAGTACCAACTGCGTAAAAAGTATATCCCATTCCCTTGTCCTCATCCCACCTCCAACCTGCAGGGGGTGGGTGCCGGGGTGCCCTGGAGGAACGGGGCAGTGTGATGAGCCCTGGACATCTCTTCTCGGTGCTGCCCCCCCCCCCCAAAGTCCACGTTTGGCCAGGAGGAGTGGCCTGAAGGTAAGACTGTCTGAAGACAAGATTAGTATTTTGATTTAGACTTGACTTTTTGATACCCGAGAATTAGTAAAAAACCATGGATTCTGCCCAAGATGTCCCAAATGTAAGAAAGAAATCAGTCGGTGCAGGTCTGATGGCAATGATGGGGAAGGGGGGCCCTTTCCTATTTGTACTTCATTAAGTCCAGTTCATTTAAGAAAATGCATTCCACCAACATTTATTAAGTATTTACAATATAATGTGCTAAGCATTAAGTATATTGTTCATGTTTTATTCTTATAGTTATCTTTGACAGTAGATATTATTATGCCAATTTTACTGATGGGAAAACCTAGTTTAAGAGAAGTCAGAGAATTTGTCTAAGATGACACCAGTAACTAGTGGTAGTTTCAAGATTCAGTTTTCTGATAACAAAATCTACAGTCTTAATTTCTTTTCAAGTATCAATAATTCTCCATCAACAAATTTGTTATTTTAGAGAACAACCCTGAAAACATAAAAGGAACAACCTTCAGTTACTTTTCTCTTAAACCTCCAGCATTTATTTTCATTTAATTATAACCATGAATTTAATTTTAATATTTAAGCAGTCGTTACTAATGATTAAAACTCTTTCTTGAGTGCTGTGCTGCTTTGAAACTGTTGTGTACCCCAGGAAAGCCATCTCTTTAATCCCCATTGATTGTGCTAGATGAGGTCTTTTGATTAAGTTGTTTCCATGGAGATGTGAACCACCCAACTGTGGATGGGACTATTTGATTAGGTGGTTTCCACGGAGACGTGTCTTCACCCATTCAAGGTGGGTCCTTTCCTGGAGTTCTTTAAGAGGGAACCATTTTGGGAAAAGCTTTAGAGCCCACACAGCCAGAGACCTTTGGAGATACAGGAGGAAGACACCCCCGGGAAGTCCTTTGAAATGAGAAGTCAGAAGAGAAAGCTAGCAAATGTCACCATGTGCCTTCCCAGCTGACAGAGGTGTTCTGGACCCATTGGTGTTTCCTGAGCCAACACATCTTTCTTTAGATGCTTTAGTGGGGAAATTTTTATAGCCTTAAAACTGTAAACTTGCAACCTAATAAATTCCCTTTCTAAAAGCCATTCTGTTTCTGGAATATTGCATTCTGGCAGCTTTAACAAATCAAAACGGGTGCTAAAAATCTAGTAGAGTCAGGATCGAAGAAGCCGAACTTTTTGAACCACATCTTTGTACTTGGCATTTTTTTTCCCCATGGATAGAACTGCTTAGAACTTGAGAAATTGCGCGTTTTCTATTGTGAAAAGCAATAGAGATCATTGACTTGTTCCATATGATGTGTATTAAGAAGTTAATATTACTAATAAGAAAACATAGACATAGCTATACCCTTTAACACTGACTTAATCCCTGAATTACTTTTCTAAATATGTTTTACTCTGGCAGCTGACCAGACAATTATTACTCTATATTCCTAGTCAATATTAGTCCATGTAAAGTAAATGACATTTTCTATTTTAGTAAAAGTGAAATGATAAAATGGCATCACAGAGAATGCATGCAAATTTCCATTTTAAAAAGCTGCATCATCCATTGTATGCTAAACTGAAGAAAGGTGAGCTACTTACTATTCTGCTTTCAACTTAAATGGATAAAACATGTTGTAGGAATTAACGTCTTCACTGCAGTTTTACCCTGTTTTTAGAAAAACTTGATATAAATCAGAAACACATGCACACACAAATCAAAGCCTGGCTGTTACACATCCACACACTTTTGAATGGCTTGTGCCTTCACCTCTTCCAAAAGTCTTGCATCGGTGTCCCTTCAGCGGTACCTTCTTTAATCATTCTATCCCAAATTGAACCCCCTTGTTTCTTCTGCTCTCCTCCAGCTTTCCATCTCCATATTCTCTGCTTTTTTTTTCTCCTTAAGATTGATCAACCTCTGGCATCTTATCCCAATAGAATGTAAACTTTCACAACAGGATGCTTATCTGTTTTGTTCATCTGCCTTATAATATTGTGTGATACATGATAGATACTCAATAAAATATTGGCATTTTTACATATTTAAAAACTTTCTCTTAAATTTAAATTTCTTCTATGATTTCTCTTTGACATAAGATATATTTGACACTTTATCCTTCAAAATATATGGTGGGTAGTTTTCATTTAGTTATCAATTTTCATCTTAACCCATTATTGAAAAACGATGTGATCAATTATACTGACTCTTTGAAATTATTTGTCACTCCATTTGTGGCCCAATAGTCAGTTTTTGTAAACTTGCACATCATCTATATTTTCAATTATTTAGAACTAAGTTCTATGTACCTCTATATACCCATTTAGCCAGGCTTTTTCAAATCTTCTATAAACTTATTTCTGCATCATCTATTAATTACCAAAGGAAATACATTTAAAATTTCCCACCAAATATCAAATAGTGGATATATCCATTTGCACTTGTATTTGTGTTTATCATGTTTATGTCATAATGCATTTATCATTATATGTTGAATTAAATCTTAAAAAAAATGCAATGGTGTTCCTTAACTTCTAGTCAGTTTTTCCCTTAAAATAAGTTTTTCTTATACTAATTGTGGTAGATTAAATTATATATGCCAATTTAGACATATTCTTAATCTTAATTTACATTCCCATGTTTCTGAACCTATTTGTTTCAGTTTGCTAGAATGCAATATACCAGGAATGGGTTGGCTTTTACCATGGGGATTTATTAGTTTACAAATCTAGCCTCCTAAGGCTATGAAAATGTCCCAATTAAGGAATTAACATGGATGATACCTTCTCTGAAGAAAGGCTGATGGCTTCTGGGGTTCCTCTGTCACATGGGAAGGGACATAGCTGGTGTACACCCATCCTGTGTTCCAAGACATTGTTTTCAGCTCCTGGTTTCAGTGGCTATCTCTCTGAATGATTGTGGGCCCTGTTACCATCTCTGTGGCATTTCCCTCTGTTTTTCTGCCCTTTATCTTTTCATAAAGGAGTAAGACCCACCTTGAATTGGGTGAGTCATATCTCAGTTGAAACAACTTAACCCAAAGTTCCCACCCACAATATATCTGCATCTGCAAGAATGGATTACAAGAACATGGCCTTTTCTGGGGTACATAATAGCTCCAAACTATCACCCCATTGTAAATAGGATATCTTGAAGTAGTCATTTTAGTTAAGGTGTGGTCCAACTGAATGAGGGAGTACCGTAATTTAAATGCACTGATTCTCGTCTTTTAATTGTTACTCTTGACATTCTAACATGACTATTTAAATTAACAACTTTAAATTTTACCAATACATTTACTGTCTCCAAAATAATATTAAAACCTTAAAATGTTTCAATCTGCTTATACTCATTCCAGCATAAATATACTTGCTCAGTGTATTGAGGAGTCCAGCTCTAGGCTGAAACCCTGTATATGATCTTTCAGGCCTGACCACAGGCAGTTACAAAGACTTCATGTGGCAGGACTCACAGGGGAAAGCTTCCAGCCCCATACCAGACTTGTTGCACCATCAGTGCCTTGCATCCTCTGAAAAGACAGTCAAGGACTCATGCCCCACTGGCTGATCATGTTTTTACACTCATCTATGTTCATAATCCAGTCCTTTTCCAGGTGTCTCTGCTAAAAGATTCTTATCAGGGGAGGAAGGGAAGAACTTAGAGACACTTTTCTTCACTCTGAATTGGTAGTACATTTCTTCTCCTAGTCTTCCCACCTTCTCTACCCTCCTCCCCTCCATGCATGAAACATCTGGAGCCTTTTGTTTGGGGCTCCCTTGGCAGCGAGATGTCCCCATGTCTGCACTAATTGATAGGCCCCTTCCCAGGGGGTGCTATCCCTGGAAGGAAAGTGGAACAGAGGGAGAGCTGGCATTCTCTTGGATTTAGCCTTTTGTTTATACTATCACATGGAGTGACTAAAGACTTGACTGTTGCTTTCATTTTGACTTCTTGTTTCAACTGTCACAACTGGCAGCTCAGCTCTGCTCAGAGACATATATTATCATATACTGTTATCAGATATATATATATATCTCCAATTGTTTTCTATGACTTAAAAATTAGGTTCTATCATAATTGTTTTAGATTTTTGTATTAGTTTATTGGAGCTGCCATAAGTGATTACCACCAACTAGATGGCTTAAAACAATAAAAAGGAGGCTTAAAGTTTGAAGTCAAGGTACTGGCAAGACCATATTCTCTCTAGAGGAGAATGTGCCCCTTGCCTCTTCCAGTATCACTCCAATCCTCACCTCCTTCTTCACTTCCCCTTCTCTCTGTGCATCTGTCTAAACTCTCTCTGCCTCTCTCTTGTAAGTATACATGGGGTTTCATTTAGGGCCCCCCTAGATCATCCAAGATAGACTCTTCCTCTGAAGGGCCCTAACTGAGTCACACCTTTTGCCATCTTAGCAACATTCAACCTTTTTTTTTTTTGACATTTATGACATTTTTGTCATAAATGGTGGTCTTCAGAGGCTTCGGGTGTTAAGGCATCGATATCTATCATTTGGAGGTCTGCCATTTGTCCCATTTAAGGTTCAATATTGGTGATGGTTATGGACATTTTTCTTTTTTCTTCTTTTTAGCTGATCATTCCTTTTTGACAAAGATGCCTTTTGGATCATTTTATTTCTTATTTAAATGTTTCCTTTTGAATTCCTTTTAGTGAACGTATGTTGGTATAACATCTCTCAGGTTTATTTGTTTAAAAAATGTCTAATTCATTTAACTTCTTAAAAGATAGTTTCACTTAAGTGTATACTTTCAGGTCATATTTATCTGTTTATCAAAATTTGAAATATTGTTTCAAAACCTCTTTGGCTTCCATTGTTGCTCTTATGAAGCAAGATAACAGTCTATTTGCATTTTTGATCTCTGTCATAGGCATTTTTAGGTGTGGTTTTCTTTTATTTATCTTGCTTATGATTTATTTTATTTTATATTAAATCTGAAGATGCGTTTCTTTAATCAATCCTAAAAAAATTCCCAGAATTTTAAAAATATTGCTTCTTGCCCATTATTTATTTATTAATTTATTTTTGAAGTCCATTTAGAAGTGAGTTATTACTTCTAACTTTAAACTTCATTTCATGACTTCTACTTCATATTTCCTATCTTTTTACTCTTTTTGTTCCTATGTTTCTAATTTCTTTTATGTCTTCCAGTTCATAAATTCTTTTTAGTTATCTCTAATCAATTGATTAACTTGGCTTGCTATTGAGTTTTCAAATTATTTTTTTCATTTCTAGAGGTTTTGTTTGTTTCTTACTCCTTATTTTTAAGTTTTTTTCCCTCATTCTTCTTTAAAAACAGGAACAATTTATTTTATATTTGTATAATTCCAATACCTGGTGTTTTGTGGGTCTGTGTTTCGTTGTGTTTTTTGGCTGACTGTAGTGTTTCTGGTTTCTTTCTTTGTTTCTTTGTAGTTTTGTTAGTGTGAGCTCAGATTTACTGAGATTCTATTTGTAAAATTCATTGAGTTCTCAGATGAGAAAGCATTTGTTTAGGAATGATTTTAAGATTTTTGTTGGTTCTGCAAGGATCTTTCCCTTTTACCCTAAATTTAATGATCTTGTGTATTGATCCATATGTATTAGCCTCTGGCAACAAATTCTTACAGATAATTTTTTGCTATAGTCCTATAAAGAACTACAGATACTTCCATCAGTTCTCATCCCTGTTTGCATTTTCAGGGTCCTTTTGTTATTTTGTTCTACTACATATTATCCCAGAAGTTGCAGCCTTCCTGAATCTCAGATTTATGCAGTGTTCTTGGATCTAATCCTTCATGCTTTAGAGGCCCCAAAATGTGTCCTTATTCCAATTCCCCCTGCACCAGATACACAGTTCATTGAAGTTTTAGGTCACCTATGGACAGATGCACCAGAAAATCTGGAAATGATAGCACTCACTTCCCACTCTGGACTCATGCTCCCAATTCATTCTTGGTGTGTCTTAGTTTGCCAGGGTTGCTAAAACAAACAGTACACACTGGTTGGCTTAAACGACAGGAATTTACTGACTCACAGTTTTGAAGCTAGAAGTCCAAAATCAAAGTGTCAGTAAGGCCATACCTTCTCCAAGTCCTGCAGCATCCTGGTGACAGCAATCTTCTATCCAATAATGATCTTTCTCTCTCTCCCTGGCTTCTATTCCTGACATCTACATCCAAGTCCAATTCCCTTTGCTTTTAAGAACCTCAGCCATATTAGACTAAGTTCTGCCCTCATTCAGTTTGGCCATATCATAAGTATCTTTAAAGGTCCTCCTTCAGGACCAGGCGTTAGAACTTGACCACGCCTTTTGGAGATACGTGAATCAATCCCCACAATGGTCTCAGACAATTTCCTTCACTTTCCTGCAAATGCATCAACTAATTTTTCTCTCTCATTTTTTAATTAAAGAAGTTGTGAGTTAACAAAACAATCATGCATAAAATACAGGATTCCTGTATACCAATCCATTACCAACACCTTGCATTGTTATGGAACGTTTGTTACAATTGATGATAGTATTTTAAAAATAATCATACTATTTTTTTTCACAGTGGTTACCTTTGTTATGATTGATGAAAGATTATTAAAATAGTTCTATCTATCATTCATTATTTATATTAGGTATATTTTCCCTATCTACCACCCTATTATTACAACCTTGTACCATCCGTGTTATTGCCATAAATGCAATACTTTCTGCAACCATTTTGTCCTTTGGTTTTTAAATCATAGCTTTTCTTTGTTTCTCTTTTTCTTTATTGCAACCTCCTTTTCTGTAGAGTTGATCTTTTGTGATGTATCTGATTGATCCCTTTCTCATTTCTGTTTCTGTGCATTTTTAACATTCTTCTTTGAAGTTTCTCTGGGTTTATATTTCACAACCTATATCTATAACCTACAAATTTGAAAAGATACCAACTTAGCTTCAGTAGCATATATATTCTCTGAATCCTCATTTTCCCACACTACTCCAAATCTTTCTCTATTGTCTTTTCCTTTCAACCTGCATAACTCCCTTTAAAAATTCTTGTAGACAGGCCTTTTGTTGACAAACTCTCTCAGTTTCTATTTATCTATGAATATTTTAAACTAATTTTTGAAGGACAGTTTTTTTCTGTATAAAGAATTCCTGGCTGGCAGTTTTTCTCTCTCAGTACCTTAAATATCTCTTAATGCTGCTTTCTGGCCTCTATCATCTATGATGATAAATTGACATTTAGTCTTATTGTCTTTCATAAGATTTGGGAAATTTGAGGCCATTATTGCTTCACGTATTTTCTGCTCCTTTTCCTTACTCATCCTTCTGGGACCCCTGTGATGAGTATGTTTGTGCACTTCATGCTGTCACTCACACCCCGGAAACACTGCACAATTTTTTCTATTCTTTTTTCTGTCTGTTCTTCTGACTGGATGATTTTGATTGCCCTATCTTCTTGTTCACTGATTCTTTCTTCTGCCTGTTCACATTTGCTGTTGTATGCTTCTAGGATATTTTTAATCTCATCCCCATAATTTCTGTTATGTTTCTTTTGTTTCACATTCTTCTTTCTGCTCACAGATTGTCTTCTTAATGACTTTTATATCTTTAGCCATATTTTCCTTCATCTCCTTGAATTGCTTTAAGAGATTTATTTGAATATCTTTAGCTAGTTTTACCACATTCTGTTTCTTCTCTGAAGTTTTAATTTGCTCCATTGACTGGGCTGTATCATCCTGCTTCTTAGTATGGCTTAGAATTTTTTACTGATGTCTAGGCATCTGATTATCTTGATAAGTTTACTCTGGAGGTCAGTTTCTCTCTCTTGCCTAGGGTTTCTTGTTGATTGGCTTTATGTTAAGTCCCTTCTTTGGCTCTTGGTTCAATATATTCTAGACTTTTAGAAAAGCCCAGGTTTAACTGATCAGATTTCTTAAGCTCTTTTTCATCTTTTCATTGCCCTTAGTATACATTGTTATTATTATTTCTTTTGGGGCGGGGAGGGGTACATGGTCTGGGAATCAGAAGTATGCATTATTACTGACTACACTTTTATGCAATTCTCTCACCTCCTGAAGAAAGCTTCCTTACCTTTATTCCTTCTCTGGCAAACTTGGTCTGTTCCATTTGTTTTTGTTTTGCTTCTATAGGTTTTTTACATTCTTTTCCTTATGTCTAGCTGCTTTGGCCTAGAGGGCGAGTTCTGAGAGGAGGGTCACCACAGAGAGGGCTTCCTCAAGTCAGTATTTCCCAGACAGAACAGGGCCAGGGACCCACAAAGGAGGTATAGACAAGCTCCAAGGTGTCCTGAGGCGGGTATCAGGAAGGATGTCAAAAGCCCCAAAGTTGTGTGTTTTCCTGGCCTGCCGGGCAAATGCAGCCCTTCAGCTAACTGCTCCCCACAGCCTGAGAGATGCACTGCCTCTTTAAATCTCCACCACCTCTGCCCGTCTCTTGAGTGGGGTTGAAACAGTGGTTGTCACTGCCTTTGCCTGAACCTGGTTGAAACTGTCTCAGAGCCGGGACCCAGGCATCTGACTTCACTAATCAAAAACCATGATCAGTGATCCTTGGTGCCCACCCCTGTTCTTGGAGAAGAGATTATTAGGTCCCTTTCTGACTCCAGTGAGCTATCCAGGGACTGGATCTCAAAGCAGCCTGCTGCAAGAGTGGGGGAAGGGCCCTAAAGAGAGGTGCTGAGAGAACAGCTCATGGCTCTCTACTGTAGTTTATCAGCCTTTTCCTCCCCTCTCCTCCAGATGCTCTGCAGTGTTCTTCTGGCCTCCTGAACCCCAGAACAGTTGTCTCAGACAGGTCCTGCCTGTCCAAGAGCTGTTTTTGTTGGGAAGATTGAGTCTCAGAGCTCCCTACACCACCGCCTTTGCAGAAGTTCCTTTTCCAAACCTCCTTTATCTTAGTAATCAGCTGTTTAAAACACCTGGAATTCATCATTGTATCTGACATGAGGTAAGCATCTAACTTTAATCTGTTCAAGATTTCTAATTTCCCCAATATCATTATTTATACAACTTATTATTTCCCTCAATGAATAGAAATATCTATTTTATCCTAACTTATGTCCCAGTTATTCATGGGTCTTCTATGGATTCTCCATTATGTTACATGAATTCATATGTATATTACACTACAAACACCATACAATATTCTTATTGTGAAAGTATCTTTATACACAGACATACACATAATTGATACTTTTCAATCTACTAAAGCTTAATAGTACATTTTGATATCCAGTTGAACATGCGTTCTCTTATTATTATTATTTTTCAAAAATGTCTTGGTCAGTTTGGGGTATTTTCCAGATAAGAATGAGAATAAGATTCTGGTTAGAATTTTGTTTGGCGGGAGGTGGGTGAGGGACTTACCAATTGCAGACATGTATTTGGGTGATAATCCTGTTTATTTTCTATTTCAAGTAACTGCGGATTTAACAAATATTTCCAATTATTTACAAAAAAAAAAATGGCAGTCTCCTAGATTCTTCTCTAAAAATGCAAGAGATTCTTCCCCCAAATTTTCAGCTAGAAGAATCAGCTAACAGGGCTATAATAAATAAATACAAATATTTTGGAAACTTTGCCAATGCTGGATAATATTCTTGAAATGTTTTTTACCAAATCAGTAGAAAATTTTAAAATATTAAGCAATTCCTGATATTTCTGTTTCCTATTTGTTTTTAATGTTCTTTGAGGGTATTTCGTAATTTAGATCTTCAGGTTGCTCATCATTTGAATATTGTTTAACTAATGTGTTCAAACTAATTAGGAAAAAATATTCACCGAACACTTAATGCAGCCATATTGTGTTGGTATATCTCATTTATTTCTCAAATCAACACTAAGAACCATTTATTATCTTTATAGATGATGAAACAGGTTGTACGGTTTTTTTCTGCTGATCAATTGGGAACCAGGACTAAATCCAAGTTTATTTTACACCCAAATAGTCTAATTTTATCATATTTCCTCCAATGAAAATCAGTTATGAGGATAAAACGAGGACCTTAGATGTGCAAACCTGAATTTCCTCTGCCAGAAAGAATTAGTGAACCTCCCAGAGCCCCTATGTGATATAAACTGGGTGCAGAGGAGACGTGTCCTACTATCATATCATAATGCACCTTTTTATTTGCATTGTGTATCTGCTCTGCCATATTGAGTGCTAGACTTTATGATAGGCATGGATGATTGCGTATTTGCTGAAAGGAGTGCATCTGATTCTTACAACAACTCTGTGAGTTAGTGAACATGCCATCTGTACTTTACAGGTAGGGGAAAGTCGACTAAGCCAGGCTCCACAGGCTTCTCAAACTCACCCACGTGGCAGAAGAACTGACACTGATACCTTCTGACTCCCAAAGCAAGTTTCTTTCACTCCATGACAATGCCTCTCTCTAGAATTAATACTGGTCAAATAAGCGAAGAATGGAATTTAGAAGGAATTGCCTTCAGTTAAGATATCAGATGTCAACTGTGCATTGCAGGCTCACTGGTGGGCTCAGCAGGACTGAACTACCAGTAAGCCCCTTTCTTAGACACATCGTGGAGATGCTTGAACTAGGATTAAACTAAGATAGCCATGATAATGAAGGTGAGAAGGAGAAACTAACAACTGAGAAAATCTATATTAGCTTTGATAAGCCTCTGACTCTTACCCTGTCCATAATTAATTTTTACTTAATCTCCCATCAATTCTTGTATATATATCACTTTAGTAACCAGAACGAGATGCAAGGCCGCTGAGAATAGTAATTTCAATTAGAAAATCACTGTGTTTGCGTTTAGTGTATGCCCTCTTTTCTTATTTTATGAACTGCAGATGTTTAATTTCTCTTCACAAAGAGTAAAAGCATTTATGGTAAGTAAGTTTACCTTATGTAGCAAAGTATAGAAAAAACCCTGCTGAGCTGAATATTTAAAGCAATCAATTGCATGTCTAGTTAAGGAAATAGGCTGTAATCATTAAACACATGACTGGTACAAGCCATTTCCTTAATGAACCCCTATTAAGATATATTAGAACCAGCTTTACAAATAGCTTTAAAAAAATCATTTGGCCTAACAAAATTTATCTAGCTTGTGTGATTGCCAGAGTCCTCAAATATGTTTCAGCTTCTTTGTGTTCTGAGAAACTCACCCTCTCTTTTAGCATCCTCTTTCTTACTGCTGCAGCACATCAACCTGTTCCTAGATTCTATGCTTTTGCCCTCAAGGTCTGTGCATCATGCATTCACTCAATGACCACTGTGGGCTTGTGCGATCAGGAAGGTGCAGTTCTTAATATTCATTGTACTTAGTGGACGTTATCTGCAGTTCCAACACGTCTCCCTGCAACTGCACTCACAAGTCCTGTAGAATGTCTAACCTGATACGACATTCTGGGACCTCCATACTCTGCAGCAGACTTCCCCATAACCATTACCACTTTTCACTGACGCTCCTGATTTTTCCTTCCTAATTTTACCTAGACAGCCTTTTAGTTACATCCAAAGCAATGTGGTGCTTGAAGCATGCAGAGACTGCCAAGCTGGAGGGAAAGGCTAAACATCAGCAGATAGTTATTGAAAGTCTTCTTTGGGTCTAGCACAACACTTAGTACTGAGGTACTGAGTGTGGGCAATTAAAAATGATGTTTTATTAACTGAAATAATCATGAAAAAAGATCATTAAATTGAAAAAATAAACACAATATGCCATATGTGAATAACACCAAGATATCCCAAAAGGAACGCAGGGCAATTGAAAAATAGATTCCCAAAAGTTTGGATCTTCAGTCTGAGTCTGAATTTAGACTTCAGTTCAGATGCAAAGCAGTGGAAGTATATGGGACTTTAATGGGAAAACTACAGAATACAACCGGACTTGAACTATATGAAGCATCTACCTGTGCAACAAGAAAAGAAGTTTTAATGCAAGAGATAAAGAATAAACTCATGATAGTTTGGGTAGAGATAAGATAGCAGGGCCCATGCCTTCTATGAGTTCTGGGATAGATAATGAGACTTTCAAGAAAGAACTTGTCTCTTCATGCCTTCATTGAATGCAAGGCAAATCAGTCAAGTTGTATTACTATTCCTATTTTATTGTTGTGAAAACTGAGACCCACGGGGACTAAAGGACTTTAACCATGAGAAATATATTCATGTAGATCTGGAATTACATTCCAGGTGTCTTGTTTTCTCATTGTCATTACTTGCTATTCAGGTGAACTCAGGAAGGAAGGAAAGGGGGGAGGATAAAAGAGGATCACTTCTCATTTGATGAGGAATAGTGGAAAAGCCATTTGGCTTATTAAAAAGGAAGCTGTTGTGAGAGGCCAGAGCATCAGGGATAACTGGACAGTTTCTCAAATCTCACCTCTTCTCCATGGTGACTCAGAAAAGGGGTAAATTTCTATTGAAAATGTTGTACGTGTTTGCTAAATCCATCTGATCTACAAATAGCATTTTAAGAATAGGGCAGAATCTGTGTTGACTATGCTGTTAATAATTTTAAAAGGTTAAAAATAATTTGTCGGCATGTTAAGGTGTACTTTTTACTTCCCCCCAATATAATATTTACTCCTCGTGATATACGCATTGAGTAAGTTTAGGATAATAGTAGATAAAAAGAAGATATTTGCTCCACGTATCCAGATATTTGTTCCAGAAAGACAAAAGGGATATAGATACTGTGGTCTTAGAAGGGATTTTTAAAGAAACAGCTTTACAGAGGGATAATTAGCATAGAATAAGCTGCACATATTTAAAGTTTACAATTTGGTAAGTTTTGACACATGCATAGATCTGTGACCCCACCGTGACAATCAATATAATGAGCATAACTGTCATCTTCAAAAGTTTCCTCCTAGCTCTTTGTAATGGTAATCCTTCTCTCTCACTGCTCCCAGCCCTATCACCGGACAACCACTAACCTGCCTTCTGTCACTATCCACTAGACTGAATTCACTGGACTTTATATAAATGAGAAATAGAGTATGCATGCTTTCTTTATGTGTGTCTGACTTCTTTCATTTAGCATATTTATTTTGAAATTTATCCTTCTTGTAACAGGTTGTACTGGTTTGAAGCTATTATGAAAAGCCATGCTTTAATCCTGATCGAATCTTGTGGGGACAACCATTCCTTTCAACCCTGATTCAATACTGTAGGGTGGAACTTTTTATTAGATTATCTCCATGGAGCTATGGCATATACCCAATTGTGGGTGTGACCTTTAGATTAGATGGAGATGTGACCCCACCCATTCAAAGTGGGTCTTGATTCGTTTACTTGTGTCCTTTAAAAGGGGGAACATTTTGGAGAAACCTCAAAGCCAACAGAGATGCTCGGAAAGTAGCTGCTTCAGAGCAGATGCAGATACTTGGAGAACAGTTGCTTCAGAGCTGACAGAGCCAGTACGAGACCCAGACATTTAGAGATGCAGGGCCCAGCATTTCATGAGATGCTAAGCAAGCCAGAACCCAGAGTTGTGTCCCAGAAAAGCTACGTGAAGGCCCACAGATGCCAAGTGAGGAACCCCCTCAGGAAACAGAGGCCGAAAGAAACAAAGCCCAGGAGCAAGGGACGATGCGCCTTCTCAGCTGACAGAGGTGTTCCGGACGGCATCAGCCTTTCTTGAGTTGATACCTTAGTTTGGACATTTTCTCAGCCTTAGAACTATAAACTTGCAACTTATCAAATTCCCTTTTTAAAAGCCATTCCACTTCTGGTATATTACATTCTGGCAGCTTAGCAAACTACTACACAAGTATTGATTGTTCATTCATTTTATTGCTGAGTAGTATATATGGATATGCCATAGTTTATTTATCCATTTATCTATTGATGGTCATTTAGATTGCTTCCAGCTTTTGATTATTACAAATGAAGCTGCTATGGACATTTAGTACAGATCATTGAACAGACATACTTCAGTTTTCTTGGATAACTGCTAAACTGTTTTCCAAAGTGTACTAGCTTGAGAGTCCCAGTAATGTCGGAGAGTTCCAGTTCCTCCACGTTTTCACCAACATTTGGTAGGATTGGTCTTTTTAGTTTTTGTGATTCTAATAGGTACATAGTGGTACCTATTGATATGATTGATATCATATCAATCATATCATAGGTTTATTATGCAATTCCCTAATCATTGCTGGTATTGAACATCTTTTCTTGTACTTTTTTTCTTTCCATATATCTTCATTGGTGAAGTGTCTCTTAAAATTTTTTTGCCTGTTTTTACTTGGTTATTTATACTTTTATAACTGAGGTTTGAGAGTGTTTATATATTCTGAATATGAGTTCTTTGTCAGAAATATGCTTTGTAAACATTTACTTCCATTTTGCGGCTTATCTTTCTATTTTCTTAATAGAACCTTTTGAATGGTAGAGATTTTAATTTTGAAGAAGTTCAGTTTACCAATTTTTTTCTTTTATGGGTTGTGCTTTTGGTGGTTGTCAATAAGAAATCTTTGGCTAACCCAATATACAATATTCACATTTATATGTAAACTGGCACACCAACCTTGGTGGTTTAAAACAATGATCTTTTATTTTTCTGGAGAAACTGCAATTTAGCCAGGACACAATAGGCAAGCTTTTCTTTGTTCAGTGTAGTTTGCTATGGTATTAGGTGGGGTGGCTCAACTGAGGGCTGGGGATTCACTTTCAAGATAATTGCCTACATTGCTGGCAGTTACACACTCAGCTAGGTTGTGGGAATAGAATCTCAGTTCCCCTCGATGTAGACCTTTCCGCTGACTGCTTGGCCATGGTGTCTGCATTTCAAGGTTAAGTGCCCAAAGTGAGCAAGGCAGAAGTGCATACTATTTTTATGACCCAGCCTTGGAAGTTATGTAACATTAATTCTGCTATATGTTATTGGACAAGGCAGTCAAAAAAGACTGTTCAAGTTCAAGGAAGGAGACAGAGATCCTGTCTCTTGATGGAAAAATGGTAAGATTCTAGAAGAAGTTATAGGAAGGAAGATTTCAGGGTATCTATCCTTGGAAATCCAATATAATACATTCCTGACCCCACAAATCCTACTCTGCAGATGTTACAACATGTGAAAAGACCAAGTTCAAATATAGATGAAGGTTATCACAACCACCCTAGGTTCAAGGGGAAGGGAGATAGACCCCACTCCTGGCCACAAAAATTTGTGCCGTTATCCATTATTGCATTAAACTGTCCTGAGACTTAATGGCTTGTTTCAATGATAATTATTTAATTTGCTTCAATTAGGAAACTGAGCAGGACGCACAGGATCAGCTTGTCTGTTTCATGTAGTAACTGGGAAGTCTCTCCTGGGACTGGAAGATCCTCTTTCAGTTGGCTCACTTGGATGGCTGGCACACTGATGCTGCCTGTTCCCCTCCACATCTGCCTCTGCACGAGAAAGTGTGGTCTTTCTTACAGCATGGTGGCAGTTGGGTTCCAAGAACAAATATCCCAAAAGAACCCAGCAGAGGCTGTATCACCTCTTGTGACCTAGACTCAGAAGTCACGGAGTGTTACTGTCACAGGTGTGCCCAGATTCAAGGGAAGGACACAATATCAGATTCCTTACATTGATAAGAGGAGTATCAAAGTCACATTGTCATAACAGCATGCCTTCTAGGAGTGGGCATTTTTGCAAATCTTCACGTTACTCTGCCCAGAAGCTCAGCAGATCTAAAGTTCAAGACCAGGAGCAGCTCTTAAGCAGTGACGTTGTTGTGCCTGTTGCTTGGAATAATGTTGAGATGTGTGTGGCCCTGTATCCCAGAGTTTACAGGATTAAGCTCCACCTCCCCCTCGGGCCATGGCTGTTTTCTTTTCCTTGTTTCTTTCCCTCACTCTCCTGCCAGTTTCTTCTAACCCTTCCAAATAAATAGCTTGCATCTTAACCTTTATCTCAGTATTTGCTTGTGGGAGAAATGAAACCAAGACCCCCAGTTTTAGTAAGAAAAGTCAACCACAAATGTGCAATGGTATAACTCAATTGTGTGCTTGGGTGTTGGTTCATTTAAGAAAGCATTAGATATTTTCCTTAAAGAAGAATATTTGTGGCTTCCTTAGAGTTATCAAGGAAGCAGAAACCAGTATCATTTTCAGATTCTTAGTTTACTGAACTTGTATTATCATATGGACATCTAGATGTTGGGGATTCAATCACAAATTCCGGGAGCTAGGAGTCTGTGACTTCAAACATTGTCCCCAGTCACGGAACCTCTGTCCCACCAGTGGCAGGGGGTCCCATCAGGTGATTTGTCTCCTTGTGAGCTCTCACGGTGAAGTCTGCCTTTTAGAGGAGACCTTGGCTCTGCCGTTCATTCTAATGACTTAGGAAAATTTTTGGACCTCTCTACAGTTTACTTTTTCCAAATTCAAAAATGCAGAGGCCTGTACCATTGGCTCTTGTGATTAATAAATCATATAATGTATATAAAGCAGTGAGCATATGTTCATTGGGAAAAATTACATAGAGAAGGACTTATAATTTCTGCATTGTGACATTCCCTCCATTGTGAACTAAAGTAAACATGGTTGGTACAAACTTTTAGGAGGAAGTCTCTCACTCTCTTCTCCTTCCCCCTCTTTCTCTCTCTGTCTTGCTCTCTCTCCCTTTCCCTTCTTCCTTCTTTACTTCTCTATCTGCACTGATAAATACCCTGTACAGAGAACTGAAATGTCTTTTCTGGCTATTAATGGATAAACAGATTTGGGGTGGTTTTAAAATTAGAAATTATCTTTTTACTATTAGGTAACTGTGAATGCCTTTGAATTTTATTTTAAAATGTGTGGAAGACATTAATATTAAGTTATTTTCTGGCCATCCATATAAAATGATTCACACTATGCTTACTTGTCCTTTTCTCTTGTCATTAACAGTTCTACCTAGTCACCTAAAACAGATAATTGCGATTTATTCTCTATAACAGAATGAATATAAATCATATAGTATTTACCAAAACAATGAAGTTCAACGTAAAAGCAAGATAGGGTATTAGGTAATATCTAGTACAATTCCATCATTGCACAGTTTGGGAAAAGTCCTTCCAAATGTGTGGCTATTCATGTCGTTTTTGATTCTTATATTGTGCTTTTAAGATAGCTACAGGAGAAATAGGAGATAGATATGTGTGTTCCGTGGTACCATCTTGAATGGGATGCCTCCTTCTTATCTTCTCCTTGTATAGCTTCATTGGAAGGACAGTGCATCAGTGACAATGTTTGAAAATCTTTAGACCACATACCCATTCTTATTTCCAAAATATTCTGTCATGTCTTGCTCCTCATGGATCTGGCATCTCTTTGTATTCGGCAACTGGGATTTTTCCTACTTTATGGGGAGCCCTGAGAATAATTCTTCCAGGACATCATCAAACCTGCTCATGAATAGATGCTTTTTTTTAAAAATTGAAGTGGAAATATGGTCAGAAGCTTCCTTCTGCTTTCTATTCTCAGCTGTTCAAATTAAAAGTGGTTGCCGACATGGCTGATTGCATGCTTTCACTTTCACAATCAACTTCCTAGTGATTGGGTGAGAGCCCTGGAGGAGCTGGTAACACTCTGTCTCTTCCTAGGAATAGTGCTTTTCCTGATTACACTCACGTTGTAAAGATACACCTCACTATACGCAAACAATTTAAGTACTCTTCTGCAGGTATATTTTACTTTGACAAAAAGTTTATTTAAAAAGGATATTTGAATTATATAACATTTAAACTTTTACATATGCCTTCCAAGAAGTTGTCTGCCTTGGGTAAATCATAGGAGATAACAAAAGAGAGAAATATAATTATTTGAAAATGAGAAATGCTTTGCCGAATAGTTTTCAGAACATTAATTCTAATTTGGCCAGTGAAAGTATAGCAAGTGAAATCTATTGTGGATATTAAATAAAGAAAACATTAGTTGATTCCTACTCCTTTATATACATATTAAATAGCCATTAAAATTATTATGCAGATCTATATAGAGAGACATGAAAAGAAATTCAAATATTATGTGAGAAAATAAGTTGCAAAGAAGTATATATTGTATGATCCTATTTTTGCGATTAGTTTTAGATTTTGTAATTAGGTTGGTTTGACCTATTTTTGAACTTTATATCAATGGAATTAAAAAGTTTGCCTTCTTTCAGATGTGTTTAAATAAATAGAAATGTTATCAAATGGGAGAAGAATAAGGTCACATGAAATATTGCCAAAACTGTTGGCAGAATTTCCTTCTGATGAATGGGGTTGTGGGATATTTTCAATCACTACATTGTAGAGTTAAGTGATATTTTTCTTACAATGACTGTGATTGATTTGTTAAGAGAGGAAGCTCTGCTTTTTCTGGCTGAGAGTTTCCTCCTTGATTCTCTCTCTCTCTCTGAAATTGGGTATGGTTTAAGGTGATATGTATAGCTGTCAAGTTGACAAGGGGTGAACTGTCATGGTCAGGTTCATGTGTCAACTTGGCCAAGTTGTGGTACCTGTTTATCTGGTTGGGCAAGTGCTGGCCTGTCTGTTGCAATGAGGACATTTCATAGAATTAGATCATGATCACATCAGCTGCATCCACAGCTGATTCCATTTGTAACCAGCCAAAGGGGAGTGTCTTCTGCAATGAGTGATGCTTAATCTAATCAAGGAAACCTTTCAAGGAGGATTCAGAAGAGACAGGTTCTATTCCTGCTTCAGCTGATGAGCCTCTCCTGTGGAGTTCATCCAGACCTTCCATCAGAGTCATCGGTTTCACAGCCTGCCCTGTAGACTTTGGACTCTGCATTCCTGCGGTCAAGTGAAATACTTTTATAAATTTTATATTTGCGAGTGTTCCCTGTTGATTCTGTTTCTCTAGAGAACCCTAACTAATACAGCAACTTATCTATCTCTCTCTCTCTCCACACACACACACACACACACGTACATGCATATATATATATATATATATATATATATATATATATATATATATATATATATATATCTTTATTATTTTTATATGGCAGCCGTGACAAATTACCACAAAACTAGTGGCTTAAAATTTCTCTCGCAGTTGTGTAGGGCAGAAGTCTGAAATCAGAGTGTCAGCCGAGCTGCGTGCCATCGGCTGGCTCCAGGGGAGCGTCCCTTCCATGCCTATGACAGCTTCTGTGGCCGTTGGCCTTCCTTGGTCTGTGGCTGCCACACTCCAATCTCCAAGGTCAGCATCTTCAAACTTCTTTCTGCTCCATCTTTGCATCTCCTTCTCCTCCTTGTGTTCCAAATTCCCCTTTGCTTCTCCCTAGTAAGGACTCTTGTCCCACTTTTAGGGCCCACCTGGATAGTCCAGCATAATCTCCCCATCACAAAACCTTAATCCCACCTGCAAAGTCTTTGCCATATAGAGCAACATTTGCAGTTTACAGGGATTAGGATTGCTATCTTTAGGTAGGAACTTTTTTTTTAATAAAGTGGCTTAGAATTATTTATGGTTTGAGGCAGGATTCAACTGGAAAATAGGTGCCACAAAAACCAGTGTTTGAAGTCAACAGTGGCACTGTTACAGGGGCATTCCTCACCCACAGCCCCATCAAAAATGACCAAGATTCTAATAGACGTTGCTGCAGAAGGAGAATGGGGTAAGAAGTGAGAGGCTATTTTGTTTTTCTTCTATTGTATCTGGAGTATGTAAAGCATTTTGAAGTAGCAAATTGTAGTAGTTACTGACAATGTGGCAACCAGAAGCAGGATCCAGCAGCAAACGCTGATAATAACCCATAAAACCCAGAGCTATGAAGAGCAGATATGCAGAGTGTGACACTCAAAGGTGGACGTAGGGCTTTGGAAATGCAATTTCAGTGCCAGACTCCTTTGGGAATGTTTATTCCCACCCCTTTGCTATTGTCTTTAAAAGTACATTTTGAGAGCGGGCAACGGTGGCTCAGTGGCAGAATTTTCACCTGCTATGCTGGAAACCTGGGTTCCATTCCCGGAGCCTGCCCATGCAAAAAAAAAAAAAAAAAAAAGAGTATATTTTGAAATATCATATGACTCACATATCACATTGGGTAGCTTACCTTTTTAAGTAGTTATCCTTTTCCACCAAATAAACTTTGCCTACACATATCTCCTCTATCACTTAAAAAAACTTTTCCAATTAAAACAAAAAAAACAAAATGAAAAAAGCAAAAACAGTTCCATTAAAATGATAGATAATTTGGCAGCAAGCATCAGTAGCCCAAAGGATTGCTATACTTTGTGAATTGTATTTTCAATTATTATTAAAAACTGTTCAAGCTTGCAATTCGATTTCTTTCATGCCTGACCTAATGTTTTCTTGTTAAGAGCCTGAGGACTATACTAATTTATGGGACATGAAGAATTTATTGGAAGTTCATTTCAATTCATTATGAACAGCAACCTCTGAGCCCTTTGAATTCCTTCGATCTAGAAGAAGTATCAATGATCAGTGATATTTGAAAGTTGCCAAATCTTCATGGGCTATTTATGAACACATTAGCAGCTGGGATGTTTCGTGCATCTGGAGGAGAAATTTTTTCCTGTCATTAATTTGTTAATCGTATACATAATTTTTCTGATTTCCTCCTTCCATAAACTCTAGTTTCCTATCTGTGCTCTTGTTTTTTCAGCTTGAGACAATCCATTGTTGAACTTTTCACTATTTTGCCATTCTCCAGAACCACAAGTACTCAATTGCATGCTTTATATTAATCCATAAAGTAAAATGTCAAGAATGACTTCTAATATGAAATATAACTTAAAGTGGCAAGCATAACTAATAACATTAAAAATATCAATTTGATTGATAAATTGAACTACATTAAAATCATGGAAATATGCTCATCACAACTATTACTAAAAAGTGAAAAAGCAAGGTGAAGACTGGGAATAGATATTTGCAAAGCACAAATACTCCATAATAGTCTCTTACCTAGATTATGTAAACTTGTGGAGTGAGTTGCTACCATGGTACATTGTGGGAGCACAGGTTCAGGACACAACAGAAACTTTCAGCAAATGATCCCTTTATTACTTGCACAGTATAAAGAGTCCAGAAAGGGCAAATAATGTCTTTGTCATTTACATGGCACAAATTGTCCAGGAGAGCAGGAGATGAAGTCCCATCGCAACCATTCTCTTGGGGTGGCCAAAAATTGCTGTGGGTTGATAGACGGCAGCTCAGCATGCCTCACTTCATGCTGGAGAAGAGAGACAGATCTAAGCTGTTTCGGTGTAGTTTGCACCCACTTCAGGGAGGGGGGCCCTGCTACTGGGAAATACTGTTCCAGTAAGCATCTGGGGCTGCTCCTTCCTGGTTTCTAGATTTAAGGTCTGGCTGGGCCTTTTCTTTAGACGTAACATCCCCACCAGGTGGTGGAATGGCACACAGTAGAAGAGGAGATGGGGTTAGTGAAAGGCCAGATGATGACTGCTGAGTATGTGTTTGTGACTTTACTCGAGAAGGAGGTAGTGGGGTCTAGGTGATGGCCCCTTAGCAGAAGTCTGTGGTTTCCCCAACAGAATTCTTTCAGATCATTGTGAAAAGAGGTAGACAACCCAGTAGACAAACAGGAAAAGATTTGAACAAAATCTTTAGTAAAAAACATGATAAAATGACCAGTACACAAAATTCAAATAAGATATCACTATACATTCATCCCCAAATCTTACAAGACGGGCGAAAGTATGGGAAAGAGGGTAAACAACTGAAACTTTCCTACGCTATTGTTGTACAACTAATTTGGAAACCTGTTTGGCAGAATCCACTAAGGTTAAGCATGTAACATAACCTATGGCCCAACAATTTCTCTCATAAACAAACAACGTGTAGATATGTGAGTCAAAGACATTCACACGAATATCAGGGCTGCATAATTCATAGACAAATAAATAAATGAATTGACATTTGTACGATGGAACACTATGCAGCAATGAAAATTAATAGAAAGTTGTTACATGGGGAAATATAGATGAAATTCGTGCATATAATATGAGCAAAAGCAATCAGCTATAAAGAATACATACCATATGATTTCAGTATATAAAGTGCATAGCTAATCACTGATGTTGTGTCAGATCTGTGGGGAATGGGAACGAAGAGTCATGAGGAGAGTTTGTGGAGTACAGATAAGTCCTATATTTTGGGTTGTACTTGCTTTGCTGTGTTCATTTGTCACAACTCTGATAATTCGTAAAGCTGCCTGAAATCTGAGGAAGGTAGATACAATCTTTAGACGCAGTTTGCCTAGCACAGCACAGGTTATGGTCGTTGGCTATTTTGCATTCTGGGTGAAAAAAACCTCTTTTTGTGCTCAGTGTGTAACAATGAAGGACTCCACACTGACTATTGTTCTACAAATGAAAGCACACATTATCTATAAGCGAAGTAATCACACCGTAACATTTACATTTATGTCTCGTGAAATTCAGAGTGTGATCTGTTACCATTATGACAGCCATCATTTTGATGGATTTGAAGTGGTAAAGACTTAGATTAATTAATTTCTGAACAGTTTCCTAAAGTTATGAAGTCAAGTGCTTCTGGAGAAGAAGTTCAGTGAATGGACTTTGGATGGGATATCCTATGTCTAGAGGTATTCTGAAGTATGATTCTTAAGTATCTTTTCAGTAAATTTGGTCACAATTATGTGGTTTTAAAAGTGTGCTAAGTTCTATCATCCACCACGAAACATCATTTTCTCACCTCCATTTAAATATTTTTTGCTTTTTCATGTGGAAAAAGCATTTTTTTACTTGCCTCTTAGGCAATTTTATCTTTATTAGGATAAAGAAAATGAAATCACTTTGTGGTAAAATTTTAAAATATATTTCAAAAACCTAAAAACAATATACACTGCAATGGTAAGATTAAGTGTTTTGTTTTCTTCATCTTTCTTGTATATTTTCTTAATTTTCCATAATGGCCATGCACCATTAATTGATTATATAGCAATAAAATATTATAGAGTTTATAAAGATTAATGGCACATGAGTGCTTACTGGCATTTGACTCAATATTGAGAATATTATACACTGGTCTGGAGGATACTAAGGTCTTTGTGCTTTGTGACCCTGCAAGTGGGTGTTAGTTGAATAAAGTGAGGCAAAAAATTAATAAATGAGTGATTCTCTCCAGCTCCCCTTATGTACTTGCAGATAGTGGCCTGTTAAAAGTTTACCTGGAGTGACTGGCACTTTGTACTCCCTAAAATGATGAAGGAGTTTTCAGTCACCCCTCTTTTCGAGAGTACTTTGACAGGAAGTCAGATTAGAACAGTAGTCACTTTGATGTGCCATTTGCTATTCTAATATGGAAGAATTTGAAGAGATAATAATGTATATAATAATAAATAAATCGATTTTTCCATAGGCGTACATTTGCCTGCTATAATGCCCGCCTTTCTGAAAACATAGAAATGCCCTAAGTAAAAGTAATTAATGAATTACATTCTCTAAATACAATTTTAGTGTGTTATTTCTTAAATTTATTTATTCTCCATGGTGGGAAATATTAAAATTTCTACCTCTCCATTATTAGAGTAGATAAGCCACTTTACTGTTTCAGTGAAAGTTGTACTTTCTCACAAGGCAGGCAAGAATTCTGCTGAGCCGCCATCGCACCGCCCTCAGATTACTTTTAATATGAGAAAAGCTAGGTTTCATCTTCTGACAAGAAACTCTAAATTATACTGTGGTTCAAGGTGGGAAAATCTACAAAAAAATTTATAAAATATACAGGACAAAAATAACTAATTAATTTTAAAAGGTAGCCCAAATAAGGAATCTGATGAAAAACTAAGATTTCAACAATTAGAAAATAGCCTGTACTCAAAGAGCACCATTAGTACAAATTGCCAAACTACAGATGACCAATTACCATAGTGTTTTGAGGCATGTGAAATAAAAAACTAAGAAGACTAAAGACAATTTAAACCATCTATGAATAGAGTAAAGAAAATAAAAATAAAAGGGATCAAGCCAGTATTTCATAAAGTAGGTAACAGCAGATGAGAAAAAAAATACAATTACCTTAGCTGTGTTTGCTTTTATCTTCTCTGTTTAGCAGAATGGTCCTCAAACCGGAAGGTGTGTGGAAAATATTACAAATAATAGAAAGTAATTAAAGTATAAGAAACGAAGTAAGACAGTGAGGTAATGCATCCTTCTAAATGAATTCAAAGTAGTCATATTCAGAGGGATTAAGTTACAGAAGACTGTGGAAATGCATTCACAGATGTGAACACCAAGCATTTACAATCAGTCGTGTGAATTCATTGATTAGAGGGAATGTGCCAGACGTCTCAACACTAGCACATGTTGTTTCAGAAGTGGCAAAGGAGAATTTCATATGCTAGCATCAAATAAATTTAGAGTATATTTGGCAAAATTCTAGAAAAAGATTTTTGTGCAGATGGTTTGGAACATTGAAATAGTTATTTTCTAGGAACGAGGATGAATTGACTTACAATGTCATGAATATTAAAATAGTTTGCTTTTTGAGGGTAGTTTCCAGATTGGCAGATCATATGAATACTGTATACATAATAAATCTTGAATTTTGTCTGGCATTTGGTAGTCCTTTAATACATCTTTATTGACAGCGTGGAAAATGGCTGTTCACATGGTAACAGAGTTTGGGGAATCACAGTGTTGAAATAAATGCACTGAAATAATGTTTATCAATCGGTTGATTTCTCAGAGTGGTACTAAAAGCATACGTGAAAAACTTGCTCGATAACTTGGGCAAAAGAAAGGTAGGCAGGTTTTTCAAATTTCCTGTTGCCACTATTTGGATGAATTGTTAAATCAAAACGGAAAACATCTGGGCAGGTCTAAATTATGGACAAATAGTGATGATACAATTTAACAGGAGTACCACAAAGTCCCAACTTTAGGCTAAATATTAGGTTGTAGAATTGCAATGACTGAATGGCAGAGTCCTTAAATAAAAGCAATTAATGTAAAAGCCATTGAAAATTTTGCAGGACTCATCAAGGTCATTGTGAGCTAATCTGGATTGAGTACACAAAAGCCCAATGAAAGTTTATAGTCGGAATAATATGACAACTAGAGCAATGGAACAAATGGGATCAGTGGCTTTTATCAACACTGTAAGCTGCATTTAAAGATGGTAGTTGGAAAATTGAAATGGTGTAAAGAAAAGTTCAGAATAGTTGAAAGTTGTGGAATCACATCATAGAGGAAAAGCCTGAAGGAAATTGTAAAGAAGGAAAGACTTGGAGGTAGATTTTATGTATCTTCTAATAAATATGCAGAGGGAATATTTCTTCTAATGAGCTGTGATGGGAATTAGGAAGGGGAGAAGGAAACAAAAGGGGACCAATAGGAAGAAAGATGGAGACAGAAAGAAATGAGTGGAAAGACAGGGAAAAAAGAAAAGGAGAGGTAAAAAGAGAAGAGGAAGTAACATAATAAATGTCTATCTCCCAGGAACTCTGCTGTGTAGTCTTTAAATACTTGATTGATTGATTTGTAGAGGAAGTGGTATGTTTCCATTTTGACAGGAAGATGAAGTAGATATATTATTTAGGGAGCAGAATAATATATAATGCGCAGAAGTTACTGGGAGATACATTTTTAACACAATGTGAAGTAGAACTTCATAAAAATTATAGCTATCTAGCAAGAGTGGGCTGACTTGAAGGCAGTGATTTTCTCATTTCTTCCAGTGTTAAGGCAAATTTGAGAGTTAATGGGTGTCTATCAGGAATATTCTAAAAGCCATCGTTACCTTTGGAGAAACCTTTAGCATGATGTGATCACCATTCCAATACCCAAATTATGTTGCCACTTTGGTGTAAATAACCAGGGAAAGGTCAAGGAACAAATACAAGTGAAAAAAAAAAGCTAATTTTGATTGTTTGTTATTGAGAAAATCAATGAGTAATAAAATCGAAAGGTAAAATAAAAGTAAAAATTGATGTTATCAGTTTACATTTGTCCTCCCCTTTTAAGCCCAAAGAAGTAAGATCATGCTTTGTGTATTTAAATGCTCTTCTGTGTAGTAATGTATTACATGTTTACACAGAACCTACTATGTGTCAGGCATTGTTCTGAACACTTTTACCATTTAATCCATTTAATCCTCAAAATCCTCTATGACTCTGATAGCATCATTAATCCCTTCTTACAAATGAAGAAAATGAATTACATAGATTTTAAGTAACTTCCCATGTTTCCACAGCTAATAAGTGGAAAAAACAAGACTCTAGAGTTTGGGCTGGTAAATACTACCCTGTTGTGCTGTTATGTACCTCCAAAAAAACATGTTTTTTAAAACCCAATCTTGTGGGGACAGACTTACTGTTGCATGGGAACTTTTAATTGGGGTGTTTCCATGGAGATGTGGCCCCATCTATTCAAGGTGGGTCTTAATCTGCTTACTGGAGTCCTTTAAGAGGGAGACATTTTGGAGAAAGTGCAGATGCTTGGAGACAGAAGTGCCCAGGGAGATGCTAAGCAGGGACCCACAGAACCTTTAGGACCCAGAACTTGAAGAGAGCTGAGAGAACCTAAGAGATGGAATCCAGAGCTTGCCGTAGAAAAGCTAAGAGAGGACCCACAGACACTTAGAGAGGGAACCACCCTGGAGATGCTAAGGGAAGACCCACAGGGCGCAGAGAGAAAGCCACTGGAATCAGAAGCTGGAAGCCATGGACTGGGAGGAAAGGTCAGCACATGCCCGTCACGTGCCTTCCTGGACAGAGGTGTTCCAGATGTTAGTGGCCTTTCTTCGGAGTCCAGGTATCGTCTTCTTGATGCCTAAATTTGGACATTCTTCATGGCCTTAGAACTGTAAATTTATAACCTAATAAATCCCCCTTATAAAAGCCAGTCCATTTCTGGTATATTGCATTCTGGTAGCTTTAGCAAACCAAAGTCTGTGCTGCCTCTTTATTTCCCTGTATATTTGGGTAGAATTGATGAAGAACAGTAAAAGACCCAAAACACAGACTTTTGATTAAAAGCAAAATAGAATTTGAGATGCGAAAGCAAAGGCAAACTAATAGATTCAGATATTCATATATGAAAAATCATGTGTTCTTTCTTTTAAATAAAATATTACTTATTATTATTATTAATACCAAAACCTATAGTCACATATTTGATTTTAGAGCTAAATTTGATAGTTATGCACTCAAAGACTGAAACAGTAACACAATTTTCTTTCACCAAGTTAAAATATTATTATGGCAGCATATTCCTTAGATATATCTAGCCACTATACACAACTGAAAATGCTAAATACTTTATTTTATAAAAATCTTAAATGAATTCAGTTGTTGTCAAAAACCAAAGCAATAATTAGACGCTGATAAAGGTAATCAGAACATGAAGGCTGATTTTTTTTTCTCTTATGGATATTTACCAAAATGGGCTTGGGCTTTAGTTTTGAAGCATTTCAGAATTCAGGGATCAGGAGTTCAAGCTTAGGACCCATCCAAGGTGAGATATCTAATAGAGCATCATCCCCATAAAAGAGACTCCAAATGGCTCCATCCACAGTCTGAAGGTAAAATTTCACCTTTAAAGGAAACTGAATGTCTCAAACTCTGATGCCTAGTGTAGTAGAAACAAACACACACAAAAATCTCTTTTCAAAATTCATAACCACAAGTTGGCTTTCATATATGTTGCTAATAAAATTTGCACTGCATACATGGTTCTGAAATAGAGGTGTCTCATAAGCATACTGAGAATTCCAGAAGGAGAGGAGAGACAAAATGAGGAAGGGGAAACAGTTGGAGAGATAATGGCTCAGCAGTTTTCCTGAATCTAGGATGTAAGAGGCCCAATTAAATAAAGCTGGAAAAATAAAATGAAATCCATACTTATATAGGTCATGGTTAAACTGTAAAATGTCAAAAATAAAGATAAGATATAAAATGCAGCTAGAGATAAGGGATAAATTACATTTAAAGTAACAGTTGGGAGCCAAACATCAGTGAAATGACATCCTCTTTGTGCTAAGAGAAATAACTATCAACCTAGAATTCTACCCAACAAAAATGCTTTTCAATGCTGCAAATGAATTAAAAAAAAAAAAAAAAACACCTCAGGCAAGCAGAAGTTGTGTCCCATTAGAGAATCTTCACTAAAAGATGGTCTAAAGATATAATTCTGACAGAAGGAAAAAGAATCCAGATGGAAAACCTAAGGTGCAACAAGGAAGGGTTAAGAAAGCAGTTAATATATGGAAGGAAGGAAGAATTAAGAAAACAGTTAATATGTGGATATTATGTAAAAACTGATGCCTATAAATAAGATAAAAATGTGAAATGCTTCAAGGTGTTAAAAAAATTGGAGCTAGTATAAATGACAATAATATTATACATTGGGCATAGAGTTTTGGAGTTAATGCATTCTAAGATCCCTGCAGTTTTCAGGAAGAAGATACAGTTATCAATAATATTCGATATTGATACATTAAGCATCTCCATTAAAATTCCTAGGGTAGTTATTAAAGAATAAAGGAATAATGTACATTGTGAAGTTAGTAGAAGAAATGTAGAATCAAAAACATAATTAATTAATTCTAAAAAAATAGAATTAAAAAACACAATTAAAAAACATAATGCAAAGAAGAAAGGAAGGAGAATAGAGAAGAAACTCTACAGAAAGTTCAGAACAAGTAAAAACACAGAAGCTGGAAGAAATAAGCTAAAACATTAATTATAATAGGCTAAAAATATAAAATCCATGCATAAAAAGCCAACATTAACAAACCTTGAGAAATTATAATTAAAAGATTACTATCTGTGGAAGAAACATCATTATAAAGTTCCTTGAAAGAGATGCATAAAATATATGTGAGAACTTTACAGCTAAAACGATAACCTTTCTTGAAAGGCATTGAAAAAGGCCTAAATGAATGAGGTGCTGTACCATTGTATATTTTATGGTTTGAAGTATTCAAAGTAGAGAGGTCAGTTCTTTCCAAACTGATCTATATGGATTCAATCAAAATCTTAACAGGATACTTTTTATGATCGCGTGAAGTGAGGTTGTACAATTTCTTCTGACAGTCTCCTACATCAACTACATACAAGTCTGACTTGAACTCTCCAGAGGTAGGTCAGACCCCACAAGTCAGAGCAAAGGGCCCACAAGACTGCTCTCCCTCCAGGAAAAACCCAGGGCTGCTCTCACATATGACCAACTGATATGAATTCAGAGGGTCCCACCACCCCTTCAGTTTCAATAATTTGCTGGAACAACTTGCAAAACTCAAGACAGTGCTACGCTTACAGGTTTATAATTTTGTTATGGCCAAAACGACACAGATCAGAAGAAGAGGAAAGATTAGACATGTGGGGCAAGGTCTGAGATGCTCTCAACTACAAAGCTTCCTTGTCCCTTCCTTGGAGAGTTAGAACATGCCACTCTCCCGGCATATCAATGCATATTTATCAGTCATGGAAACCTATGAGCTTCTGGTCTCCAGAGTTTTTAGGGAGTTTCATTATGTAGGCATGGCTGATTGAATCAGTGCCCGCGTGGTTGAATTCAAACTCTAGCTCGTCTCTCCTCCTTGGTGATCAGGCTGATACGCCATGGCTCAAATCTCCAATCCCCTAATCACTTGGTTGGCCTTTCTGGTGTGGCCAGCCCTCCACTCTGAGATGACCAGTGCGACAGGCACCACATGGAGAGTCACCTGATCAGCATAAACAATCAGGTATGGTCTGGGGCTCACCATGAGTAACAAAACATGCTTCCATAATGGGAAATTTCAAAGATTTAGAGGTTGCAGCTAGGAGCTGGGGCAAAGATCTGATCTTTTTGGAGGCCAAATTCCTTACTAAACAGGTGGGAAACTTCATAAGCTGAGTTTTACGTCCATAAGGAAGAGCAAAAGGTTAAGAATAGATGAGACATTCCTGAAGGTGAGTAATAAGATGGGGATGAGTGGAAGATTTTCCCTACTAGATATAAAAAATCTATATAAAATTTTATTAGTTAAGAGAATGTGGCATTGGTAGAGGGGTCAACATATTGACTAATGGAATATTAATGTAGAAATGATTCAGATCAGAGATAATATTGCAGATGATTGGAAAAATGGAATTATAAATAAATATTGCTTGACCAATGGTTATTTTTGTGGGGAAAAATGAAATCATATCCCGTAATACATAGGGTACACAGAAATCTATTCTGGACAGATTAAAGATCTAAATGTGAAGAGTTGTGTTTGCAAACTTTCAAAGGATAATACAGGAAATATTTGTTATGTACTTTGAGAATGGAAGAATTTTAAAAACATCATGAAACATTCAAACCATACTGGAAAAAATGTTAAACTTAACCACATTAAGACCTTTAATCAAGACAGGCAAGTAACAATCTGAAAACTGAGAGATTACACTTATAAGTCAAAGAACTGATAAAAGCAACATACTAAACAGAATAAAAATTCAAGATATTAATAAAAGAGGGAGAATGGGTGGAAGATATTAATAGACACTTTGAAGAGGAAATAAAAATAACCAAGAAGAATAACCATCAATAAATAAGATGAGTTACAAAGTAAGTATTTCATACCTATCAAATAGGCAAAATTAAAAGTCTCATAATATCAACGGTTAAAGGGAATGTGGCGCAGAAAGTTTCTTGTACTCTACTGGTGGAAGATGAAGTTGGTGTGGGACCTATGAATGCACCCTGGAGGACTTCAACTGTGAAGTCAAAGAAGCAATTTGGCTCCTAAATAAGTTTATAAAAGAAGGAAACTCTTGTACCCGAGCATAGGAGGTATTCATGAAAATGCCCATAACAACTGTTTGCAATGCCAACCACCTGCAAATGACCCAACTCTGAATAAAGAATCTGTGACCCTATAACATGCAGGGGTAGAGATATGAGAGGCCATGACTGAATGTGAGGGACATAAAGTCAAAGAACCAGTCACAGAAGAGCATGTACTATATTTTTCTACTTGTACATGGACATGGAAAACTAAATATTTGTTTAAGGGATGGTTAAATTGTAAAGAAAAGCAAAAACTGACAGACAAATATATCCAGATAGTCATTACCTCTGAATGGGTGGAGGAAGGAGAGAATGCAGAGGGATGGTCATCTGAAGGTCATCTAAAGGTCATGGTCATCTTTTAAATAACTGGGGTTGGGGATGTGAATTTTCTTTATATTGTGTTTCTTTTTACATGGCATATGTTTTACAAAGGCTATTGTTTATAAACTCAGTATTTAACTAAAAACATTTAAAAATAGTCTTCTGTTCTGATTGAGTATGTCCTGCTGCTTTCCAAACAAAAATATTTACTATACCCCAAAAAGGGATCATCTTAGGCTCTGTCTGCTTATAGAAAGAAGACGAAGAATGAAAATAGCTGATTTCAAGGTAAAAATAAAAATAATGAGTCCACTGATGCCTTGAGAACATGAGAAGGTAAGCCCACTGCCCTCAAGGAATTCCAATATGGTGTAAAAGAGCCATAAAACATCACAGGAAATGTCAATGTGTCTTTGTATTTTATGTTTACGTATTTATGTTAATGAAATTAGAGGCAAGAATCCATGCCTTTTCTTGCTATTTTATACCACTCTTCTGTACCCATTATTAGTGCTTTTGTCCCTTTGTAGTTATCAATTGAATAATAAAGAAAGTCCACAAATTATTTGTGGTTTGGGAAGATGCTAAAATAATGCTCCGCCTTATTATAATATAGGCCCACACAGAATTAAATTATAAGGTTTACTTTTATACGCATATTCAAGTCTTAATCCATGTTCTGTGGGTGTGAACTATTTGTGTGTAGGACCTTTGAAGATGTTATTATCAGCTAAGGTATGGATTCATTTGTGAGTAAGGTCTTTGAAGATCCTATTTAGATTTGGGCAAATTGAATCCAGATGGTCCTTAATCCATATGACAGGAGTCCTTATAAGTCAGAGGAAATTTGTACAAGGCCAATCAGCAGAAGCCAGAAGGTAGGAGACTCCAGAAAGAGATTGACATTATGTGACAGAAAGAGATACCAGCCAAAGAGCTCCAAGGTTATGACAAGCCAGCACCAGAATGCTGCAGACTCTGGCAAAAAGGATGGCCCATTGAACTGGTAATTTTGAACTTGTAGCCTCCAAAATAGTGAGACAATAAATTTCTGTTGGTTAAGCCAAGATATTGTGTAGTATTTGTCATAGCCACCTGGCAAACTAAGAGTTTATTACACTGATTGGATTTGTATGCTAACTAACCTCGTATTCGTAAAATCATTGTCACATGATCATGGTGTATAATTTTTGTATATGTTGCTAGTAGTTTGTTGAGGATTTTTGCATCTATAGTCATAAGAAATACCAGTTTGTCGTTTTCCTTTCCTGTGATGGCTTTGCCTGTTTTTGGAATGAGGATAATATGGACCTTAATAAGTGAGTTGGGAAGTCTTGCCTCCTTTATTTTCTGGAAGAGCTTTGAAGGATTGGTATTCTTTCTTTAAATGTTAAGTAGAATTACCATTGAAGCTAGGTAGTTCTAGGATTTTCTTTGAGGGCAGATTTGAAGGTACTCAATCAATCTATCCAGATTATCTATTTTTTTCTGGAGTCAATTGGATACTTTGTTTCTTTTTGTGAATTTAGCAATTTCATCTAAGACATCTAATTCATTGGAAAATTGTTGCTCATGGTTTTACCTTATAATCTTTTAAATTTTCTTTAAGCTCTGTAGTGATGTCCTCTCTTTCATTTCTGATTCTAGTACTTTGAGTTTTCTCTCTTTTTTCTTAGTTTGTCTGGTTAAAGTTTAATCAATTTTGTTGATCTTTCAAAGAACCAACTTTTTTTTTTCAATTAATGCTATTGTTTTATATTCTCTATTTCATTTACTTTTTTTCTCTGTACTTTAGTATACACTTCCATTAGCTTGCTGTGGGTTTAGTTTACTTTTTTTTTAGATTCTTAAGGTTGATGTTAATTTGAGATCTTCTCTTCTTTCTTCTTCTTTTTTTGCATGGGCAGCCACTGAGAATCGAACCCAGGTCTCTGGCATGGCAGGCGAGAACTCAGCCACGGAGCCGCAATGGCCTGCCCGAGATCTTCTCTTTTAAAATGAGTGTTTAAAGCTATATATTTCCCTCTAAGAATGCTTTAGTTGCAGTCCATAAATTTTAGTATCTTATATATATATTTCTCATTCATTTCAAAGTATTTTCTAATTTCCCTTCTGATTTCTTTTTTTACCCATTGGATATCAAGAATGTGTTATTTAATTTGCTCACATTTGTGAATTTCCCAAATTTCTATTATTGATTTCAAACAATTCCATTGTGATGGGAGAATATGCTTTGTTTACTTTGTTTCCTTTTATGTGTATTGAGACATTGTATGCCACAGTTTATGGTCTATTTAAGTTGATGTTTCATTTCATTCCACAAATGAAAATTCTGCTCTTACTGGGTGGAATGTTCCATGGAAATGGGTTGGTTCTAGTTGCTTTATAGTATTGTTTATGTCTTACATATAGTTATTGGTTTTCTATCTTGTTCTATCCATTATTCAGAGTGAGATATTGACGTCTCCAAATGTTGTCATTGAGTGTCTGGGGTTAATTAACTTTCAAGAAATTAATCTCTCTGTTTTCTTTTCATAAAATTCAAAAACCCACGAGGCAAATAAAATAAATTTCTGTTAAATAACTGGGCTAAGCCAAAGTGGGATTTAATTTTGTTAAATCAGTCTCATTAGATTAAAATGAAATAAGGATTATAAATTGATATACTATATAACACGTAGTAATGTCAATTATTAACTTAAAATTTATTGACAAGGTAGAAATACTACTACTAACCCATAAACAAAACAATATGATTAAAATGCAGCCAAAGACACAATATTCGTTGTATACACTGTGGTGGGGGTCATATTTCATTCTTTTCCCATATGACTATCCCATTACTGCAGTACCATTTTGTCAAATTTTCTTTTTTTGGTGGGGGAGGGGGTTGGAAAGTGCTTGGGCTGGGAATCGAACCCCTGCACCCCCAAGATACAATTTTATATATGGCTTTGAACAGACAATTTCTTACCTAGTAATTTGATCAGGTTCATATATCTACCTAGAAATTACAATATTTTATCTTTGAATATATATATATTTAGTGTAAAATTAATACATATGGCTATATTTTAATGGGATGTCTGACATATATGCAAGTGAAATATTGGTTTTGAAACTTAAAATTTTTAAAAGTCACTTTGATATGAAGTCTGTGCTTATTTATTGTTAGCTTATTTGACTCAATTCTGGTTCAAACTTATAACCACACAGAGATTTCATTTTCATTTTCAACAGATATGAGATGATTTTTGCTCCTGTTCTTGGTCTTTGTGAGCAAGCCAATTCTTCTTCTAGCATGAAAGACGTTTAAAACTGTGGCAAAATGTCCCCCGCTTTCCTGTGAATGGTGGGACATACGTCTTTCACAGAAATCCAGAACTTGTCTAGAGAAAAATGTATAAATTCTGTCAAAGTCAAATCCAAGCAGAAGATTCAGAGAAATGGCCCCTTACCCAGTCATAATCTTGTATTGAATGAGAGGAAAGTTATAGTTCAGTTTTGTTCTGCAGTTTTCACGGATGGTTTTCAACATGACTTGAGACTTTCTGTTCTCCCTTTTCACTCTCACCCCAAGAAGCAGTGGAAGCATTTCAAGATTTCCATTTGCCACCTTTTCCCCCCAAAGATACTTGTTCATTTTGAATCTAAGAATTGTGTCACTTGAAGTCAAAACATTTTCTATAGAGCCTGGTGGAGACTTGTTCAGCTGGCTTATGTATTTAAGAATGTCTAAGTTTGTGGGTTTTGTAGACAGTCCTCTCCAAAATCTAGCCTCCTATTTTTTCAGAGGTAATCTTTAATTCACCTCTAACTGAACAGTCTTGAAAATCCATCTGCTATACCAATGGATTTTTTAGTATAATAGGGTATTATATGCTCATGCCTAGGCTTTCTCACAGTTTAATAAATGCTCTCACTTAAAACATGTTTGTTTAATAATGTTGACCATTTCTGTGGCATCATCCATAATTTTTTTTCATTTCATTTCCAAGAGATTTTTGACACCACCACTTCTCTATAAAAAAAGTAGAGTGTGGTGAAAAAGATGGGCTTTTCTTTTTACGAGTGGCAAAAAATATTATGGAACCAATTACTATTGGAACCCAGTAAGATGGTGCACAGTTCCTCTAAGACAGACCTGAGTTTTGTGTAGAAGTCAAAACATTATGTAGGCGGGGGGCCAAGATGGCGGCTAAGTAAGGTACGTGCGTCTTAGTTCCTCCTCCAGAGCAACTACTAGGTGACAAGAAATAGTGCAGAAGAGCTCCTGCGGCCACGACAGGAAACGGACACACAGAGTACCCCAGTCTAGACTGGCTAGACCGTCTGTGAGACTCTGCTGCGGTGAGCTCCCTGAGCGGCGCGCGCCTCCCCAGGCCACGGTGGCTGGTGGCCGGCGCCCCTCCCTCCATCCTTCCCAGATGGGCTGAGAGTCTCGGAGAGGCAAGTTTCCCAAGCCGCGGCGGCCGGCGCCCCTCTTTCGCAGGCGGCTTCCTGGTCCGGCGGCAGGTCTCGGATCGGCGAGTTCCCCAGGACATGGCGGCCGGCGGCCGGTGACCCTCCCCCACATGCGGCTGCCCGGAGGGAGAGGAGGGAGTTACCGACAGTGGCAGGGACTAGGTCCAACCAAACACCAATAATGGCATTAATAAAGGAGCCACAACATCTTTTGCTGGTGGGACCCACAGACAGACAAGCGCCACATACTGGGCAGGATAAAAAAAACAGAGCCCAGAGACTTCACAGGAAAATCTTTCAACTTGCTGGGTCTCACACTCAGGGAAATCTAATTAAATGTCCAGATGCCAGCAAAAAATAACAAATCACATCAGGAAAATTGAAGATATGGCCCAGTCAAAGGAACAAACCAATAGTTCTAATGAGATACAGGAGCGGAGACAACTAATTCTGAATATACGAACAGAAATGGAAAACCTCTTCAAAAACCAAATCAATAAATTGAGGGAGGACGTGAAGAAGACAAGGGATAAACAAAAAGAAGAAATGGAAAGTCTGAAAAAACAAATCACAGAACTTTTGGGAATGAAAGATACAGTAGAAGAGATGAAAAAAACAATGGAAACCTACATGGTAGATTTCAAGAGACAGAGGTTAGGATTAGTGAACTGGATGATGGAACATCTGAAATCCAAAAAGAAACAGAAACTATAGGAAAAGAATGGAAAAATTTGAGCAGGGGCTCAGGGAATTGAATGATAATATGAAGTGCACAAATATACGTGTTGTGGGTGTCCCGGAAGGAGAAGAGAAGGGAAAAGGAGGAGAAAAACTAATGGAAGAAATTATCACTGAAAATTTCCCAACTCTTATGAAAGACCTAAAATTACAGATCCAAGAAGTACAGCACACCCCAAAGAGAATAGATCTAAATAGGCGTTCTCCAAGACACTTACTAGTTAGAATGTCAGAGGTCAAAGAGAAAGAGAGGATCTTGAAAGCAGCAGGAGAAAAACAATCCATCACATACAAGGGAAACCCAATAAGACTATGTGCAGATTTCTCAGCAGAAACCATGGAGGAAAGAAGACAGTGGGATGATATATTTAAATTACTGAAAGAGAAAAACTGCCAACCAAGACTTCTATATCCAGCAAAATTGTCCTTCAAAAATGAGGGAGAAATTAAAACATTTTCAGACAAAAAGTCACTGAGAGAATTTATGACCAAGAGACCAGCTCTGCAAGAAATACTAAAGGGTGCACTAGAGTCAGATATGAAAAGACAGAAGACAGAGGTTTGGAGAAGACTGTAGAAAGAAGGAAAATCAGATATGATATATATAATACAAAAGGCAAAATGGTAGAGGAAAGTATTACCCAAACAGTAATAACACTAAATGTTAATGGACTTAATTCCCCAATCAAAAGACATAGACTGGCAGAATGGATTAAAAAACAGATTCCTTCTATATGCTGTCTACAGGAAACACATCTTAGACCCAAAGATAAACATAGGTTGAAAGTGAAAGATTGGGAAAAGATATTTCATGCAAAACACTACCAGAGAAGAGCAGGAGTAGCTATACTAATATCCAACAAATTAGACTTCAAATGTAACACAGTTAAAAGAGACAAAGAAGGACACTATCTACTAATAAAAGGAACAATTAAACAAGAAGACATAACAACCATAAATATTTACTACCGAATCAGATTGCCCAAAAATATGTGAGGAATACACTGCAGTCACTGAAAAGGGAAATAGACACATCTACCAAAATAGTTGGAGACTTCAATTCCCCACTCTCATCAATGGACAGAACATCTAGACAGAGGATCAGTAAAGAAACACAGAATTTGAATATTACAATAAATGAGCTAGACTTAACAGACATTTATAGGACATTACACCCCACAACAGCAGGATACACCTTTTTCTCAAGTGCTCATGGATCATTCTCAAAGATAGACCATATGTTGGGTCACAAAGCAAGTCTCAACAAATTTAAAAAGATTGAAATCATACACAACACTTTCTCGGGTCATAAAGGAATGAAGTTGGAAATCAATAATAGGCAGAGTGCCAGAAAATTCACAAATACGTGGAGGCTCAACAACACACTCTTAAACAACGAGTGGGTCAAGGAAGAAATTACAAGAGAAATTAGTAAATATCTCTAGGTGAATGAAAATGAAAACACAATATATCAAAACCTATGGGACGCAGCAAAGGCAGTGCTAAGAGGGAAATTTATTGCCCTAAATACCTATATCAGAAAAGAAGAAAAGGCAAAAATTCAGGAATTAACAGTCCACTTGAAAGAACTGGAGAAAGAACAGCAAACTAACCCCAAAGCAAGCAAAAGGAAAGAAATAACAAAGATTAGAGCAGAAATAAATGAAATTGAGAACATGAAAACAATAGAGAAAATCAATAAGACCAGAAGTTGGTTCTATTAGAAAATCAATAAAATTGGTGGGCCCTCAGCAAGACTGACAAAAAGAAGAAGAGAGAGGATGCAAATAAATAAGATCAGAAATGGAAGAGGAGACATAACCACTGTCCTCACAGAAATAAAGGAGGTAATAACAGGATACTATGAACCACTTTACGCTAATAAATACAACAATGTAGATGAAATGGACAAGTTCCTAGAAAGGCATGAACAACCAACTTTGACTCAAGAAGACATAGATGACCTCAACAAACCAATCACAAGTAAAGAAATTGAATCAGTCATTCAAAAGCTTCCCCAAAATAAAAGTCCAGGATGAGACGGCTTCACATGTGAATTCTACCAAACATTCCAGAAAGAATTACTACCAACTGTGCTCAAACTCTTCAAAAAAATCGAAGTGGAGGGAAAGCTACCTAATTCATTCTATGAAGCCAACATCACCCTCATACCAAAACCAGGCAAAGATATTACAAAAAAAGAAAACTACAGACCAATCTCTCTAATGAATATAGATGCAAAAATCCTCAACAAAATTCTAGCAAATCGAATCCAGCAACACATTAAAAGAATTATACATCATGACCAAGTAGGATTCATCCCAGGTATGCAAGGATGGTTCAACATAAGAAAATCAATTAATGTAATACACCATATCAACAAATCAAAGCAGAAAAATCACATGATCATCTCAATTGATGCAGAGAAGGCATTTGACAAGATTCAACATCCTTTCCTGTTGAAAACACTTCAAAGGATAGGAATACAAGTGAACCTCCTTAAAATGATAGAGGGAATATATGAAAAGCCCACAGCTAATATCATCCTCAATGGGGAAAACTTGAAAACTTTTCCCCTAAGATCAGGAACAAGACAAGGATGTCCATTATCACCACTGTTATTCAACATCGTGTTGGAGGTTCTAGCCAGAGCAATTAGACAAGAAAAAGAAATACAAGGCATCAAAATTGGAAAGGAAGAAGTAAAACTATCACTGTTTGCAGATGATATGATACTACACGTCGAAAACCCGGAAAAATCCACAGCAAAACTACTAGACATAATAAATAAGTACAGCAAAGTAGCAGGTTACAAAATCAACATTCAAAAATCTGTAGTGTTTCTATAGACTAGCAATGAACAAGCTGAGGGGGAAATCAAGAAACAAATTCCATTTATAATTGCAACTAAAAGAATAAAATAACTAGGAATAAATTTATCTAAAGAGATAAAAAACCTATACAAAGAAAACTACAAAAAACTGTTAAAAGAAATCACAGAAGACCTAAATAGATGGAAGGGCATACCGTGTTCATGGATTGGAAGACTAAATATAGTTAAGATGTCAATCCTACCTAAATTGATTTACAGATTCAATGCAATACCAATCAAAATCCCAACAACTTATTTTTCGGAAATAGAAAAACCAATAAGCAAATTTATCTGGAAGGGCAAGGTGCCCCGAATCGCTAAAAGTATCTTGAGGAAAAAAAACGAAGCTGGAGGTCTCACGCTGCCGGACTTTAAGGCATATTATGAAGCCACAGTGATCAAAACAGCATGGTATTGGCATAAAGATAGATATATCGACTAGTGGAATCGAATAGAGTGCTCACATATAGACCCTCTCAACTATGGACATTTGATCTTTGATAAGGCAGTCAAGGCAAGTCACCTGGGACAGAACAGTCTCTTCAATAAATGGTGCCTAGAGAACTGGATATCCATATGCAAAAGAATGAAAGAGGACCCGTATCTCACACCCTATACAAAACTTAACTCAAAATGGATCAAAGATCTAAACATTAGGTCTAAGACCATAAAACAGAGGAAAATGTAGGGAGATATCTTATGAAACTCACAATTGGAGGCGGTTTTATGGACCTTAAACCTAAAGCAAGAGCATTGAAGAAAGAAAGAAAGAAATGGGAGCTCCTCAAAATTAAACACTTTTGTGCCTCAAAGAACTTCATCAAGAAAGTAGAAAGACAGCCTACACAATGGGAGACAATATTTGGAAATGACATATCAGATAAAGGTCTAGTATCCAGAATTTATAAAGAGATTGTTCAACTCAACAACAAAAAGACAGCCAACCCAATTACAGAATGGGAAAAAGACTTGAACAGACACCTCTCAGAAGAGGAAATACGGATGGCCAAGAGGCACATGAAGAGATGCTCAATGTCCCTGGCCATTAGAGAAATGCAAATCAAAACCACAATGAGATATCATCTCACACCCACCAGAATGGCCATTATCAACAAAACAGAAAATGACAAGTGCTGGAGAGGATGTGGAGAAAGAGGCACACTTATCCACTGTTGGTGGGAATGTCAAATGGTGCAACCACTGTGGAAGGCAGTTTGGCGGTTCCTCAAAAAGCTGAATATAGAATTGCCATACGACCCAGCAATACCATTGCTAGGTATCTACTCAGAGGACTTAAGGGCAAAGGCACAAATGGACATTTGCACACCAATGTTTATAGCAGCATTATTTACAATTGCAAAGAGATGGAAACAGCCAAAATGTCCATCAACAGACGAGTGGCTCAACAAACTGTGGTATATACATACGATGGAATATTATGCAGCTTTAAGACAGGATAAACTTATGAAGCATGTAATAACATGGCTGGACCTAGAGAACATTATGCTGAGTGAGACTAGCCAAAAACTAAAGGACAAATACTGTATGGTCCCACTGATGTGAACCAACATTTGAGAATAAACTTGGAATATGTCATTGGTAACAGAGACCATCAGGAGTTAGAAACAGGGTAAGACAATGGGTAATTGGAGCTGAAGGGTTACAGACTTTGCAACAGAACTAGATACAAAAACTCAAAAATGGACAGCACAATACTACCTAATTGTAATGTAATTATGTTAAAACACTGAATGAAGCTGCATCTGAGCTATAGTTTTGTTTGTTTGTGCTTTTTGTTTTTTTCCTTTTTTATATATTTTTTATTTTTATTATTATTTTAATTTTTTCTCTATATTATCATTCTATATCTTTTTCTGTTGTTTTGCTAGTTCTTTTCCTAAATTGACGCAAATATACTAAGAAATGATGATCACACATCTATGTGATGATATTAAGCGTTACTGATTGCATATGTAGAATGGAATGATTTCTAAATGTTGTGTTAGTTAATTTTTTTTAATTAGTTAAAAAAAATAGTTAGAGGAAAATGTAGGGAGATACCTTATGAATCTTACAATTGGAGGCGGTTTTATGGACCTTAAACCTAAAGCAAGAGCATTGAAGAAAGAAAGAAATAAATGGGAGCTCCTCAAAATTAGACACTTTTGTGCATCAAAGAACTTCATCAAGAAAGTATAAAGACAGCCTACACAATGGGAGACAATATTTGGAAACGACATATCAGATAAAGGTCTAGTATCCAGAATTTATAAAGAGATTGTTCAACTCAACAACGAAAAGACAGCCAATCCAATTACAGAATGGGAAAAAGACTTGAACAGACACCTCTCAGAAGAGGAAATACAAATGGCCAAAAGGCACATGAAGAGATGCTCAATGTCCCTGGCCATTAGAGAAATGAAAATCAAAACCACAATGAGATATCATCTCACACCCACCAGAATGGCCATTATCAACAAAACAGAAAATGACAAGTGCTGGAGAGGATGTGGAGAAAGAGGCACACTTATCCACTGTTGGTGGGAATGTCAAATGGTGCAACCACTGTGGAAGGCAGTTTGGCGGTTCCTCAAAAAGCTGAATATAGAATTGCCATACGACCCAGCAATACCATTGCTAGGTATCTACTCAGAGGACTTAAGGGCAAAGACACAAACAGACATTTGCACACCAATGTTTATAGCAGCATTATTTACAATTGCAAAGAGATGGAAACAGCCAAAATGTCCATCAACAGATGAGTGGCTAAACAATCTGTGGTATATACATACAATGGAATATTATGCAGCTTTAAGACAGGATAAACTTATGAAGCATGTAATAACATGGATGGACCTAGGGAACATTATGCTGAGTGAGACTAGCCAAAAACTAAAGGACAAATACTGTATGGTCCCGCTGATGTGAACCGACATTCGAGAATAAACTTGGAATATGTCATTGGTAACAGAGACCATCAGGAGATAGAAATAGGGTAAGACAATGGGTAATTGGAGCTGAAGGGATACAGACTGTGCAACAAGACTGGATACAAAAACTCAAAAACGGACAGCACAATACTACCTAAGTGTAATGTAATTAGGTTAAAACACTGAATGAAGCTGCATCTGAGGTCTAGTTTGTTTTTTTTTTTCTTCTTTTTTTTATTTTTTCTCTCTATTATCGTTTTATTTCTTTTTCTGTTGTCTTTCTATTTCTTTTTCTAAATCGATGCAAATGTACTAAGAAACGATGAAGATGCATCTATGTTATGACATTAAGAATTACTGATTGTATATGTAGAATGGAATGATTTCTAAATGTTGTGTTAGTTAATTTTTTTAATTAATAAAAAAAAAACATTATGTACATCTTTGCTTGCTTTGGCCAGTTCTTTGTAACAGAAGAAGTTTTCTTGAAGTTGGTCATCATTTACTTGTCTTACTATTGCTTCAGTGTAGTATTTATGGGTAAAATATGCTGACTCATCAATCTGGTAGAGAAGCTACAGTTTTTTTTAGCTTTTACATGAAAGCACTTTAGCATCATGTGACATGTCATCAATATATTAACTTATTGTGCTGTTTGAGAGAGGAACCGTCTCCATTTTTCTTATGGAATCTTGTCCCAACCTTTCATCACTATCATTTGACATGCTGGCACTATTAGTTTATCATCAACATTGTGACTTTTCCTTTTCTGAGCAATAAGTTCTGCTATTAAATAGTTTGATTATTGGCCTAGTCCTAGAAAGTTTCATTTGCATTTCACACCTCATCTTAAAAAATTTCTAATTGGATCATCACATATGTTTGTATAATGCACATATTAATAAGATACAAACAGAAAGGTAGAATAGACGATCAAACAAGAAAATCACACACACACAATAAATAAAATAAAAATGAGAAAACTTTCTAATACAATTCACTTTGCATCTCTTTCACCCATGTTTTGAAAGTTTACAGAAAGCACAAAGTAAGAGGGGAGTAAGTGAGTCATGGCATATAAAAATGCCTTCCTTAGAAAAAAGTTTCCTTGACTTTTTTGTCTCTAGTAGGTCAATCAAAGGGGAAGTGAGGGGACTGTGCAATAAAACACTCACCACTTATCAACGGACTCTTCTGTTTTGCATCAAATACTGGAAATGACCTGCACAAAACTGACTTGATCGTACAATGTACTGCCATAGAGAGCTGAAAGACTCCCAGAGAAATTACTAATGAGTCCACTAGATCATTATCTACATTGCCAGTGCTAGTGTCATCACAGGGTCAAGTTCAAACCATAGTAGTTTATTTCTCCATAAAAAATAAGAAATCTATCTTGCGGAGCCCCTCACAGTATCTTACAGAACTCTAGGATTCAGCAGAACCCTGATTGGGAAACTTTGCCACATATTTTTACTGTGTTTAGTACATCACCATTAATATACATTATTCCAAACACTCTGGAACATTTACAAATATTGGACATGCATTAGGACACAAAGAAAATTTCAAAATTAAAAATAAATCAGATATCATATAGGCCACATTCACAGGCCACAGTGCAATAAAATCAAACTGCACTAGCATAACCAAAGCCACATCTATTCATTTGGAACTCTGAGCACTTTACTGAATAATAATTGTTATAAAAGGAACCTTAAACTACAGGTTACTTAGAACTGAGAATAATTAGAATCCTGAATATACAATACTTTGGCATAAGTGCAACTCAGAAATACATAGCCCTAAATACAAATATTAAGCAGGAAATATTAAGAATAAATGAACTAGGCACTGGAATCAATATATAAAAAGATCAGTAAAATTTACTTCAAAATTATATGAGCAAAATTAATAAAAAAGATAAAATATTAATGATAGAAAGAAAGAATAATGATTAAAAAAAGAAAGAATAATAGAACCATTCAAAATATAAACCAAAAGAAATCCAGAATCTGATATATGAAAACTAAAGTACAATGAATGATTTCTCAGACGGAAAAAACAGGGACAAGGTGAGATGGAGAGGGGAGAAAGGGTGCGAACGAGAAAGAAAGAAGCAAACACAAGTAGAAAGATGTTTGTTATAATATCAGGAAGGAGAAGGAAGATAAGAACCACAGACAAGGATGAACGTGAAAAACTTAGAAGATATTAATGTAAGATACCATTTTTTAAGATACCAATTCATTTATGACTATGCCTGTTCGTATCTGTGGTAGACCCCAGAAAAGCCATGTCCTTTAATCCTCATTCAATATTGTTGGGTGGGAGCTTTTTGATCGTTTCCATGGAGATGTGACCCACCCAATTGTGGGTGGTAACTTTTGATTAGATGATTTCCATGGAGATGTGTCTCCACTCATTCAAGGTGGTGTTGCTTACTGGAGCCCTTTAAGAGGGAGCCATTTGGAAAGAGCCACAAGAGCCCACACAGCCAGAGACCTTTGGAGATGAAAAAGGAAAATGCCCCCAGGGGCATCTTCATGAAACAAGAAGCCTGGAGAGAAAGCTAGCAGACTTTGTTGTGTGGCCTTCCAGCTGAGAGAGAAACCCTGAACTTCATCGGCCTAAGGTATCTTGCCCTGGACGCTTCAGATTGGACATTTTGCTTTAATTTGTACATTTTTACGGCCTTAGAACTGTAAACTTGCAACTTAAATTCCCCTTTCACAAAATTGTTCCATTTCTGGCATATTGCATTCCAGCAGCATGCAAACTAGAACGATGAGCATAAGATTATTAAATCCAGATGAAACTTTAAAAATTCTATTTAAATATAGATTTCCAAAAGAATTAGAAACCTTATGTGGACCAAAGACCAAAACAGCAAAGATGTGTACATAGGGGATGCGAGGGTAGTTCAGTGGTAGAATTCTTGCCTACTGTTGAGGGGGACCCGGGTTTGATTCCCGGCCCACGCACTTCCCCAAAACAAAATAAGCAAGCCAAACAACAGAAACAAACAAACAAAAATTCAACAAATGGTGCTGCAATAGCAGGATACTCACATGGAAAAAGAATGAAATGTGACCCTGCCATACAGCATACAAAAAAAAAAAGATGTGTATACAAAAAGATACACATTCAGCAAACTTTCAAAAAATAAATTATTCCTAGAGCCTTCAAAGTATAGACTTGTCCCCAACTCATTTTGCTAGGCTAGATTTACTCTACTAGGAAAACTTACAAGGTAAAAACAGTACTAAAGAACAAAAACTCTACGTCAATTTCTCTTTTGATTATAAATGTTTAATAAGATATTAGCAAATCAAAATAATCAGTACATTAGGAGATATATATCATTAAAATTATGGATATTACAAATAGTAAAGAACTTTCTACCTAGGCAGATTAAGGGAAAAAAACAATAAATAATCATCCCAAATTTATATTTCTAAACAAATTTTTACATTTGTTTTTTATTAAATTAAATGTATATTTCTTTGTTGGGGGGACATTTTGTTACCTGGGCACAAAATATAAAGCCATTGTGATGGTAGGTTCTGGTGTCCACTTGGCCAGGTGATGATGCCCAGTCGTCTGGTCAGGCAAGAATTGGCCTGACCGTGGCTGCAAGGATATTTTGTGACTGGTTGATAAACCAGAAGGCTGGTGTGTTAAATCATTAGTCAGTTGATTACATCAGTGGTTGATTATGTCTATGGTCTAATAAAGCATGTCTCCCACCAACAAGATAATTCAATCAGTTGAAGACTTTTGTTTTGGTGCGTGGTCCGGGAATCAAACCCGGGTTTCCCACATGGAAGGTAAGCATTCTACCACTGAGCCACCTGTCAGTTATTCAGTTGAAGACTTTTTAAGAAAGAAGAGAGACTTTTTCACTGCTTCTTTAGTCAGGGAACCTCTCTTGTTGAGTTTGTCCAGACCCTTCCTTGGAGCTGCCAGCATCACAGCCTGCCCTATGGATTTGGACTCTTTCTTCCATTTCCATGGTGAGACACCTTTATAAATCTCATATTTACAGATATCTCCTTTTGATTCTGCTTCTCTAGGAAATCCTGACTAATACAGCTTGGTATCCAGAGTGTATCCTAAGAAACGGAATCGTAAAAATAGGTTTTTGCAATTTGTTTTCTATTCTGATTAGACTCAGAAGCACTAATGACTCTGTTTCCAATAATCAAGTTGGCACTGACAGTCCATGGGTGAGTTGGCAAGAGAGATATACAAAATATCCCCATTAGATTCTGCTACTTGTACACTTATACAAGGCAAGGCTCTGGGTGAGAGTGTTTTTGACACCTTTATGGAGTTTTCTGGCACTAAGAGGTGCAATGATGTTGGCTGGTCGTGGTTAGATATGCTGGATACAGTCTTGAGGGAAAGAGATGGGTTGAAGGCTTCAAATTTGCAACTTAAGCTCTGTACAGACAATATGAAATTTACCAGGTTTGCCCTTAAGGAAAATCTAATTTCCTGTGATTGCAGACCTGAGATCTCTGAACACCAGAAACAGAGCCTCATTGTGCAAGTAGCAGATTAACAATGCAAACTAAAGTCTGAACCTCGCAGGGTGTCTGCTGTTAAAGACAAGGCTTTGATTGGAAAAGAACGAGATCTTGAAATATGGGATGGGGACATGTGGCTTGATGATGATGGCGATGGGGAGATGGGATCCCTGGAATCTGCTAAGTCTTTGTAGATACGTCTGTAATGGACAGCTCTGAGGACACAACTGCATAACCTCCAGCCTTCCTTGAGGAAACAGCTTCTCAGCCTCCAGTCAGCCCAGAGGAGTCTGCCCTCTGACCTCCACCTAATGATTTAACCCTTCAGTGCCTGCTAACGCTGTACCCACCTCCCCAGGAGAAACAGCCCTCACTCCTCTGTTGGAAGCAACTAATCCTGTTTCACCAGATGAAACTGCAAAGGAATTCCCTGAGGTAATTGACTTGACAGACACTTCTATTTCTTTTCATGACCCACTCCCACCATCCATCTTTTCTTCAGGATCTATAACTAGGCTAAAGTCCCAACATGCTCCAAAAGGTGAGGGAAAGGATGTGATAGTTTATGAAAATCTTGGCGCAATTTGATTATCTAGTAGAAAAGAAACTTATCTTATTTATAAATATGTATTATTCATACTATTTAGTTCATTCATATGAACCATAACCTATATATCACAAATGTATAAAATTATTCAATAAATTAGAAGCTCATTTTTATATATTATATATAAAGGTTCTTCCTAAATTAGGCACAAAATCCAGGTACCAGGCACTATTAAAAAATTTGCAAAATTTGATTTAAAAATTAAAAGTCTTCCCAGTGTCTCCCCGTGCAAAGAAATAAATAGATAAAAAATTAAAAGAGGCAATGCCATAACTTTATGGAAGTGAAATTCTATCTGTTAGGAAGTTTAGTCACATATTACCAATGTCTGAATCCTCAATTTTTGAAATGCTCTCCCTTCTGTTTGAATACTCTGTATGCAAGGTCAGAGGTATCGCACTGCAGCTCCATCAGGTACAGAGGGGACAAGCTTTATACTTCATTTCATCCTGCCTTCTTCATTGGAGTCTCTCCCCTCTGCCTTATAAATAAACTCTATGATCTAATTGGCCAGTCCTCCCTCTCAGTATGATGGTGCTAGGTATGGAAGTTAACAAATTGTCTTGCTAATGCGGTCAAAAGAATCAGCTTTGTGACTCAAAGTTGATCTTAGCCTGTGTTTTACACCCTCTCCTTATTGTACAGGCCAAGAGGTGCCATGGCTCAGTCTTGAACATGGAAGGACTTAAGGGATCTTAAATTAAGAGGGGAAAAAAAATCTCTCTCTCTCTCTCTCTCTCTCTCTCTCTCTCTCTCTCTCTCTCTCTCTTTCTCTCTCCCTCTCTCTCTCTCTCTCTCTCTCTCACACACACACACACACACTCACACACTCACACACAGAGCTAGGAACATAGGCCCAAGGTCTACATGGCAACTCGGAGTTCTCTCAGTCCAGTGAGATCCCACAGCTCAGGGCTTCCTTGCAAGCAAGGCAGACACAACTTTATTTATCCTGACTTCTAATGTTTACAGACACAGGACTCGGGTGAAAGGAAATCTGCACCTAGAAGCACTGTAATGAAATTACATAGCGGAAAGACAAAGGAGGGGTTCTTAAAAGCAGCCACCAGAAAAGGCATTACCTGAAAGAAATAACACAATTGGAGTAATAAAATATTCTTCAGTTGCAATAATGTAAGACAGAATAAAGTAGAATAATATCTTCAGAATGCTAAGTGAAACTACCCAGGATTTTATTTCTGCTAAACTATCATTTGAATGAATGGAGAAACAGACAAAACTATAGAGTTCATCAGCACAGGTTCATGTTAAGGAAACTTCTTAAGAAAGAAAGAAAGTGATCCCAGAAGGAAGGTCTAGAAAGAAGGAGGAATGGTAAAGAAATAAATTTCAAAATATGGGGAAATCTAAATTAACATTGAATGGATGAAGTCATTCTAATAATATTTATTATGTTTGGCGGGTGTAAATGCAAATTGGGACAAAAGTAATGAACTACAGTAACAGGTACTATGAGAGGGGAATTTGTAAGTATTAAGAAAGGGCAACACAAATAGATATTTTTCATACTTATAAATAATTATTAGAATCTGAATTTTAGTAAGAAAAAATGACTCTGGCAGGAAGAAATCGAATAGAAGAAGCAATGGTATGCAGAGAAAATAACAAAGACTATCATGTCCAAATATAAAAAGCCGGTTCCAATATTCCACTTGATATAATATGATAAATTAGAAAAGCACAGGGGAATAAAACATACTTTTCTATCTCAAATATACATAATATACACCCTTACTCCGACAAGGTATTTCTATGATTCTGCTCACTAATCTAAATCAACAGTCAACAAACTTTTTCAGTTAAGAGCCAAATGGCACAAATTTTAGACACTGGAGGCCACGCAGTCTCTGTTTCAGCTACTCAGCTCTGTGGTGGTGGTACAAAAGCAATCACAGACAATATAAAACAGGCAGTGGGCCACATTTGTCCCACACATCACAGCAACCCCTCATTTGGCTGCTTGGCATAAAATTATTTTAATACAGACACCACAGGAGTTACATGTAATAACTTCAAAATGATCATTTATGTAGTGTTTACTCTTGGGCAAACACTTCTAATTGCGTTGCATGTATTAACTCAGTTTATCATTATATCAAACCTATGGGTTTAGTACTATTATCATCCCCATGATAAAAGAAGATATTGAGACACAAAGAGATTAAATACATTTCGTTCTATCATACAGCCTGCAGTAATGTAGGTTTTAAACCTAAGAAGTCTGACACATTTGAATACAAAGGTCACAGTTAAGAGCCACCTTACCCTGCTCCTATCAACCTTTTTAGTTAGAAAGTATCAATTGGGTTTAGTAAGAGGAAACTGATGACCTAAATTGGAAATTGCAAACAAATTAATTTTTAAAGCAAAAACTCTTGTTAAAAGAGCCACATACTATGTATCTCAGCTTTATCTTTACCAGAATGATAAAAAAAAAAAAATCTGCTCAAAATGCAACTAAGTAGGAGTCACTGACTTAGGTTATCGTCAATGAGTTATTTCTCACACGTGTGTTTTTGGCTGTTGTTTTTTTCCTTTGGGTCTGGGTCATCATCAGTAGATATTTACTTTTGCATATATATATTTTTTCACTGGTTGCCCTATAAAACATCCATTCAAGTAAAAAAATAAGGCAATAGAATACTTTCTGGTAAGCTTTCATTTTTAAGGTTCTGAGGGAATAGTTAGAGGGTATTTGGTAGTACTTATCAACAGGTAACGTACGAAAAAATTCGACTCAATAATTCTGCTTCTTATCTCATAGGCATGTCACAAATGAGAAAAATTGGGAACTATCTAAATTTCAATCAACATTGAAATTGTTAAATAAATCAAAAGGAAAAGGATTTTCAGAATTTTAAAGTAAAGACCTCCAACATTCTGCTTCTCTATAAAAGCCATGAGAACACTAGCAAAAATAGTCAAAATGATGTTTTTACATTCTGGAAATTAACTAAAGCCTCCAGCACCGAGAGAGTAAATTACTGTTTTAAGCAACCAAGTTTGTGACAGTTTGTTCCAGTGGCCATAGGAGGCTAACATAAAGATCCAAGAGGAAAATAGGAAAACAATGTGCAAGACGGAAAACCAGAGAGAATGAGTTTGCGGAATGCAAATCATTGCATGCAAAGCCCCCAGGAGGGCTATTGCTCTAGTAAAGGGGTTCCTGGTCTCAGGAAACGGGCACTTTGGAAGTGGTTAAGAGAAGAATTGGACCAGAACTTCACACTCTGAGTAAACTAAGAGAGGAGCCTGCTAGTTCAGTCCAGGAGTGCTGGGACCAGCCTCAGGGTACACAGCTCTCCTGGCTGGGGTGTTTTGTGGGGACAGATGCATCAGGTTCTAGTCCAGTAGGTGAGCATGTGCTAATGGGCAGGTCATTGCTGTGAGCAGTTAGGGTTCAATCCCACTGAGCTGGACAGTTTTAGTTTAATATGAATTACCCTATTTCACCAATGCTCTGCATTGGCGATTACGATGTTTCCGACTTCCAGGGCAGCCTCTTCTCCCATAGGCTATTTGCGCCGTGTTGGAATGTTTTCTTCTCGTCAGCTAACCAATTTCCACCGAGGCAGAGGATTTCCGTTCTCCATTTATTCACCATCTGACTGCAATGACACTCTGATTCTTGCGTGGGGGGCGAAGGGGAGTTGTGGGTGTGAGTGTGTCTTGTGTGCACATTGAAATATTCCTATTACAAGGAAAGAATCTCTGGATGAGATACTTAAATTGTACTCTCACGTCTTGGGGGAAATCTGCACATTGATTGTTATCTGCAGAGGCATGTGCTTTCTCTTTCCCTAACTTTATTAAATGTGTCTTTCAATATATTGGCCGGAAGTACTTCATACATTGTGGTTTGGAAGTATGGACATTTCCTATTTTCATAGGTGAGGGAGTTTTCTTCTCTGGTTTTGTTTTCTCTTTTGCTTTAAGTTGTTTTCGAGTAAAAGTATGAGTAATTTACTTTTCCAGTTTTAATAGCCCAAATGTTATATTTTTCCTAGTGGCTCTGGTTCTTGCAGTAGAGAATGAACTATATGTGTCTTTCTTGTTCCTATGGTTACAGCATCGTAGAAGGGATGGTAGTGGCTTCATTGGCATGAGAATTAAAGGGCTTTAAACGTCACCTCCCTGGCTGCTGATGAAGAAGCTGCCACCTGATTTATGTGAGATATAATTGTATTAGTGCCACAGGTTCAACAGAACTGAAGTCCCTGGCTTCTCGTTCATAAACTGTCCTTTTGTATGGTAAAGCAGAATGAACAATTCCTGGAATCTGTTGGGAAGTTAGTAAAGCTATAATTTTGAAATCCCAATGTGATATATATCTACAGCTGGTGCTTGGGGGAAATGTAAGTCATGAAGATTGTGTTTCTGTCTTCTGGTTTATAGGTCTGATTCCAATTCATTATGAGGCAATTAATCTCTCTCAGTTCTGCAACCTTGGTGCCTGGCATTGAAATCTCCATTTCTACCATCATTAATAAATGAGATGTCCTTTAAAAAGAATGCATTTAAAGGGTAAATCTCAGTGATAAAATTCTCTGCAATTCACTGCCCTGCCATTTGATCCTTTCCTAGGACCAGTATGGCTAAGCAATGAGCTATTTATCTACCCCTCCTATGCATGATGTTGTTGTTTGCATATTAACCAAAGTGTTTCAATTCTTATATATTCTGTCATCTGATGTCTGTTTATAAAGTAAATCCTTACTGACTAGATGAAATAAAAAAAATAGGCTCAGTATTCTGTGCTTGATCAAACTAATAATCTCAATGCCCCACAAAAAGATACTTTTATCTCATACATTTAAACATTTGAGAAATATGAGTTCTAGGAATAAAGGGATTTTCTCCTTTATATTCCCCAGTATGAACATCATTGCAGCATGTCAGGCATTCATTAAATATTTCTGAATGAAAAATATAGCAATACTTAATACCTATAGAGCATTTTACAGTTTCCAATTTATATTTAATAGATCATATTAATTAGCACATTTAAAGCACAAAATAAACTGTGTTCGAGCCATTGCTATCCATAGGTCACAAATGAGGAAGTTCAGTTTAAGAGGTGCTATCAGCCGGAAGGAAGCCGATCATTCTACTCGGGGGGGGGGGGGGGGGCAGAGCTTGTCCGCACACCACGCGTCACTAAGGGGTCACGTGAAACAATGGCTGCACTGTTTGTGACGATATGGGTCTGTTACACAGGGCGAAAGGACAGGGGGAGGAGTGCATCACGTATACAGTGTAGCGTCACTGTTTTTAAGAATGGTATTTTAAAATCCAAATAGCAATTGCTGCCTCTGGCCTCAATTGCAAGTTTCAAGCAACTACAAAACCTTAGACAAGCGAGGAAAATCAACTTTCAAAATCACTTTATCCAATGCCAAGAAACCAGAAAAAAATCACAGAGCACATGAAGAAGCGAGAAGACATGGTCAAGCCAAAGGACCAAATTAAAAAGCTGGGGAAGACACAGAAATTTGAACAACTAATCAAAGATGTCCATACAAAGCTTGAAAAGCAGGGGAAAGGAAAAAGGGATAGTATTGACATGACTGCTGAACAGGGTTTACTAGAAACCTGCTAGTATGGTGTTGCTAGTGGTAGGCTTAGCTAAAACACTTACGAGCAGCGACGAGGTTCAGTTCTACTGAGCCGGCCCACAGCATCATTACACGGTCACGCGCACATCCCCATGATCAGTTGCAGAACATTTTCACTGCTACAGATCAGAAATAAGAATAAACAGCAAATCCTCCCATACCCGGTATCCACCCCTGTTATTGACCCATAGTATTGGTGCAGTACATTTGCTCCTAGCCCTTTACCCTTCTCTTCCCCTTCTGGGACACCAATTACCCTCATGTCTGTACACTTCATGTTGTCAATCATTTCCCTGAGCTCCAACTCAAACTTTTGCATCTTTTTCACCATTTATTCTTTTGTGAACGCAAATTCAGTTGTTCTGTCCTCTAGTTCATTTATTCTTTCTTCTGCCTCTTTATATCTGCTGTTGCGTGTCTCTACTATATTTTAATTTAATCTACAGTATCCCTCATTTCTATAAGATCTGCTATTTTTCTATTTATTCTCTCAAATTCTTCTTTATGCTCTTCTAGTGTCTTCTTGATATATTTTCTCTCTTCAGCCAACTCATTAAAGTTATTTAGGAGCTTTGTATGGACATCTTTGATTAGTTGTTCAGATTTCTGTGTCTTCCCCAGCTTTTTAATTTGGTTCTTTGGCTTGGCCATATCTTCTCGCTTCTTCATGTGCTCTGTGATTTTTTTCTGGTTTCTTGGCATTGGATAAAGTGATTTTGAAAGTTGATTTCCCTCGCTTGTCAAGGGTTTTGTAGTTGCTCGGGTTTGCATTGAATGTCTCCTTTGGCACTTGATTTGTCAGAAATTGCCAGTCAAACCAAGGCCAGGGCTGCACACCAGAGGTGCAGCCCTTTTCAGAAGTCTACTAGGGGTGGGCAGAAAAGCAGTTTGCCAAACTGCACCTTCCCTGTCCCCCCAGCAGACAGCGCTCTTGGGCCACCTCTTCCCCACAACCCCCCCACTCCCCAGCTGTGGCAGGCTGGGCTGGGACCAGGCAACCATGCAGCAAAAGCCTCAGTTCTCTGTGCTCACTGGAAGCCGCTGACTCCAGGGGACTGCGGTGAGCACTGTGTACTTGGCTGAGACCCTGCCTGTGGCACAGGGTGTCTGGTGATTCCCAGGTTCCTGCATGGAAAGACCTCAGGCTGAGTAACTGAGAGGTTCAGCTTCCTCAGTCAGTGGCCAGCGCAGGAGTGCTCTATTTTCACTGGTCAGCAAAATCTGTTTTTTTTTAAGGCACTGCTTTGACAGTTGAGTCACCTGTATTTCTCTTCCCGTGCAGGCGGTGCAGAACAGCTCCAACGGACCTGGAATAGGGTCTGGAGAGGCTCTGATAAGCCCTGCAGTTCCCCTGCACTTCCCAGCTTCCCCAGCAGGTGGCGCTGTTCAGTGACTTAATTGTCCTCAGAAACTGTTTTCCTCCTGGAGCCCGGGGCTCCGGACTGGGTAAGGCTGAAACCACGGGGTTCTGTGCATTCAATTTGCCGGCCAAAATCTGTCTCTATGTGGGGCTGTGTCCCCACTTTACTTGCAGCAAGGACCCCCCCAGCTATCCCAGTCTGCAGCTACCCCCCAGGCGAAGGTCAAGGGTGGGAGATGGACACCAGGACCAGAGCTGGGTTCACAGTCTCTGTCCCCGTTTTCTCAGATTCTTTGTCCCTCACTGGCCTGGGCCTTAAAGTGTCCTCCCGTGTGCCCCAGGTCCCCAAACAGTTGATGTGGGTATCTTCTGCCTGCTGCTTGCTGCTTTTAGGGAAGAGTTGGCTGTTCTCTCCTTAATCCTCCATTTTGGAAATTCCTCCTTGCTGCCCTTTTGGATTCCACCTTCCCCTGTGGAGTGCATCCTGCGGTGGGTCCCTGTGGGCTTGGCTTTCTGTGTCTGGACATAGGTGGGGATCTGATTCACTGCAGCGTGAGATTTTATGGTCTGTGCCCCTGGTGGGAGGTGGGACGGATCCCGGCCGCTGCTTCTGTGCATTTCCTGAGCTGTGTGGGACTGAATGGGGGCAGGGGAGTGGAATGGCTGGTAAGGGGTGGAGGTTTCCTACTTGATATTTTTCTCTTTCTTTGATTCAGCATTTGTGGGATCCTTCTCCAGTCTACACCTTCCTCCAGAGTTCTGAACCAGTGAGAATTGTCCTCTTTTTCACTGAATCTCTGGGGAGAAATTGTTTACAGGGGAGAGATTGTTTACAGCTGTTCACACTGCCATGTTGATGATACACTGCGTTCTGATGTTCCCTGGTCCCCATTGTTTCAGATGAGAAGACGCATTAACTGCATTTCTCTTTCCCTCTGTGGGATGAGTTATTTTACTCTTTGCTTTCTGAATTTTCTGCCTTTTTTTTTCTAGCTATGGATCTCTGTTGTTTAACCTTCTTGGAGTTCATTGACCTTTTTGAAAATGCTGATTAACGTTTATCCTCAAATTTGGAAACTTTGGGGACTTTTTTTGCAAATATATTTTCTGCTTCTTTCTTCTTCTGGGATGGTTTCCATTTCACATATATTTGTATTGTGATAGTGTCCCACAGGACCTTGATGCTCCATTCATTCTTTCTTTATTCTTTTTTTCTTTCTATTCTTCAGATTGGATAATCTCATTGAGCTAGTTTCAAATTCACTTATTCTTCCAATGCTTATCTGCTGTAAACTCCTCCTGTGAATATTTATGCGTCATTATACTTGAAAAACCCTTAATTTCAATTTGCTTCTTTTCAAAATAACTTTACTTCTTTATTGCTTTTCTCACTTTCATCAATCATTGTCAACATTCTTTCCTTTAGATTTTTGAGCATGACTTCCTTTAGTTATCTGAACATAATTCACAATTCATAATATAATAATTCATGATGTAATATAATTATAATAGCTATGTTGAACTTCTTATTTATTAGGTCTAATTCCTTCAGAGTTACCCTTGACTCTTTATTTTCCTGTATTTTGGTAAATTTTGTTGAAAACCAGGCATTTTAGATAATACATGGCAGCAATTCTGGATTTTGAGCCCTCACTGCTCCGCAGGGGTTGTTGTTTATGATTTATCTGGGATAATTCTGTGTGGATGCAGTCGTGTCTACTCGTTTTTTTTTCTTGTTTTTAATTTTAAGCCTGGCTGCTTAAGGGTTGCACTTGGGTTGGTATAGACTAGTAGTTAGCCAGTGATTGATGAGAGGTTACAGGTGAACACCTGGATGCAGTCAGGTTTCTACCCCTTGCTGATGGGCCTGTGGGGGGAAGGCAAGTGCATTCACATTAGGGCACTTTACAAGTCTTTCCTGGCTTTTACTTTCTGTATGCCAATGGCACACAGTCAACTAAGGATGAGTAGTTAGTGAAGGACCTTTCAGTTTCTTCTGAGACTGCTTATAGTACTGTGCATTTGCACAGTCTTCCAGAGTTCCCAGGGATATGTGGCAACTTATCAAGCCTGCATAGATGTCTCTTGCTCTAGATTTCTTTGTTAAATCTCTCACATGTCCTGCAGTCTGCTGCTAGATCAATCAATATGACAGCTGTGATATTGGCCTTCCATGATAGTTCGTCCCTTATTGCTATGACCTTATGTTTCCATGCTTTGCTCCCAATCAGTCCATCCCCTCCAAAAGTGAAGCTGACAATCCTCCCTGTTTGCCTGGCCCAGGAGAGGTATCATACCATGAAGCTAGTAGCAGGGATGGGGGCAATTTCAGGCTTAGATGCCACAAAGGTAGTTTTCACGGAATAAACAATTTTTCTTAAACAGTTCTAAATTTGTTGAAGGGCTTCTGTCAATTTTTAGAGTCCTGAGATCTTTGTTTTAAATAACTGTTGTTCAGTTTTATCATTGTGTTTTGGAAAGTGTATTTGCTGGGCCCTTTACTCAGTTATTCTGGGAGTCCCACTTCCCTGAAGAAGTATTTTGAACTTAATGAAAATAAAAAGACAACACGAATTGTAGGAGTTCATGTAAGCAGTGCCTGGAGGTTAATTTATGAAACCAAAAGTCGCTATTAGAAAAAGGGAAGGTTTCGGATCAATGATAGCAGCTTTCTCCATGAGAAACTAGAGACAAAAGAACAAATTAAACCCAAAGTAAGCACAAAGAAGGAAATAACAAATATTAGGATGGAAATCAATGACATGGAGAACATAAACATTAGAGAAAAAAATAACAAATGCTTGCTTTTAGAAAAGAGCAATGCAATTATAAACATTGAGCCAAATTGGTCAGGCAAAAAAAAAAAAAAGGAATACACGAATTGAAAATATTCAGGAATGAATGATTCACTACAGATTCTACAGATATTATGGTAATAAAGGAATGTTACAGAAAACTTTGTGCAAATAAATTTTGTAGCATAGATGAAGTGGACAGACTTCTTGAAAGACAAACCAGCACAGCATACTGAAGAAGGAATATATAACTAGGAGAGTGCCATATTTATACAGGAATTTTCATTTGTGTTTATGCACACTTCCATAAAGAAATCCCCAGAACAGATGCCTTCAATAGTGAATTTTACCAGACATTATAGAAAGCAATAATATCAGTGCTACAGAACTCTTACAGGAAAATGAAGAGCAGGGTAGATCTCAGAGTTCATTGTCTGGGCCCAGGATTACCTTGATAGTAAAATCAGATGAACCTATCACAAGGAAAAAAAGCCTAAAGAGCAGTCACCTTCATGGACAGAATTCAAAATTCATTTTAAAAAGTTAAAAGTACACCAGGCTTAATTTGTATGCTTCTTTTGACATTTGAAATAAACTACAGTATATTAAAAAAGCAAAATTCCGTTTAGTAGATATTTTATGAACTTTAATTTTTAATACTGGTCCTACATTTATGAACTTTAATCTTTAACACTGATCTTCTATAAGTAAAATATTGAATCAAGGTCAGAAGATGCTTATGGTTTCATGGATTGGCACACTTGCCATCTTTCCAGTGAACCTAAAAATGGAGCTGTCAGGCTACTAGAGAACTCTCCTCTCTTCCCTTTCATGTTACACACTTGTAAACTGTTGAACTGAAGGAAAGACATTTCTCATTCTCAATATCTGTCACTGTTGTGCAGAGTGATATAGATATGTTTTCTTTTTCAATGGTTAATCAGAAGCTTTTGAAAACCCCTTGGAAAAATTTTGCAATAAGGAGAGGATTTTGGAAAGGCCTAGCGCTTTGCAATTCATTAGAAATTCAGCTAATTCTTTTTGTGTGTGGGGGGGGAGATATATCAAAGAATTATTTTACGTATAACTTGCCCTACTTAATAAAAAAAATTTAAGTGTTGTTTATATGACTTTTATTGGAACGTAAAATTATTGCTAAGATGAAAATACTTCAGTCCTAATAAAGATTCAATATAACATTTTAGTCTTTGTGGCTTTATAAGTATAATAACTTTCCTAAGTTTTAGATATTACAGTAAATTCTCTTAGGTGTCGCCAACTAATGAGAAGATTTGATTAAGGAAGCATTCTTGATAACAATGATAACAATAATAAATTTAAGTAGTAACTTTCATTTATTGAGCATTTAATATGTGCCCGGAGCTTTTCTGAGTACTTTATATGCATGTACCCATTTAATTATCACAGCAGTTCCATGGAATGGCTGCTATTACCACCCACTTTTTACTGAGCAAAGAAGAGAGGTTCACTTTCACAATTCACAATTCACATGGTGAGAGATGGAGGAGGACTTGAACCCACATCTCTCTAACACCAGAGCACTCTAACACTTCATTCACTCATTCATCCATTCATTCATTCACTCACGCGTTTTCTCAGCAAAAATATCTTGAGTGACCACTATGTGGTCACCTCTGTGTGGCCATGGCTTTTTTTTTTTTTCAGGGGGTCTGAAGCTTGAGTTTACTTCAGACAGACTTCAGACAACTTTATTCTCAACCAGATCTTAGTTATATACCACAGGATGTCAATAGATATGCAGGCATTTCCTGAGGGAGCAAGATTCTTATCTCACAGTGTTCTTTTTTTTTTAATTTTTTTTATTAATCAAAAAAAAGAAAAGAAATTAACACAACATTTAGAAATCATTCCATTCTATACATGCACTCAGTAATTCTTAGTATCATCACATAGATGTATGATCATCATTTCTTAGTACATTTGCATCGATTTAGGAAAAGAACTAGCAAAACAGCAGAAAAAGATATAGAATGTTAATATAGAGAAGAGAATTAAAATAATAATACTAATAAAATATATATATATATATAAAGGAAAAAGAAAAAAAAACAAAAACAAAAGATACAAACACACAAACAAACAAACAAAAAAACCATATTTTAGGTGCAGCTTCATTCAGTGTTCCAACCTAGTTACATTACACTTAGGTATTATTGTGCTGTCCATTTTTGAGTTTTTGTATCTAGTCCTGTTGCACAGTCTGTATCCCTTCAGCTCCAATTACCCATTATCTTACCCTGTTTCTAACTCCTGCTGGTCTCTGTTACCAATGATATATTCCAAGCTGATTCTCGAATGTCGGTTCACATCAGTGGGACCATACAGTATTTGTCCTTTAGTTTTGGGCTAGACTCACTCAGCATAATGTTCTCTAGGTCCATCCATGTTATTACATGCTTCATAAGTTTAGTCTGTCTTAAAGCTGCATAATATTCCATTGTAGGTATACGCCACAGTTTGTTTAGCCACTCGTCTGTTGATGGACATTTTGGCTGTTTCCATCTCTTTGTAATTGTAGATAATGCTGCTATAAACACTGGTGTGCAAATGTCCGTCTGTGTCTTTGCCCTTAAGTCCTTTGAGTAGATACCTAGCAGTGGTATTGCTGGGTCGTAATCCATTATGCCATTCTATGTCTTTTGATTGGGAAATTCAGTCCATTAACTTTTAGTGTTATTACTGTTTGGATAATATTTTCCTCTACCATTTTGGCTTTTGTATTATATATATCATATCTGATTTTCCTTCTTTCTACACTTTACTCCATACCTCTCTCTTCTGTCTTTTCATATCTGACTCTAGTGCTCCCTTTAGTATTTCTTGCAGAGCTGATCTCTTGGTCACAAATTCTCTCAGTGACTTTTTGTCTATAAATGTTTTAATTTCTCCTTCATTTTTGAAGGACAATTTTGCTGGATATAGGAGTCTTGGTTGGCAGTTTTTCTCTTCCAGTAATTTAAATATATCATCCCACTGTCTTCTAGCTTCCATGGTTTCTGCTGAGAAATCTACACATAGTCTTATTGGGTTTCCCTTGTATGTGACAGATTGTTTTTCTCTTGCTGCTTTCAAGATCCTCTCTTTCTCTTTGACCTCTGACATTCTAACTAGTAAGTGTCTTGGAGAATGCCTATTTGGGTCTAATCTCTTTGGGGTGCGCTGCACTTCTTGGATCTGTAATTTTAGGTCTTTCATAAGAGTTGGGGAATTTTCAGTGATAATTTCTTTCATTAGTTTTTCTCCTCCTTTTCCCTTCTCTTCTCCTTCTGGGACACCCACAACACATATATTTGTGCGCTTCATATTGTCATTCAGTTCCCTGATTCCCTGCTCAAGTTTTTCCATTCTTTTCCCTATAGTTTCTGTTTCTTTTTGGAATTCAGATGTTCCATCCTCCAGTTCACTAATTGTAGCTTCTGTCTCTTTAGATCTACCATTGTAGGTATCCATTGTTTTTTCCATTTTTTCTTCTTTGTCCTTCACTCCCATAAGTTCTGTGATTTGTTTTTTCAGATTTTCTATTTCTTCTTTTTGTCCAGCCCATGTCTTCTTCATGTCCTCCCTCAATTTATTGATTTGGTTTTTGAAGAGTTTTTCCATTTCTGTTCGTATATTCAGCATTAGTTGTCTCAGCTCCTGTATCTCATTTGAACTATTGGTTTGTTCCTTTGACTGGGCCATATCTTCAATTTTCCGAGCGTCATCCATTATTTTCTGCTGGTGTCTGGGCATTTGATCAGATTTCCCTGGGTGTGGGACCCAGCTGGTTGAAAGGTTTTTCTGTGGAATCTCTGGGCTCTGTTTTTCTTTTCCTGCCCAGTAGGTGGCGCTCATGGCGGTCATTTGTCTGCGGGGCAGTCGGCCCGGGAAACCGTGCATGGAGGCGGGGGTCGCTGGCCGCAGCTTGGGGGAGTGCCGGTCCAAATTGCCCAGCTGTCCCGAGACGCCAAGCGTGACGGGAGGGCCCCGCTATCCAATGTTCCCAGTCAGACCGGGGAGCCACGTGCGTGGAGGGGACCCCAGTCGCCAGCCGCCCTGGCCAGGAAAACGTGCGCCCCTCGGGTATCTCACCGCAGCGGATTCTCCCTGCCCGTTCAGCCGTTCCAGAATGGGGTATGCTGTCTTTTTGGTCTCTGTCGTGACTCCGGGAGCTGTTTCGTATTGTTTCTGTTTCTTTAGTTTCTTTTCTGGAGGAGGAACTAAGACCCGCGCGTCTTACTAAGCCGCCATCTTCTCCGGAAGTCCTTGCCATGGCTTTTTTTTAATAAATGATGTTATTAAGAAGCCCACAGTTGGGCAAGGGTCTGATGTGTAAAAAGGCATGACAGAACCCCCTTCTTATAGCAAATATGGTTATATTTACTGCAGGTCAGTTTAATGTTTTTTTGGTAAAGGAAACTGAATACGTTCGTGAGAAAAATGTTATGCAAAAGTTAGACTGTAATGTGATTGTTCATGGCAATAATGGATAAGATGACGATTATGAGTTGCAAAACTTAGCCTCAAATTTATCTTAGGAAAGTGTCGTGATGGAGGATGAGATGCCATTGCTTGGTAAGTACAATGATTCCTTGGGGGCAGTTGTCTAGTTGAGTCTCCAAAGAGGTTCTCGTCAAGTGAAAATGCTACATTGCAGGAAAGCTACTTATTTTTTACCCACTAGTTGCTCACTCCATTTGTGCAGATGGTCCAAGGCTCTGGAGGGAGCAGGGGTGAGAGTGAGGGAGCGCGGGGCCTCTAGGCTTCTCTAGCCTGGCTGCTGTGAGGGTCCGTGGGCGGGGGTGTGGAGAAGCACGAGTGTTCCCAGGCCTCTTTATTGTGGCCCAGAGGGCAGTGATCAGCTTTCCTGCAGACACTGGGAGTGACGAGGGACTGGAAGTTTTAGACTGCTTGGCACATACAGAAAGCCAAAGAGACAAGGACCATTTGGAGAAGCTGAGGGCAGCTTCTTACCTTCCAATCCATATGGGGATACAGGCCTCGTTGCTAATTCGGTGGCACGAAGGGCAAGGGATGTTTGGAGAAGAAGTAGCGGGTCATTAGAGAAGCTGAGGGCAGATCTTGTCCTGTAAACCTGTGGAGGTGCTGCCTGCTAGCCCTGTGAAATTACAGCCTGCTAGCCCTGTGCAGATACAGCCTGCTAGCCCTGTGGAGGTGCAGCTCTGCTAGCCCTGTGCAGATACAGCCTGCTAGCCCTGTGCAGATACAGCCTGCTAGCCCTGTGGAGGTGCTGCCTGCTAGCCCTGTGCAGGTGCAGCCTGCTGGCCCTGTGCAGATACAGCCTGCTAGCCCTGTGAAATTACAGCCTGCTAGCCCTGTGCAGATACAGCCTGCTAGCCCTGTGGAGGTGCAGCCTGCTAGCCCTGTGCAGGTGCAGCCTGCTAGCCCTGTTCAGATACAGCCTGCAAGCCCTGTGGAGGTGCAGCTCTGCTAGCCCTGTGCAGGTACAGCCTGCTAGCCCTGTGCAGGTGCAGCCTGCTAGCCCTGTGCAGATACAGCCTGCTAGCCCTGTGCAGATACAGCCTGCTAGCCCTGTGGAGGTGCAGCCTGCTAGCCCTGTGGAGGTGCAGCCCTGCTAGCCCTGTGCAGGTGCAGCCTGCTAGCCCTGTTCAGATACAGCCTGCAAGCCCTGTGGAGGTGCAGCCTGCTAGCCCTGTGTAGATACAGCCTGCTAGCCCTGTGGAGGTGCAGCCTGCTAGCCCTGTGCAGGTACAGCCTGCTAGCCCTGTGCAGGGGTAGCCCTGCTAGCCCTGTGCAGATACAGACTGCTAGCCCTGTGCAGATACAGCCTGCTAGCCCTGTGGAGGTGCAGCCTGCTAGCCCTGTGGAGGTGCAGCCTGCTAGCCCTGTGCAGGTGCAGCCTGCTAGCCCTGTGCAGGTGCAGCCTGCTAGCCCTGTTCAGATACAGCCTGCAAGCCCTGTGGAGGTACAGCCTGCTAGCCCTGTGGAGGTGCAGCCTGCTGGCCCTGTGCAGGTGCAGCCCTGCTAGCCCTGTGTAGATACAGCCTGCTAGCCCTGTGGAGGTGCAGCCTGCTAGCCCTGTGCAGGTGCAGCCTGCTAGCCCTGTGCAGGTACAGCCTGCTAGTCCTGTGCAGGTACAGCCCTGCTACTGCAGGTGTGTCCAGGGCAGGCCAACTGGGTGGTCACTGAAATTAAGACTAAGCCAGGTAGGATGAGGCATAAATTTAATTTCTTTTATGCCATTAGGACAAGTAGATATTTTTATTTTATTCTTAAACTGTACTAAAGGATATCAGATGATATGTAGTATTTGGAAATTGCTGTTTTTAGTCAATAATCTTTTGCCAAAATTCATCTGTATGAGTGCCTAGAACTTTCTTTTGACTATGATCCAATATTGTATTGTAAATCATACCACAATTTGTTTATTATATTAATTGGCATTTAAATTATTTCTAAGTTTTTTATACCATCAAGAGTGTTGCTATGAGTATACTTGTACATATCTTTTGTTTTCCATATGGAGTAGCTTTTCTTGGCTTTATATATAGGAGGAAAATTTCTAGGCCATAAGGCATAAGAATGCTCAGGTTTAGGAGAAAATGCCAAACTTTTTTTCAAAGTGACTATATCAATTAGCAATACCTTCAGCAATATGTAAGAGATTTTCTGGTTAGATGTCCATTTAAAATTTTTTTTTCAAACCAATGAATGTAAAATGGTATCTCACAGTGGCTTTGATTTGCATTTCCTGATCACTAATGATTTGGAGCATTTCCTTATAGACATATTGCCATATATTTATATTTAAATATAATGTCTTATTTTTGATGCTGTTATTGACTTTTACTCATTTTCTTTTTAATTTTTGATTTTCTTATTGATCGATACAAAGCTCTTTATAAATTTCTGAACCAATCTTTTGTCAGTTGTGTATAAATAGGAGAGATGTCTTTTCCCAATTTTCACCTAGTTTGTTGATTAATGAATGTTCTTAATTTTAACATACTCAAATTTGCCAATATTTTCTTTTACAGTCGGTTATTTTGCACTCATCTAGGTAAGAAATTTCTCTGAGGTCTTAATGAAGAGTCTTGTTGTTGTGCCCATGACTTAATGTGATCTCAAATAAATTTTGGAATAAAAGCCCTTTACAACTCTTACCTAGTGGACCTAAACAAATTTCAATAGTTAAATATATGAAAAGGCCAAAAATCTGATTCCCAGAAAAAATTAGGAGTAAAACTTTATGTCAATAACAGAAAGCATAAGAAGATGAAGTAGATTTAACAATCTAATTCGTTTCATTTATAAAATGGAAATAGTTATGACACACTGCTGAAGAACTGGTTAATTTTCCCATTTAATTTTCAAATGTAAACATTTTTGGCTGATACGGTAAGTTGAATTATGTGCCTCAACAAAGACATATTCTTATCTTAATCTGCATTCTTCTGAGGATAAAGGCATTTGTAAATAGCACCATTAAAGGAGTTAGAAAGCTTTTATTACCAATCAGTTATGAAGAATTTAAAAGTGACATCAACAGGTTGAGCTTTATACAAATTCCTTCTAAGTATAAAAATTGAAGATGTTATTTTTGGTTAAAGTGTATAAACCATTATTTTTGAATCAGGATGGGACTTAATCCATACTATTGGAGTCCTTTACAATCAGAAGAAATCTGGGGGCAGCAGCTAGAGGCGCTAGAAGCAGAAATCAGGGGAAATTGGAAGAGCAGATACAAGGAGAAAGAGATCCCCACGTGACAGGAGGCAGTGATGGGGGCCTGGGAACCCCAAAGGTAGCAGCCCAGCATTCCCAGCGTGCTCCTGACTCCAGGGAGAAGGCTAACACCTTGAATTTGGACTTCTCGCTTCCCAAACCACGAGCCAATAGTTTCTCATTGTTTAAGCCAAACCCTTCCGTGGTGTGTGTCACAGCAGCTGTGGCAAACTAAGATAGGTGGCAAGATAGCAAACTTGCTTTTACTACCTACCGAATTGTTAATACATTTCAAGAGGCCAGCCCGCTCTCCTCATTCTCCCTTCCTTCTGTCAGCTTCCGAAAGGACCAGTCACAAAGAGCCTTCTGTGTTATGACTGGCTCTGCATGGAGAGAGTTTGCACCATCCCCATTGTAGATCTTCCTGAAAAATGGCCATTGGAGCAATTAAAGAAGGAAACTGGATTTCATGCTAAAAATGTGGGCATTAGCTGCTCAAGTAGAATAATTGAGCAAGCCATTTACTTGCACCACTTAATTCTCATAATAATCAGTGATACATTTTAAAACTCAATTAATGGCTTTTAAAGCTAAAAGAAAAATCAATATTCATTTAAAACCATGGAAAGAGACTATTTTGGATAAATTCAATGTCTAAAAGAAGAGACACACATCTATTTAAATGGCAAGATCAGTCATAGAGACTTAAAGTAAATCAAAACCTGACTAGCTATGGCTGTTCCATTATCACCAAGTGAAAGGAAATCTCTAGAAACTGTATGCTTATGATTAATTTAATTTACATGACCTGTTTTTATTTCCCTGGAAAGTCTTGTCTGTATAAAAATGAGCTACCAAAACCTCCTGTCATAATCCAATAAGTAACAAGAGACAAATGTTGCCAAACTTGTACCAGAAGAAATTCATTTATTTAACTTACATTTATAGGGTATCTACCCTGTGCCAGGGTAGGCTCTGAAAATATAAGAACCCTGACTGAGTGGAAGGCTTCTTTACTTCTCTGTGGGAGAAGAAATGACAGTGAAAACTTTGTAATTCAAAGACTACACTTTCATTGTAAATTTATGATTATGAAACTGGTTTCAGCAAGTGCACCGTGTTAGGTTTCTCCAGAGAAACAGAACCAACAAGCCAGCAATGTATGTATATACATTTACATGTATAAATATTAAGAAATTTGTTTTATGAACTGGCTCATGTTTAAAAAAAGAAACATGATACTATTATTTCTCTTAGAAAGCTAACTCTTTCAATGTTATGAAACGAATGTCTTTCTTGGTCTGCATTCTCTTACTGATAACAATTCTTTCTTCTCTCCTTTGAGCAGCTCAGAAGTTCTATATTTACTATCTGTATTGCTCTTTAAATTCTTTCTTTAACGTCGCCCAAATTTCCAGATTCATAATTACAAAGGAAAAGTTTTCAGCCCCTCTTCCTTGACCACTCAATGCTATTTTGCACCATTTGCTGCTCCTTCCTTGGCATAAATCTTTCCTCCGTTGCTTTCTTTGGCTCTCTTTTGGAGGCCTCGCCACTGCTTTGCAAACCTCAAAATGGTTTGCACCTCCAGCTTCCAGCCTTCTGCTCTTGGCTCTCTCTGAAAAATTATTAAGCTTTCTTCTGCTTTTGTGCTTATCATTATGGCAAAGGTAATATAGAAGTTGAAGATCCATGGACACTTTGTCCCCTACTAAAAAAAATCATGAAATAAAATAGAATCTGTGCGTGAGGCCTCCCAGATTTACTTATTCCCCAAATGCATCACATTTTGAACTTGAAAACAGGTCCATTCCCCAGTTGAATGTGGTAATCCTAGGCAAAACCACCAAGGAGAGGGGAATGGACCAGAGAAATCAACATGGTGTGGCTTCTAATTCTGCCTTCTGCCAGGATACAGCTCGTGGACAGTTCGGCAAGCTTGCACTAAAGCATATCAACAGGTATCACCAGCTCTGCTTCGTGGGCATTTCATATTAATATTTCAAGTCAAAGGAAAACAAATACGTTGTCAAACACTAATCAGATTCAAGTAAGTTTCTGGCCTAAACAGACTGTGCAAATCCACGTGTGCTTTCTTTTCCTATCTTTGCTGTTTATATTCAAAATGTATCAGCATAATTTTCCAACATATTTATGTAATTTTCATTGTATTATTAATGGCCAAGATTAAAAAATGTAAGTTTATATTTAAAAAGCCTTCCAGGGCGGGCCGCGGTGGCTCAGCGGGCAAAGTGCTTGCCTGCTATGCCGGAGGACCTCGGTTCGATTCCTGGCCCCACCCCATGTAACAAAAACGGAGAAACAGAATACAATAAAACAAGAAAATGTTTAAAAATGTTTCCCTTTCCTCCTTCCTTCCTTCCTTCTATCCTTCCTTCCTTCTCTCTGTCTTTCCTTTAAAAAAAAAAAAAAAAAAAAGCCTTCCATTTCACATAGAAATAATTACTGAGATGACAATGCTCGGATATTTAAAACCAATCATCACAAATGCCGTTATTTTCAAAGATATGTAAATCTTAATTGACAGGGCAAAAAACCTACAGATGGTACATTGGTCTGGCTGTCCTGATTATTTATATCAAAGCAAGGATAAAATATTTTATTGGGAATGATAGAATTTAATCAGTGGGACCACGTTAGAATTTTCACTGAAAAAAAAAGGTATAAGAAAAAGGTGTAGAGGGGCCTATGGTTTCTAGGAAATACTTCTTAAGCTTTATTTTTATCATGAAATCTCTTTTCAACATGTTTATCAACCAAAGCTTTGGCAAAAATTAAATTTCCACAACAGGTAACAAGGCTGCAGGAACAGAACTATTTTTAATTGGATTATTCCTATCTCTGGTAAGCTTTCTTCAAAATAATTAGAAAATACTGCATGTACTCAGTGGATAAAACATTCAAGCAGAAATAGCAAGATAAACAAGTATATGAGAGAAAAAGGGATGAACTGCTAGGTGACTCGATAAGTTGCATGGCATATTTATTTGTTTTCCATTATGTTTCAAAGGATTATGAAAATGAGATGGAATCAAGATGAGTGCTCTCTTCTCACAGAAAATGACTTTTTAATGCAGGAGTTAATTGAACCATTTTTCCGCAGAGGTCACAGTCAATATCAACTATCAGAACTTTTAGAGAAAAGTGTCACACTCTTGCTGCAATGTAGGGGAAACATCGGCTAAATTCAGTTTTAAGTTCCAGGAAGAAGCTAAGTGTAATCTTAACACAGGATAACTTGATGGCAGGCATGTATTTCCTTCACTTGTTTTTAATAAGTTTGCTCTTTATTCATTTCCTCAATGAGGCAACTATATCTGGCTGCCCCATTGTGAAGACTACTGTAATCAGTAGGAAGATCTAGAAAAAGATCATTACAATTGAGGGCCAGCATTTATACTTGCTACAACCAGAGAAAAGGTAGGTGACTGCAGCCACTCCCATCCTTAATTTAGACATGGGCAATGCGGGGCCCTTTCCATGGGCACCATGCTTTAGAAGCTCCCACTCTTCCCCATTCTGACCATGCTCTGAAGGCTCGAAGTTGGGAAACCAGTGTACATGCTCAAGGGGACACTGCTGCCTTGTCCTCCTAAACCATGTTCCTGCACCCGAGACTCTACTGCAATTCCCTGCCCCAAAAGGCCATGGTCCATATCCAAGGTCCGCACCAACGTCTTCCCAGGTCCACCTTCCTGAACTCTGACCACATAGCCCTTTGGTCATCCCTAGGTCAGGCAAGTGGAAGAGAAAGAGAAGTTGGATGAATAATGGAGCCTGTGTAGACTGGGCTGCTCAGCTGGGGAATGAAGAGAAGGGACATGGACCATGGACCAGTCTTTACATCATGCCACGTCTTCACCTTTGCTCATGACGTTCTCTCCATGTGTTCTCCTCGTGAAGTCCGTCTTACCCTTCAAGGTCAGCTTGAATGTCTTTTCCTTAAACATACCACCGATTTCCCAAACAATTTATACATGCTACTAATCATATAATATTATCATTACATTTATCATTTACTCTTATGATTGTTTCCCTATCCCCTTTGAGCTATGGTGTGCTGACAATGTATTTTATTCATTTTTTTTTTTTTATTTTGTAGTCCTCATGCAGTCTTCAGGGCAGAAACTGAATTGATCGATTCATGAATGTTGTTCAATATTTTTGAGCTACATAATGATCATTTATCATACATTTAAACAACATCTGAAATGCTATTGTATTTGCTCAATGGGCAAACTGAATTAATTTATGATGTAATATCCTTGTCATTGTGGAGTTGCTAGTCCAGATATGTTTCCTGGAGAAATACAGGGTTTCGTTGCTGTAGTCTCCTGTAGAGCAGGTACTTGACAACAAGAGAAAAGAGAAAACATGACTAGAATTAGAATAAAATTTATGGATCCAAAAAAATTCTCGTTACTTGTTAAATTGGGCCAATTGTCAGAAAGCCGAAGGCTGATTACTGCTTGCAACACAGGCAGTGGTGTATTGGAAGCCTATGTTTTAGGCTATTCCATAGAAACTTCATACTTGCTAGCATAATTTCAGCATCCATGGTAAAAGGAAATATTGCTTGTTTGTGTGTGTCTTGCATTATTCTATGGAAAACTGTTGTTCTATTTTGTGTAGTTCTGTGAAAAACTTAAGTAATGTGAAGTGTTGACTAACCACAGTGATGATTTTAATTAAAAATCACCAAGAAGCCTATCAACCTCTAAATATTTATTCCCATCATTGCAACGATTTGAAAATTTTGCCTAAACTCATTCCATTGAGTATCTTCAGTAAGAACCTGCTAAATTTATTCAACTACCATTTGTGAGTATTTCTGCACACTCAGCACCAGGCTAGGGAAGTTCTTAGAGAAATAATAATGAGCTATGAATCTTACTTCTACCTGGAAGCTTACTGGGAAGTGAGATCAAATACACTTGGAAAAGTAAAAGAACACAGTAAAACTACTGTGTTTGTATTTGTACTGTGTTGTATTTGTACTCAACAAATAACTTGGGAAATTTAGTAAGTACAGCAATGTAAACTGAAGGTTTCAAGTTGGTTTCATGGAAGGTAGACATCTGCCTGGGCCATGAAGGTGTCTAGATTTAAATACTTAAAGGAAGGAAAGGAGCTCTGGGGACTGGATAATGGCCGTCTGTGAGAGGGAACACTAATTAGAGTCATGCAGATTATTGCAAGTAGATACCTGGTTTGGAATAGTATTTTAATTCATTAGAACCAAACATTGACCAATTACCTCATTAGATTAATTCAGAATTGGACGCAGGAAGCAATAATTTTAATAGGAGTAAAGGAAATGGGTAATTCTGAAAAAAATTATTTATGCACTAAATATTTTTGAGAGTTTAAGTAAAGATAGTAAGAAATGGGCTCTGCGATAGATCCTACAAAGACTTGCCAAGCACTGTCTCTGGGGTGGCTGAGAGCTGGATACAGCTTTTCTGGGTACAGAGGGCGAGGAATGTGAGAAAAACACATGACTAGTGAGGTGGATGGTACACCCGAAGACTGGCTGAGGGGACTGCAGGAAAGGTGAGTAAGAAGAAAGCAAATGCTGTGAGTGAAAACAAGAGTTTATGCTTCTTTTGCAATGGCTTTTGGGGGGGCTGAACCTCATCCTGAACATACAGCCATCCTATCAATAGTTAGAATAATTCTACAAAATAAAATCTATATGTTGATGATACCCCCCCCCCCCAATTTATATTTCCAGCCTGAATTTCTCCTCTGGGTTCTAAATTCCCATTTCCACATGACTTTATCACATTTCTAATTGGATACATCACACATGCCAAACTCACCAGGCAAAATAGAACCCTTCATTTTCCTTTGCTAAAACTTGTCTCAAATATTCGTTTTCCTCATACAAGTACATGTTCTACTATATATATATGCAGTTTCTTCAAGTGGAAACCTAGAATTTATTGTTTTTTTTCCAGTTTGTTCCCAATGCCAACTTACTATACTAGCACATCTAATTTATTAACAAGTTTTACTGAATCTACCTGTAAAGGATGTTATGAATCTATCTACTTTCTTTTGTCTACAGCCACCACATTTGCTAATCATTTCTCATATGAACGTCTGCAGCAGCCTCTCAGCTGTTCTCCCAGCTTGTACCCCTACCCTCGCTTGTCTTTTCCAGTATGTTATCTTAAAATGTGAAGTTGATCCTATTCTTTCCCCACTTAAAACCCTTTAAGGGCTTCCCAGTGCACGTGGAATAAAAATTCAAACGTCTTTCCACACCTCGCAACCCTTTTTGCTCTCCCGAGGGTCTGCTGCTCCACCCTCACATAGTAATACTTCCCCTGAGCACCACGCTCCTTCCACGTTTTACCTCCTTAAGTTCTGCTTGTCGTTCACTTCACTCCAATTTCCACATGGCCAGCGCCTTCTCGTCATGCAGTTGCCAGCTTGAACGTGTATTCCTTCAAGAGGCTTTTCCCTTCCATTCAATTACAGGATGTGATTCCAGTCCACCTCTCATGCTCATTTTTCTCCAATCCTTTTAATTTCTTTCATAGTATTTGCTACAAGAATTATTCACTTGATCACTTTTATGTCTGTCTCATTCTATGAGAGCAAGAACCAGGTCTGCTTGGCTCCCCACTGTATTTCCAGCACCTGCCAAGTTTCTTGGTACATAATAAGTACTTATTTAATATCTGTTAATGAACAATATGGATTTTTTTTGTAAGTTTACAAACATTCAGCCTTCAGAAGCACCTTGAAAAACATATCAATATAAATCATGCTGATATTTTCCACTTAAAATTTTGCGACAAGATGAGACTATAAATGTATGAAGATAGAAACAATGAGTAGAGCAATTTCAGATTCAGTTGGTGAAGGTAACACAGTATTCTACAGTCCTCAGTAGTCTTTGATGTACCAGTCAAAAAATGCAGCAAGATTTTCCAAAATATTTGTCTTTAAGATAGTAAAAGGCATTTGCTATTTTCAAACGAGTTTGATTCTTATCATTGCATTTGAGACAGACAAACCTATTAAGATGTCAAATTTCATCTATTAATTTCACATTTCACCTCATAATTTATAGGTGACTTCCATTTGTCAGTGAAGTTCTATCAAAAACATGGCTATAAATATCTTCTCTCATTTTTGAAATGAGGAAATTAAGGTGGAAAAGACTGTTGCGATTCTTTACGGTTTCATGAAAACAGTCGAGTTTCCTGAGAAAGGAAAAAAGCTACTATTGATCTGATTGTTTTTCTTAATCTGATTTTTTTTTAATTAAACAATATGATCAAATAAATGATGTTGTGATGTAAAATCAGCCATTTTTACCATTTTAACAAGTTAGATTTCGTCAAGTATGTGGAAACAAAATCTGTTCTAAATATTCAAAGTGAAATGGATATTTGAAATGACAATGATACATCATGGATAGGCAGATCAAATAAAAGATAACTCAGATATCAATAAAAGTCTGGTTTTGGCTGAAATCTTCAAGTAATTGAAATACAAATGCTTTTAAAACACAAATAGACCCCAAATTGCATTCTTTTGTTTATGGTTGACTATAATTATATGACCCAAGAAGCTGTTGTTAAGTATGAAATGGAAATTAACTCCAATCAGTATTATCTCTACAATTCAATCTCAAGGGGGAAAGAGTGCCTGTAAAATGACCATGTTAGTAGTAATTGGAAAATAAATGATGCTAAATGAGGTATGAAATAGGATAAATCTTAGCATTTAGAAGTATATTTTTCTCTCTTCTGCAGAAACAGTGGCTAATTGTATTCTCATGAGGTACAGCCGTGTTCATAATAACTTAGAATTAAATTATTGAAAGACACGTGTTTTAGATTTTAATATTTCTGTTTTGAAGTGGTTCCTCGTTCTGGGACCAACATCACTATGATTTTTCTACTTGTTATGAGTCAAAAATTTAAGGGCACAGAAAATAGTTAATGGGGTTCTTTTTTCTTTTTTCCCTATTAAAAGACATATATGCATCATATTCAACTGTTTCTCATGGTACCCTTCTCCCTCTGCCAACCCATGGTGAACTCAGTGGTCCATCCTTCCTTAGACCCTAAGCTGCCACTGCTTTACTGTGTCGAGGTGGACGAACTGAGGGGTGGGTGGGCCATAGCCTTTAGCTCCCTGAACGATTGAGCATGACAAGCCGTAGTATTTGTGTACCTTGTCCACGGTCTGAGAATGCAGAACTGAGGCAGGTGGCAAAATTCAGAATGTTGCTTACCCCAAAGTCCTAAGTAATTTAACAGAGGACCTGGCCTCCATTAGATGGAATAAGCATAAGCTCCTGGGTTCCCAAGCTAAAGAACGAAAGCCAGGAGGGTTATGCACAATTTTCAAACGTCTTCATTGCAAACTAGTACATATTTTACAGAAAAAAGAGGGAACTAGTTATTAGGGTGATGTTGGTAATTTTGTCACAGATTCCCTTTTCCAATAGGAAGGCAAACTTATATGGCAGGACAAAAGACTAAAGTTTCCCCCTAATCTGCCATAAAAACACAAAACTGTACAATCAAGACTGAACCAAGGTATCAATTGGATCTCTATTAATCCTTGGATGTATTTTGTCATAATTAGAAGTCATTATAAATATACATATCATATATAAGCTGTCATTTATAAAACCATCATAAATATTTAAATTACATATAATCTTCTAGCCTGTTTGTGAGTAAAGAGATATGGAGAAGCTGGAGAAGGATATACTAGTGAGGACCATTTACTTTTCATGATTCCCCATGATTCAAATTATTTATAGTTTTGGACTTTTTATTAACAAAGCCATTTCACAGAAAAAAGTTAATTTTATTAGAGTAGATGCAGCCTGCCAAATGGGATAAGTCAAACATCTAGTAATCCAAGTAAGAAAAGAAGGAGAGAGTTATACGAACTGGAGAATACTTGAATTAAACCAGCATATCTCTCTTGTGTACCTAATGAGCTTACAATATGAGTATCCTTTGATTCACTTCAGCAATTCCAAATTGCTAAAGCATTCAGCTAAGCAGTAATTTCATTTGAAATTACTTGGACTGTAACTGTGCTGAATGGCCATGGCTTATTGTTATTTCGTTTTTATTTTTGAATTAACAAGGATGACCTTGCTGGATATAACATTAGCACTCTTTAAAAGTCACCTTTTGATGAGAAAAGTCACATTTCTCTCTAAATAAGCCACAGATCTTTAAAATGTACAGGCCATGTTCAGTCTCACCAGCTTCACCTAAGACAGGCCATTAGAAAATTCATCCTTCCTATGCTAACTTCACCTCCTTCCTTTTCTGCCCACAGGTTTTTATATAGTTACATAATGTCATCAACACCTGAATAATAATAATTTATTTGATGTTTAAAACTGTATTCGTTTATTAGAGCTATTATGACAAATACCACATACTTGTTGGCTTAAGCAATAAGAATTTCTTGGCCCACTGTTTTGGAGGCTGAAATCCAAAATCAAGGTGTTGATAAGGCTGTGTTTTCCCTAAAATCTGTAGCATTTTGGTGATGGCAATCCTCCATCATGTGGCAATCTCTCTCTGTCTCTGCTTTCTCCTATTTTGGGCTTACGTTGATACATCCAGTTTCCTTAACTCATAAGGACTTCAGTCATGTTGGATTAAATTCCTTTCTCATTTAGTTTGGCCACACCTTAACTAATAATAGCATTTTCAAAAGTCCTATTTACAAATGGGTTCACACTCACAGGACAAGGTGTTAGGAATTGAGCATGTTTTTTGTGAGGGGCATGATGAAATCCCCCAAAAGACCTATCATCCATCCATAGTCATGAGGGAATTTGAATCTGTGTCATCCTGTGAAAGGTCCAAACTTGACTGATACCTCACAGGTGACAGTTAACGAACATTTGCAGTTTTGCCAAGGAGAGGAAAGGTGGACCTATGGAAAGATCGGGCAAATTTCAGCAGAATGCGAGGAAGAGTTCTAAAGTTCATCCTCAACATGTTTCAGAAGGTATGGTTGCTCACCCAAGTGTTTTCAAGCAGATGTTGGCTGGCCATTTTGTCTTGTATTTTAAAGAGATTTTTATTCATCCACTGAGGTTTGTACAAGGTAACTGCAAAAGTCCATTTAAACCAAAAATTATGTTCCATAGATGTCAGGTTTTACTAAAATGCCATCTGACAGATATGGGCAACTGGCAATAGTCTGTTGGGGTGTACATTTGGGCTGGAGTGTGTAACAGAGTGCACTTGGGTAAAATCCGACAATGCAAAGACATCAGTCCAGATGGAGTGGGTGGTCCATGGACATAATAGTCTTCGTTCTAGATGTCTGACCTTAGGTAGAAGGTCTCAATGAATCTAATCTGTAAAATGAAGAGTTGAACAAAATTGTTTTATTCATGCAATATTTCTTAACTGTTCGCTGGATTCCAGGCTCTTTGGGTACCAAACAAAATGGTATAATCTTCAAGGTACCTACAGTCAAGTCACAGGTGCTGTTTAGAGCCCGGTGGGGGAAGGCACTTCAGGGAAGATGTCTTAGCGAGGTGACCAGAGTCAGAGGAAGACAGGGATCAAGTCAGAGACATTATATGCAGAGAACATAACAGGCAAAAATTTGGGGGTATCTGTTTGGCAAAACTGGAAAATATGGGCAGGTGAATGTATGTTTTTTATGGAGTTAGGGCAATGGACAGAAATGATGAAAAGTCTCTTTGAATTTTAAACTACTCTGAACATGTTGCTTCATTGATTTTTTTAAACTTTTCATGTTTCAATGATCTACTTTATTATGGTTTTCTTAAGGCTAGAGGCCACATCTTAATATTATTTCATGATTGTTCTATTTTTCCATCCTACCTCTTTATACCTCTGCCTCATTGCTACCACTTATAATATCTGCTCATAATAGAGTCTCAGTAAATAAATTGTTGAGTGAATGCTAGTCTCCTTTTCCCTTAAGGAAGGGTATAAACTTCAAATTGAAGCACAAGCCTTCCGGCAAGTAAATGCCCCTTGACCTTTGGCATAGATAGGTCCTGGCCTCTTGGCCTCTGCGATACCCTGAAGAGTATCTGTAGCTTCTCTTACTCCTTTCCAGGTTCTATACCTCATATTGGTTTAAATGGAGAACTGACTCAATGCTTAAGGGACATCAAAGTAGAATAGAGTCCTTATATGTGAGGAATTCTCTTTAATATCCTGTCAGTGACAATGGAGGCAGAACTGGTGCTCTGAGCAGCACTGAGGAACTCTTTGGTGCGTTGCAAAAACGAGAACTTCAAGTGAAATCAAAGCTAGTTACTAAGTCAATTCCATCAGGAAATTCTGGGTGCTGGGTGCAGGGATTTTGCAGAAAGTTCTCCACAATTGCTTTATGCTGCCATCTTGTTTTCAGACAGAATTATTCTTCCGTGGAGTTATTGATCAGTAGGTGGGTGCCATCACCTTCAGAGAGGCCATATATAGAAATACTTCTAGTATGAGGCCCAAGTATTTCTGTGCCAAGACCACTAATGAATGAGTGTCTTCAAATGGTTGACAAACACAGGAACTTTATTTATTTCAGAGCCTGTGAGTATGAGTATCATTCAAACATCAACACGTACTATGCTTTCATCCAGCAAAAGGTGTAGCAATCCTCTATGTCCCCAGTTAGAAAAGAAGTCTTTCATTATCCCACTAAGGTGTGTTTGAAAGCAGTCATTTTTCTTTTGGTTCCAATTTATTCTGAATGCTTAAACGTTTGGTAAGGCCCAGAGAGTCCTAATCAGGTGAAATGATTTCCTTTTAGTGGTGGGAGGTGGAGAGAAGGATCATTTCTCCCATCACTAGAATATATTGATTTAGTACCAGAAAGGAGGGAAACAGATTGACATATCAGTGCCTCCCTTCATGAAATATATAGACAATTCAACAAAGGGGGGAGAGAAAGTCACGTATCAAGGATTGTTTTCGGAAGAAAGAAGAGAATAACATTGAAGTCTCTCTTTATTGGAGACTTTTAAGTAAAATGTATCTCAAACCTTCAGCAAATTTATAATAGCATTGATAATGAAAAACGCACCCATAATAGAAGCTATCACTGAGAAAATTACCTCACACTTTAGCACTTCCTCAATAAATTCTCCAATTGGATATATTTGAGTTCCTAATGACAGTGTTCTCATTTTCAATAGAGGAAAGAAATCGCAAAGCATCTTTTACTTACAACTTATTAGGTATTGGTGAAGATTCCCTTGAGGCTTCCCTGTGCACCGACAGGCAGCCCAGCACAGGGATTATGGCGTGGGCTTTGAGTCACACAGAGTTGGGTTCAAATCCTGGCCCCATAAGTGTATCATTGCAAGGACCATTTAACCCGGCCTAAGGGGAATTTGTTCATATATCTGACAAAAGTCCAGGGAAGTCTGCATTCTATCAGAGCTGATTTTATGGCCTAATGAATATTATCAGGAATCAGTTTCCCTCCATCTCTTGTCATGGTTCTGCACGTCTCCATGCTATGATTTTATTTGAATGGTAGAAAATGGCTACAGATCTGCATTCTATCAGGTCATGTAACAGTCAGAACATGCCCGGGTAGCACACAGAGCTTGAAAACATACAACCTGAAAACTGGGGGCTCTTATTGGAAAGAAGGTAAATTGATTCTTGATGACCAAAAGATGTCATTTCCCACTTACAATCATTTACTATGTGACCCTGGGAAACTTACTTAACCCATCCAAGCCTTAATTATTTCAATTGTAAAATAAAACTCAAACTATTGACTCCCTTCTAAGGTATTCTGAGGTTTGAATAAATTTTTGAAAACAATTTCTAAAGCTCTTGGGCAAATGCACAGCAAATAATATGTGGAGAATAAAACTGCTGGCAAATGTTCCACATAGAGATAGGAATAGGAAAATGGGATCTAGAACCCAGCCCTGCTCACTGTAAGTGATGGCTCCTCTTACGCATAATCGTATTTTGTTCACAAAAATGTATTCAAAAGTGTGTGCCTAAGTGCATGGAATATTTTTAATGTGCCAAAAAATTGCACCAGCATTTATGAAAGACATAATACGTTTGGGTGAGAAAAAGAAAAAAAAACATATTCTTACTAAATGAGAAGTGCATCATTTGTCTTAATCCTTCCAACCTTGGAGAAAAAGGAGAGAGTCAAGGACAAAAATCATAACTTTACGCAGAGGCATCGATTAGCGGTAATCTGCAGACTGGTGGCTCAGCAAATACCTTCTGGGCTACTAGGAACAAAGAAAGAAGAGAGACGGGGGAAGGGAGAGCTAGGAAGGGTAAGATGGAGACGTGTTATTCCACACTGGCAAGGGGTACCTGACCTCCCTGGAGACATACTAATGACCTTATCCTGACCTCCTAGAAAGTAATACAGACCTCCAGGAGGGTGAGAAGAGACAACTGCCCCGAACAAGGAATGTTTGAAGGTGGAGTACTGATTTCCAACAACTGTCCTTATAACAGTCCTGTCCAGCCAGGATGTTTTCTGGAGATGGGGACTAGAGTATGAGGATGAAATGTAGTGTCTCCTCCAGCACTTCATTACTTCAGTGGTACTCATGTAGCAACGACAGTACAAAAAGGACAACAGGGCAAGTTGATTGATAAGCTTTGATAGACTTGACAATTGTCTTGTCTATTTCTGGCTCAGAATCCTGTCTGGCACAATTTCCATTTTTATGGAATGACATTCAGCATACATGCATGTTTTTGCTACAAGGACGTCTGAATTCACCACTGCACTGACATAATCTAGTATGGAGTAACTTGGAAGTGATAATTATCAAGAGCAAGTGAATATGCTGTGTTGTAGGTGTCCTGATGATTGTCCCCTCAGAGGGAAAAGTACATAAGTACATGAAAGGGTAGTTACGGACTGCAGTTATCCCTATGAAAAAGGCCAGTTGATGAATCTACCTGAAATTCTAGACCTTGCCTAGGATATGAAATATTGGAAAATTACATACAATGGAGCAACCAGCAAATACATTTTACCTCTTACTGACCTTTGCCACTAAACAAGAAACATTTCAGCTACAGGGCTAATTAGATTTTAGCAGAACCACATTCCCCATTTAGGATTACTGCTGGCCTCTATTCACAATGTCACTGGAAAGAAATATGAATTTGAATGGAACTTAGGGGAAAAAAAAGACATTAAAATATTGCCAGAAGGCTGTAGCCCAGGTAGTCCTGTTGGGACTTTATGATCTGATCATTTAGGTGATGTTAAAAGTGACTACAACTTGAACATAAGCAGACTGGATCCTTTGGAAGAATTTGAAATATGGCTACCCAACAGACACTGCTGGGATTCTGGACTTCAAAGCTGCCTGATGCCATCACTCCTAGTAGCCTTTTGCAATGACAATTGCTGCATTGTTGCAGGGCATTTGTAGACTGGAAGCACATCAGATAATGCTTAAACCAGAAATGCCTGTCATGTCTTAGTGAACGTCAGGGAAACTTTTGAGAGGAGAGAGCTGTTCAGCAGAAGTACTTGACCAAGTAGAAATGGTGTATTCACGAGCATGCGATAGGGAGAATTTATCACATACACAAGCAGATAGCTTCACTGTGGGGTCAAGGGTAGGGCTCTCCAAGGATCTCCACACCCCGATGCTGGAAAGTCTGAACCCTGTGATTTTCTCCCAGTAAAGATAAGCCAGGATGCTTAGTTCAATGATGGAGTTCCTGGACTGAGAGTCCTGTTACTGTTTGGAAATTTGCAAATGCCCTGCAGTGGTTAACATCCTGGTTGGAAGGATGAAAGGTTAAATCTTCATGATGAGTAAATGGAGGAAGAAGTGAAACTTAGGACCTCAGGGAGTATTTGATATGTACAGACTCCAAGGCCAGTAGCCAAAGACTTGGAGGTGGTCAAATAAATGGACCTAAATGACCAAATGATTTATAAAATATAAAAACTGTAATGGGACTCAGTTATGGAAATCTCTGGGGGAATTCAGAAAAAGAATTAAGGTAATGTGTATAAATGACCACAAAAAGATCCCAGTGCAGCTCAACAGGAAATTGGACTACAAAGCAAGAAGCCTTACTAATCCCCAAGAACTAGTCACCTGAGTGCCTGAAACCAGTGCCCATGTGGGTGCTGTGGTTATGCCCAGACGAACTGAATTCCACCGCATTATCCTCTCACTCTCTGAATTTACTAAGTAAGGAACAGCACTCAGTGCCACGAGGAAAGAAATCTAAAGATGGTCTCTGGCAGTATTCCCCAGGGACTGAGGCTTGGGCTGCAAATGGGTCTTAGGAATTGGCACGTAACTCCATTCTAAGTTTCTTTCTTTGGTAATAGAAGTAATCGTGGAGGACACAGTTAAAGGTTTGGAACAGAGAATTGTCTCTCAAATTGGGCTAAGTAGTTTTAGTTCTGATCCAGGTACACACTTTATTGTTACAATTTACAAAAATGGATAAAGACATAATGTTACATAGAAAAGTGATCTTTTTCACCCTCAGAGCCCTGGTCTCACTGGAAATTGAGACAGATACTTAAGACATTGGTTATTTAAAATAGGTGGGGAAGAGTTAAAACTTTCAAAGTTGATGAAACAGATAAAATATGAAAGGAAGAGTAGAGACGCTTTCACTGGAAAGGTTTCTAGATTCCGGGTGTGGATAGGGGAGGTGGGAGATGCTGCCGTCAAACCACTTTATGTTGTTTCAACCTCACAAAGATTCCCGGGCAACATGTATAATTAAAGCTGACAGTGCAAATTTCTAAAGGAACTTCAGGATGGGTCATGACACACCATGTATCCAAAAAAGGGCCAAGTGTAAAATGCAGCTGCGTAACTAAGAAGCAGTAAGTCCTGCAATTCTCTGCCACATTCTAGAACACGATGTGGTAGAGGCCCCGATAAGGCTGATTTTGCTCTCTGCTCTATGCATAAGCTCTGCAGTTAGACCAGCAACCCCAACGAGAGTGGGTGTGCATTTAAACAAAAAAATAAATGGAAATGGAGAAATGGGATTATGGGAAAATTGTAGGGTGTGTTCCAGTAAGTAATTACCCTGGAGTTGGATGAAATCCTCTTATTCTCAAGACAATGTCTTATAACAAGATAAGATTCTTAGCTTTGGGTGGTGCAATGGTGGCTCAGTGGCAGACCTCTTGCCTGCCATGCCAGAGACCCGGGTTCAATTCCCGGAGCCTGCCCATGCAAAAATAAATAAATAAATAAAATAAAAAAAATAAATTCTTAGCTTTGTCTCTCAGATCTAATGATGACTAATGGCTGATGCTGGGAGAAGCTGCCTCATTTCTACAGAGAATGAAAATGCACTCATGCTGATTCACAGGTTTTACCTGGATCATATGGAGAAAAGATGTGATGCAAAATCATGAGGATTCAAGTGACCAGAAGCTGGAGGGAGCTACCATTTGGCTTACAATTTGTGAGCTAGCCTCAGTACTATTTTTAGAAAATTTCTTGAATACACATGTTAGAAGATAAATGGGCTAATGGAAAGGTGAGAGACCTATCCTCAGTAGTTTTTTGGGCAACCTGAAAGAAATCTCACAAAGCAGAGGCTGCTGAACCTGGGTGCCCGTGCATCAGGATGACACATGGCCAAGACGGCCGCCCACCCAGTGGGTCAGACCGCAGTCCTCTCCTTTGAATATACCAAATGCCTTAGGAAATTGTCAATGGAATGCAGGTAATTTTGAGGAGAGTAGAATTGTGACAACCCTTGGGAGCTTAGGAGAGGCCACTTGTGGGTAGCCTTATGTCACACCCAGACTGAGATGCATTTAAGGTCTTTACGATACAGGATATAGTCTATCTTGGTGAATGATCCGTGGACACTTGAAAAGAAAGTGCATTTTGCTACTGTTGAATGGAGTGGTCCATAAGCGACAATGGTGGTACTCCATCATTCTATGGGCTGATTTTCTGTCTTGCAGCTCTGTCAACTGCTGAGAGAGGATTGCTGAAGTCCCCAACAGTAATTGCAAATTGATTTATTCTCCTCTTAGTTCTATCCGCTTTTACTTGTTATTTTTGAAGTTCTATTTTGTATATATACATTTAGAATTGCTGTGTTTTCTTGGTAGATGGACTCTTTAACCATTACATACTATACTGCTTTGTCCCTGATCATTTTCTTTGCTCTGAAGTTACATTGATTGATTGCAAATGTTAAGATTGTATTCCTGAAATAAACCAAACTTGCTTATGATATCAGTTTATATTTATGGATGTGATTTGCTAATATTTTGCCAATTATTTTCTTAAATCTACGTTAAGAGGAATATTGGTCTGTAGATTTCTTTTCTCAAAATGCCTTGTCTGGTTTTGGTATTAGGGTGATGCTGGCCTCATAAAATGAGGTGAGACATGCTTTCTTTCTGATGTTTTATGTAAGAGTTTGACTAGAATTGGAATTATTTTAATTATTAAAACTTTGATAAAACTCATCAGTTAAGTTATCTGGGCCTGGGATTTTCTTTGTAGAATTCAATTTCTTTTATAGACATAGTGATAGTCATACTATTTCATTCTTCTTGATTAGGTTATAATCTTTTATACCTCATCAATTTCATATCTATATTATCTCATTTATTGCCATTAAATTTTTCATAACACTCACTTATTATTCATGCAATGTGTGTAGGATCTGAAATGATGTCCCTTTTTCTTTTCTGACGTTATTAATTTGTGATTTCTTTAATCATGATATTTCCAGATAGAGGTTTTAGATTTTATTGTTGTTTCAAAGAAAAGAAAACCAAGCTTTTTTTTCATTGATTTTCTCTGTTGTTTCATGTTGTCAGTTTCATTGATTTCTGATCTCATCTTTAATATTTCTTAACTTTTGCTTGCTTTGAATTTAAAATTTGACCTTCCCTTTCTAGTTTCTTCTAGTGGAAGTTTAGATTATTTATTTGAGACCTTTCTGGTTTTATAATGCATGCATCAAATGCCATAAATTTCTCTCTGAGGACTGCTTTAGATTTTTTTCTCACACATTTTGATGTATTATTTTTTATTTTAGTTGAACTCAAATTATTTGCTTATTTCCCTTTTGAGGTTTTCTTTGCAACATGAATTATTCAGAAAGTTGTTTTTTAATTTATAAATTAATAATATAAATTGGGTATCTCTCTTTGATTTCTAGTTTAATTCTGTTTTGGTCAGAGAACTTATTTTGATGATTCAGTTCTTTTAAATGTGCAAGGATTTGTTTTATAGCCCAGAAAAATATTCTATCTTAGTGAATGTTATATTTGCACTGATGAGATTTTTATTCTCCATTTGTTGGATAAGGTTTCATAAAAATGTCAATTAGTCCAAGTCATTTGAGAGTATTATTTAGGTCTTCTATATACTAGGTACCTTTTATTTAGTAATCTCATCAGTTACTTAGCGAGGAGAGTTTAAATCTTCAACTTGTATATTTGTCTATCTCTATCTACTTTTAGTTCTATTTGTTTTATATAGTTTGAAGTCCTATTCTTGGTTCCATATAGATTTAGAATTGCCACGTCTTCTAATTAATTAACTCCTTTATCATTATTTGCTATCTTTATCCATACGGAGATGCTTTTTCTGAAGTCTACTTTGTGTCATATTATTATAGTCAGCCTGGTTGAATCTTGCTTTTTAAAAATCTAATTGGAAAATCTCTACCTTTAATTGAGTGTTTAAACCATTGATATTTAATGTAATTGTTAATAGAGTTGGATTAAAAATCTCTCATTTGCTACTTTTTTCTATTCACACCATCTGTGCCTTGTTCTTTGTTTCCTACTTTCTTGCCATTCTTTTGAAATTGAGTATTCCCTGTAATTTCATCATATTTCCACATTTGTTGTATTAGTTTTTATTTTTATTATTGTTAGTGGTTGACTGAGGGCTTCCAACAGGCATATTTAATTTATCATAGTCTACCTTAAAAATACTTCTTCATGAATAATTATACATATTATATTTCCATTTTTTCCTCCCATCCTATGTGTAATTTTTGTCATAAATTTAACTTCTAATTTTATAAAGCCCCAAGTATATCTATTTATGCTTTAAACTGTTAGTTATCTTTTAAAGTGATTAAAGATAAAAAATGTCTTTCACATTTAACATCAGTCTTACTTTTTTCTAGTGCTCTTCCTAGTCTTTGTGCAGGTCCACATTTCTATTTGTTGTCACATTCCTTATGCCTGAAGAACTTTCATCAATATTTTTTGGATTGTGTGTGTGCTGGCAATGAATTTTCTCAGCTTTTGTTTTTCTGAGAAAATACTTATTTTGTCTTTATTGTTGAAGGATATATTTACTTGGTATAGAAACCTGGATGAGTTTTTTATTCATTTCAGAACATAGATTGTTGCTCTCTTTTCTTCTGGCTTGCATAGTTTCTGATGAAAAGTTTGCTATAATTCTTATCTTTGTTCCTTTGCTAACTATTCTTTTTTTCTCTCTCTTTGTCTTCAAGGTTTTCTCTTTGTGGTTGGTGATCAGCAGTTTGACTATAATGTGTCTAGGTTATGTTTTGTTTTGGTTTAGTTTTTACATTTTGCATTATTTTTTAAATATATTTATTCTGGTACAGTTTTCTTAGCTTCTTGAGTATGTGTTGATTTTCTTTCACTAATTTTGGACATTATCGCCTCACATATTCCTTCTGCCCCATTTTTTCTCTCGTGTCCATTTTGGATTCCAAGCAATAATATGTTAGGCACTTTGATATTGTCCCACAGCTATCTGTGCGTCACAGGCTTCAGACTCCTCTAGTGGGAGTTTGCTATTACACTGTGCATAGTATATGTGCTGGAATGTCAGGATATTTTTCTTAGTGTTCCTACTCTACAAGAGATTTTCCTGGTCTCCCCATGAAGAGCAGAAGATTTTTTTCTTCTATTCTTCCCTCAAAGCAGTGAATCTTTTTCAGTGACTCTTTTCCCAAGGGCTTTGTGCTTTTGTTTTATTTGAGAGTAGATTCCCAGGAAAAGAGTTTCATGCCTGACCCAAGTGGCAGTTTATAACCATTTGTCTTTGTGCACCTTAAAGGGAGCAATTTCTCACCTCCTTATTTCTTGTGGGCCATGGGTGGAAGCCTATGGAAAAGACCTGGAGTGTGAGTACAGCCTGTTCCTGAGGTTGGAGCTGTCAGTTATTTTAAACTGAGGTGTTGGCCCTGGTTAGTTGACCTCTTACTGCATAGTGAAGGATGGGCTGTAGTTTATTACAGAGGAACTAACCATTGCCCTGAGAGTACAGGGAATCTAAGAGGAGAGCTTTGCTTAGGCCCTTGACTTCAAACAGGAGACTATATGCCTTACTCAAACTTGTTGTAGTTTAAAACATCAATTTTCAAAGTCTTTATAAGAAATGTTAAGTGGAATCCCAAAACTCAAGAGGAAAAATTTCTTTTTTGTTAGAATTATTTTGCTATTTGGGATTATATGTATAATGTTTACTTATTAGAAAGTAAATGAAAACAAGTTTGTGTTTTGGTGAACACAGGCATTTAAAGTTTGGAGTGTCATGGGTAACGGTTAAATCTATGGTAAAAATGTTTTTAATAGTTTGTCTTGAAAGTGTAGGATACTTTTTCAGCTAAACAGAAGTAGCAAGAAGAGACTTTCTCCTTGAAAACAAAAGAATTTCTCTTTGAAAACCGCATAAATATCAAGAAGTCTGACATAATATTATTATGCTAATGGTCCTTAGTAGGCTAAATTAGGCCACACAACACATTTGTGTTTTTAATTACATTTTTAATAATACAGAGGTTCTTAGTGAAATTTCAGTCATGTGAAATCTTGAACCACCTTAAAAACCTGAATTATTAGTTTAGAAGAAAGAGTTATCCATAAAAATATTTAAGTAAATGGAATATATATAATAACTAATCTTATAGGGGGAGACATGCTAGTTCCCAGTCTCAGCCAGCTATTTTGAGATGAACTGCAGTATCTGGTTTGTGCTCACATTTTCCCTAACTGACTATATTGGTTACCATTTTAGGAAATTCGAAGGATTTTTCAAGTACTTCTTCTTAGTACCAATTAAAATATTTTCTCTTGAGAAATTGAACTATTAAATCACTTAGATTAAATAATGATAGGTATTTTTGTTTAAAGCCCTTTTTCTTTTTGGAAACAATTCTCAAAATTTAAAAACAAAACAATAACAAAAAACAATGCAATATATGACAAGTCAAGGCCTTCAAATGATCATGTTGATATCATCTTGATTTCATGACAGTCAGCTTTATCCACAGGAGAATGCTTTAGCTTTAGTCAAATTTAACCTCTTCCAAATTAAGAACATTTTTAATTGCTCCACAGTAAACTCTGGCCATAGATTTAGGCAACTTTCAGGTACAAAGTGATTAGCATTCAAACATTTTTGCCGTTCAACAAAAGTTTCTGGACAAATTGATGTATAAATTGAGTAACAAATTTATCAGTCCCAACAGATTATTGAAGAACAGCATTTTGGCTATTTCTCTGCCAGATCCTTTGTCCTAATAAAAACAACTCACACTTTATGATAGGTAAGAGTCTACTGGATTGTTTGCAAAGCTTTGATCAGGTCCCAGGTGTCTCTTGAAGACCAGCTGATTCTCATTTCCCTTCCATTTTGGATTATAATTTGGAGCACCATGAGATGCTTTGACTATATGAGTCCTAGTAGAATAATCACAGAACTGTTCCAACCATTGCTTTCAACTTTAATTCGCTTTCATTAGTCTTTAATTCTGTTGGCAAGACCCGGCTGTGAGTTTGATTATTAATGCTTTCATAAAGTCTTGGTGCTTATGACACCATCAGAGAAGAAGAAATCAGAAGTGGTATACTGACTACACAGAGTATAATTAAAATTATTTTAAATCATCTAATAATAGTGTGATGCCACTTTTAGATAAATTAGAAGATGACACCTCTGCCACAGCAAATAAACGTAGAACAACTTAATATATGCTACCCCCAAGGTTTTGCTCATGGACAAATGGGAGCTGTGTGATTCTGTGTGTGGTGTAAGGCTAGGACTGAACAGAGCGTTTCCTTGGCAGACATTTAAATAGTCAATATTAAACAAATCGCTGTAGCAAATCTTATCACTCAGTTAGCTTGACTTGCATTTGAACTCATTCTGTTAGACATGTAGTTAAATTATATTGATGACCCCCAGAAGTTCCTGGGAGAACTGATGAAGATTTTCTTTACTACTTCTAGGGTATAAAATTTCAGAATAAAACTATCTTATCATGTTTTGGGGGAGCTGTGATCATTGTGTATATGTGTCACTTTGCTAGGCTGAACTAGGTTTCTTGGAAGTCCCTTCCTTGTAGGTTTCCAGTTAGAATGGGCCATAAGGGAAATTCTTGCCATTTTAAAGGGATGCTTAAACAGCCCTCATGATTGTATGTACCAATTATCTGTGGCACTTGTGTGTGTCTCCTTCTGATTCTGCTTTTATGGTTGAACCCCGTTCTTAACCAGGCGCTGGCCCCAGTTGAAGAAAACAGTGCTTCCAAATGGCACAGCCTAGGTCATATTCATGACTGCAAGGGAGGCTGGAGGAGGGAGTTTGGGGTTTCCGCCTTGGGGATGCAGTTGAAAGAACTGAGAATTTAGAATTGGGTATGCGACATTAGTGAAAATCTCACTAGAACTTGATAACTTGAACAGAGCATTTCCTTGGCAGACATTTAAATAGTCAATATTAAACAAATTGCTGTAGCAAATCCTATCACTCAGTTAGCTTGACTGATTCTGGTAACCCATAACCGGCAGGGACAAATCGCTACTTGAATTATCAAGGGTAATCTCCTAGAATCAAGAACTGATTGTAGGCAAGGCTTCTGAGACCTTGTAACCACTCCCTAAGAACAATAAAAGAAAGACTTAAGATTCTTCTAGAGAGCTTATGGCAAAGACTGATGTCTAAATGACTGGATCAAATCATGGTGTAAGAACCAAGAACTTTCTAAGACTTGACTAAAGACTTCCTAATCTCTTAGTGCCTCTGTGCTGAAATTACCAAAAAAAATCACTTTAACTTTCAATTTGTTAGTTGCTGGGTTAAGTCATCTTAATCTGAAATATCACTCAGTCTCTTATGGGAAAATGAGGGTACTGGCTGGAAAAGAGGGGCACCTAGAGACCTGGAGTGGAGACATGTGGCATGTGGGTTGACTCAGAGGGCCCCAAACATCCAAGCCCTTCCACCTGACTGCCCAGCAACTCTGCCTTTTCCACCCGAGTTGTGCACACACCACTCCATTTCCCTCTGTCTCTTCTCTACCATTTCACCTTCTGGAATCTTAGGTCATAAATCAACAAATCCACTGTTTCAGGAGCTCATTGTCAATAAATCCTTCACAAGAGGCTCCAAATTCTGAGCATTTAAATATGAATAGGGGAATGAAGAAACTAGTGAATACCATAAGTTCAAGAAAAGTCAGAAGAGGGGGAAAGAAGGGAAAAAATTTGTGATAAATAAAAAATGTAAACTGTAGTCAGAATAAAGCTAACATCAATAAAACAATAAATGAGAAGGCAGAGACTCAAATTGCATAAAAATAACATCACAATTCACTATATGCCATTTGCATGACAAATCCAATTAAAAGGATGTAAATGAGATTGGAAATACAGAGAAAAAATATATCAGTATCAAGCAAGCAATATAAAAGCTTTGATAGTTAAAATCGAATTCAAGGTGGAAATCTTTAAATTCATCAGATTTTATATTGAGAAAAACCAACATTTTTGAAGAAGAGAAGTGAGTCATGACTGTTTATACCCATTTATACACATATCTACACATACACATGCATACATTTATACACATACACACATACTGTGCAAACATGGTTTCAAAACCAAAGTAATTAGGTATTAGATGGGACTGTTCTCATACTCATAATTTCTAGTAGAGCCCAAAGCTGAGGGAAAAGATAGATTTAAAAAAGTACCCCTGAATTCTAAAATAGAAATGTTAGATACACTATTATGGGACTTTGATTAAGGTGAGGCCAGACTTGTTTCTCTAATCACTCATTTCCTAGCTACGGAAGAGATTTGTCAAGATGATTAATAAGTTTAATACAAATTTCACTTTGGAAATTTGAAGAGAAATACACCAAATGGAAATAGAAGACAAGAAACTGGAGCTTCCCCTGATGGAGCGGAAAAGAGCTATTAGCAGTGGGGACAGCCTGATTTTACATCATTCTGTAGGCAAATGTCATGGACAGGCAGTCCTAGAAAGTAGCCATTTTAAAAGAACTCTCCCCAAAGAGCTGAGCTAAGGAGGCCAGGATGTGATACCTGGGCAAGAGCTGGGGGCAGGGAAATTTTGAAGACACAGGAGGGTGCACCAGCTGCCTCTGGGGATGGCACTTTATGAGGGTCCCCATTTACCACCCAAGAAAGCCATTATTTGAATTACTGCCAAAACCAAAGCATTCCACAGCTTGCTTTCACAGTGCTCTTGCCAACACTATTTATCAAATATGTCAAGCATCCTTTCACTTCAGGGTCTTTATACCCACTTTTTCTGCTGTCTGGAATTTTCTTCCCCCACATCCGTTATGACACAATCTCACTTCAATCAGGTTTCAGCTCAAATGTCACTTCGTCAGAGAAAGCTGCTCCTAAACACTCTGTATCATCTAGCAGCCTCCCCACCCTCGCCTTGCTTTGATTCTTTACATTCAGTATCATAAACTGAGATTATATGTTTATTTCTATGTTTGTCTGTTTGTCCCACCCCACTAGAATTGATGCCATAAGCGGGAAGGAGCTTTGTTTCTTCTGTTCATTGCTTTATTCTCAGCACCTAGAAAAGTGTATGAATAAATTAAAAGAACTGAAAGAGAAATATAATGGTGCCAGCTGTAGAATTTTGTCACCAAATGGCTGGGAAAAAAGATGTACACAAAATAAAAAGAAGTGCATTTGAAGCCAGTAGTTTAAAAAAAACAAAATGTTTTTCTGATTGTACAGATTTAAGTCAATCAATAAATGGCTACAAATATTAAGCAAATTATTTTAGGAATTTAAAGACAAATAAACCAATCCAAAATCATAAATAGAGAATTTAGAATATCTTCCTTGAGAAGATTAAAAAATTAAAATATTTGAAAATAGTCAATGTATTAAATAGTAGATGCCACAGGTATAATTAGTAAAGATTTAATATTCATCAGATATAAATATGCCTGCTTTTCAGCAAGCAAAAGATGATTTGATTAAAAATTGATAAAGACTTTAAATTAATAATTCACAGAAGAAGTAAAAATAACCCTTATTCATATGTAAAGATTCTCTACCTTACTGGAAATCAGGAAAACACACAGAAAAATGGCAATGTATGTTATCACTCAGATTCATTCTTCCTACTACTGTGGGATGGTATGTGAAATTTAGGCGCAGGAATTTAAGAGAAATGTTGATAGTGGTATATGCTGCAGATCCTTTTTGGGATTATGTATTGAAATATAAGATGCACTTATTATTTGGATGTGGAGGTCCCATTTGGAATCTACATCACAAAAATATCTACATATATTATTCATTGCAGCACTGATTATATTAGTGAAAACTTAGTAACAATTTACTGTTACTCAATCAGGAATGGGTTAATGAATTCAAGTACTGCCATGGAAACTCAGACAGTAGTTTAATAAGATGTACATGCTCTGAAATGGAAAGTCTGCTAAGTCAATACTGTTAAGAATAAAAAGAAATTTAAGGAATATAACGTGATTCTATTTAGGTAAACATGTCTATCTCTCTACAGGTAAATTATACAGTTGTACAATTTACAAATTTATGAAAAGTATGTAAAGGTGTACATAAACTTTTTTTTAAGAGAACACTTTATTAGTTTCTGTAATCAACCCATGTAGATAATACCTCACACATAAACTTTTAAGAACAGTTAAGGGTCCATGTGATGGGATTGGACAGGGGCTTGTTATAGGAATTTTAGTCTAAATCCTATGATTATGTCATGTATTTATTGCATATTCAATTTTTTTCAGATCTGTGAAAAGGATTCAATTTTGTCCCACTTTTCTCGTTATTATATCCCTGGGCCTAAGACAATATATAACAAATAATAGGTATCAAATAAATATTTTGGAGTTTAAAATAGAAGGAAGAAGGAAGGAAGCAAATATGAATCTGGAAAGAAAATGATTTAAAATGAATATTCAAAAGCAAAAAATGAAAAAGACAATATTGAAAATAATATAAAGTTGGAAAAAGAGAAAATAGAGATTACAAATGACTGACTCTTGGATATATATTTTCTTGATTAGTAAGGAGGGTTAAAAATCAGAAAAATCAGGATGGGAATAAATCTTGTTTCCCACTCATATCAGTGGTTGCAGAGCAGCATGTGAGAGATGGAACTATAGTAAAATTTTTATAGCTTGAGTTAAGAGAATATGTGTTCTGTCCTTATAGGTAACTCATATTCATTAAAATTTTCTTATTATTTTCTAAAGTTACTTTTATAAAATTAGAAATGTTTTGCTATATAAATGAATGAAAGAAAATATGAGAAAAAATCTGGAGATCTTTACACAGCAATTGGTAAAAACAAAGCCATTTTATAATGAAACATTTCTAAAATTTCTGCTTTAATTGTGGGTGGGACAAGAATACAATACGTTTTTTAGAGTTAATGAATACATGAACTCTTTAGATTCGCCCCCCTTTTTTTTGTCTTACAAATTTCTATTTAAAATTTTAATATCAAGGCAAAGACGAAACATAATTTTAACATTGTTTTAATCAAGTAACGTAGCTGTTTGAGAAACAGAATTTTTAAAATAGTTGTACAGAGCAAATTGACGGATTACTCTATTAAGATAACATCTGTGGATAAAATTCAGGTTCTGTGAATTTGAATTTCACTTAAATTTGGCACCAGACTGAGCACCAGCCTAAACCAATATTTTCTTAGTGTTTAGAAGCACTGAACATTTTTACCTTCAGATTAAAAGAAAAGTTCTGTAATAGAAACTGGTATTTTGAGTGCAACTTAGTTTAGGCTACCTGTATCTCCTACAGAATTTCAGCTTATGAAAGCAACTGGCATTGCAGCAAAGAATTTGAAACCTAGGTGAGATATGAATTTGCAAAGCTTATCTTTGGTGTGACAATGCACACTTCCTCCAGATTCAACCCCAGTCTAATCTCACCAGATTTTCTCAAAAGGCAGCTGGAAACCAATTCTTATTTCTCAATAAGACTGCTAGACTTCAATTCCTTACAAATATCAAATGAACAAGGTTTTAGCCTATCAAATGTTTGTATAATTTCAATGCGAAGATTTTTTACATCTGCTTGTTATTAAGGTCTCATTAAAGTCTGTAAAGTCTCATTAAAGTCTGTGAGATGGGTCAGAAAGGATTGAAAGTCAAGAGAAGTGAATGCTAGAAACTAGTGCTTCAGAGAGCAAAAATAGTCCTATGGATTCTTGATTCCCATAATGTACTTTTTATGGAAAAGAATAAATGCAGCAAGTTTTTACCTTGTAAAAGACATTACACTAAGATGTAGTCAGAACCCACACCAAGTGAGCTTAGCTGATTGGGCGAGGACCTTATCAGCTTGTACATGTCTAGATTAAAGCCTGGAATGGGCTGGGTCAGGACCCATCACCTGCACCCACTGACCAGTGACCATCATCACAGGTCTCTTGGGTAATTGACTATATTCACTGTGAAGGAAAAAATACCCCAAGTCTTACACCAAAATACAGAGCTTTTAGCTTTATTTTTTTAAATAAGATATTTGGGGGGGGGGCAGGTGGGAATCAACTTAGAGACATAGTAATGCTTATTTTGGCAAGATAGCAACCAAAATAAAAAGGCATTAAAGAACCATAATATGAAACAAACAAATAAAAAGTGAACAAAAGATGCATGTCTTAAATATCTCTTTCTTTTCTGATTCATATTCAAATAGGCAGATTAATTAAATCTTTGATTAGTTGTGCATAATATAATAATCAAATTAATATCCACACCCTTTTACTTAGTATTTATTTAAACTTCATTGTAGGATTTAATATTCTCTTTTCCTTTGAGTAACACCTGACATCCCCAAACTGGTATTTGACTTTTCTATTTATTGCTTTAAAACCAATTTTAATACTCTCAGTATGTGACCTAAATAATAATCCCTCTATTCTCATTAACATTTCTTAATGAAGAAGAAAACAGAATAGGTGATAAAATGTCAGCAATATAACACAATGAGAACTTGAGTTGTTATTATGCCTATTAATAATCTCTTATGAAGACTGCTAGGAACAATACGTCCCAAGTTTTTAGCTTATCTTTTGATCTGGAAAATTTTTTAACTGAAAAAAATTTGTCTTTGGTGTATATTACTTTTAATTCTTTTATCAGGACCGAGGGAATTAGGGGATTTAAAATCATCCTACATAGGAAGACAACTGCAAGTAAGGTCAGCTCTTCTAAAGTTATTTTTAAAACCGAGCACAGCACCTTCAATTTACAGCACCTGGCCTCTTCCTAACCATCGAAGCATATAAATACCCCTTGTATTTATAAGACATATAAGAACATATGCTACATGATTAGCCCCTTCTAGTATGGATTCATCTTAGAACACTTCAATGGATTTTACCATTGGTTTGGTATGGTGTGATATTTTCTCTGTCTTGAGTTGTTATTTTATCTCTAGTAAATGAAATAATTTCTTTGTCATCTCCTGGAAAACATGAACGGTCGAGTATGGAATTAATGGATTACTACGTTTCTATTTTTATGTGACATAGAATAAAAATCCTCAAATGGCAACATTTTCTCACATATTATAGTTTAATTTAATGGTGCCCCTGGGTTATAGCTGAATAACACCATCCTCTGTCAGAGTTTAGCTCAGAGAACAGATGTCTCACAAGGTATTTAAGCAGGGAGGGGTTTAATCCAAGGAATTATAAAATCAGCAAAAGAATTAAAGGAGCTGGCTCTAAACGAGACTTTCTAGAATTATTCCCAAAATAATACAAAATTGACACTCAGAGGTGTTCCTATATCTGAGGCCAACCTGCAAGTCAGAAACTACTTTTAAAAGGGGAATAGGTTTTTGCTGAAGATGACTTGGCTTATATCCAAAATCATGGGCCACTGCTTGATGGGCATTTCTGGAGTTTGGATGCAGCATGCACTATGCATGCACTATTCAATAGGAGACTATTGAAGATTGCCAGATGCTTCATATAGTGTCCTAATAAGCCATAGAAACTTCAAGGATGGCTGTGCCCACTTGATCATACAGAGCATAGCATATCTGCTTATCTTTCAGCTTAAACTAGTTTCTTTGGGTCCCATTCTAGACCAGTACCTTTATGGGTTACTTAGTAAATGATCAGGGAAGCACAATAAAGCATAGTGCATGCTGCATCCAAACTCCAGAAATGCCCATCAAGCATCTGTGGTAACTGCTGGTGCAGCAAATTGTCTTTTACTATGAAGTGAGTATACCAATGTATGCTTGTCTATTTCACTGAGTAGCAGGCATCTACATTTTCATTGGGTTTCTCTTCCTCAGTCTTCCATACTTGCTTCTAAGATAAATAGGGTGGCAGACACTTACCACTGCAGGGAGCACGCTTGTGATGCCCTGTGGGGTGGTGAGACAATGAAACTTTAGATGATTAAGTTTATGTCAGAACCCTGAAGAGTTGACGCAGTCTTGAAGTAAACCGGTGAAGGTGTCCTGTCCCTGGTGGTGGTGAAAACAAATTGCTCAGTGTCCTCTGATGGTTAGCATGCTAAAAAACCATGTGCTAGCCATATGCCCAGGCAGGAGTTGTGGTCGTTGGCTCCAGTGAAGAGCATCTGGGTCAAGAGCTGCAGTTATGGTCATCTCCTGCACCGCCGCAATGCTCTGCAGGTTTTCAGGGCTTTTGTGGTGGCACTTGGTAACTCTCCAAAGAGTGTGCTATCATCCTGGGTTGGCTGGTTTGGGAGAGAGCGGCAGTTCTTGGGCTTCTACACGCCCATCCTGTCTTAGTGAGCCTCTGTAAGTGGAGGTCTACCAAGGAATATACATATTTTCCCAACGACAAATTCACAGAAAGGAAATGACATGAGTCCTTATCACCATAAAGCTTACCCTGAGGTAAAGTTTGGTCAGATATGCTTTTGTTATCTGACCCTCATGCAGACCTGAGGATCACAGTGGAAAACTAGATTTCAAGTGATGAATGTACTTCGTACCCAGAGCTCTGAGGTAGTAATGCTTAAAAAGTTTGAATTTTTTCCCTCTCTTCAAACACCATGGGAAATAGTTACAGAGTTCATTGGAAAGGTCTTGGAGGAAGATTTAAAGCTGGTACCTGAAGCAGTTTAACATGGAACTTCCTTGAGAGTATTTGCCTTCCACTTCATTGACTGTTTTCTGGACCTGTAAACTAGAGCAAGTCTGGGGCTTGGGTGGAGTGATTTGAACACATTGTGGTGGTTTAAATCAAGACTCTATTCATCACACTCATACTGATTATAGCAAAACAAATGCAACCTTTGTTGGTTGTCTGTCTGAACAAATAGGATGAGGAGAAATGATCAATTTCTTTCCCAAAATTCTTAGTCCTTTCCTCTGTATTATATGAAAAAAATTCTGTCATCTCAACTCTAGATGACTCCGTCTAGAGTCTAATCTTTTCTCTATGTTCAAATCTCATTCGCAACTGTTGCACACATTTCCCTGTTTTCTGGCAATATGGTTTAGCAGAATTTTGCATTTCACTGGGTGTTTAAGTCTTTTCCTCCCTGTCATATTTCTTCCCTGGGCACATGGAGTCTGCAAAAATTAAAAGGCTGAAGGCGATGGATGTTGGAAGAGGAGAGGCATGAAGGCAAACTGAAGTTATTACAGAGACTTTTGATTTCTCAAATTCTTCTGAATAAAATAAGAGGAGGGACCACTTCATAACTCATTCTATAATGCCAGTATCGCCCGGATACCAAAACCAGTAAAAAAGCATCACAGGAAAAGAAAGCACAGGCCAATATCTCTTAGGAGTATGGACATAAAAATTCTCAACAAAATGCTAGTGAGCCAAATCCAGCAATACTCAAAAAAATTATACACCAAGATCAGATGTGATTCATTTCGTCAATGCAAGGTTGGTTTAATAACCTAAAATTAATCAATTTAATACACTATATCAACAGAATAAAAGACAAATATTACATCATCATCTCAATAAGTATAAGAAAAATGTGGCAAAATCTAGCATCCCTTAATGATAAAACCACTCAATAAATTACAAATATAAGGAAACTTCCTAAACTTGATAAATGGCATCTCCAAAATCCCACAGCTATCTGGTCTTGTTTATAAAAATTCCTGAGGAATTCACCAAAAATTATTCTGAACAACTTATATTTTAACAAGTTTGCATGGAACAAGATCAATATACAAAAATCAATTGTATTTCTATATGCTAGCAGTAAACAATACAAAAATGAAATTAAGAAAATAGTCCAATTCATAATAGCTTGAAAAAGAATAAAATGCTTAGAAATAAATTGAGACAATATTTTCCTCACCCCAGAAAGAAACTCCATGCTGAGAGAAATTGGAAAAATCTGAATAAGCAGAGAAAACATTCCATATATATGGGCTGGAAAACTCAATAATGTTTAGATGGTAAGTTTCCCTCATTGAGGTATATATGCAGTGCAATCTCTACCCAAATCCTAGCAAGCTTTTGTATAGTAATCAACAATCTGTTGCCAAAATACTTATGGAAATGTAAAGGACCTAGAAATGTCAAAGCAATTTGGAAAAGAAGAACAAAGTTGGAATACTTATACAAACCAATTTCAGAAGTCACTCCAAAGCCACAGTGATTTGTGGTAATATTATAAAGATAGAGGTATATAAATCACTGGAACAGAATTCAGATCTGAGAAAGAACTATTTAGAATTAGGGCAAATTGATTTTTAAGAAATACACCAAGGGCGGGTCATGGTGGCTCAGCAGGTAAGACTGCTTGCCTGCCATGCCTGAGGACCCGGGTTCATTTCCCGGTGCCTGCCCATGTAAAAAAAAAAAAAAAGAAAAGAAATATACCAAGACAATTCAATGGGGAAAGGAGAGTTTTCTTCAGTAAATGGGATGGAACAACTGTTTTTGTACATGCAAAAAAATAATAAACTTAGACCTTTGCCTTGCACCATACCCAAAATCAACTCAAAGTGGATTAGAGACATATTTAAGAGCTAAAATTATACCATTTCTAAAAGCAAATGTAGGAGAATATCTTCATTACCATGTTTTAGGCAAAAAGTTGTTAAATACAACACTAAAAGTATGAACCAGAAGAGAAAATAGGGGTGGTAGATGCTAAACGGTCTGGGTGCCTGTGGCCTACAATGTAGCAAGAGCCTCTGTGGAGTTGCAAAGCTGCTCTCTCCTCCTTAGCTGCCAGCAGGAGGTAGGAGAACCAGATACGTGTGAGCCTTTTACGTTTTCTCCAGTGCTCCATCACAGAAGCAAACTTCCTTTCCATCCCCACAAAACTAGCAGGCACCAATTACAGATGCCTGATGGACTTAAATTTAGACTGGGGGAGGTAGAGATAATAGAATTGAAATTTGGCCAAGGCATCACTGAAGTGGGCTGAACTACAGAACTCCTTGCAGACACATAGATTAAGTTGCCTGCAAAAAGGTGGGCTGGAAGCTTAATGATAAAATTTATAACTTTTAGAAATTTGATATTACAAGCTATTGGAATTGTGTCTTTGCATTTGTTTATACACTCAATTTCTGCAGACACAAACACTGTGCCTGCATTATCAGAATATGCTAAATTGAATTCAATGCATTGAATTAGAAAACAGTTGTTTGGTTTTTTTTTTTAATCTACTGGACAGTGAATAACTGATTTGACTGGCTTTTTCATTTCCAAATATTTTTTTTTTCCTTCTGCAGGATGTAATACGAAATTCTTAAAAATTTAGCTATAGGCAAGTCATCTTTAAAAGAGATGGTTTTTATTTGTTGTTTCTAACTCATTTCTTTTAGCCCCAGTCTAATTGTTTTTAAGCCCAGAGGATGTTATAACATAGATAATGGTTCAACAAAAATGCTTTGTAATGGAAATTGTAGTGTAGGCGCCATTAAAAACTATTACATCAGATCCTGGCCCCGAATTCATACAACTTCATGAGTCCACCTGACTTCTAGTGTTTAAAAATTTTTGAAGAAAATTCAAGTCTCATTCGCCATGACTCAGAAAATAAATTATAGGGAACACCGCAAAAATAAAACCTGTCCCCATAACCTACCTGCTGGTTATGAAAAGTGAGTTTCTATGGTGCACTCAGTTGTATCCAAAATGGGTAAGACCAGGAGCCCAGAAGTGGATGTTAGCAAGGAGAAGCAGGGAAGGGCTGTAACAGCTGATATTACAGCCTATTGAGGGAAATCATTGGAAAATGATTCATAAAGCTTTCAAAGTAGACAAATGGTCCCCAATATGCCATTAGCCATACAAGTAACTTATTTCCATTTCCCATAGCTTCGAGGTGCATGGAGGAGCAGATAAAGGCTTTCGGCAATTACTTGTTTGATTCTGTTGTACCTGCATCATTAAACCAATAAAAGAGGAACCCAGGGGATTTTCAGCTAGAAATCAATTTTTCTCCTGCTTCATTTTAAGCATGCTATTGGCTAAGGTGTCAATGATGAATTACGCTGCAGATAGATTTTTCACTGGATTTTTAGCAGCGTCTTGAATTAAATTCGGGTTCCTAAAGCTCTAAAAGTAGATATGTTTCTTCTTTTGTATGCTCTGAAATGTTAGGGTTTGTTATGAATCTGTCCCCCGATTCTGATGGTTTCTGAGACCTCACATTTTGCTTTTGGGGATGTAAATCCTCCTTCCCATAGTTTAGCTATCTGGAATTAATAAAAGTTAATCAGAGAACTGGAGTTTACAGGCACGTTGTATACTGCACATATTCTTATTTGACCACGAGAAAAAAAAAGTCCTTTACTGCTCATTTAACAATTATTACGCCCCTTTGTATTGCTAAATATTATTTTGGGTAACATAGTAAGTCTTTAAAAAGCTGTGGGCAGGAACCGTTTACTTTACCTGTGTTCCAACACAATATGCATTCATAGAATATTGGAGCTGGAAAGGATCCTCTCTCTCGTTCAACCCCCTCCCACCATAAATGAGCAACTTAAGATCTAGAAGTGTGGACGATTTTCTCAAAGTCACAAAGCTAATTACAAATGCATGGCGAGATGCTCTCTGTTGTGCTGCACCGACTCTGACGCCAGGGGCGTGGTTCCCGCGCCTTCCGGGACGATGGTCTCGGTGGAGGAAGTTCTCCCTGGTAGAGTCTGCAGTGGATGACATTGACACGGCACTGCTGCTCCGTTTGCAAGGATGTTGCTATTAACTCTCAGCAGGAAGAGCTTGCAATTCAGCCGCATTTTTAATAGCGGTGATCGATTACTGTCAATCCACAGTTCTCACTTACTCCCTAGAACGTACGGTAGGAGACCAACGTTGAGACTTGACTACATTAGCATTACCCCTAAATGAAACATTTTGCTAGAACCAACCACAAAAATCTAGAAAAGCAAGTAAATCACAGCAAAATATTTAGAAGGTAGGAGAAGTTGGCTTTGGCTGCAATATGTATATACCTTTTACCAGTCTACATACCGACACTAAAAGAGAAAAGATTTGAGCCTGTTCCATAAAATCGCTCAGGCAGAATTTCAAATAACTGAAATCCCCTCCCCAACCAGGACATATGTTGAATGATTGCCATTGTATTGTATTGTATTAATTTCATTTCATTTCTTAACCAAAAGAGAATTCTTATTTCATCTGTCAGTTACTATTTAACTCAAATAAATCTTATAGTGCTATAATCATAAATAACAATAGAGTTAAAAAGTTTAAAATTCATATTAGGCAGACCTAATAAATAAATTTCATTTTTTGCTTTAGAGTTTAGAGGAGTTTTGATTTGGTGTACCTAATAATGAAGCTTAAGCAAGAGAGTTAACTATTTTATTATTCAAAATCAGAAACTGATAATGCAGATAATGAATGATCAAAAATGAACTTCTGAAATTAAGCCTAAATGTAAATTTACGAAAAAATGTGATTTTTTTTTTAAAAAGCAAAGCAGATAGTCTTCCCCTTTCATCTTCTGCTGAAATCTCCGAAAGAATAGAGCGTGCTTTCTTAGGGCAAGCTGATTGCACCCTGGGGAGACTGCTGCTAATGAATTCAGAGTCGGTTTACCTTGCCTTTGTTACTCTCCACATCCCATGGGACCCCGTGTTTTCGTTAGAGTGCAGTCCCTGCAGAACTTCCTATCTCAATGAATGGCACCAACATCTGTCCGGATGTACAAATCAGGTAATATTGCCAGCCATGACCAAAGTTGTATGTCCATATGGATATTTAATAGGTGTCTTAAACAATATGGATGATCTAAAATTATTTTCCCTTCATGTCCTGAATCTCCATTGTCCCCCCAGGTCCTCCCCAGCTCAGGATATGTCAGCACTATCCATCCAGTTGTTCAAACTCAAACTTTTAGATCCTTCTCTTTCTTGGACCTCTGCATCTGATCTGATAGCAAGTCGTTCCTGCATTATCTCGAAAATAAATCTTCAGCGTATCCATGTTCTCCATTTTCACCAATGACACACTAGTCCAAACCGCCACCATCACCTTATGTACTGATGGCTGTCATGGGGTTCTCATCTCCGTGCTGTCTGAAAGCATCTTGCGCCTTTCCATAGGGATAGAATGAAACTGTAACTGCTTTGCATGGCCGAGGTGGCCCTCTATGATCTGGCCCTGCCCACATCCCCAGCTGAGCTCTAATAAACTTCTGGCCCGTTACCTCCCAGACCCAGTGACTCTTCTTTCATTGAAGGTGGTAGTTGTGTTCCTTTACCGGGACACCTGCACCAGCGTTTGCTTTGGTATGGAACATGCGGATTCTAATTCTTGTGCCTGGTTCCTTCTCGCTACTGAGGTTTCCACTTAACTCTTACTTACTCTTTGAAGCATTCCATAGCCAATTAACTGAGTAATTTCCTCGACCACTCTTTATCACATCACTGCATTCTATTTTCCTCATTACACATCCTTTTTAAATATTGTTTTGTTTGTTTATTCATTAATTTGTGAGTTGTCTCCCCCATTGGAATAGAAGCTTCACAAGAGCAGTGGCTTTACCCATCCTGTTTGCTAGTCTAGCCTCAGCTCCCAGAACAGTGCCCAGTGCGTGGTAGTAGCTCCATAAATATTTACTGAATGAGCAGATTCCTGACATGTTCCTCTACTTCAACCCCTTGGTCAACCTTTCACCTAGTTCTGTTGCTATCAATTTATCAATATCTTTTGAGGATCCCTCCATTTCCAGGTCACATTGACAGAATGAATAACCATTTATCTCTTAACTGGACTCATGAGATAGACACCCATATAAATTTTGGTATCATCTTTTGCCCCTCTCTAATCTTTTAAGCACCTTTCAGACAGGATAATCCTACAAATTATAATCCAATCCAGTCACCTCTTCAGTGGTGTACTGCTGCCCTTAGATAAAGATCAACGTTGTTAACATGAGTTACAAGGCAAAGGGTTGTTTTACTCTTACGTGCTTCTTTCATCTCAATTTATTAATCTCCCCCTCACTCTTCTTAATAGCGGCCATTCTGACAACTCCTAATTTCTCATTCTATGCTGTTTTTGCCTGCCAAGGACGCTTGCATAAACTGCTTTTTTATCCTCTTTGCATAAACTGTTTTTGGAACATTCTCTAACCCCTCGCCATGTGCATAGTTTTCAGATCTCAGTCAATTGTTAAATTCTCAGGAAAGCCTTGCCTGACTCACAGTGAAAATTAGACTCCCAATCCTGGTCTATCAGCAGAAACATTTTTGAAGAAAGAAGAAAAGTAAAGAAGAGAGAAGACAATAGGACAGGTGAGGAGAGGACAGATGAGATGCCTGGCTGTACCCCAGGCTTCTTGTGTCAGAATATTGAGGAGGATGTTCCAGTCATCCATATTTTCTAAATGACCTTCTCACTTGTTTCTGACCTTGGATTATGAAACCCAGCTGTACAGGCTCTCCATCTACTGCTTGAACTGCTCCAGGGGTGAGGACTAAACTGCCTCCCAACACAGAGCACTGCACCTTTGAACAGCTTTAATTGATCATTAGAAAGTTCAATGTCAGTGATTAAGCAAATTTGGTTTTCCTTTACCTTCTTCCTACTGATGCTTATTCTATATGCCTCTGAGAGGTATAGCCAACTAGAATGTAAGGAAGCTCATGATTGCTTTGGTTTATCAGGAAGTCACTTCACACTTTTGACTCATAATAAGCTTGCTTTTCAACTGGTACTTAAGCTTTTTAATGTCACTTCCCTTCTTAATGCACACAGTTTTTTTGTGTGTGCTCATTTTAGTGAAGGGTACTGTGGTAGTTAGATTCAGTTGTCAACTTGGCCAGGTGAAAGCACCTAGTTCTGTTGCTGTGGACATGAGCCAATGGTAGGTGAATCTCATCTGTTGCTAATTACATCCGCAGTTGGCTAGGAGGCGTGTCTGCTGCAATGAGTGGCGTTTAACTTAATTGGCTTGTGCTTAAATGAGAGAACGCAATGTAGCACAGTCTAGCAGCTTGGCATTCCTCATCTCAGCACTTGCAGCTCAGCCCGGGCCCTTGGAGATGGAGAAAGAAATCACCCTGGGGAAAGTTGTTGGAACCCAGGGGCCTGGAGAGAAGACCAGCAGAGACCATCCTGTGCCTTCCACATAAGAAAGAGCCTCAGTGGAAAGTTAGCTGCCTTTCCTCTGAAGAACCAACAAAATAAATCCCCTTTTATTAGAAGCCAATCCATCTCTGGTGTGTTGCATTCCGGCAACTAGCAAACTAGAACAGGTACCATCCTCTGGTGTTCTCTATCATGTGATTTTATTTGATTCAGACATTTTTTGACAAAATAATTTGCTACCCTTTTCAATTTTATTTCATCTATTAGCCAACAAGCATTCCTTTTGAAGTCATTAATGGAATTGTTGAATAAGAAGGGTCTAGTTCAGAGACCTTTAAGCCACTAGAAACATTTCTTTTTATTGAACTATTTTGATATCATCATCTACATGCAAATTCACCTAATAACAACAAAATCTGTCCCATTTTATCCAAATAGACAACATGAAGAATTTTCAATTTTTTGGATAAATGCCAAATAGATTTTGAGCTACTTAAAGTTCCTCAAAATATACCAACAATAACAACCACAAAAATAGCTTATATTTTTTGAGCTCTTACTGTGTTTCAGAAACTGTTCTCAGTTTTAAAATTGCATGTAATAGGAGTTCAGTAGATGAAAGCAGACAGACAATGTGGCATGTTGCTGTTATCCTTGAAATTATTTCTATCTTTGTCTCAGCACTTCCATGACACACCAATCTAGTAACCTTGTCAGGAAAAAGAGGGTAGTTGTTCTGACATAACTTGTTTTAAGGAGTCCTCGCAGGATCTATGATCACTGCTTCCTTTCCCAATTGCTCACAAATAAAACTTTCAGTTGTGTATTTTTTATTTTAACCTCAGCTAAAGCTAAAATTTTATGCTTAATAGAATACATAATTCTATACTACATTTTCCTGTCTTTTTATTTCTGCCTAGTCCCTTAGAATTATTTTACATTATCAATGGGAGAAATACACAATTCCTGAAATTATGGGGTCAAATTATTAATCAAGATCTATCTACTTATTTGAAAGACTAAAATGATGAATACTTCAATACTGTATAGACTATCCATCAAGGAACTGATTAATTTGCCCATGTAATTCATTTTTATATTCTGAGAATGATTATAGCATTTACATAAAGGCATATATCATTACCATAGGAAATATAACCATTAAATTAAACTTGATAGAGCAGAAGGTAGCATTTAGACACACATGCAGTTTCTGTAAAGAAGCTATGTGTAACGGCTAATGATGTATAAAATTAGGGAGGAAACTTCATTTCTCTGATTTCACATTTCCCTATAGAATGATGGTGACCTTGTAGTATTCATGTCTCCTTCTTTATTCTTCTCCATACCTAGCAAAGTATCTGCTGTTAGTTGGCAAGGGCCTGACAGCCATTGATCCAGGTTTTTTAATTAGCGAAGCTCATTTATTAAAAATCTACAAGCACAGGGGATTGATTGTCTTTTATTTCCTCTCCACTTTAGTTAAGTTTAAGGCAGTTATCTCAGGTCAGTTATGTCTTCTTTGCAAACCCAAAGTTTCCTTTGAGTGAGTTTTAGCAAGTCCTTTGGGCTGCAAACTAAAGGCATATTCTCCTTTAGCTTTATCAGTATTTAAATCAGTATTTGTTCTCCATCAGTCTCTCTCCCTTATCAATTCAGGGAAGAAATAAAGGGCTATTTGTTGGTTTCCCCATATTCTAGCACTGTGCAGTTACTCCCTGTGAATGCCTTCCCTTCCTCTCTCTCCTTTTGTTCTTTTGATGGGATTTCTAGGCACCTGCCAACCTGCAGGTTTGCATTCAGAGAAACCCACTTCATTAAATTCCTGTGTGTGCCATGGCATTAAATTTTCTAAACAGTTGTGTGGGTTTGTATGAAGTATTGACACATACACTAGTATGCAGTTTTTGCACTAGCCATCCTTATAAATAAACATGCTGTGATGGGTTCACATAATTTATCATCTTCAAATCATAACAGAAATAGATCAACTATTACGCAAGAGACAGTCTTGTCTACTTTTCCTGTTCTTTTCTGTGAATGGCATAGCAAAATGTAATCAAATAGGAATTAAATGCACTATGTTCACACACACAAACACACATTCCTCACATACATATTGCATATATTACCATTTCCTGCTTCCCTCTGAGGCAAAACAATTTATAGAATGAATGAAATTCTTGGATATTGTACTGTGTAATATGATGGATGGACACAATCTCATAAGTCAGTTTGGCTAGATTATTTAGTGACCAGTTGTTTAGTCAAGCAAGCCCTAGCCTGATTATTACTGTGAGGCTATTTCCTAGATGGATTTTTATTTATAGTCAGTTGATTGCATCTATGGCTGATTGCATCTACAATCAACAAAGAAGATTGCCTTCAGCAATGGGGGGAGTCTGTTTATCCAATCAATCAGAGGCCGTAAAGCCAGAACTGAGGACTTCAGAAATCAGAAAGAACTTCTGCTTCTATTGATCCAGCCAGCTTTTCCTGGGGAATTCAACTTTGCCTTCATTGGAATTTCCAACTTGTGGCCGGCCCTACTCCAAGAATTCATGCCTACCAATTCCCACAGTTATGTGAGCTAATTCCTGTAATAAAACTCTTAATATTCTCTCTCTCTCTCTTTCTCTTTCTCTCTCTCACACACACATATACACACTAATATATATATATCCTGCCAGTTCTGTTTCTCTGGATAATCCTGACTACTGCAATAGATTATGGACAAGGATTATTTTTCTGAGCTGAAAAAAAACTGTGGATGTCTAATGGTCACTGATGGGGGGGTAGATTTGAGGGGGATTTCTGGGGAGCTGATAATATTCTATTTCTCAATCTGAGTGGTAATTTCATTGGTCTTGAAAATTTAGTGGGATTTCATCATGCCATACAACTTATTTGTTTACTCTTCAGTATGTATGTTATACATCAAAGAGACTTACTTTAAAAAAAAAGTTATACAGGAGCCATACAAAGAAATTAAGTGATCTGTATTTCAAATAGTGTATGAAATTTAAAGTTGAAATTTAATTGCATCTTCGAATATCTTAGTGTATGGAAAAATAATACAACTCTTTTTTTATTGGATACATTCCTCCACTGAAGTGGAATAAAAGTTTATAAGCCCTACATTTTTGCAGCATTTGCATCAGACAAAGCATTAAAAATCATAAATAATCAAATCTGTATTTGGTGTCCTATACAATATTTGTTAAAAATTGCAATCTGCATGGAGACAAAAAGACTACCTGTTAAAATATTTCTGTTAAAGTATTTACATATTTAATTATGAAAGATTAACCACAATAGCTATATTTCCCATATAGCTAACTTTGCTCTGAGTTTACCAGGTACTGCTGCATCTGTGTAGAGAATATTTTCTCAATTAAAAATATTATGATCTATAGAAAGAGTTAATTAAGGTGTCAACATTTAAAAACTTATTATCCATAAATGCAACTTAAAAAAGAAAGATTGAAAAAGTGTTATGAGAAAACTGAGAAGATGTATTAGGGAGCTGCAGGGTTCTGTTTCCCCAAACCTATAGTCCACAGCAACGAGAGAGCTGAGCAGCCTGCCAAGTGGCTTGGCTGTTGACAGAAGAGAAGTAGGAAACATCAAATCATTATCAGATAACACCCCAACTGTAAGAATCTTATAGACTTCATCCAACCCTATATTTCTTACCTTTTAATTTATTTGTCCAAAATTTTAACCTCATATGGCTCAAGAATGTAGTTTCACCGAAAGAACATTGAAAATGAAGACCTTATTCTGTTTTAATCATGTAGATATTTCTCAAAGAAAATTTCCCAAGCATCGTTCATTTACCAATCTGCCTTCCTACTCCCATAAGATTAAACTCATGCTCCATACTGGGTTAATGACTTATTTCTTGAATAGTGGAAGAGAAAATGCCCCAAAGGACATTACTGGGACAGCAGAAAATGGATGGTAGACTGTATGCTGTCTATCAATGCTAAATTTCTTAAACTCAATGATTGCATTTAATGAAGCTACGTAAGTGAATACCTTGTCCTTAGGTAATGCACATAAAAGTAAAGGAGCAAAATGTCTGCAACCTACTCTCAAACGTTTAGATGACAGATGATATATATCTTTGGGAGTCCGGGAAGGGGAATGTCATAGCATTTATTATTTTCTAGACTCTGCTCTAAGTGCTTTACATACATTAACTCATTCAGTCTTCACCATACTCTTATGATAAAACTATTATTAGTATTCACATTTAAAGATGAAAAAAGTAAGTTAAGGCAGGGAAAAGTTAAAAACTTTGCTAAAGTCAAATGGCAGAGATGAATTCAGACTCAGGCATGGTTACTAAATGGCAGAGGAGAATTCAGACTCAGGCATCATGTCTCCAGAGTTCATGATCTTTTCTCCACACACTGTCTCTAATCCAGCACGTGTAGACCCTCCATGGAATTCTTCAGAATGGAAAAGTGTGGTGGTTAGGCTCATGTGTCAACTTGGCCACGTAATGGTTCCCGGTTGTCAAGCAAGCACTGGCTTAACAGATTCTGTGAGGACATATCTGGGACCTAAATTGACAGTAAGTTGAGTGCCTCTATGGTTGATTACATATCAGCTGAGTAGTTTCCCTTCAGCAACGCCAGATGTTTCAGCAAATCAGTTGAAGGCTTTAAAAGGAGAAGTGATGACTTCAGCAGTCAGAAGAAAGAATTTTCATCTCTACTTCAGTTGGCTAGTTACTCATGAGGAAACTTCATTGGAGTTCCTACAGAATTTGGACTCATGCATCTCCACAGTTATGTGAGACAGTTTTATAAAATCTCACAATATTTAAAGATATCTCCTGTCAGTTCTGTTTCCCTAGAGAATCAAGTGAGTATGGTAGAAAGTGTGAGCATGATAAAAGCTGTGACATATTTTCTTAATCTTAAAATATTGGATAGCATGATATTCCATTTTGGATCAATTTGAAGGAAGGATTTTAATTCCTTTTGAACATTTCTTCACAGGCAGATTTGGATTCACAAGAGCTGTATTTCTTATCTGCTGGATTTTCTTAAGGTATTGCTCACTTCTCTTTTTTTACTTTCATATGTCGTAACTTCTCTGATGCAATTGAACTTTTCCAAGCATAAAGTGCTACTTAAGAGTTTCTTAAGTAAAGGACAAATCTAAGTTAAATACCCCTTGATTGGGACTGAGAATTTTGGAGAAACTACCAGCTATTTAATAGGGGCAAAGGTGGGGTGCCCCTCTTGTCCCCAGCACCACGTTAAGTACTTTCTTGCCGTCATAGCCTCCTTTTGTCAGAGGTGTGGAGCTCACTTCGATACAGCAAAGGCTGTCATGTGTGGTAGTTAATTCTGTCTAAGCACCAAGGGGATTCTCAGGTCTTCTTAATTATCGCTACTGGCTTACTTCTTTCTATTCTGTCCAGATCATCTAAGTGGGGCTCTGAAACAGACAAAGCAATTTTCTTCTGAATTAAGAAAGGTTGTAAATTCAAAGAGGACAGCTTCCTATAAAGGCTTACTGGATTGCAAATCATGTAAACAGATTCCTTCAAAGGCTTCTGCCTGCATTTAAGCTTATAATGTACTTCTGTAGTGCTCCAGAAGCTTAAATAAAATTGCCATATGGCTCCACCACCATAACACATTTCAATTATTATAACAATTTGACAGGATTCAAGAGTCAGCAAAACATTTGGTTCAAATTAATATGCATGGACAGGGCTACAATAGGAGTTCTCCTTACTTGAAAGGAATCCATTACCTTTGACAGAACTGTATGTATTTTACAACTACATGAGCCACAGGATTTAAAGAAGCTGCTTATGATTTTTGCATTTTGAAATGATGAGGATAGATCCTGTTTTTACTATGATGTCCATGTTTTCACGGTGAAACAGTATTGAACCAGAACACTCTTAAGGATGAATTATTCTCCTTATTTTGTTTTTTGCTTTTGATGGGAATGTACGATATTAAATGCCTACTTAAATCTGAAAGAATAATAAATTAATGGACTACGGGAAGTATAACTAGACAATAAGATTACTAGAGTCATTGTCATTTCCTCTTTCTAACTTAGGAAACCACATGTATTTCATATGGGAAAGAATAAAGAATTGAGAGCACTTAATAACATTTAATCCAATTTTCTTTTTAGACTTACTCTCATATTAACTTTTCTCTAAATTAACTTTACGTGTCTTAAAAGACAGTTACACTAATGGCCTTTTTTCAAAAAATAAAAGTCTAGATTCCACTATATGGTGTTCTGTGTATCTGGATTAAAAAATTGCTTGATGTTTTTCTTTCAAAATTACTTTCCAAATTAAACAAATCAGAAAGATTTTAAGTGACCAGTTTCTCAACAGAATTCAGTGATGGTTGAGAATGGCACACACGGTAAAATGAAATTATACATACAAAATTATCTCCGTCTCTTCACTTGAATAGTTTCAGATGAGTAAGCTAATCACATATCTGCCTATGGTGTTTAGGATGTGTTACTGAGCATATCAGAAGATGTTTTATTAATGCTTTCTTGATCATTTGCATGGTATCAGCATCCATTCTCAAGAGTGATGTACAGAGACTATAAGTAAAGATTTGAAAAATAGTACCCTCAGGTTGTCCAAGAGAAGTTCATTATGGATGTCTATAACTCTATCACTTAAGAATCCTGCAGAAGGAGTTTTACTTACCTAGAATTATACCACAGTAATATTTGCCATTTTGCAGATGCATTTAAAAAATAATAAGAAACGAATAAAAATACTTCATATTACTACTTAACCAAAATTTAAGGCCTTCAAAGAGCATATCAGAAAGACACAGAATGCTTAGTTCTTCTCAGCATACGTCAGCCAAGCATCTACAAATATAAGCTCTTTGCTGAAATTATAAATTCTAATAAGCTGGCACTTTGTGGTAGTATATTTGTAATTTTGTGATATTGACTCCATCGTTTAAAATCCACAATCCTCCTTAGTTTGGAGCAAGTGAGTCCTCTGGTTACAGGTGATCTGAGACACCATCCAAAACTGAGGCCAGTCATGGACACAACCCTACAGAATTATTCTTTCATCTTGACTTATGGACAACAATTCTTGTGAAAATATTCACTTTAAATCAATAAGCTCTGAATATTTTTAATATGATAGACAAAACCGTTCTGTTTGAAAAACTGTATTCTTTAACTTTCCATTAAAAAGTTGAATATTTACCCTCAGGATTCTGTAAATATTTCACTTCTGCAAATGGCAAATGTGAATCTCTAATTCACTATGTGTGAAATACAGAAAATTGGGGTTTCAACTGTTTTGCCACAGGCCTATTTGTTTTTATATCTTACTGAACAGAAAGGAGAATCAGCCATGCTTAGTTTACACTTTTCAGAATATTACTGATCTATTATTGCTATTGGCTACACTGAAAATAATTTGTCATAGTCCAAGTTTTATGAAATTTTACTCTCAAGTAGACTGGAATAGCCCTCTATAAGAGACAAATTCACTATATATGTAATTTAATATATATTAAATAATTATATATGTAATATATATATTAAATTTCCTTTGAAGCCCTGTTCATATAATTCTAATAACGTCTTCACCTGAGATTTCATACTACTGGTACAGGGAGTTGCACCTGAAAGGAAATGTATCTAAAAGATCCATTTAAGAAGAAGGGAAAACTATAGCCCAATCTCCCTAATGAACATAAATACAAAAACTTCTTAACAAAATACTAGCAAATGGAATCCAAGGACACATTAAAATAATTGTACATCATGACCAAATGGGGTTTATACCAGGAATGCAAGGGTGGTTCAACATTAGAAATGAAATCAGTGCAATACAGCACATTAACACACAGAAAGAAAAAAAGTACACGATCATATCAATTGATGTTGAAAAAAGCATTCAACAAAATTCAGCATCCTTTCTTAATAAAAACACTTCAAATGTAGGAATTGAAGGAAATTTTCTCAATATCATAAACAGCATATATGGAAAACCTATAGCCAGCATCATACTTAATGGTGAGAGACTGAAAGCTTTCCTTCTAAGATTGGGAAGAAAACAAGGATACCCATTGTCACCACTATTATTTGACAATTGTACTAGAAGTCTTAGCTGGAGCAATTAGACAGGAGAAAGAAATAAAAGGCATCTAAGTAGGAGAAGAAAAAATAAAGCTTTCATTATTTGCAGATGACATGACTTTATACTTAGAAAACCCTGAGAAATCTACAGCAAAGCTACTTGAGCTAATAAACAAATTCAGCAACAGCTGGATACAAGATTAATGTACAAAAATCAGTGACATTTCTATACACAAGTGATGACCTATCTGAGGAGACAATTTAAGGAAAAAAATCCATTCAAAATAGAGACCAAAAGAATCAGGTGTCTAGGAATAAGACCAATCAGGGATGTCAAGGATTTGTACACAGAAAATTACAAAAAATTGCTAAAAGAAATAAAAAATGACCTAACTAGATGGGAAGACATTTCATGCTCATGGATAAGAAGGTTGAATATTGTTAAGATGTCAATTCCAAACTGATCTACAGATTCAATGAAATACCAATCATAATCTCAACAACCTACTTTGAATTCTTGGAAAAGTCATTGTCAAATTTATTTGGAAGGGAATGAGACCCTGAATAGCTAAAGATATCCTAAAAACAGAAGGACAAAGTGGGATGACTATCACTTCCTGACTTTAGAGCTTACAATAAAGCCACAGTGGTCAAAACAGTAAGGTACTGGTACAAAGATAGAAGTATCAATCCATGGGATAAAATCGAGAGTGCAGAAATAGACCATCAAATTTATGGACAGTTGATATTCAATAAGGGTCCCAAATCCACTGAGCTGGGACTGAATAGTCTTTACAATAAGTGGGCATGGGAAAATTGGGTATCAATAGCCAAAAGAATGAAAGAGGACCCATACCTTACACCTTATTCAAAAATTAATTCAAAATGGATTAAAAAACCGAAATGTAAGAGCCAGTATCGTAAACTTCTAGGATAAAATGCAGGGAAACGTTTTCAGGATCTAGTAATAAATGGTAGCTTCTTAAACCTTACACTTAAAGCATAAGCAGCAAAAGAAAAAATAGACATACATGAACTCCTTAAGATCAAGAGCTTCTGTGCCTCAAAAGATTTTATTAAAAAGGCGAAGATGCAGCCAACTCAATGGGAAAAAGTATTTGGAAGCTACATATCAGATAAGGGCTTAATATCCTGTGTACATAAAGAAATTATACAGCTCAACAACAAAAGAACAAACAGCCCAATAATAAAATGGGCAGAGAATATGAGTAGACAGTTTTCTGAAGAGCAAACACAGATGGCTATGAAGCACATGAGGAAATGTTCATTTTCATTAGCTATAAGGGAAATGAAAATTAAGATAATAATGACCTATCACCTCACACCTATAAGAATGGCTGCTATTGAACAGACAACTACAAATGCTGGAGAGGATGTGGAGAAACAGGAATTTTTATTCACTGTTGGTGGGAATGTATAATGGTGCAGCCACTGTGGAAGACAGTTTGGCGATTCCTCAGAAAACCAAATATTGAGTTGCCCTATGACTCTGTAAAACCAATACTCGATAGGTAATCAGAAGAGCTGAGGGCAGTGACACGAACAGACATTTGCACACCAATGTTCATAGTGGCATTATTCGCAATTGTCAAAAGATGGAAACAATCCAAGTGCCCATCAACAGATGAGCGGATAAACAAAGTGTGGTATATACATATGATAGGATTTTATATAGCGGTAAGATGAAATGATTCCTGAAACATATGACAACATGAATAAACCTTGAAGACATAATTCTGAATGAAATAAGTCAAATACAGAAGGACTGATTCTTTCCTTGATTTTGCTATTATGACTCTGGTAAAGGTAATCTCAGAGGTTATACTGTAGAATGTAGCAGATGTAAAAGGACATAAACGCTAGACATGAGTGAAAGGCTACCCAAAGTGGTTGAATCTAAATGCAAAAGAATGGATAGAAGTGATGGTAACTAATTAGCAGGTTTATAAGTAACACTGCCATTTTGAAAGGGAATATGATTGAAAGGGGATGGATAGTGCCATGTGTCCCATTGATTAAATTTACTATTATAAATCAGTTCTCACACGAACTAATTCAATACTGGACAAAGAGTCAATAGTAGAGGGACATAAAGGAAAAACTAAAAATGTTTGCTATGGCCAATAGCTAATAGGAAGACATCAACAGTACCACAGCGCCACAGGGGTAACTAATTGGGGAAGGGGACTGGAGAAGTGATAAGGGGTGGTTCTGATTTGACAGTTGGTGACGTGTGCCGGTTCTTTGTCCTTCTAGACCAATGAAAATTGTCTAAAACTGAGAGTGCTGCTGATTATACAACCAAACAAAGACATTCTAAGACATGGTTTGTTTACTTTAGACATTATCTGTGATACTTATCCGATGGAGGGAGCAAAAGGATACAATGAGTGAGAAGCACGATGGTGAATAGTGATATATTCATATGATCAAATTTGGTGTGGCTACAAAAAAGGAGGGATGTCAAGGGGCGTATGACAAACTGAATAAACCTTGGGGACAAGGAGCTGTGCAAAATAAGCCAGAAACAAAAGACCAACTATTCTAAGGTCTCTCTCAGAAGATACTTATAAGAATATGGGAGCGTAGATTGTGGGCCCTTACGGCAACCGTATTTGGTTGGAAGTTATAAATGCATTTCTGGATTCTGAGACACTGAGCTATAGGTGTATCACCCGGCATTTCCCTGGAACTTTGAGTAGCTCTGTGACACCTCAGTCCCAGAAATGGAGTGCTGCAGCCCTGAAAGTTAGCATAGCTATATAAAATAATAGTTAAAGTAACCAAAAAGGAGATCAGGCCTCAATTAGAGTTAATACAAAACCAATCTGGCTGGGTCCAAGGTAAATTAAAATGTAGGGTAAAAGATGATACTGTATGCACCTCTAGACCTTCAGTTATGGTATGAGATCAAAGGCAGAGAGGTTTAGTATGCCTAGAACCTAAATTTCCTGTAACATATAATCTAAATCAACCTTTCTGGATAAACAACACAAACTCCTAGAGTTCAGGATAGGAACAAGACCTTGTAATTCTCTATAGCTTAATATAATAACAGGATACATCTCAGATCATGGTGGGCTGATAATTAAATAGTATTGGTAGAGTCCCTTGAGCATCTGAAGGGGAAAAATGTATATATTTGGAACTATTAAACTCTCCAATCTGAGAAACCATGGGTACCCTCTCAACCATTGGGGACTCCCAAGAAAATAGGCCAACCCCTGGATTTTGAAGCTTGTCCTGGTGAAACTTATTTCTGTAGGTGGTAAGCTAAGACTACCCATAACAAGGCCTAAGAGTTGCTTCCAGGAAGGCTCTTTGTTGCTCAGATGTGGCCTCTTTCTCCCTAAGCCTAGCTCTGCAAGGAGGATTGTTGCGTCTCCCCTCCCCCCAACATGGTACAAACCATTCAGGGGTGAAAGTCTCCACGACAAAGCAGGGTGGGACTCCTGGGGGTGAGTCTGACCCTGGGGAACCCTGAGATTGACAATGTTTTCTGACGAAAAGGGGGAAAAGAAGTGTAGTAAAACAAGGCATCAGTGGCCGGGAGAGATCAAATGGAGTCAAGAGGTTATTCTGGAGATTCCTCTTATATAATCTTCAATTAGAGAGTGCTTATTGCCATGGTTTGTTAAATCCCAATCAATACCACTCCTGTTAAGAACACCTAGGACTCAAACTGAGACTCTGTAAAGGTTTCATGCACTAAATTTGCCTTCCTGGAACACATAACTCCCAGGGGATTCCTAGATCAGATAAATCCTGAAACCCAGAGGGGCCAGCCTCTCCAGGATTATTAATTAATCACATCCCCTGACCCTTTATTGTGGACACTCTTTTTTGACATGAAAAAGTCAGAACAGGCATTCCCAAAAATCCCTTGGAAGAAGGATTAAAGGAGAAGAGGAGATATAACATAGAAACTGGAATTTAGCAAACTAGTATGGCTGCTAAGTCACTCTATTAATATCCCCTCTAGCCTCCAGTGTATTGCAGCAGCTAGAAGGAAAAATCTGAGATGATGGAATGGTAGCCCAGGACAAACTCTGGGATCAGTTCTGTAACTACTTGCTGAAGTGTGCTTTAAAAAGTATTGCTTACCTCTTTCTTTGCTCTGTATGTATGTTTTATTTTACCATAAAAACATTTAAAAAAAAAAAAGATCCATATAAGAAAACTCCCATTTTAATTGCTTGCCCCCCTTTCTCCTTATAAGCCAACTCCTGCCTACCCCATCCACCCCACCCCAGTCCCAACAAGCCATTGTATCCAGTTTCATGTTATATTCTTCTTGTTTGGTATGTTTTAAAAAATACACATTGTTGTTTTGTGTACAGGTACTCAGTTTATATAACATGATATTAGGCTATATAGCTTATTCTGGACATTTTTATTTATTTATTTAGAGAATTTGTAGGTTTACAGAAAAATCATATAGAAGTTTCAGAGTTCCCATACACCTCCCTCCCAAACTCAGTTTTTCCTACTATTAACACTTTTCATTCCTGGGGCACCTTGTTAAAATTGATAAAACATCATTATTATAATTATACTATTAATGATAGTTCATAGCTTACATTAGGGATCATTGCTTGCGGCATACCATCCAATGATTTTTTAAAAATGTATCCTAGCAACATACATAAAGCCTAAAATTTCTCCATTTGACCACATTCAAATACATGATTCAGTGGTCTTAATTATGTGCACAATGTCAGGCTACCATCATCACTGTCCACGGCCAAGGTTCTCCTCCCCCCACACAAACTGCATACCAATTGGGTATTAACTCTACTTCTCCTACCCCACCCTCGTCCCTTGGAACCTGTGTGCTGGTTTCTGACTCCATGAATTTGCTTATTCTAATGCTTTCAAATGAGATCTTACATTATTTGCAGATGAGATCTTACAATATTTGTCCTTTTGCATCTAGTTTATCTCACTCAGTGTGATGTCTTCAAGATTTATCCATGTTGCTGCATGCATCAGAAATTCATTTTTTCATGGATGTATAATATTCCATCGTATGTATATATACCACATTTTGTTTGTTCATCCATTGGTTGATGGACAGGTGGCTTACTTCCATCTTTCAGTAATTGCAAAAATGCTGCTATAAACACTGGTGTGCAAATATTGCTTTGAGTCCCTACTTTCAGTTAGTTTGGATATGTGCAAGCATACCTCAGAGATGTTGCAGGTTCAGCCCCAGACCACTACAATAAAATGAATATCACAATAAAGCTAATCACATGAAATTTTTTTTACTCGTCAGTGCATATAAAAGTTATACTTATACCATACTGTAGGATATTTAATACTGTAGTATTAGACACTATAGTCTATTAAGTGTACAATAGTATTACATTGAAATAAACAATATACATATCTTAATTTAAAAATACTTTATTGCTGGGCAGTGCAATGGTATCTCAGCAGGCAGAATTCTCACCTTCCATACTGGAGACTGGATTCACTTTCCAGTGTCTGCCCATACACAAAACAAACAAACAAACAAAAACTTTATTGCTAAAAAATGCCAACATTATTGAGCCTTCAGCGAGTCATAATCCTTTGGCTGGTGCAGGGAATTGTCTCTATGTTGATGGTCGCTGACTGATCAGAGTGTGGCTGCTGAAGGTCAGCGTGGCTGCGGCAATTTCTTAAGATAAGACAACAGAGTTTGCCACGTTGATTGACTTCTTTTCATGAAAGGATTTTTTTCTGTAACATGCAATGCTGTTTGATAGTATTTTATCCACAGTAGAACATCTTTCAAAGTTGTTGTCAAGCCATTTTCATCAATTATCTTAGCTAGATTTTTTGGGTAACTTGCTGCAGCTTCCATATTAGCACTTGCTACTTTCTTATGCACTTTTATGTTTTGGAGATGGCTTTTTTCCTTAACCCTCATGCAACAATCTCTGCTAACTTGAAATTTTCTTCTGCAGCTTCCTCACCTCTCTCAGCCTTCAAAGAATTGAAGAGAGTTAGGGCTTTGCACTGGACTAGACTTTGGCTTTAGGAAATGTTTTGGCAGTTTCATATATATATTATTATTTTTTTTACATGGGGCAGGCACTAGGAATCAAACCCAGGTCTCGGGCAAGGCAGGCGAGAACTCTGCCTGCTGAGCTACCATGGCCTGCCCTGTTTTACTGACTTTTATCAAGTCCACTAAAATTTCCTCCATAACAGCAATAAGGTTGTTTCACATTCTTTTCATTCTTGTGTTCACTGGAGTAGCACTTATAGTTTCCTTCAAAACCTTTTCCTTTGCATTCACACCTTTGCTAGCTGGCATAGGAGGCCTAATTTTCACCTTATCTCAGTTTTTAACCTTCCTTCCTTACTAAGCTTAATCATTTCTAGGTTTCAATTTAGAGTGAGTGATGCGAAACTCTTCCTTTCACTTGACACTTAAATGACATTATAGGGTTATTGACTGGTCTAATTTCAACATTGTTGTGCCTCAGGGTATAAAGGTGCAGCTGCATTATTTTACATTTCTACCAGCAAGGAATGAGTGTTCCTATTACCCTGTATCATCTCCAACACTTATTTTCGATGGTAGCCATGCTAACGTATGAGAAATGGTAACTCATGGTGGTTTCGATTTGCATTTTCCTAATGGGTATGATGTTGAGCATATGTTCATGAGCTTTTTGTCCATTTCATTATCTTCTTTGGAGAAATGTCTATTCAAGTCATTTGCCCTTTTTAAAAAATTGTGCTATCTTCTGGTTGTTGAGTGTAGGATTTCTTTATATACTTTGGCTACTAAACCCTTATTGGATGTGTTTTTGCAAATGTTTTCTCCCATTCTGTAGGCTGTCATTTTACCTTCATGATGAAGTCCTTTGATGCACCAGAATTTCTTAATTTTGATGAGGTCCTATTTATTTATTTTTTCTTTTGTTGCTGGTGCTTTTGGTGTAAAGCGTAAGAAACCATTGCATAACACCAGGTCCTGAAGATACTTCCGTGGGTTTTCTTCTAGGAGTTTTACAGTTTGGGTTCTTATATTTAGATCTGTGCTCCATTTTGAGTTATTTATTGTATATGGTGTGAGGTACAGGTCTACCTTTATTATTTTCTATTTGGATATCCTGTTTTCCCAACACCATTTATTATAGACATTATTTTTTCCCCATTGAGTGGATTTGGCACTCTTGTCAAAAATCAGTTGGTCACAGGGGTGCCTGGGTGGTTCGGTGGTAGAATGCTTGCTTTCCATGTGGGAGCCCCAGGTTTGATACATGGACCATGCACTTGAAAAAAAAATCAATTCACCATAGATGTGCAAACTTATTTCTAAACTTTCAATTAAAATCCATTGATCTCCATGTCTGCTCTTGTGCCAGTATTGTGCTATTCTGATTATTGTAGTTTGTAACAAGTTTTAAAACATTTAAGTTAAATACTGAAAATGAAGGACTATTTTCTGCATCTTCTATTTGGTCTTTGTAAGCCTAATACCATTTTGTCCTTCAATTCTTCAGGTTTTTTTTTTTTTGAAAGAAATTCTTGAGTAGAAGCATTTTGTAGGTCACAAATATAATAAAACTAATTTCTTGATTAACAGTTGCATTTTTTCAATTATTCTAGCACAACTTTCTACTCTCTAAAGTGTTCTGGCTCAAACAATAATTCATGTGGTCATTATAAAAACGTACATTGTCCTTGAGACTCCTTACATATGGCGTTCACTCTCTCTTAAAGGAAACGTACAATTCTTAACAATGGGTTACCTTTTTTGTTTCTTGTTTGGATGTTTCTTTCTCCCTGAGATGGCAGCTGTCTATGGGAGCACAGACATTTCTCTGTCTTGTTCATGGCTTCAGTCTCAGCACTTAAGAGTTGTACGTACAAAGTGATAGGGTCTGACTAACAAATTCTAAAAAAATGTTTTTTCATTAATAGGCCTGGTATATTTTCATCACAACTAATGGGAATTTGCATTCCTACTGCCCACATTTATTTCAGATTATTTTTATTTATGTTTGGTCATGGCAACAAAATATCTCACCAAATATCATTCCAATATTTGAAAATTATTTTATACTATATATTTACCATAATAAAAATGCATATAGTTAAGGGATTTAAAATTTCAATATTAAGAGATTCTTTACTTTTAGACACAATCAAAACTTTTTCCCATGACTGTGGCACTACATTTTTATGTCTTCAAGTTCATTGTAATGCTAGGTGTGAAATACAAACTGACCCAGGTATCAAGAGCATTTATGTTTGAGTGAGATCCCATTAACAATACCTTAAGCGGCACTCACTGTTACCACCAGAGTGCTCCCAAACTACAGAGTGTAGGCTATTCATCCTCAAAAGCCCAGCTCAGGGGTTCTGGAGCAATGTTTAACATTTGCACATGAATCAACCATGGCCACTGATCAGCTGAGCTTACAGGTCTTCTAGGAGTTCTTCCAGCCATTTTGGTTTCTGCCAGGCTTACCTCTGCTCCATTAGGCATCAGGAGTTCTGCTGAGCCTCTCCAGGGGCCCATCAGAATCTAATGTCACCACCACTGGGGCAGAGATGCCCTGCTGGCATCAGAACTACACGTAGGTGTACTGCAAGGTGAAAGGGGTGGCTATGTGTCTGGAGATCTTAAAGAACTGCTACTTGTGCACCCTGCTTTATGGCCCTCTTTGTTTTTACTTATATCCCTTTCTTTCACAAGTCCCAGCCATGTGGCTATGGGTGCAGGGTGGAAATACCCATTAGGATATATCAGAATCACTGCCACCTTTGTAATGGCAGAGGCTTTATAACCGGGAGGGCACTGGCCTGCCCCTTTCTTCCCTTGGAAAGCTTTTCCATATAGTTTCTGTTGTCCTCTTTTAGCAGTTAGCCAGACACGCTCAGAAAGGCCAAAATTCCAGGATTTCCAGGCATATTTAATGTCTCAGGAATAGTTATACAAAGAAAGGAATACTCACTATTACTTTTGATGTAATTGATGCTTAGTTTACTAAATCTACAAATTGAGTAAACAAGACAGAATATTTTTCTGAAATAAAAATAAGATAAATCAAAAATCTCAAAAATTTTAAATGCAATTACAAATTTGTTATTGCATTCTTTAAAACACTTTAAACATCTTAGACAACATGAATGTAATTAACACCACTGAATTATATAACTTCATGTGGTTAGAAAGGGGAATTTTAGATGGTATATATGTTACTAGACATCTTAAACACAAAAATTCAACAATTATAAAACTCAAAAAGAGACATAATTACCTATTTTAAAATATGAATTCCATGAGTTTTATTTTATATTGATCCTTGAGCCTTCTTTAAGTTAGTTGCAGTACTTATTTTATTTATTATTTTATTTTACCTATTATCTTATTTCCTGACAAGAGTTACAGTAATATATTTATGCATTTTGATACATGTGCAGGTTTGGACCTGTTATGTACCTACAACATGCCATGTTCTTTTAATCTATACCTGTGGGGCAGACCTATTGTGGGCGAGACTTTTTGGTTCAGTTATGGTTGGTCTTAATCCCTTTGGGAGTCTATGTGAGGATAAGAGAGAGCAAGTGCTGAGAGACATTTGGAGAGCCATTGAAACCAAAACCTAGGAGAAAAGGAACAGAAGACATCACAGTGTGCCTTCCCATGTGACAGAGGAAACCCGGACGCCAGCTGCCTTTCTTTAGAGAAGGTATCTTCTTCTTGATGCCTTAATTTGGACATTTTCAAGGCCTTAGAACTGCAAATTTGTAACCTAATAAATCCCCATTGAAAAAAGCCAACGCATTTTTGGTATATTGCATGCCGGCAGCTTTAGCAAAACTGAAACAATTCTTTTCTAGGGTGAAGGTAATCTTATCAAGAAGGCAGCATAAATTATAGGATCTGGATTATCAACCCTTTTATTTTTGATTATGGACCAGCACCTGGTGATTTAAGCCAGAGCTAACATATACTGAGTTAAATATTTTTTGAAATTATACATCACCTGCTAAGTAAATGAGACCTTTAGCCCCATGTCTCTTATAAAAGTTTTCTTTTATTGTGCTTTCTTTCCAAAAGGCAAATTCTTCCATTTTTGTTTGTTTCTCCAAAACCTATTGTTCTGCTGTAATCTATATTTACCTCATCAGTCAGCAGTTTTGGAAATCCATGGGTAGCTTAGCTTGTAATAATGATATCTTGTTTCTAAGAGGTGACTAGGAACATCAGCAACCAAAGATGGATCACCTTAATTCCTTTTTTAAGCTTGGTTCCAGTTCAAGCAGGTACTGAATGATGAGGCCCAGATCCAATTACGGGCAGAACCCTGCAAAATTATCTCCATCTTCAGGGGTGCTTTTCTCTCACTGGTGTCTGATGGTTCTGCAAGAGGAGGATGAGAGGCTGAGAAACTGAGCAGTGCTTTCATAGCCTTTTGGGATCAAGGAAGCAAGACATTATTATTGTTATCACTATATATCCTTATTATATATAATAGTGTTATCACTATTATCCTTGTTTCATTGTTACTATTATTGTCATTATTTTCCCTGAGAGGTTATTTTCTCATGCTGTATGGCAGGTCACATTTCATTCTCTTTCATTGTGAGTATCCCATTATGGCAAAGCCATTTTTTTTTAACTTTTGTTTGTTTTTTCTTTCTTTTGTTTGCTTCTTTGTTTGCTTATGGGAAGTGCATGGGCTGGGAATTGAGCCAGGGTCTCCTGCACAGCAGGCGAGAATTCTACCACTGAACCACCCTTGCACCACCCCTTATTTTCCCTAAGAGTCCATCAGATGAGGGCTGAGCCTGCACATTTAGCTCATCTCTTATGAATTTTTAGCTAAGCAATCATTTCGTATTACAACTCTGGTTTTATTTACTTCATATTAACTTTTCCCTTTGAGAATCATTAAGAAGTTGTGGATTTTTCACAGACTCAATTTGTTCCAATTAGCTATAATCATTACTCTCCTTCTGAGTCTCACTTTGTAACATTTCTGCTAATGGAAGTCCCTTAAAACTGGCTTCTTTCAACACGACCCCAGACATTTAAAAAACATTTTTGCTTTGTGGCAATAAGATATTTTTATTTTTAATGTTTCCCTGGCCAAAGGTATCAAATTAGTTACTCTTCAAATAGTGCTTTTAATGTGGAGTGGAACAGAGTCTGAAATGTGTGCACCAGGTATGAATATTATATTTTTCTGCATGGGCACTGCTGTTATTGACACACTGTTGATGAGTTTCGTGATTGAGCTGAAAAACACATTTCTTTCTAAATTAGTGAACTCACATAGGTATTTACTAATTAACTCTGCTAAGTCACTACTTTTTTCCAATATAAAATTAAAACTTATTTTTCACATTATAACTTCTTCATTTTTACTATTCTCTCAATCTTTGATTTTTCCTAGTTCTATTTGAGTTTGTACTGAATACACACACACAAATACAAAAAAAAATTTCCATCACTTGAACAGAGTTCAGGCTCAAAGTTAAATCCTTGCTAAATGCATAGTAACAGAAGATAAATAAATGATTAATTGGGATGTGAATTTACTTTTACTATAAGGTCAAAACCCAGGTTTACTAATATAATTATTGATTAGGAAATGTTTATTCTCCCTGGAAATTGTGGAAATCTATGACCAATGATCACTGTAAACATCTCTAATTTTATTCCTTTATTCCATAACATTTTGTGTATGTCTCTACTTTAAACTAGAATTCATAGTGGGTTCTTATTTAATTACTTATTTTGGAAAGTATTTAATTTTACATTAATTTTTATTCTTTTTAAATGAAAACATGTACTTCTATAAAAAGGAGAGAATGAGAATGAAACATCCTTTTCCCATCAATCACTAGCAAGAAAATTTAGAAAGATTGCCCCTGTGAGAACAATTACTAAATTTAGACAAAATATTTAAAATATTTGCTTGAAGATATTGGAAAGATAACAAAGCAACAAAGAATGATCAGATCAAGATAAAAAAAAAAAAAAAGGCAGAGTCCCCCCGAGGTGAGTTGTGTGTGTTTGCTGAATTGAGAAGAGCCAGTTAAGAGGCTAAGGTGGTGGGTGAGCCATGCTTTGGACAGCCTTGTGCTGGTGGATAAAAATTAGAGCCCAGAGCACACGGGACAGGACACCTGACATCTTTCTGTTTTCTATGCTGGTATCTCAGAAGTCTATGCTCTGGGAGTAAGGGTGAATTTAGAAGCAGACCGGCTCTATGACTTTGACTTTTGGTACCCCTAGGCTCCTGGTAGAAGCAAACGAATTTTTGCCTGATGGAAGAACATCCGCCAAGGCTTAAAAATATCTATAAACCTTTTTATATATTTGATGCTTGACTATCATTCAAAATTAAACTGGCATATCAAGAACAAAACAACAAGAAAAGCAACAGAAAATAAAAAAGATGAATGCTCAGGAACTTAGAAAATGAAGGGTTAAGACACACAATTAAAATAAATGTATGTGATACGTTCAAAGAGAAAAAAATAACAAAATAAGGCTTATAAGAGAAAACAGGATGTATCAAATATAAATTATAGAACTGCAAAACACAAAACCAAAATGGATAACTCTGACTATTGGTTTAAAGCATATTAGTAAAATGATTAGTCAATTGGAATATAGGTGAAAGAAAATTTCCAGAGGTTAGTATGGAGAAACAAAAAAATGAAGAAAAGAAATATACAGAATGAAGAGTAAAAGACATCAGGGATGTAGAGAAAAGGTATAATGTATGAATGTGGAATTGGAATGGCAGGAGAAGGGGGATAGGAGTAAGATTCAGAAAACAAAACAAAACAAAAACCTGTCAGTATTCTCGCCTGCCATGTAAGAGCCTGCCCAAGCCAAAAAAATTCCTTGTAGTAGTATGTACAAATCAAAATGTCCCATTTAACCACTCTCAAGTGTACAATTCAGTGGTATTAATTATATCTATAATATGCTGCTGCTACCAACCTCTATTGCCCTATCACTTCAAAAAGAAACTCTGCACCCATTAGGCAAAAGCTTCCAGGTTAAGACTTTGTCAGTAGCTAAGTTCTATTTGTGTGAGAGAGAAATAACAAGATTTCATAAGAGGTGAGTTGAAAGGCTGAAAAATGTGTGTTTTCAGTAAGAAAGGGTCACACAGCATTAGGGACATAGATATTGGGTGGGTGACTTAGAACTAAACTGGAGGTGGCTTCAGCCTACTTGTCAGTGGCAGTTACTACTCACAGGCAGGGAGCAGAGGCCTCGTCTAACTGACCCAGGGTTAGACTATGATATCCTAGGAGCTTCAGGTGTCCCTTCTGTTTTGGGGATAATAAACCAAGGCAATGCCCTTCTCCTTCATGTACAGACAGTGAGAAGTATAAATTGTGGTTCTGCAGTCCAAGACGAAGAGGTGATAAAAGTAAGCCTTTAGGACATTGAAATCCCTGTTTTAGATGTGGAGTCCCAAACTAAGGATTATTTAATCATAGCATAAAAGGATGAAGCAATCATGGAAAAAATAGGTAACCGCATTCTACAGTATCCTATGATCCTATGAGGTCTAAGAAGCTGCTTAATTCTCATTTTGCTTCTGGGAGAGGAAAGTGTCTAATGGTGGCAGCCCAATGTTGGGAAATAGTCTTGTTACCAGACAAAGGCGTGGATTCTTTTGCCTGACACACTCAATAACTAGTTTCAAAGAGGAGGAAAGCAGATGGTCTAGCAGTCCAAAATCTGTCTCCCCAAACTGCAGTAATTTGGATAGTTTTATTACAGAAAAGGTGGGCAGGGTTTAGGATAATGAGCACAGTGGCCCCAGATGCTGCGATGATGTAATTAGAGGTGTTCTGATTATTGAGCATAAGCAGATTGACTACATGCTTAGTCACAGAATGTATGGAAAAAAGTGGCCTACTGAGGTCTAGGTGACTTGTAGGTTAAGTCTAGGCTACTTGCGCATGTCAGTGGGCCCACTTGGTTAGATCCAGTCTCAGTTATCAAGATAAGTTTGGACTTGGGATGGGTTGGTTGTAGGCTGACCCAGTACCCTTCATTGATAAGTATTAGGGGCTGTCTTTAGTGATCACAAGACTCTAGAGTTGAAAAACTAGATGACTGGGTACAAATGTAGGTTAGTCACAAAGTTTTTATAATCACATAAGGGCTATACAACCATTATCAAAGACCAAGGCAGCTGGGTTACATTTAGAGAGTTCAAGAATTTCCCTGTGTCTACTCCAATATATAATGATCCAGTAATCAAAATCACCCCTTAAATCCTGATGTTTTGGTTACAGTCTTCCCTTCAGGTGAAATATCCTGGCCTAAAGAGCAGACATGCAAAGAGCATAGGTGGCTGCCCTATGACCCATTTGAGCCAGAGTCTTGTGGGAGACAGGCTGTGTCCAGACAGAGCTGTCATATTCAGGAGAGCATAAGAATAAGTCTTGGCGGGCCGCGGTGGCTCAGCGGGCAAGAGTGCTTGCCTGCTGTGCCGGAGGACCCCGGTTCGATTCCCGGCCCCAGCCCATGTAAAAAACAAACAAACAAACAAAATATAATAAAACAAGAAAATGTTTAAAAATGTTTCCCTTTCTTCCTCCCTTCCTTCCTTCTCTGTCTTTCCTTCCTTTCCTCCCTCTCTCTTTAAAAAAAAAAAAAAAAAAAAAAAAAAAAGAATAAGTCTTCTACACATTGAACCCATGTGGAATGTGTTTGTGTATTTTTAAGTCTCTGAGGTTTGCATTCAGAGTCTGTGAGAAGTAGGCAGGGGCTTCAGTGAGGGCTTGGGGCATGATAGTGCAGGTGTACTGCTGGTCTTCCAACGTGAAATGCTGGCTGAGAGGGATGCGGAAGAAAGCAGAACGCAGATCTAGCACTGTAAAATAATGGACAGTGGAGGCCGTGGTGGACAAATGGGATAGTGTCAGGACTGTGTGAACTCTAGGTTTAACATTCTTGTAAATAGAACTCAGGTTCTGGGCTAATCAACATCCCTTTCTTTTTTCTTGTCTTTCCTTTTCTCTCTTGCTCTTTTCTTTTTTTGCTGCTAGGATGGCTATGAGGGGTAAGTGGGAATCAGAAGTCCATTTTCTAATAACCTTGAATTATGTGTCTAAGCTCCTCCAGTGCTTTGCTTTAATAATGTGTTAAAGAATCTTGGGAAGGGGCACAGGTGGGTCTATTTCTCCTTTTAGGTATGTATTCAATGCCAGTTGAAATTTTTGCCACAAGGTTGGGGGAATCCTGTCTAATGAACTGATTAGGTCCTCAGGAGGGCGCTAGGCCAGTGAAGACTGAGAGGACAGAGGAATTTGGAAAAATCAGAAAAAGCTGATAAAGGGCATACCTGTGATGAAGATAAGTCAGGTATTTGTGAAATGAATACTTCAGAGAGTGGTGGGAGATTTAAACACACCACTTACTAAATTTATAGAGCAAGCAAACACATGATATGAATATTTATGAATTAAAAACACAATTCATATTCTTGATCTAAACGTCATATTTCCAACACTGAACTCTAAAACTGCAAAATACACATTTCTTCATCCAAACTGAGAATATGATTGGCTAAATTTCAAAGGATTGAACCACAGATTATGTCATATGCCCAATGAAGGTAGAAATCGATAATAAAAGCTAGCTAGGAAATGCCCAAATGATTGGAAATTTAAGATCTTGTAGGTCACAAAAAATTACAATCAAAATTAGGAAGTATTTTTGAATAATGGATAGTTAAGAATATTACGTATCAAAATTTACCTGTTGTCGTTAAATTTGTTTCGTGGAGAATTTGTAGATTTAGAAAAGACAGGCTGAAAGTCAATCTTCTAAGTTTGCTCTCAAGAATCTAGAAAGATGGCAGTCAGTTCATCCCATAGGAAGTAGGAGGGAAACGATAAAGATAAGAGTCAATAGAATAGCAGTAAACATAGATACTGCATCAATGAAGCCAAAATTTTGTTCTTTGAGAAAGTAATATAATTGATAAATTCTGATGTGATAAAAGAAATAGAGAACTAATAGAAAACAAGCAACAGAAATGAAAAGGGGCTTAATTACAGGCATTAAAATGTTTATGAGAGGATTAAATGAAAAACTTTATCCCAATAATTTTAAAAATTTAGATGAAAAAGACCAATTCCTAAGAAAACATAATTTACCAAAATGGACATAAGAAAATATATAAAATCTGAATTGTCTTGTAATTATTCAATAAAATAAATCTATAATTAAATCTATAATGCCATAAATAAAACTCCTGGCACAGATGGTCTCACTGGTGATTTCAACTCTGTGGTGTGCTGGAGCTAGCTTGTACCTGGTCAAGATTATTTTATTACATTTTGCTGTTAGTTGCTCATGGTTATTTATATCTATTCTAGCTGTAGGATGGAAATACTGTATACTAATGTGCTACTGTCCCTCTGTTCCCAATCCTGCATTTAGTGACATCACATAGATAGAATGAAATCAGTCTTGTAGGAGAATTTACATTGCAGAAATGAGAAAACACTATAAATCAGGGTTTGATTTATTACTAAAGATGAAAGAGATTTCAGGTTATATAAATACAATTTTTGCAAGGATCAAAAATAGTGTAACAGTAGCTCATATATATGATTTAATGAATCTAAATTTATTGGGAAAAGACTTAATGGATTGGAATGCAAATCCACTTGTCAAATTTGTTGAATTGCTTCTCCGTGATTGTAGATACAAGGGTTCAGCATAAAGCAACTGTATGAATTGATTGGCTACGTAGAATTTACAATAAAGTGTTTTATACGTGTACACTACATGTTACACATGCTTAATATCAGTAAACTTATAAAAACCTATGTGCCTATATATAAACATTTATTTGATATCCAGTTGTTAAATATTTGCTAGCATATCAGTTTCTCCCTTACATTTAAATAGCAGCAGTTTTCATGAACTCTTCCAAAGAATAGAAAAAAGGCAGAACACTTTTCATCTTGTCCTATTAAGCCAATTTTACCTTGAAAAATACATTATAAAAGGGCAAAATTAAAAACCACTACATCTCATGAACAGAGATGCAACTATCTTAAATGAAATATTAAGAAGCATAATGTAGCAGTATAAAAATAAAGATAATTTTCACAAATATATTTGATTTCTTTCTGGAGTAAAAATCTGACAGGACATTTAAAAATCAATCAATTAAATACATCACTTAGGTTAAAGGAGAAAAATAACTTGATCAACTCAATGGGTTCAGGAAAAGCATTTCATAAAATTTAATATTCATCTATACTTAAAAAAAGCTTACCTGACAAATAACATCCACCAACCATCTACAGCAAACATCATACTTGGTGGTAAAATGATGAGCATTAATACTGATATTGGAAAAGAAACAAGGATGCCGCCTTCATTCAGCTTCTTACTCTACATATATAGACCTTATGACTCAATCACAATATAATTCCTCACCCAGGTGTATAATCAAAGAAAATGCATGCACATATATACAAAGAAACATGAAGAGTTGTGTCCATAGAAGCATTCTACAGGCAGAACAACCCAAATTTCCACAGTGGTATATGTCACTGAGGGTTTAGTCAAGGACACAGAATCCCTTATGGAATGGGGATTTGTTATAGAAATAAGACTTTGCACAATTCTGAATGAAGATGAGATAATGTTCTGAAAGAAGAAATTGGAGTATCAAAGGAAAGACTCATCAATCCCCCTAACACATGAGAGCAGGTAGACAAGTCAAGTTTTGCAAAGGAAAACGGGCTACCAAGGAATGGGGCCACAAAAGAGAACTGGTGAAGGGAATGAAACGCGGTTTTCTCTGCTACTTCACTCCTGCCTTCCAAATCTTGCACAAATGTCTTTATTGGTCAATTCTAAATGCAGTAGGTAGAGGAGAGGGGATTCTGGGAAACAATTCTGGCCTATGAAAGTTGACACAGTAGAAAGCCATTAGTCCAAACCTTGTCAACTTGGCCTCAATGTACCTCTCTTTTTATTATCTTTAACTTTCAAATAAAGACGATGACAACATCCTGGTTCTACCTAACACAGTCCCACGTTCCCTCATCCAACCAGAGCACCAGAGCTCTTCATCCCCAAAGAGGACACAAACTCCCATAGGTTGCATTGTCTGTCTTTGCATGAGGTTGTTTCCTTTTATAGATGAACCGTAACCCCTTTCATATCTTATAACTTAAATGCTGATATTTAATATTAATGAGTATAGTACATGTTATGTTAGATAGTAGAGAATGGGAGAGATGAAAAAGGGAAAGAAGTGGTTTAGATATGCAGTGGATTTAGTAGTCCCCCGTAATATTCTCTACATCAGCAATCTTGCTTGTATTAAGTTGTGCTGGTTTCTCGCTAACATTTATGATAGACATAGGAGTACTGAGAGTTATTCAAAGGACTTCTTGTGTTTCAAATATACCTTTTTCTGACCCTATAGTGCAGTGTCAACACAGTTTAACCTTGCTAGTCTGAATCCATCTTGCTATCTATGAATTCTTTGTTCAGAGGCCCACGCACAAAGACTGCGGTGGCTGGGAAAGGGGTATGACTGACATGAATCTCTTCACTGTAATTCACCTATAGGGGTCTGCCACAATCTCCATATAAAATCCCGAGCTGCTGTAGACCATTAGATCTGCTGGGTCAAATGTCTCAAGTGGAAAAATAGTTTGCATGGTGGCTTGGATCTGTTGCAGTGCCTTCTTTTACTGTAAGAAACTCAAAAACAGCATAAAAATGTTAAAAGTATTATGCCCAAATGAAGTATAGGTTCCTTTAAATATTGGACCAGAGACAGTGATTTAGCCTTCACTGTGGAAAGGATAGCTCAGTGTGCCACAGACCACTGAGCCCTTAGTAATTTCATCAAGATGATGGGTCCCTAAATTTTGGTGGGAATTATTTCCCATATTCTTTCTGGGAAGCACTTGTCATACCAAGACATCTCGAGTAGTTGTATATTCCTCTCCACCTGGTCCAATTAGCACAATGCTGGGCAGGCATTAAGTCCTGTGAAATGAAGAAATGATCAGGGTCCCTGCGGACTAGGTTATGTCCTAGGCCTGGAGAGTCACAATAGCCTTGAAGTGGTAAAGTAAAGGTATGAGTTGTAATACTAAATCTGCCATCCGTAATCAAACTCTTCTGGTCGTATTTACTAGGAGACAAAGAGGGAAAAAAAACATGCCCCATAGTAAAAGCTACATATCAGATTCCAGGGGATGTGTTGACTTCCCTCAATAAGGAGACATCTGGAGCAGCAGCTGCAATCGAGTAACCATCTGATTAAGTGTATCGTAATCTGCTGTTCTACAAAATGCATCTGTTTTCTCACATGCCAAACAGGCTAATTGAATGGGGATGTGGTAATATCACCATCCTGGCATATTTTAAGTCCTTTATTGTGGCACTAATCTCTATAATCCCTCCAGGAATGCAGTATTGTTTTGCATAACTATGTTAATAGAGAGGCAGTTCTAGAAGTTTCCATTTGGCCTTCTCTTTCACTCCAGAGATGAGGGAACTAATTTGGGGATTTTGTCAGTAGCTGCATATGCCTATTACAATTATGCTTTACAGAATTGAAAGCATCATAGTGGGGATTTGGGGGATTTACTAGGCTCACTGTGAGATGGGTCTATGTCCAAACTCCATCAATCCCCTGTTCTGTAACCCATACTCAGGATCAGTGATCAATAATCCCTGAAAATTCTGTTTATTTTTCCATAACTCTTCTGAATGATTTCTGATCTTTTGGAGGAAGGCTAGGGGGAAATTTATGGCATAAATTTTGGCAAGTATAGCAAGGTCCTTCCTCAAATCTACCCAGCCTTCATTTCGCTAGAGGGACTTGGTCTCTGTTGAGTGGCTTATGTCTGAGAATCAGTAGAGAAACCATGACTCTTCATTATGTAATTCATGTCATGTTCACCAGACTTAGAGCCTTTCATTTGTATAAGTAAAGTAAGATGTGAATACGCTGCACATTATTTCAATGCTAAGGATTCCATGATTGATTAACCAATTCCAAAGATCTTTATGCATCAAACCATTGTGATTACTGCATTGACGTTGCTACTTATTACAGTACAATCAACGTGCACGTGTTGACTTTGGCATAAAGTGTTGATACTTGACCCCTGACACTGGGATCCCTTAGACCCCATTCAGTTCGGGGAGCCCATCATAATGACCGTACATTCCACTTTCATCTCTGCCCTGCAGAGAAGAGCCGCTACTGATTCCATAGTTCTGCTTACCAATATTACATCTAGAAACCTTGGTGAAGGGAGCAAGCATACTATGTATCTCCCATAAGACAAAGAGGGTGGGTGCCTGAGCACATTTTACCTATGACATCCATGCCAGAATTCTGACTTCGCTTACCTCCTGGATACCTTACACTATAGTGCAGCAAGGCAGTTATGGTATCTCACCTTCATTCAGTAAGGACTGCCTTTGGGTACTGGGTTCAGTCAACCAACCAAGCAACCTGACAGAACCACTCTCAGCCTTGTGATTTACCACATTTAATCTGGACCCTCTCTAGTGTACCCATATCAATAAATTCAGTCTGATCTAGCTCTACATCTCTTCCACAGCATTCCAACACCCTCATCATCTTCAACTTTCTATTGACAAAAATTGGCAAAATTTTACGATTCTTCTGGTACCTCCTCAAGGACGACACCTTGTACTTGGAAACTGCTTGTACTGGAGTCAGGTTATGGGTCTATAACAAACGAGAGGTGGTAGGGATAACTCTTCAGAAGGAAAAGTATTCCCTCAAGGACTACCGAGGGGAGGATATTAGAGATTGTTCAGGCGAGTGAAACTGACCAGCTTGGGCAAAGGAGAGAAGTTTCCCGGGTCAGTCTTTCCCAGCCTAAACAAGGCCAGGGACCCTCACAGGGAGTGCTGGCCAGCCGCACGCTGCCCTGGGGAAGGTGTGAGGGAAGGGCCACCAAAGTTACCAGAAATTGTCCTACGGGTCTTTGAAGATGTGTTTTCTTTGGCAGTTGCCCAGGAAGTACGATCCTGTTTTCCATAGTTTTGAAGAAGGACACGACTGCCTCGATGTCTCTGCTACTTTTGCCCAGCTGGAACAATGGCTGCCCTCAGAGCGGGGCACCCCCTCAATCCCTTGTGGTTAGTCAGGTCAGTGATCAGCAGTCAGACCATACACTCCTGGATCCTGGGGATCTAGGTCTTTATATCCCACCCTAGCACCAGCAATCTGTCCAAGGAATGGGCTGGGGAGCTCAGTGCTGCCTGCCGGGAGGCCGGGAATGGGTGTCGACACTGCAATTCGCTGGTGGTTACTGTGACTTACGAGCCTTTTCCTTCTACATTTTCCTGGATGCTGCACAGTGTTCTGCTGGATTCCAGACTTTCAAAATTGTTAATTCAGGCAGTTCCTGCCTGTTTAATAGTTGTTCTGTTGGAGGGTCTAATTTCTGGAGTTTCCTTCACCATGTTCCCACAATCCCTTCCCTGTAGCCTTTTTCTCTTTGTATGCTGAATGATGGGGGTCACATTTCATTCTTTTTCCATGTGAGGATCCTGTTATTGCAGCACCATTTGTTGAGGTTTTTATTTTTTTTTTCTCATTTGTTTGTTTTGGGAAGTGCATGGGCCAGGAATTGAGCCCACGTCTCCTACATGGCAGGCAGGAATTCTACCACTGAACTACACTTGCACCTCCCTGCCTCCATAGGCTTTTACTTTTTTCTTTTTTTGCATGGACAGGCACTGGGAATCGAACCCGGGTCTCCGGCATGGCAGGTGAAAATTCTGCCACTGCACCACCTGTGGCCCCCCATAGGCTTTTGATTATAGGTAGCTATAGGTGGTAACTTATACACCTTTCACAACTGTGGGAGAAGCTGAGACATGAGTAATTCTGAAATGGGAAGTTGGAGAACAAGTTGATATGGGTATCGTCCCTAAAACTGAACATACATTTTTTGACACAATCCCAATTCTAAGAATTATCCTATGGTTATATTCACTCATTTTTGTCAAAATCTATATGACCATTTTAGCATTTTAAATAATAGCAAATATTGCAAACAACCAAAGTAACCACATCTGTTGTAATTATTGAGATGCTTGGCTATATTATGTCACCTTTTATATTTATAATGTTTTAATTTTTTCTTGTCACTTTTACCTTCTGGTATACCGATGAGGCTTTCTTTCCTTTTTCATTTTCCTTCTGGTTCCTGGAAATTATCTGCTTTATTTCTAAAGTTTTATTAGTTTACCCTTGAATATTTTAATATACTTTATTTTTATAGAGCAGTTTTAGGTCTGCATAAAAATTGTGCAGAAAGTACAGAGAGTTGACATACACCCCATTCCATATTGCCGTAGTGTAGTATATTTGTTACAACTGATAAATGAATACTGGTACATTATTATTAACCAAAGCCCAGAGCTTATATTAGGGTTCTATCTTTGTTGTACAGTTCTGTGGGTTTTGACAAATGTGTACGGTCATGCATCCATCATTATAATATCATAAATAATAGTTTCACCGCCCTAGAAATGTTCTGTGTTGCCCCTATTCATTCTATCCCTCTCTTGGGAATCATGAAATGCTAGTCGCCTGTTTGGTGGGTAGGGGCATTTGAACTTTTCCTTTAGAGGGAGCCATTTCTGGTCGCTATTCTCTTGTGCTTTGACAGAGCTGTCCAGGCTTTCACTCCCAGTCCCTCCCTCCACTGCTTGTTTCACTGTTACTTCCCTGGTTCTTAGGATCAGGCTTGAATTCCACCTCAGAGCCTCAGTGTTATTCTCAGACCTCATACACTTTTCCTTAAAAAAAAAAAAATGGCAGCTACTAATCCTAGACCTACATATTTTAAGCAGCACTTCCTCTTCAATTTCATTAAGTTCTTCACTCTTTTCTGATGCATAGATTATAACTACATGCCCATGTCTTCCTCTTGTGCTGGCTCTCAGGGTTCTGCCGTGCTGCCAGTCCAAACCCTTCCTCTTTGTTCACGGCTGCACCCGCACGCTACACTGCTCTGAGCTCTGAGTACTGCGAATTTCGCGCTGTAAAAATGACCTCCCTCTGGCCTTCGATTTGGAAACTGCTTATAGCTTCCATGTCCTTTGCTAAGACAGCCCCTCGTGGGGTTCCCTCCTCAGGGGTGCATGTTCAGGAAAGGTGTGGTGGTAACCCAGGCAAGGTCATCACGGGGAGCCCTCCATCTTCACCCGAACCGAAAAGCCTGGTGAGAAGTCACAAGAACTGGCCAGGGAGGCGGGGGCTCGGGCACCCAGGCCACACCGGAGGTGGGGAGCCCTGGGGGGCGGCGCACACTTGGAGAAACAGGCCCACGCAGCCAATCCAGGAGGTAGGGTTTCCTTAGTCATGTTCATTTACCCCGGACATCCCTATAACTGTAAATGATAGTGACAAGAGGTGAAGGGACGTGGGCACTAAGCAAGCACTGTTCCTGCTGGAAGCACAAGTGAATTACGTAACCATTTAAAAATACACACACACACACATAAAGGCACAATTTTACTGGGTAAATATATAAAGATAAAAAAAGTCTGCAAAACATTGCTCTGCTAAGTTAGAATGTTTCTGCAGAAATTCCCAAAACAAATTTATGAGGAAGTATTATACTTCTTGTCCTTTTCTTGGTTTGTGTTTGTGTTAATCAGTATCTTTTCCCCAAGCCTAATGATGTTGCTTGTTAGTCTCCCCATGTCAAATCAGATGAATTTGAAAATCCTCTGAAACACCTAAGTAGCAATTGCAATAACCGTTCATTATATGGAATTAATAATGGCATCGTGAAAAAGTCCATTTGCTTTTTCTGAGCTTTCTTCACCACACAAACTATCATTAAATATGGTATTAAAAGCAAAGGAGGGTCATGGCTGGTTTTTATATCACAGTGACAGGAGGGAAAAAAAGAACTGTGTGGCTGTCCTGGAAATGTTCTCTGAATAACTCACAAAACTGAAAGCGTTGTCAAGTAAGTTGCAAGCAGAAGAAAGTAGGTTTGTTTACTCACATACTTCTAATGTGAAATGAGCTAAATAATTAGGGATGGTCTGGAAAAGCAAGTATCACTTAATTGCTAATTTCTGATACAATCAAAAATCAAAATAGAAAGCTATTGACTTTATTAAGTTTATAAAGTTGAAGTGGAACTTGCAATCAGATGGTAATTAGTAAAGCAAACGAAGCAGCTTTGCAGAATGATGTTATATATGATTTACGGAGAAAGCTTTACTGTGTGTCACCTTCAGTTAGCATATCTTTTTGTTTGTAAATAGAGAAGAAAAAAAAGAAAGAAAATGCAACAAAGTGTATAAAAAACAAATAACAAGGCTTAAGGTCATTGAATTTTTTACAATGTACTTTATTGGCTGGGTGGTGCTTGTTTTGGTGGTATATTTCTGCCTTCTTGTCTAAAAGAAACTTTAAAAGCTATGAAAATAAATATATCTGCCAATTCTTGTGGTTATTTTTCTTCTTGCAACTCTTCTCATTAAACGTTTACTTGGGAAAAAATAGATTCTGAATAAGAATTGGTAACTAATTTTAGTTCCATATGTTAAATTTATTTTATTGAACTGTCCAGATATCTCTAAATTCTAGAGTAGCTTAATAGCAAATGTTGTTTACTTAAAATTTGCTTGCCTCTAGTAACCCCTAGAAAATGTTTTAAATGCATAATTTCTGAAGAGCAAGAGTTAAGAGAAAAGAACAAAGAAAACTCAGTGAGTTTAGCAAAGGTAGAGAAGGCAAAAATAAAACAAAACAAAAAGAGCTCCAAAACAAAATGTAGGCCCTGAAAAATCAAAAGTGTCTGCTACAAATTGATATCACAGCCTATTTGGGACACCATTTACATATTCTCTATTTCATAAGCCTTCCTTTAAAACTCCAGTAAATACAGAGATTGAAGCCACTGGCATTCCATTTTCCTGGCAAATAGAGAAGAGTTTCCATTTCGTCAAACATTTGGAAATCAAGTGTTGATATTTTTCTTATAATTATTGTCAAGAAACATTTCCTTGGGGATATCAAACTGGCTGCCACTGGAAAGAACTCAAAACACATTCCTCCTTTTTTTTTTTGCCTCCAGAGACTGCTTCCCTTTGCCATCTTTGTATCAAATGGTAATGAAAACATTTGAACAAATTAAAACTAACAATCTGAACTGCAGACACCCACGGACTTTCTGAAGAAGACAAAGCAATGCCGCTGGAGCCATTCCTACAGTTTGCATTTAGATGTAATTAGAATTAGACCACTTTTTATTGTTGTTATTGAATTTTGACATTTTTGCTATTTTTTATGTTCTTTCTATTTCACCAGAACATTTATTTCAAAGGCAACATGAACATTATTTTTATTGCAACACATGACCTTCAGAGACTCTTCAAAAGTAAAGGAACACTTCTTTTCACCTTGTCACCTAATAATGTATACAAATATATATACATAAGGTGGCCAAATTCAAAGATAGTGTGCCAGTTTGAATTTGTCATGTACTCCAGAAAAACCATGTCCTTTAATCCTCTTTCAGTATTGCTGAGTGGGAGCTTTTTGATTGTTTCCATGGAGATGTGACCTACCCAGTTGTGGGGGGTAACTTTTGATTAGATAGTTTCCATGGAGATGTGTCTCTACCCATTCGGGGTGGGATTGCTCACTGGAGCCCTTTAAAAGGGAACCATTTTGGAAAAAGCTTTAGAGCCACCAGAATCAACAGAGCCCATGCAGCCAGAGAACTCTGGAGATGATGAAGGAAAACACCCCCAGGGGAGCTTCATGAAACAAGAGACCAGGAGAGAAAGCTAGCAGACGATGCCATGTTCCCTCCCAGCTGAGAGAGAAACTCCAAACTTCATTGGTCTTTCTTGAGTGAAGGTAACCTCTTGTTGGTGCCTTAATTTGGACATTTTCATGACCTTAAAACTGTAAACTTGCAACTTAATAAATTCCCCTTTTTAAAAGCCATTCTGTTTCTGGTATATCACATTCTAGCAGCTTATAAACTAGAATAGTTTTGTGTAGAGAAATTAAAATTTTTAAAAAGTTTAAATAGCATTATTTCTACTAGTAATTGTAGATGGATATTTTCTAAAAAAGAGGTATAAGTGAAATACCACAAAGCTGAAGTGAGATGAAGGTCAAACCATATGTTTTCTTTTTTACATATCTTGGTAAAAGAATATAGAAAGATGTGACTACTTAAATTAGAACTTGTGGAAGAAGGCTCAGTTCATGATGCTTAAGAAGAGCTTATCTGGATGGTCTTTGTAGGTCCTGCAGACAGAATTGGAAATTCAATAACAACCAAGTATGTTACAACCTACTGGCATTTGGAAGAGACTGTAAGTCAAGCTTAGTCAAATTCTATAAGCTCAGGTTTTCCATGTAAATGTTCCCCAAACATCAATGACTTGAAAGCATAAAAGAGGAAGTAAACAGTGTTCCTTATAAATGGATGGGAAACAGAGCAGGCTATCCAGTATGTGGCACTTATCCTCAGGGATTTACCTGACACCCCTATATATCATTACTTATTTTTGGGAAAATGAGAAAAATGTTAAGCAATAAGGTTATAATGAAATTACCTCTGTAGAATACAATCAAGGAAATAATCTGTGGGAATTAAAGATGCTTATTAATTTTTTTTTTTTTTACATGGGCAGGCACCGGGAATCGAACCCGAGGGGTCTGGCATGGCAGGTGAGCATTCTTGCTTGCTGAGCCACCGTGGCCCGCCCGCTTATTAAATTTATAGTAAGATGAAATCCTACACTGTCATAATGATAGACTAATAAAACTTAAGACAAAAATGTGCATGAGGTTTCATCAAAACTATAGGAAGTAAGACATAGACCCTGCAGAAAAACACAACACAATGTTCACAGACATTTTCTTCAGGAAGTGAGACCATTAATGTTATATATTCTCTCCTTTTTCATTTTCCTGTATTTTCTAAATTATAAATCTTAGAGTACATTTTATTTTTGTAAGTATTTCAGTTTGCAAGCTGCCAGAATGCGATATACCAGAAACGGAATGGCTTTTAAAAAGGGAATTTGTTAAGTTGCAAGTTTATAGTTCTAAGGCTGTGAAAAATGTCCAAATTAAAGCAAAGCTATAAAAATGTCCAAGTTAAAGAATCCAGGAAAAAGTGCCTTGGTTCAAGAAGGCTGATGACGTTCATAGTTTCTTTTTCAGCTGGAAAGAAAGGAACATGGTGAGAGCTGCTAGCTTTCTCTTCAGCAGCTTCTCCGGGGTTCTGTCGGCTCTGTCAGTTCTAGTGGCTCTGGTGGCTTTAAAGCTTTTTCAAAAATGGTTCCCTCTTAAAAGGCTCCCGGAAGCAACCCTACCTTGAATGGGTGGAGACACATCTCCATGGAAACCATCTAATCAAAGGTTACCATCCACAATTGGGTGGGTCACAACTCCACAGAAACAATCGAAAAGATCCCACCCAACAATATTGAATGAGGATTAAAGGACATGACTTTTGGGGGTACATAATAGCTTCAAACTGGCACAGTGAGGTATAAGGTTTTCATCATGACTAATTAAGGTCTGTCATTCTTTTTCTGGCATTTTTAAACAATTTTTCATTTACTTACCTCTTCTCTGGGGCTGTAGGAATTCTTTGATAGTTCCCTTAGGGGATATCTCTTCTGAATCTTCCTTAGCCTGGATTTAAATAAATCAAATACAATCAACTGATAATCAATTAACAACTTAAAATGATCAACTTGTTTTTCCCTTTCAAAAGATAAGATTTTTTCTTTAATTGAATTATTTGACATTTATTTATTTCCCAATAGCTTTATTCTTTTTAATGTACTCTTTATCTAAGTTACGATTAAAATACACTACCATCAAGTATTAAAATTAAAGTAAAACAGTGTCATGAAGGTGTGAGTTTACAGAAAACTCCAGGACACTCAAATAGTGCATTTAGGCTACCTACAACAGAAGCCATATTAAAAAAAAAAATCTATCTCGTTAAACTTAGAAATACCATTTGCTATTTTTTTTCTTGATTTCTTAAGATATTTCAATCTCAGTTTTAAACTTTCATTCTCTTTGGTTTTGACTTCATTATAGTAGGGACTCTTTCCTCAGATAAGGAACTAAGACTACAACGATATAATTGTTCCATTTATTTCCTGTCTTCAATGCATACAATTAACAAGGTGTCTATAATCACGGTTAACACAGCTGAAATGGACAAATGTACTGGATTCCTTACATTTTGTGCAAGAAAGCCACGGATTTGAAATAATTTCTAGTAATGGTACAATCTAAGACTCCTCAAGGACTAAATTCTAGTATATCCCTAAAGCCCTAATGATTTAAAAGCTCTTAGTCTTTCTACTTCACTTGGCTCTGATTATGTCCCACCTTCTGGCTTCCTGATGCCCCTACTTCAACCCCAGATGGGAACACAGTATAATATTTTTTCCAACAGACAACAACATCATGTTCTCAAGGTTAAGGTTGGCCATCATATAAAATCTCTTCTGGCTATAGGTGGTAATGAACCAACAAGATGGCAGTGTAAGACATTCCCTGGAACATTTCTCCTCTGAAACAGCTAAATTGAAGGACAGATTCGACCTGCTTGGAACCCTTGAAGATGATAAATACTGGGGAAAGACTCCACAAATGCTGATATGAGGAAGAGAAAAATCCACCAAGACAAAAATGTAGGAGAGTGACACAGACTTGCCAGTCTGGACTCCTCTCCCACACTCGACCCCGCACAGTTTAAGGGACACAGTGGCAGCACTGCAGCCGGGTACCTCCTAACATGGTTGCTGACCACAGAGCTCACCGCAGCGGAGACGCAGAGTCCTGCACATTTTCATATTGGGAATCCCAGGTCCATGGATCCATGGCAGGCCCTGAGTGACTGGCATGCGTGAACATACAAAGCAGCTCCCTGGAAGCCAGAGTGACCTGCAGCAGAACATAAGCAAGCTGTGCACACTCCCAGTCTGGTCAGTAATTGCTGATGCACCTGAATGAGGAAATTGGCATGGGTGGGTGTGCCCTAACACAGGACGACCTGGGGCAGAGAAGCTGCACTAAAAGGGGAAACTGAACCAATGAAGGCAGGATAGATCCAGGGCTGGAAGATAGAATGAAAGGCAATTCAGAGAGCGGGAGAAAAGTTGACCAAATAATAGCCTCTGGGGAGAAAAATTTATATAAAGATAAAGAGAACAGTTCAGGATTCCCAAAGGAAGAACAGAGGAAAGGGATCCTCTCCTAGAGGGGATACAGTCATGCATAATAGAGTAATCTTAAAAGTTACTGTGCATGCCCAAGGCTAGAGGCAGAGAAAGAAACACCTGAGAAAATCTGAGCTGTTGTGCTAAAGGTTCAGAATAAACTGAATCAAGTAATTGAAGAAGAGCCTTAACACGCAGACATTATTCATCAAAACTCTAGGCAAGTGAAGAAATTGATTTCCAGAGTTAGAGTATCAAAATTATCAAATGCTCAGATATCAACAAAAAGTCACAATCCATATAAAGGAAGAGATGGCTCATTTAAGGGAGCAATGGAAAACATCAGTAGAAATAAAGGCATTGGAACAACTAATTAAAAATATTCAGTCAAATCTAAATCAATTCAAGGATCTGAAAGAAAATGTAGGTAGAAATAAATTAAATATGGATATAGAACTAAATGATATAAGAAGATAATACGTGAACAACAAGAAGAATTTGAAAGTTTAAAAAGGAACAAAATAGAACTTATAAGGATGAAAACCACAATAATTGAGATTAAAAATACACTAGAGGCAAACAACAGCAGATAAACAGACAGAAGGAAGAATCAGAGAACTGAAAGATGACCACCAAAATCATACAGTCATAAGAGCAGATAGAGAAAAGAATGAAAAAATGTTTAGCATAACTAAGGGGCCTGTAGAACAGTGTGAAGCATACAAAGATAGGCATTGTGGGCATCCCAGAAGGAAAGGAGAAGGAAAATGGGGTAGAAGAATATTTGTGGAAATAATGACTGAAAAGTTCTCAAATCTTATGAAAGATATAAATATACGTGTCCAAGAAGTACAACAAACTCCCAATAAGCTCCTGATACACCTAATCTAAGAAATATGCTAATCAAAATGTCCAAACTGTAGAATGCCAAAGATAAAGAGGAAATTCTGAAAGCAGCAACAGTAAAGTAATTCATCACATACAAGGACTGCTCAATAAGACTAAGTGCTGATTTCTCATCAGAAACCAGGGTCTGACATACTTAGGTATTGAAAGAGAAAAACTGGCAGTCAAAAATTCTATATTCGATAAAACTGCCCTTCAAAAATGAGAGAGAGTCTCAGACATTCACAGATAAACAAAATCTGACAGAGTTTGTCAACAAGAGAATTGTCCTATAAGAAGTGCTAAAGTGAGTTCTTCAGATTAAAAGGAAAGGACAGGAAATAGTGGCTTGGAGAAGCATGAATAGGTAATCAGTAAAGGTAATTACATGGGTAAGTACAAATCCCAATGGTATGGCATTCTCAATGTTTAGCACTCTATCTCCTATAAGATTTTAAATATAACTGAAAAAGAAATAGTCATATTCATGTCACAGACATGCAATATATAAAGATACAATGCATGATGAAAACAACCTAGAGGGGAAATGGACTGGTATAGGAATAGATACTGTGAATACTATCGAGATTAAGTTGGCATCTTCTCAAATTAGTAGATTGTAGGCTTAGATTGTTTAATAGAAGCCCCAGAATAATCACAAAGAAAATATTTTAAGTATATAAAGATATGGAAATGAGAAAGGCTCAAGCAGTTACATCACAAAAGATCATCTATACACAAAAAGGCTGCAATATTAAGAGGGAAATGATGAATACATTATGATATCATCTATACTCTATCAAAATCCACAAATATAGAGGAATGAATTACCATTATAAACAACAAAATAAATTATTTATACCAGAGATTAAAATCAGATTTAGAATTAGGCAAATTTATAAATGCAATTCCACATAATAAGTTAAGTATATTTAACAACAAATATATGAAAAACATATATTTTCATAAATTAAAAAGAAGGCTCCAAAATAGGAAAAGAGGGATAAAAAATGGATAAGAAACATAGGACAAAATGCTGGAGTAAGTCTTGCTTTCTCAGAATTACAAAAAATGTAAATGGATTAAAATTCCCAATCAAAAGATGCAGATAACTGAACAGAAAAAAGCATGATCCAACTATATGTTATTTACAAGATACATACCTTAGACCCTAAGACACAAATAGAATTCTTATTCTGATAATCATTTGAGACTGCTTGTTCATGGTTTCCAGGATTCAGGCCTGCCAGGGCCTTGTCTTTAGGCATAATCTCCTCCAGGTTGTGGACTGGCATGCAATAGCAAAGGAGATGGGGTTGCAGAAGGTCAGTTAGAGGATGGCTGGTTCGTGTGTTTTTTTGACTTTCCCAAAGAAAGATGTGTGGATTGGTGAGGTCTGGACAATGGCCACTTAAGAGATGCCTGTGATTTCCTTAACAAAGTTGTTGGAAAGTTTTTTCACTGGATGATCATGACAATTTTTTTAATATAATTAATATGGCTGTATTGCATACTTGAAAAGTGATAAAAAAGGGGGAAATATTAGATTGTATATAAATTAATACACACACACACAAATCTACAAAACTGTACCACACAGGAATGAACCCTAATGTAAACAATGGTCTTAAGTTAATAGCATAATTATAATAATGTTTCATCAATTCAACAAAATTACTACACTTATAAAAAAATGTTAATAATGGGGAAAACCATGTATCTGAAAAGGGGTATAAGGGAAATGTGTACTTTCTGTGTGATTTTTATGTAAACATACAACTACTTAATTAAAACAAAATACTCTAGATTTTTTTCTCTGGTACCACAGAAACAGAGCAATGATTTTCCTGAATCTTATCCTTATGTTTTTAAAATTAATTATGCTTACAATCAGATAAAAACACAAAAAACAAATGATTGTGTCTTATTGCTATTTGACAGGTAAAAATATTTTAAAGCTCATTAAAATTTCCATTAACATATGAAGAAATATTCTTTTCAAACACATTCCATTTAAATATTGAATAGATTAAAGAAAATATTGCCACAAAAAATGAAAATAAGATAAAGAGACTAATGAGGATAACTGTGACATATTGGTGTAATGCTCTTATTTGTTGAATAATAACCCTGATTTTGTTCATATATAGTAGGTTTTTCAACTTATGACTGAAATCATCATAAGAGTCAAAACTTTGAAATTAAATAGAAATTTTTGAAGTGCAAAATATTTAATGCCCTTTATGCATTTTTTGCATAAAAATCATATTATACCATAATATGATTTCATATTTAGAGTTCATAGAGTTTTGTTGAGTGCTACTAATTTTTAGCTCAGTCATCTGCTGGGCAAATAATCAGATAGGAAAGGAATAGGAATGGACTTCTGTTCAATTAAAAAGTCTATAAATAGGACCCACAAGATCAAAAAACTTGGTTCTGCACATATCTTGATGGTAGTGTGATTCATAGTTTATCGTAAACAATTTTGTTGAAAAGATTGACAACTCCCTGTCATTTTTCTTCTCATAGAAAGTTGCTCTCTTAACATAGGAGGTTTCCATGGAAGGAGAAGCAGACAGTGAGAAGGAGAAGCAGACAGGTGAGAGCTTTGAACATGGAGTTAAATGGCTAGCTCTGCTGTTTAGTTCTCAGGTAATCTTGGAACAGAACAGTATTATTTTCTCGAGCCTCAGTTCTTCATCATATATAGGGATAATAATACCTGCCTACTTGTTAGTAGTTTTGAATCTCATTGAAATGATGTCAGTACAATCACACTTTAAAGAGTAAAGTAATATTGAGTTATAAATCATTTTATTATATCATTCTTGTTGCATATACTACTTCAGTAGCACATTAAGCGTATTAATGATGGCTTCAAAGATTTTAATGGTGCTTATATATAGGATGACCATTTATAAATTATTGCCCAAATCTGGACATTTTGAGAAGGAAAGTGTGTGTCTTTTTTTTTTTTTTCCGCATGGGCAGGCATCGGGAATCGAAGCCAGGTCTCCAGCACGCAGGTGAGAATTCTGCCTGCTGAGCCATGGTGGCCCACCCAGAAAATGTGCATTTTTAATAATCACTCCATACTCCAGGTATATGGTCAACCAACATACAGCCTATTGAACTGGATGAATTCCAACAGAGTAATTTAAAACTTTAAAATTTCTTACTTGCCCAATGTCATGCATATTATTAAAAACTTACGTGGAAGCTTAGTGTCCTTATTTGAATAAGTCAAGCTGAAATGCTACTTTTGACTCTATTACTTGACTTTGCACTTATTCATAAATAAGTTCTTTTGAACTTAATTTCAGTTTTTTTAAACACAGACTCTGTTTTTTACTAATTTCTTTTCCTATAAACTCTGCTTAGAGATTTGCATAAGTTATTTTATCATAATAGCAATTCTTTGAGGTAGATGTTATTATCTCTATGTTGCAGATGGAGAAATTGAGTTCTGAGAGATTACAAGAATTGCCTTGAAACATTTATGAATAAGCTTCTATATTCTAGACCCTGAGTACTAGAATAAAGATGTGCTCATTAAAGTTGTAATGGAAAACAGGGTTTGTATTTAAATACTATTTCAATTACCAAATATAGCATCTAATATATAGTAATAGCTCTGAAGTGGCCACTATGATTGCCATTATTACCATTTTTAATAATCATAGACAAATTACCACAAATCTTGAGAGTCATGACAAAAGTATATTAAGAATTTTTCCATTTGCAACATTATCAAAAATATTCCAAAGGCTTTTTGTACAGAATAAAGAAAAGCCAATCACATTGCAGAGAGTGCTTTTTTTGCTCATAATTTCACTTATATGAATAGTGTAAATTAATCAAATTTTCTAGGTTTTGTAGCGTATCAGAGTAAACCTGGACAGGGAAGACATTACACTGAGTCACCATTAGATTAAAACTTCATTGTTTGAGAGGAAAGGAAAGCCACTTTATTTTTAGAAGTGGTAAATTGCGTCAATTCAGAATTGAATCAATCAGTGCACATTTCAGAGAGAATAAAGTCATATCAAATCATCAAATATTACCAACAGTTGAATATTTCTGTTAAAAGCAGATTAATTTCTCAAATATTTTGGGGAAGCAATTAGCTATTAAAAATCCTTATATATTTATTTTTAATACTCTATTGATAAATACTGATTTGTTTGACTTCATCAGCAATTTGGATAACTAAATAATGTAATCAGAAATTTCTGGAAACAGTGGGGGAAAAAAATCCCTTTTAACAAAGTCAAAGACAGTATACTCATTGGAACTGTGTCAAGCTTCCTTGCTATTAAACGCTGCTTCCCTGAGTTTCTAGTTGGTTGTTGCATGCATCACTTTCATCTTGCTTGTATTTACAGCAGCTGCCAAGGATCCTGGGGCCACCTGCTCAGCCGTGCCACATGTTCTCTTCTAGCCATGCCACATGTTCTCTCCCGAGGCTTGATGGTCAGCAGGACGGCGCAAGCATGCTGTACCTGAGATGCCGAGTGGAAAGGCAGGTGAGGCATCAGCCAAGTGCAAATTTTCCTGGTAGTTTTCCAAAGTCCTTGACCTTGCCTGGCTTGTTGATTAGAGACAATTAAAATGTGAAGTTTTATTTTTTTCCCTGTCATGTGCCTGGTTACTCATCAAATGAAATGACTGTCCATATAGCCACAGCTTTATGAGACTCTCAAGTCTGGTTCATTCCAGGGATCAGGAAAGAAAGGCGCCATTGCCAAAGGAGGCCCCTGTAAAATGTATGGTAATAATGCCACTGTCCTGAGCAATAACTTCTCATGGCATCTTCCCAGTACCCCCTGTTCTCCTACACCCGTTCCTTTCCTTTCATATCCTATTTTCCCAAGTCGCCTCCATACCAGCTTGTTGTCTGTCTCTGCCCATTCTTGCTTTGTGTGGATCATTAATAAGTTCTTCTGAAGTGTTCATTATGGTGGACCTGTTAATGCTATAATCCATACAGAGAGTACTCTGTCTCATTTTTTCCAGCCATCTGTGAAAACCTGCTGCCTCAGATTGCCAGGAACATTTCCACCACCTCTGCCCCTGGAATGAGCTCATCCCATTTATCTTCTCTTTTAAATTAATTTTATTATAAAATTTCCACTATTTACAAACAATCTATATCCACCAAGCACAAATCTCCCTTTCACCCTCCCCCCAACTCCTAATAACCTCTAATCCACCTTCTGTCCCTATGAATTTGCTATCTCTATGTATTTTATGTAAGTGTCGTTTTAAGAAGTGATTCTAATATAATTGCTACCTTTCTCCTGATCACCAAAGAGAAATTTGCCTCCCTATACTCATGAAGGACAAAATAAATGAAGAGTCATATTGCCACTGAGTTATTATAACACCACCATCTGCCGTGGTCTTCTGCAGGGGGAAATCTGCCCTACTTTGGCCTCTGCTCTAGCCCACAGCATTCCTTGAGGTGATATTCACAGCTCTTAGCACTCACTGAGGCTAAGTTTGGAAATTCATTCCTTTGTCTAGTTTTCCTTAGGCTGTTTTAGCAACCTGCAACTCTGAGGGCAGTGATTTGGGGTTTCAACATAATTGTGCTCTGGGGAATAAGCTGGAAGATATGGACTATGACATATTTACTGGGTTGGTCCAATTGAAATATATAGAAGTTGTCCGCACTACAGTACACACACACACACACACACACACACACACACACACGCACACACACACAATAGCCCATTGGATGACAATGGGTTATTATGAAAACTAGCACGATTCTTTATTTTATACTATTTGTAAAACAGTTTTTTTCCAGCCCAAAAGTGCTGAAGAAAGCAAATCTGTTTAGCATGATGGGTATTAAAGGCCACTGATTAGGACTAAGCAAAAAAAATTACATTCAGTAGGTGGAATTAAATATTTTTAGTATACAAGATACTTACGGTAATAACTAACCCTTATTTAGTGCTTATATAAGGCACTATACTAAACGCCTCACATTAAATTTGTTGAATTCAGGAGCTTTGTGAGGTAGAGCCTACTATTATCCCTATTTTCAAAATAAAGAAACAAACACAGAAAGTTTAAGTCACTTGTCTAAAGCATAAAACCAAAAAGTGACAGAGCTGGTACTGGAACACATGTCCCCCTGACCCTGAATTTAAAGCTCATGGGATGTAAAAAATCTCCTCCTTGGCCTTACTTTGTGCCATTTTCTCCCTGGTTCTCTGTGCGCCTGCCCTGACCTCATTCAATTCCTCGTTCTCTCTGCGAGCCTTCAGTTGGGGTCTTTCTACACAATGCTTCTCCTCCTCCTCAGCATGCCCAGTTACAATGGTTTATTATCATATATTTATCGTGCTTGTTTGATTAGCTGCGGTATTAGTTAGGGTTCTCTAGAGAAACAGAATCAACAGGGAACATTCCCAAATATAAAATTTATAAAAGTGTCTCACGTGACCACAGACAGGGAACACAGAGTCCAAAATCTGCAGGGCAGGCTGTGAAGCTGATGATTCCGATGGAGGGTCTGGACAAACTCCACTGGAGAGGCTCACCAGCCAAAGCAGGAAAGAGAGCCTGTCTCTTCTGAATCCACCTTAAAATGCTTCCAGTGATTACATTGAGCATCACTCATTGCAGGAGACATTCCCCTTGGCTGGTTACAAATGGAATCAGCTGTGGATACAGCCGACGTGATCATGATTTAATTCTATGAAATGTTCCTCATTGCAACAGACAGGCCAGTGCTTGCCCAACCAGACAGGTACCACCACTTGTCCAAGTTGACACATGAACCTGACTGTGACAGTTGCTTTCTCCAACACCAGACTCCAAGTGAGGCAGGCCGTGTTCCATATCTGTTTTGCTCAATACCACGTGAGAGGAGACATTATGCAGTAATGCGTAAGGGCATGCAATTTGTAACCAGTTTACCTGGTTCGTGGCTTAACCACTTATATTACCTTGGGTGAGTTATTTAACTTCTCTCTGTATCAGTTTTATTATATAAAATGAGGATAGCAACAATTTCTACTTCAAGAAATTATTGAGAAATGAATGAGTGGAAAAAGCAAAGGACTTAGACCACTTTCTGGTCCCTGCCAGAAATCAATAAGAATTAATTATTACTATTTTTATTCTATTCCTGACATCTAACACAGTGCTGGTTAGATAGTAGGCAAGCAACAAATATTTTTAAATGAATGCATAAAATAATTAAAAGAAAAAGAATGAGAAACTAAATCTTCTGAGGACATCCCAATATCTTATCTAGTTCCATCACCTACAGGCTGTTCAAACTTTGAGATTTTCTGCCAACAATTTAGCCAAGAGTTAGTACTACATAGCCCTGCACCAAGGAACAGGCAACTTCTCTTTGGATATCCTTGAAAAAGTCCTGGCTTTGGAATCCAGAGGCTTACCCTGATCTTACCATTCCTGAAGAAAAACTACTACCGGGCTATTCAACAGGGCAACACCTCCCCGACTCTCTGTTTTGCTACCAGCATCTTCGCAACATGTTTTTTCTTCTAAGAAAGTGAGGAAGAATACTGTTCTTGTTTGCTAGCTGCCGGAATGCAATACACCAGAAATGGAATGACTTTTAAAAAATGGGAACTTAATAAGTTGCTAGTTTACCGTTCTAAGGCCGAGAAAATGTCCCAATTAAAACAAATCCATAGAAGTGTCCAATCAAAGGCATCCAGGGAAAGATACCTTGGTTCAGAAAAGCCAGTGGAGTTCAGAACTTCTCTCTCATCTGAAAAGGCACGTGGCAAACATGGCATCATCTGCTAGCTTTCTCTCCTGGCTTCCTGTTTCATGAAGCTTCCTGGGAAGCATTTTCCATCTTCATCTCCAAAGGTCTCTGGCTGGTGGACTCTCTGCTCCTCGTGCCTATGTCATTCTGCTCTCTCTCAGAATCTCCTGCTTTCGTCATTCCTCTTTTGTAGGATTCCAGTAAACTAATCAAGACATGTCTCCACATAATTCAGTTTAACAACCACTTTTGATTGAGTCACATTTCCAGGGAGATAATCTAGTTCCACTCTTGACTGAATCACATCTTCAGGGAGATAATCTAGTTAAACGTTTCAAACATATAGTTCTAAATAGGGATGAGAAGAAACGGCTGCCTTTACAAAATGGGATTAGGATTAAAACATGGCTTTTCTAGGGTACATAAATGCTTTTAAACTGATATAAATACAGAAAAGTAATTGCCCACATCTGGACTCAGAAATACTTCATGGATATTTTTAAACTGTCATTTCAGGTCTGAAATGACACAGTTCCATTTTGTTTACCATGCCGTAAATGCCACTCTCATGTCAGTAATAGTTTATTTCATTGGGCACCTATCACACTCAATGAACAACTTACCATATGTGATCCCTGACCTTCATAAAAACCTTTTGGGGAGTTTCCTTATTCCAATTTTATCTGAGAGAAAACTGAAGTTCATAATAAGAACAGAAAGTAGTGGGGTTTGCACAGTATGCTGCTTGATTTTATTTCTTGCATGTTTTTCTTAATTTTATTCAGTAGTTAAATTAGTACAATTAGTACAAATATCTACCCAACAGAGGGAAGATAATTGTTATAAAGTATTACATTTTTAACACATTGAAGGCAATTAGAAAAGATACTAAGAAGGTATAAGTAAAGGGGTTTGCTTTCATAGTCAAAGATAAAAGTAATACTAAAATATTTTTGCTCTCTTCATTGGCCATCTCATCTTTGGGGTTTTAATTAGGCTTCCTTGGGAATACAGCAAAGATTTGGTGGGTAGATTAAATTGAGTGCGGAGCTGTCTCTTGTAAAGCAAATATTATATCCTGTCATCATCATTATTTTTGCACAAAACTACATGTTCATTGGCTTTAAAGTGTAATAAAAAGTGAATTCTTTCCCCTAAAGAGAAACTCTGGGAGCCTTTCCCAAAGGAAAGAGCCTATTTCAAAGCTGACTTCACAATGACTATAAAAGTATTTGTTTATTCAAACTGAATCTTAAAATCCTATGACCAGGCTTTAAATGGCCAAACAAACTCCACCAAGATTCCACCCTCTTTGACAAGAATAATTTGCCCCTACTAACAGAAGCAGAGGGAAGAGCATACAGATAAGTAAGTTTTCCTTTTGTTCCTCTCACTTGGAATCCCTGTATATAGAAGCTCACACATTCATAGAACAACTTTTTTTTTTTCTGGAAACATATTGCTGGATGGCCAACTTCTAATGCTTTACATTCTGCTCTATAGTTGAATTATCAATATATTTGTAATAAGCCACGCCAGCTACCTGACACCATTCTCAACAGATGTGTACGTCTCCAACATAGAACCCATAGCACTAATATATAAATATTTTTTTCTAATGAATTGTGGTCTACTGGTAGGTGGTAATAGTTTTTATTCACTTTTGTGTTCCCTGTGTCTAACTGACCTGTGAGAATATCATCTAACATCACTGTGGGAGGGCTACCCAGCCCTCCCACAGTATCTCACATATAGGGGACCATATAATTTATCATCTACGCTCAAGGTACAGCAGTTTGGAGAATGAAAGGAGACACTAAGAATTACCTATATATAATTTTTGAAGTATTTTATTGTCAAACTGGTTCTATTAAATTTTGGACAAGAAAAAAATCATCAAAATGTTTATTTCTAAATTTGTCAACAAATTTGTCAACAAATTTAGACACTGAAATAAAATCAGAGGCATTTTAAATTTCAATCTATTCCAGTAAATAATATCAATTTATACAACTAAAAATACGAACTCCATCAAACCATGGTAGAACATGGTTTGAATACATTGCAAATTATGAATGCAGCACAACCAATTCCTCCTATATTTCTATTCCCCAGTTGCTTTACTTTAATGAGAACATTGTTTTTTACTATGATGCTCTGATTCACCAAATTCACATATGCCCATGAAAGATATGATTTTAACTTCATTATTAACTTTGAAAATGACTTGATAATATCTCTCCCAATAATGTGACTTTTGATAAAATTAAACTCTGAAAGCTTTACTTCATCCATGAATTGAATAAAACAAATTGAAGCATTAGAATTTACTGAGTCTTATCGCAAGAGACTAGTGATATTAACATAAAACTGGCATCATTGAACAAGTCCCAGTTTGCCAATGCATTACCAGCCATCACTTCATTCTTTGTACATACACAAGAAAACCTGAAATCATCATGAACAAAATTCGTCTTATTTAATCTAAATGGGAAATCATGTTCCCAGAATAATATGCCAATGCAAGTCTTGTAGCTACATATATTGCTACATAAAAATATGTGCTTTACACATGTAAAGTACTCAAATGTTGGTTCCTTTCTTTTTTACATTGGTTCCTTTCTTTTTTTATAGATATCCTTTGATTTGTACAGTATTATGTCCTTTTAAAAAAAAGATGATATTTTAATTCCTAAAGTTTTAAAACACTTTCTATATTAATAGCAAACACACACGTATGTGCATATGTATATAGTAGTACTGTTACAGCTCTCACTACGTGCCAATTGGTGTCCTAAATGTTCTAGTAAAAGTAAGTCATTTAAACCTCACAACAGACCCATGGAATTGGTAATATTATCACAATTTAATTATTTGTTTTTAATTCAACTAAAGAAGACTGAAGTTAGAGATTTTGAGTCCAGTGCACACCTGGTAAGAAATGAAGTTAAGATTTTAACCCAGAGCCCTGAGCTGCAGACATGCCCTCCTGATGTCAAGCTAAATTGCCAAGCTCCTGTGTGCTAAGCTGTTGCTCTATGACAAAGATTGATTGTAACGATGATTTACAAAATTACTTTTTAAATTTAATGTTATATTAATTAAAGTGACATATCATTGTATTTAACTGAAAAGAATTACCAGGTACTTTTCATAACCTTGCACCTTATTTCCCCTAATAAATTTGCTTTATTTTAGAAGGAAACTATAGAAAAAAATATCATCCATGTTGAACTTTTGGTTTTCCTAAAACTGTTGTGGTACATGGCTTAAGTTTGAGGTCAATTTTCCTATAGCCATACTTGCAGCTGGTCACTGTAGTGGCTTGAAAGTTTAAAACACTAATGAAGGTATGTGTGTTACTTAAGAACATAGCTCTGCCCCAGTAAATTTTTGGAATTAAAAATAGGACAGTCAAAAGACAAGGACATGATAAAACATTCAAAAAGATCAAAAGCAAAAAAATCACTGACTTTATTGAGCGATACAAGAAAAGAGTAAAAATACTTAATAAAATAAAATAATTGCATGAGACCACAAGACATGAACCAGTGGAATCATTTCTGGGTTACAGTTAGTGCAAATAAAGTACTCAATAGATTTCAATATTTTGAAGTAGGAGACATTGTCACCCTGCTCTTCTTATGAAGTGATCAAATAAATTAAAAAGTAAATAAATAAACAAACTAACAAATAAAAGAGAGAAAGAGATAGCAGTAGCTACAATATCACTCTACTAGTAACGATGATTTTTTTTTCTCAAATTCCTTGGGGCTCGACTAGAAAATACAATTAAGTTAAAACAATTTGGTAATGTTTTGTTATTAGTAAGATTTCTGCACAAGCAGCAACTGCCACAAGTGCTCTGAAAACCGAATGCTGACAAAAGGCCACTCTTTCGGGTCACGAGATCATTTCGGCTTTTATTTTTACAGTTAGAGTCTCAGCTGGATGGACGGAAACTTTGCAGGAGTCTAGGCTTTTGCATGTTCTCTTCATCTGCTCTCTCCTCCTTGGTTTCTGCCAGCTTTCTTTTTACTAACTCATCAGCAAATGAGTTGATGTCTTACTCAGCTAAAGACATTTCTACTCTGGTGTCAAGCTGTTATTGCTTTCTCTATTACTGATGTAAAACAACAAGCAAATTTTAAGTTATGATAATAGGAGTCAGATTAGAGTTGGGAATTGGGAAAATTTAAAAATGCAAAAAGTAAATGGGCACTTCTGGTTATTTGCACCTATAAAAATGACAACGGAAAGAATTCATTTTATATTCATCTAGAAGACTTCCAATGAGAGTCCACTCTGCCAGAAATTCGAACAGGTCGAGGAGATAAATAAGAAAATGTGTCCTCCTGCCTTGAAGGTTTTACTCATTGTCTAATAAAGAGACAGACATTCAAGTTTGGCTTCTCTCATTCCTACAGTTCTTTAATCCAACATGTTGTGAAAATGGAAATTTGCTGTATGGACCTCAAATTGAGGTCATATAATAGATTTCATTTTATATAAATAAATTGTATTGAGAAGTAAGTCTGAGAATGGGTGATATACAAAATTGCCAATGTGATTTTCTTATGAAGAAATAATAACAAATATTTTAAAACTGGTAACATCAATTTTAAGTTCATACAAGTTCATTTGCTATCAAATTCTGAGAGCTGAGTCTGTATTCACCTTCCAAAGACCATTTGAAAATCCCAAACCTAGATTAAAGTTTAGAAAAAGTTAGGCTTTAAACAAATATTTGTTTCCTGTTTTATTATATGTTTGCTATCTAGAGCCATCACAGGGTTCCTAAGACAATGAAATTTCCTTTAGAAAAATAATAGCAATTTGCCGAGGTACCTTGAAGTCCACAGAACTTTTGAATAGTGAAAAGTTGAGAAATTAAGATAATGAGTTAGAAGGTGAGAGTGGGATGGCTAGGGGCAATAGGTGATTATCTCTAGGAGGCATGCCTATATATTGTTCTTTCTCTAATACTACTCCTCTGTCCAACTCACTTTTAAATGATCACTTTAGTTCTTTCTTGCTGCAGGATGAATTAAGTCCATTATGTTATTTAAATGTTACCTGATATTCCTGTTCCTCATACTCAAAGAATGACCTTATTATTATTTACAATCAGTGATTTTAAAAACCACTGATACTCCTTAACTTTTTCACAGTAGCAGTGTTTGATTGTTTTCCCAGAGAATTAAACAAAAAAGTCGATTATTAACATGGTCTCATCCAATCTCTCATAGTTTAGTGAAGTAAAACATCCCTGAAATGTGTCACATATATTTTCAGGAAGTTGGAGGAAGTGGAGTGACTATTATCAGTAAGAAACTTAAGTCGAAAGGAAGAAAAAGTCTGACTGCTTCAGTGGTATTTACTCAAGGATCTTTCCTCAACAGGAGAATAGGCTGAGGAACAAATTGGCATCTCCAAATGAAGTAGTCTTAGAAATTTCTTCTCTAATTTAATTAAACTCTCCCTAAACCCTTCTGGCTTAAGATATTGGCCTAACACATAGATCTTTTCTTTATTCTATAGAGACAGAAACAAAGACCCACCGACTCTTCCTCCTTGATAAGTCCATCCTGGAGAGCATCGTGAAAACGGAACAGCTGAAGACTACACGAACCATACTGATCTGCTCAAGCCCCCACATTATTCAGCGACTGGCTGAGCTGACTGGGAAGTGGATGGAACCAACTAAGAGGCAGAGCAGCCACTGTTCCAGCTTGACACACCCGTGATCCTCTGTGTTGCCCACCAATGAGGCTGGGACACTTCTGCAGCTGCAACAGTCAGAAGGTCAAAGCAATCAGTTTAAGCTAGCCACGAAAATGCCTATTAACAAGCCTTCTGCTTTTGTAGTATCAGAACTGGTCAGCTATGTCCAAGGACACTCCACCCTGAGACCACCCCTAACAAGGCTCTACCCTTCCCCAGGCAGTCTAAGTCCCAGATAGCGCCTGTAAGCTGACCCCTAAACCCCAAGCCTCAAGCAGGTGTATTTTCTGGCTCTGTTCCCCATCCATGTTTGTTCTTGCTTAATAAAACTTCTTTCTTGTCTTTGCGACAGGTGAAGTCCAGCCAACCCAGATCAAACTTAAGATGGGTCATGTGAGGGCAAATAAAAATTTAAAAAGTAATGATAACAAAGCTTAATTCTTCCTACTGCACATAAGGAAAAAATTTCCTTCTCCCTCCCATCCTTCTCTACATTTACTTTAGAGAAGCTGTAAAGGTAAATTTTCTTTATCTTTGTCTTTTAAAATGTGTGTAAAGTTAAAGTACGTAAAAAGTTGAATAACTGTCTCACAAATTCAGACACACAAATTTTCCTCAAGGTAGGAATCCATTTTTTTGTAAAGTAATCAAGGAAGATTATCCCTATATTCCAGTTTTCTGGGAAGAAATTAACGTAACTTCCCATAAATGTACCTCCAAATATCTTGAGAATATATATGTAATGGGTTGTATTCACTTAGCCACATAAGAAGTGTAAACTTTCTTTCTGACTTTTCAATCTCTTTCCAGACTGCCTGTGATGCATCATATTCTGGTTTAATGCTTATTGAATAACAGAATGATTTCTTTCTCTTCTACCTTTGTGGAGAGACTTTCTGGACTGAGCTGCTAGTGCTGTTTTGGGAGAAGATCTTATTTTTAATTATAATTCCCCAACAATTATTGGAATTCAGGACTCTTTGAAGACATTATTAGATTGACAAAATCCACTTTATGTAAAAAGGGCTATATAAATTTTATTATACACACAGATGAACTATAAGCTATGAAGAATACCCAAGTGGTTCTAATATCAGCACCCAGGTACTATACACCAAAACATCAATGACAATCCTTAATCTAAATGGCTAAATGAAGAGTTTCTGTATTCTATTTTTGGAAGAAGATCTTAATGCATAAATTCTAGGATTGACTGGAATAGATAATTCCTTCTTCACTGCTGTTATTACTATATCAGATAATGGGATTTGCTTAAGGACAGGTTTATAGAACTAGAATTTTACTAGTTTACTCTAGATTTGACTACAACAGCTCCAGTTCTCTACCTAAGTGTTTTATTATGAATAATTTCTGTTATAACTAATGTGTTTTCTCTGTATAGTTATAATGAAAGTTTTTTAAAACTGCCTTTGTAGAAGAATCTTCTTCTGTATGTAGTCTGTGTTAGTTAGATTGAGTTGTCATCTTGGCCAGGTGAGCATACCTAGTCTTGTTGCTATGAACATAAGCCAATGGTGGGTGAACCTCATCTGTTGCCAATTACATCTGCAGTCGGCTAGGAGGTGTGTCTGCTGCAATGAGTGACGTTTGGCTTAATTGGCTGGTGCTTAAATGGGAGATTGCAATGTAGCACAGCTAAGCAGCTCAGCATTCCTCATCTTAGCACTAGCAGCTCAGTCCAGGCCTTTGGAGATGCAGAAAGAAGTCACCTTGGGGAAAGTTGTTGGAACCCAGGGGCCTGGAGAGAAGACCAGCAGAGACCATCTTGTGCCTTCCACGTAAGAAAGAACCTCAGTGGAAAGTTAGCTGCCTTTCCTCTGAAGAACCAACAAAATAAATCCCCTTTTATTAAAAGCCAATCCGTCTCTGGTGTGTTGCATTCCGGCAGCTAGCAAACTAGAACACAGTCTGAACTAAAAATAGTTATATCATTTTTATAGTATCATGACATTTTTTATGTGTTGGGTGTTGAATCACAGCCTCACAAAAGGCATGTTCAGGTCCCAAGCTCCAGTCCTGCAGATGTGACCCCGTATTTAAGTAGAACTTTAGAGGTTGTTGGCAGTTAAGGTGTGCCGAGACTAAGTGAGAGAAGGCCTTCGTCCAGGATAGCTGCAGACCTTACAAGCATATGAAAGACACAATTGTGTCCATTGGACACAAATGAGAGAATCCGTGGGGGAACAATCCCTGAAGTTGAAAGTCATTGGAAGCTGGAAGAGAAAGGAGAAAATGCCACTCTGTGAACTGCCATTTGACAGAAAAGCCAAAAGAACCCCAGTGATTGCCAGTCAGAAGGTAGGTACCCCGGGAGGAAGCAAGCCTCCTAGTCTCTGAAATTGTGAGCCAGTGGATTCCTGTTGTTGACCAACCCATTGCGTGGTATTCGTTTTTTAACCAGGAAACTACCCACCATGTAGCATCATTAAACATCCCTCAGCAGTGGCCCAAACTGATGAATGATTTCATTACCAATGAAATGATTTTATTACTACTCATAATCACAGCCTAGGTAGAGGTTACCTGGGCAAGCTTTTTGGTCAGTGCAAAACATTCCAGGAAAGGTAAATTCAGCCCTTTCTGGAACACTGCTGGGGAGAAACAAATCTGGGGATCACAAAGAAGCCCTTTTCATGTTTGAATTATTGTATTTTTTTTCTGAAATATTTTTCTGAAATTCTGGTGGATTGTTTTCATTATGTTGAACCTGAATTTCTCTGTCTGGGGCTTCCATCCCTTAGTTCAATTGTTTTCCTTTCAAATCTGTAGCCACTGGAGGACAGTTACCACACTCTTTTTCCTTTTTCTGCCCCCTGTTTATACACCTTCCTCCACTCTTTCTTGGATAAATAAGTTGATCCATTTTGATCTATTGAGGTAGCGAATTTTTAGTAGCAAAGAATAGAACAAAATTTAATTAATTTCTACAAAAAAAGGTGGGACTCAGAATCAAAGAATCCAAGAGAGGGAAAGACAAGTTCCCTGATAGATTGTAATAGTGAGTAAAAACCACCATGAACAGAAGCATCTGTACTACCTGTGTGTGTTTCTCTCACTTTTAGGATTTTTCTTGCCTCTGATTTTCCCAGTGGATCAGATTTAAGTGTCTTTTCTCTCTGAAAACCTGATTTCTCTGGTTTTCATGCTCAAGGACCATCATGGTTGTCTCAGATTTCACTTAATATCACTTTCTTATTGCAATGAACAGCACATGTACTAGTCTTTGTGTCCTAATTCCAAATTCCTAGGAGAGGGCATATAGCTGTCTTAGCCTAGCTTATGGATTGGCGCTTACTGATTAAATCAATTAGCTGAAGCCACATTGCATGAACTTGACAGCAGGGATTCACCCGTGGGTTAAAGTTACGGGTGAGTGTTTTCAGAGAACAGGAGAGAGTGGGAAAGACAGCAACTTAACAATAATGTTATCTTTTCCTCTCACAGTGCTCGAAAACAAAAAAACATGGCATTTTAGATGTGATCTAAATGAAGCAGATTGTGGTGGCAAAGACTAATGCTTCTGTTCAGTGCAGAGTTCATTTAATGAGGCACTGCATTGCATTATAGTAATATTTTTGGAATTTTAATATGTTAATTATCAAACTGTTTGAACAGTTTCAATTCAATGTTATAAACAGTTGTTACCTCCCAAAATGCAGAAATAAGTGAGGTCTGTCATTAGTCACATGTGTTATTATTGACATCAATTAGGACCAATTTATAAAGCTGTTACATCTTGAGTCAAAAACTCTTGAAGAACATTTATACATTTTACCAAATTCTATTAACCAATTATTCAAATTACATATTTTATTTAAATAGTCAGATGAAGTTTTCACAAATAGAACATGAGTGTTGAATGCAATATCAAGTCATTTAACTAATTATTTTCATCACTCTATCTGATGTAATAAATCACACTTTTGGTGATTTATACTTGAAAAATGCATATCATGACTTCTTTAAAGTTTCAGTTATTTTCACTGCCATATTTTCAGGAATTTGCTAAAAGTATTGAGAAATCAAATTTAACCATGCAAACATCTTACACAGGCAAGTCAAATTTCACCCTTATAAATACACTGCTTTTTATTCTTGAGAAATCTGATCTAATAAAAATATATGTACTCTTTCCCATTTTAGAATGCTTTTGTATTTACATTTTTCCCACTTCCTCAACTGATTGATTTGCTGCACTGTTTGCATCACAGGCATGGTAGCACCAAGAATGAATGAATGAACTAATCATTCATTTGTTCAGAGCTTATTTTGTTACAGGCACTCTGTGAAATGCAAAAGTCTGAAAAATTTAATAATAACCCAGAGAAAACATAGAATAAAATTCTGGTTCTTCTTTGCTTTTGCAGGATTCTTTCAAAAATCCTGAATGTGTCTTTTCTCTCCTCTTTCATACAAAAATGGCAGTGAATACACTGAATAATCCGCCCCAAATTAGTGAAGTCCTTTTGCATATCCAAAATGCTCATATTTAAAATCTGTTTTATTGGTCGGAATAAATGCCCTGCTTCCAAAGAATAGTGTATGAAAAGGGAAATAGTAACTGCACAGCGGGGAAAGTCATGACTTGAAGCAAACGGTCAAGTTCAACACCACCGTTGATGTCGTGGATCTCCTGTATGTACCTGAGATTACGTGATAAGGATATTTCACTCCGTGCTGTTCTCCAAGACTCATAACCCCTGCCTAATCAAGTGTAAAAACATTGGACAATCCAAAATTAAGGCACATTCTATAAATTTCACACCCCAAATTGACAAGCTCACAAAAGCAAGGAAATCTGGTCAACTCTTCAAAACTTCTAAGGTCATTAAAAGCAAGAGAAACTGTCATCAATCAGTGAAGTCTAAGGAGACATGGCAACTAAATGCAATGTGGTATGTAGATCATGGAACAGAGAAATAATATTAACAGAAACTCTGTTAAAATCCAAATAATGCCTTGGATTCAATTAATAGTAATCAATCAATAGCAATGTACCAATGTTAATTTCTTAGTTTTGACAAATGTACCACAGTTATGTAAGATGTTACCATTGGGGGAAACTGGGTGAAGGGCACACGGGACCTCTCTGTACTATCCTTGCAACATTTCTGCAAATCTAAAATTATTTCAAAATAAAGAGTCCAGTTTTTAAGAAGTATTTTTAAAATGCATATGTAAGGATATCTTGCACATGAAGAAATACTTTGTTCTCCATATTTTAACTTCACCATTTTACATTTCTTTATCATTTCTCCCTTTTTTTTACTTTGAAGGGAATGAATGCATAAAGATTTGATAATGCTTGAGAGCATTTGCCCCTCAAATTGTATATGGATTACAAGGTTGAATAATAAATAGCTATATTTGTTGTGCAATGCTTTACAAGTTTGGAGCAATATTCATATGCTAATAACATTTTAGGATAGACTTAAATATATTTGATAATATACATTATCAAGAAGGCTGTAATTGTTCAGTGTTTTGAAATCTTTTTAGACATAGAGTACACAGCCTCTTTGAACACCCTGTCATTATTTTCCTTTTACTAAGTTTGTTTCAAATGTCACCCTTACTGATGTACACTGAAGGCAAAGTATTGACAGTTCGCATTTAGGGAGGGCTTGCCCTTGCCAGTATGATGACAGACTATTTTCCCACAGAAAGCATTTCAATGTTATTTCAAATAGAAACATTTTTTAGATAATACTCCAATTGTTTCTTCTTTGTAAAAAAAAGTTAAGCTAAGTGGCTAAATCTCCCGGCATTGAAATGAAATGAATGAACAGGGTTGGTAAATTTGATGTTGACTAATTTCAAACGTACATTGCCATACTTTGCTTTTTAGAACTTTTTTGCTGAAATTTTCAAGGTCTTTCATCAGCCATTGCACTTACTAAGAATCATCGGAAGTGGGTAGAAGGAACACACAAGTTTTATGGGCACACATAATGTTTTGGATACTTCTCTAAAAATATCCTGCATTAGTAGATCATCTGACACTGAGTCTACATTTGAACAGAAAAATCCAGTGCACTAAATAATATATATGCATCTTCATCATCATTAAAACTCATGTTGGATGCTCAATACTCTTTTTAACTCAGTCCTCCCAGCTAGAGGCAGACCTTACACATTTTATGTGCACCTCAAACACTGCAGTGTCAGTTTCTATTTTTCATAATTACAATGCATATTAAGTAGAGTGGTGCTTATTTAACTTTGTATATTCCATGGTTCCCAGCACAGTGATTTTCTTATAGAATATAATAAATAATTTTCATTAAATGAGGGAATCAATGTAGTTTGAAAGTTTTCCTTTGTGTTCCTTGAATTAGCTCCTCCAGTGGCAGTCTTTCCCTTTGAGGGTAAAACAGAACTAAAAAAAAAAAAACAAAAAAAACACACATTAAATCTGAAATTGAGAATCAAAAGACCATGACATTTGTCTTGGCTAATCCACTTAACTTTCAGTAGACATCAAGCAGCTTATAAATATGGCCTTAAAATAATGAAAATTAAACCAAAAGCCATAAATGACACATACTGTGTTCTCTTCTTTAAGCATGTTTGTCATCTGTGAGGTTTAGATAACAATACCAGAGCTATTCTAATTTATTAACCTTTATCACTTCATTCGTTCTTTTATCAAGCGTTTGCTGATTGCTTACATAGAAAATCACTTTAAAAATAATCCAATATGCAAATAAAATATAAAGATTATTAAGGATAATAATTATATTATATATATACTTAATATATATTATATTAAGGATAATAATTAAGAACAATCAAATGTGGTTCTATAAATCAACAATGTATTTTTCTAATTTGATTAAGCTTTGCAAGCTTTGGAAAAGATACAAAATTTTCCAATGAAGAAAAATAGGGCTAACTTTCTTAACAGATATCCTAAAATAAAATTAAGTAAAACCTGTCTTCCAACATTGAAAGACTGAAAATGCAATTAAATGAAGATGAAATTAAAAGGCAACGATAGCACAAAGTATGTTCTTTTGTGCTCCAATTCCCATGCTTTAACATTCACTTTTTATACCCAGGATTTCTCATGAAGACTATATCTTGCTGACTCATGTGCTGTGTAGCTTAAACAAAATCTTCAAAAATAATTATCACCATCGCCACCATCATCATCTTGAATTACTGGATCAAAGGGTTCTTCTTAAAATAAGGACAGGGACATCTTAATTATTTTTTTTTTACACTTTTAAATTGTGAAATATGGCATGCACATAAAAAGTAATACATTTCAAAGGAATTGTAACAATTCTTATAGAAAAGAATTTCAGAGTTTGGTGTGGGTTACAGCACCACAATTTTAGATTTTACCTTCTAGATATTCTAAGACACTGGAGACTGAAAGAAATATCAATATAATGATTCAAGAGTCATACTCATTTGTTAAATCTTATCTTCTCTGTTATAACTCCTCTTACTCCTTTCTTTTGATCCTCCTCCCAATATTTAGGGGTATTTGGGCTATGCCCATTTTAACTTTTCCATGTTGGAAAGGGGTGTCGAGATAGGAGGATGGAACTAGCTGATGTTCCCGAGAGGCTGGCCCCTCTGGGTTTCAGGACTTATCTGGCGTAGGAGCCATCTGGAGGTTATAGGTTTCTGGAAGTAATCTTAGTGTGTGAAGCTTCTGTAGACTCTCAGATAGAACGCTAGGTCTTCTTTAGGGTTAACAGGAATGCTGTTGGTTGGGGTTTGGCAGCCTCTGATAATTAGCAATATCTAGCTGAAGTTTGCATAAGAGTAGCCCCCAGAAAGCCTCTTGACTGTTTGAATTCTTTAAGCCACTGATAACTTATTTTGTTACATTTCTTCTCCCCCTTTTGGTCAGGAAGGTGTTGTCAATTCCACAGGGCCAGGGTCATCCTTGGGAGTGATTCACCCCTGGATGTCCAGACATCTTAATTATTAATATGCGGTATGTGTTTCCTCCAATTGGGCCCCAAACTCAAAATACCTGCAGACATTATGCAGTTAGATAAAATACTCCGTAAAGTAGAAATATTTCCTTTTCCTTTGAGTTTGGTGTTAAAAAAACAGAGGAAATTCAGCTTGAACATTCACCATAAATACCCTTTTATTGCCCAATTCCATGTACATCGACATAGAGATGGTTTTCTGAACAAAGAGTCAATTAATGACTTTCTTCAGACATTCAGAGTTCATTTACCAAAACTAATAAAGATCCTGGTTGTAAAGGGTTTTCTATAGCACTTATTTTGAAGCCACTTGCAGAAGCTAAATATGGTTTGACTGACAGTCCAGTCTGGGATAGGTTTCTTATGTTTACGTATCAAGTTTTCATGTTTCTAACAACTGTCTACAAGATATTCTTATACAGGTTGTAGTACAGATTGTAAGCTAATCTAATTTAAATATTTTACCATTTTCCACAAAGGTATTGCCCATTAACATTGTTTTAAGTACATGCTATGTTAAAATACATTAGCATGGCCTGAAGAAACTTTCCTTCCTATGCTCCAATTAGTGGTTAACTAAAAAGCTAAGTGCATATTCTGTTGCAGCATCCATATGCTGTAATATGAAATAAAACTTCATAGCAGATACACAGATTCCTGAAACAAAGAAGATATTACTATTGTCTGCATTTTTAAGGCAAAAGTGATGTTTTAAAATATCTGTATTTTTAGATAATCATCATTAGTTTTACAGTTAGTGTAATTGAGAATTGAGTTAACAAACTACTATAGTTACTGAATTATACAGATGCTTTCTTACTTTTTAGTATATTGTAGAAAAGCCAAAAGTAAGTACCTGAAACTACTGAAACTGGCTGAACTGTAACCCAGATGCTTCATCTCTGATATGATGCTTTACTGAGTAACGATATAATCTTCACTCTGTACTTGGAAAGCCTCCTGGTAACCTGCGACTAACTTTGGTTGTTCCCCCTTATCTTGTTTTACGACTTTGAAGTCTTCTGGTTATGTAGACAGCTCCTTAATGCTTATTAATGAAGGAACTTGAGTCTGCTGAGTATTAATCTACCCCAATTCCTATGCTATCTTACTAAGCAAAACTAGTTCTAATCAGAACTGGCCCACCTGACATGTGCAGTAGCTTAAACCATAAGGTGACCTATACCTTATTATAATACTAAAAGCCATGCCCATCATTATGCTAAGGCCACCATTTTTCTTACAGACATCCTGTGACTAGGAGACACATTCTGTAATCAGTATGTGCCTGCTTAGTAATAGGCTATCACTGACATCGTCAACTTGAGCCATTATCCCCATTATCCTAAACCTGCTGGTATTTGATGCTGTCAAACCCTCAGAGTGACTGCAGTTCAGGCAGACAGATCTGAGGCCATAAGCCTCCTGTTCTCCTCGCTTTGCACTCTGCAGTAAAGGTCTTTCTCCCTTTGAAACTCTGGTGTCCCAGAATTGGTCATTGTGCCCATTAGGCAGAGTAATCCATACTTTGATCAATATCATTAGCACATACAAATAAAATCAGAGTTAAAATGATAAAAATCTATTTTAAGAGTCACACTATACTATTTGAAGTCATTATAAGAGACACAGGGCTGTATTTTCAATTTGATGTCATTTTTTAACATTTATAACCACGTGTTGACGAATTTTTTCAAAGTAATTTTAACCAATGGACAGAGTAATCCCATAAGAATACTTTCAAGTTTCTTCTCTTTTATTTTAACTATGAGTTAAAGAATACTGTGATATCTATGTCTGGGTTCATAGTGGGATCAAATCCACATACTTATCTTCTCTCTCTCCCAAGGTTCCACTGATGAAGGTAGTTGAGGAATTAAAAAGTTATGAGACCATAACAATAAAACAGTAGGAAGGAGATTCATCAGCAATCATGGAGGGTCAAATAATTAGGATAGATGGGTGGTGACAGAGCACGGGAAGCAGTGATCTAGAATGTATGAGAGGGAGGTGACAGATGAAGAGAGGGTCACTGTGCGGAAAATTCATGCAGCTGCTCAGAAGTCAAAGGCAGCAGGAATTATAGAGGGCTGCTGTGAGTCAGGGGCTGAAAAGAGGGTGAATATTTGTAAGTCTGTATAAGAAAACAATTTTAACACCGTTTAGAGTCTGAGTAAAAGAAAGAAAAAGTCATTTTAAAAAATAGATTTAATTTATTTTCTGTGAAAACCAGAGTAGCTAGAGTGTGTGTTGGAGCTCAGTGGCAAAATCCTTCATACGCTGGCAATGAAATTTCAAGTTAAATGGCCAGTACTGCTAATCTACACTGAGCTCATCATCAGTTTCTATTACACAGATGCTGCAAAATAGAGACACCAGAAATAGAAGAAAAGAGATCATCATAGAAGGTATACAGAACTGGTACATTAAAGCTGTTATAAATGGTATTTTAATAATACTATCCAGTTGTTTTTTGCTAGTATCTAGATATAAAATTATTTTTGAACATTGACCTTGTATCCTGCCCATACTATCAATTCTATTCCACATTTTATTGGAGGGTCTAGCAAATGCAATAAGCATGGGAAAAAAATCAAAGGCAGAAATAAAAAAGAAGAAATAAAACTGCCTCTATTCACAGATAATATGATTGCCTAAGAAGATAATCTCAATGAGTCTGCAAAAAAGCTTTTAGAATTAATAAGTTAGGCTTAGCAAAATGGTAAGATACAAAGTTAGTATATAACTCAGTTGCGTCTTTAAGCACCAGCAATGAACATTTGGAAATTGAGAGCTGAAAAAGTACTATTTACAATAGCATAGAAAAATATGAAGTACTTAGTAAATCTAACAAGTACTGTATAAAATGTGAATTCTGTACACTATAAAACACTGATGAAAGAAAACGAAGGTCTAAATCTAAGTACTGTATTCTTGTACTGGAAGATTCACTATTGCCAAAACAACAATTTCTTCTTAAATTGAGCTACAGATATAATACAATCTCAATAAAAATCACAGCAGGGTTTTATAGAAATTGAGAAGCCAATGTTAAAATTTGTATGGAAAAGTACAATACGTAGAATAGTCAAAACAATTTTGAAAATAAAGATGAGAGAACAATATCATCAGGTATCAATACCTACTCAAAGCCTATGGTAATCAAAACAATGGCATATTGGCTGAATGAAGGAAACAAACATAAATGGAACAGAGCAGAGTCCTCACGTATGAGGGCAATTAATTTTTGACAAGGGTGTAAAGGCAACTCAATGGATAAAACATCATTTTTAACAGATGGTGGTAAAAAATTGGGCATTCATATGCAAAAATAATGAACCTTGTTCCATGAATCATAGACCTGAATTTAAAACTGAACTGTATAATGTCTAGAGAAAATGAAGAAGGAGAAAAATATTTGGCAAATAAGCACTAGGAAAAGATGCTGCACGTCTTCAGACATTGGGAAATGTAAATTAAAACCACAATGATATGCCACTACACACACACAGACTGGCTATTATAAAAATTAGTAAAATAAAAACCTGGCAATATCAAGTGCTGATGAGGCTGCAGAGCAGTTGCAATTCTCAAGTATTGCTAGTGGAAAACACAATGGAAAATAGCTTGGCAATTTCCTGTAAAATAAAATATATATCTACATTACCTATCAATCCTGCTTTTAAAGACTGATCCAAGTGAAATGAAATTTATGTTCCCAGAAAACTCTCTGCCTGAACATTTACAAGGTCTTTATCCATAACCACTAAAAATTAGAAACTATCCAAATGTCCTTCAGTAAATTAATGAAACAGGGTAGATTCATACGATAGAATACAACAGAGCAATAGAAAGGTGTAAACTGCTTATGTAAACTACACCATGGATGATTCTCAAGCGAATTATACCAAGAAACCCAACTCAAAGGACTAAAACCCATGTGATTGCGTTGACCTGCCATCATGGAAAAGGCAAAGCAGCAGGTAGAGGGGAAGTGGTTGGTGGTCACAGGGCTGGAGGGTAAGAGGTGTCTAGTTCTAAAAAGCAATATGAGAAGATTTCTTTTTAGGGGGCGCAGATAGCACTGTTTTATAACTTGATGGTCATAAGAATATATGCATTTTCAACAGTCATAGAATTGTAAGCTAAAAAAGAGTCAGTTTAATACCTCCATCAGGAACTATTTTTAAAAATTGCAGTGAGTAGAAAAAAAATAAAGACTAAACTTAAAAAGTAAAGGACATCAGACAGGCACAGATGGCTTACGTAAGGTGTCATAGCAGTTCGCGTGACATAAAACCAGTTCAATATTTGTTGCTTGGTGGCATTATAGAATTAATAAATCTTAATTATGGTGGCCATAAAATCAGTATTCTTTAGGCTAATCACTTCATATTTAAAGTAATGTGCTCAGTCCTGTGTCACTTCAAAGGGATGCTAAAATATGTAGAAGCAGTGGTCCAGAATGGTTAAATGTTTGGTAACTATGTCATATTTTGATTACATGAAACAACTAAGGATCATTTAATCTAGAAAAAAAGAGAGAGAAAAGAAAACTCAAACTACCTTGGAAAAAAACAAACAAACAAACAAAGCAAAACAAAACAAAAACCAACCACTCTGTATCCTTTGTTTCTCCAGGGAGAGAACTCAGACAAATAGGGAAGTTAAACTGATGCTGACACAGCTTAAATGAAGACAGCGTCCTAATCATTGCAACGGCTGTCATAAGAAGTAGTGACACCACTGTACCTGAATATCTTTGAGCCGGAATTGGGTGACCATATGTCAGAATGCTACGGAAGAGCCTCTTTTGCAGATGAGTAATTTAGCTAGAGTACTCCAAGGGCTATGTAGTGGCTGTAAATCATACATCTGATGTCAGTTTATTGAAGACCAATTTAAAGACAGGCAGTGTTGCTAGATGTTGAGAATGGGGACACATGTGTCATTCACCCCCACGGTAGAGAATTTCTGAATCTAATGGGGAGAGGGAAATGCATAGTAATGATTGCAATATAGTAGGTCTGGCCACATGTAGATTTATGTGCAAAGAATATTGAGAATCTTGAAGAAGATGAACTTAAACAAATGCGCCCTTCCCCATTTCTGACCCAAGGTTTGAGACTGTTTCACAACAGGACATAGGTGTGCTAAGTACATGAAGGAGAAGTGGAAATTTGCCAGGTGAGGTGCAAGAGAAATGTGAAGTGATTGGTTTTCAAAACAGAAAGAACAGCTGTGCTTTTAAATAGCCATAGGAAAGAAATGGGCATGTTTATCAGCCACAAGTAGTTTCCTACAGCTAGAACAGTGGCCTGCAAACTGGATTTGTGTATTGTTGGCAGTATATTGAGACTTTGAAAGCATGCAAGCACATGGTAAATATTAAGGGATTTCTTTCAAGATCCTTAGTTCTGTGAAGTTGTTTTCATAAAACAGATGGGCCCGAGAAAGCGCCCGCTTTTAGTGCTCCGTGGTGGATGGAGAATCAGTGTTATGACCTGTGTTGGGATATGCTAAATTCAAGTATATTGTGTAGTGGGACAGAAAGAATGACGAAAATTTTCATATAAAGATTCTGCCACTTATCAGGCTTTCAAAATCACTCTTGAATGAAAAAATTGGTTTATATATATATCAAAGCCAGTAAGGACTTATTGTCTGATGGGGGCAAACACATGGCTAGGTTTTGTGCCTCATCTACTTATCTTAGAATAAGATTATCCTCAACTTACATAAAACAGAGAATAAATATCCAACACCTAAGAAGCAGGCCATCTCTGCATTCTCAGTGAGACAAAACATCTGGAGAGAAGACTTATATATATACTTTGCATAATTTCAAGGATGAAGGCATCAAAAATTCCACTTTTCTTCTGATAGATTGTTGTACTTTTTCAGACCAAAGAAACTTTAAAAATATGCCTATGTTTGAAATATTCTTGAGCATTTATTCAGGCTCACTGAAGAAACAGTTTGATTATAGTTTACCAAGAAATTTACTTGAAGCTGCAAATCTAGTCTTGTTTCTCACTCAAATCAAAGGCTCCTACTCCCTGTCACTTATCAGACATTCCTCTGCTTGTTTGTTCATTCAAATAAAACATTTCTTAAATGTGGATGAGCTTAATCTGAATCTTGGGTATTCTACTACAAATAACATTATCACATCTTAGCAAAGCATCGAAGTACTTTTGCATTTCTCAAAGTAATAGAACTGTAATCATTCCTTTTCTACCACCATAAAGAGGAATAAATCAGAAAATCTGATTTATTTAATTATGATTAATTCCTCCCACTTGCATGTCATGTAATGTTTTCATTATGGTCAAAGGACATTTATAAACATATTTGTTTCTAACCCTGAGCTGGTATTAAAAAGTCTCTCTACAGCAAGGAAGGGCTATTTGTGGCATGACACTGTGGGGAGCTCTGCTGACACTCCAGTGAAATTGATGCAAATTATTAAAAAAAAAAAAAAGTCTGTAAATGGTCCTAAGGGCAAACAGAAAATCAAGAAACATATGCAAGAAAATAGATGAAAATTCAATAAGAAGGGCAAGAGCCTGTGGTATTTGAGCCAAGACTCCTTACATCTTCTCTCCCTCCTCCCATCTCAGTGAGATGGAGACTCCACTCCAAACTGCTGAAGCAAAGAACAGAGGGCTTCCCCTCTCCCCACTCTCAGTCAGAGGAATTTCTTCCTGGGAGAAGCAGGACTTCATCATTTCTCATCTTTCCCCCCAGCTACCTGTGGCTGAACTAAGTCCTGGGTGGATGCAGTTCAGAGGTGGAGGCTCAATGCTTCTGACCAGCCCCACTGCCCAGATCACACTTGCTCAGCTCATGAGATGCTGGTGCTACTCCAGGAAAGGGAAGCCAAGAGGACCTCTAGCTGCTGACACCACTCTCTGCACCCTAAGCTACTAGGGTGGAAGTGTCACTCAAAAATATTGCCGTTGTCCTCACCCTAAGCACCGGAACTTGGGCTCAGAAGTTTGTCTGATGAGAGAAGTAGACTGTAAAATGGATACCTGCTTATCTCTTACCAAAGGAACGGATGTTATTTATAACAAAGTGTGGCGAAGTTCAAATCTAAGGGCCCTTTCAAAAACAGTACAGGTTGCAGTAAAAGGCAATTAGGGTATGGAACTATTAAACTTTACCATCAGGGAATCTCCTGATACTGTGTCAAACTTTAGGGAGACCCAAATCATTAAGCCAAGCCCTTGATCTTGAGGTTTACTCTTGTGAAGCTTATGTAGATAGCAGAAAAACTTAGCCTATGTATAGGTATGCCTAAGAGTTACTTCTAGAGGACCTCTTTTGTTGCTCAGATGTGGCCTCACTTTCTCTAAGCCCAACTTTGCAAGTGAAATCATTGTCTTCCCCGCATGTAGGACATGACATCCAAGGGTGAAAGTCTCTGGTGGCATGGGAGATGACTCCCAGGAATGAGTCTGGCCCTGGCACTGTGGGATCAACAATTTCTTCCTGACCAAAAGGGGGGAAAACAAGTGTAACCAACAAAGTATCAATGGCAGTGAGAGGTCAAATAGAGTTGAGAGGCTACTCTGGAGTTTGCTCTTATGCAAGCTTCAGTTAGACATTGCTACTTATCATAACCTGCTAAACCCCAACCGGGACCATTCCAGTCAATCCTCAAGAACACTTAGGGCAATATGTAAGATTCCACAAGGGTTCAATGCACAAGAGTAACTTTCTAGAAACCTACAACCTCCAGATTGGTCCTTACACCAGATAAGTCCAGAAACCTAGAGGGCCCAACCTCTCCAGAACATCTCCCTACCCCATATTATGGACAGACCCTTCCAACATGAAGAAGTTAGAATGGCCATAGCCCAAACACCCCTAAAGAAAGGGATGGAAAGATCAAAGGTGATGATGGTGGAGTTACACAGTGAAGATACAATTTAACAAATGAATATGAATGCTGAATCATTAAATTGCTATCTCTTTTAGTCTCCAGTATCTTATAGCAGCTAGAAGCAAAAATCTAAAATTGTGGAAATGTAACGCATGCCAAACTCTGAAATATGTTCTACAACAAATGTGGTGCTGTCCTTTGAAATTTATTGCTGTTTTGTATGTATGTTATTTTTCACAAAAAAGAAAAAAAAAGTCTATTGTGATGATAAAAAGTATTTATTCTGTCTAGCCTCCTATATTCTGGAGCAGCTAGAAGGAAAAATCTGGGATCTGTCGTATGACTACTTGTTGAAGAGTGCTTTGAAAACTATTGCTTTTTTCTTTCTTTGCTTTGTACATATGTTATACTAAACAATAAAAAAGTTTATAAAAAAGCAATTAGGAGGAGATTTGAATATTTATGGAGAGGTACAGCCTAGGGTATACTAGCTAGTTTGCGGGAGAGAATCAGGGAATCTGACACCTAGGAGGAGCCCTCCAGGGGTCAGTACAAATATCAAAAGGATCCTTTCAAAGGAGCCACAATTAGATTGGGTTAGTTTGTAGAGTGATTTATGCTCCAGGGCATTGTTGACAACAATGGAACAACCAGCCAGTAATGAGTAGAGTTTAACAGCTAGTTGTAGTCAAAGACCAATTCCACCATCATCCCAGGATAATTGTGGGCACACGAAGCTGAGCTTCCCTGAGGAGCAACAGCAGAGGTTTAGCACTATGAGAGGTAAACAGACTTCACTAAAATAATCCAGCTGTTCACTAAAAAATAAACAAGCACATAACCATAGCAAGGTTTAGGCAGAGTACCCAGAGTTGCCACAATATATTATATAAAATTTCCAGTTTCCAATAAAACATTATGAAGCATGCAAGGAAATAGGGAAGTATGACCCATACACTGGGAAGAAAAAGCAGGCAACACAAACTATCTGTGAGAATGACCAGAAGTTGTTTTTAATAGAAAAAGACTTCAAAATAGTCATTATAAATATACTGACAGAACTAAAGGAAAGCAAGATTAAAGTAAAGGTACTGTGGTGAACTCAGGAAAACATTTCCTTAATCTTAATCCAATCCAATGGTTTACAGTGGGTGGAATCCACTGTAAAAAGTAACTTTTGCTGAGGTTATTTCAATTAAGGTGTGCCCTAATGAATCAGAATGGGTTTTAATCCTGTTACTGGAGGCCTTAGAGAGAAGCCATAGAGAGAAAAGGCATGGGGAGCAGCCAGTAGCTGGAAGTCAGTGGAACCCAGTAGAGAAAGGAGAACATTATATGTTGCCATGTGATGGAAAAGTCAAGGAACCCCAAAGATCATCAGTCAGTCAAAAAGTACTGACCCTTGGAGGGGACACATTTCTAGCCTCTGAAACCATGAACCAAAAATTCCTGTTATTAAGCCAACCCACTGTATAGTGTTTGTTTCAGCAACCAAGAAACTAAAACAGGAAGATATAATGACAGTGTTGCATCAACTATAGAATATCAATAAAAAAGTAGAACTTATTAAAAAGGACCAGATTGAATGTCTGGAGTTGGAAATACGATAACTGGCATAAACATTTCCCTACAGAAGCAGTACATCTGAACTGGCAGAAAATAGGATTAGTGATCTTGAACATAGGTTGTTTTGGTTTGGTAAAGCTGTTGGAATGCATACACCAGAAATGGGTTGGCTTTTAGAATGGGAGTTATTAACCTAAAATTTTAGTTCTTAGGCTGTGAAAATGTCCCAACTTAAGGCATCAACAGAATGATATCCAGACTCTGAAGACAGGCTGCTGACATCTGGGACACCTCTGTCACATGGGAAGGCACATGGATGCTGTCTGGTGGTAATTCTTTCCTGGGTTTCATTGCTTCCAGCTTCTGGTTGCATGTTTCTTCCTTTTAGTTTCTGTCTCTTGTAGCTTCTCTGAACTCAGAAATTTTCAATGAGTCTCTCTTAATTTCATCTCTTAGTTTCTGTATGTGTTTTATCCTCTTAGAAAGAATGTGGATTAAGACACACCTTGAATGGATGGCCACATCTCAACTGAAATAACCTAATCAAAAGTTCCCACCCACAAAAGGTCTGCACCTCCAAGAATGGATTACATGAGCATGGCTTTTTCTGGGGTACATAATGCTTCAAACTACACATACAGATAACAAAAGCCAAGGAACAGAGAGAAAGAGGATGAAGGAAAATGAACAGAACATCAGAAAAATGTGGGTCATCCTCAAGTGCACCAACATATGTGCAATGGGTGTACCACAGGAGAGGAAAGTGAGAAAGGAGCAGAAAAATATTCAAAGAAATAATGGCAGAAAACTGCCAAATTTTATTGGAAACCGATAACATACACATCCAGGAAGTTCAATAAACTCCAAATAGGATAACTGCAAAATATCCACAAACAAATTATACTAAAAATGTTGAAAGCCAAAGACATGGAGAAAAATACTGAAAGCAACAAGAGTAAAATGACTCATCACTTACAATGGAAACTCCAGTAAGATCAACAGCTGACTTCTCAGCAGAAACAATGGAGGCCTGGGGGTAGTAGCTAACATATTCACAGTGCTCAAAGAGAAATCATTGTCAACCAAGAATCCTATATCCAGTAAAGTTACCTTTAAAAAATGATGGCAAAATAAGGTCTTCACAAGAAAAATAAAACCTGAGAGAAGGTGATCGTGGCAGAGCTGTCTGACAAGAAATAGTAAAGGAACTTAGGGTAAAAGCAAGTGATCCCAACAGTAATTTGTATCCAAAAAGTAAAGAGCACCAAGTAATTATGTAATTATAAAAAGAAGTAAAACTGTATATTTGTCTTTTTTTCTTCTCATAACTGATTTAAAAGGCAATCGTATTATAATTATGGGCCTGTAACATATAGAAATGTCATATATGTGTAGTCTACTTGCCAGTAACAGGCAGATGAGGTGGGCAGGAGTGAAGCTGTATTGGACTAAGTGGATGACTGCATATGATTAATAATTATAAAGATGTATGGCTAAGTTGGTAACATTATAGATGTAATATGTAAAATAACATCACAGAAAGGGTAATAGGAGTGACAATTCTATATATCACTGGAATTAAGCTAGTATAAATCTCAAGCTGATTCTAATAAGTTTAGATGTAAGTGATAAATTCTAGAGCGATCACTAAAAATATGACTCAAGCAAGATGGCAGGGTAAGCAGCTTAAAACAGAAACATTGAAAACCAAGCAGAAACTGTCAGAACCAACTTTTCCAGAACTCTGGAAAATGTCAAAGATTTCCTCAATCAAAGAACCACTGAAACAACAAAAAGTTGTAAGAACACCTGGCAGCATTCCTCATTTGCCTGTACCCCACCCAGTCCCCAGACCAGCGACATTCTTGAAGGTGGCAGTCTAAGTTCCTAGGACAGGAGTCTGGTCTCTGGCTATGGTAGAAGCAGAACAGAGCTTGTTTTCAAATTGCTGTGTCTGTGTTTTAATCTGACTGGGGGCTAACTGAGAAACTGACATAAGGCACTCATTTCTGTTTCATCTAACTTGGAATTTACCCAGGGAGAAAAGCAGTGGATATTGTTAAAAAAAATTTGTAAGATGAGCGAAAGCCCTACATTTGTTTAGGGCAAAAGAGTACATTACAGATATACAATAGCCTGCCTAAAACCTAGGAGAAAAAGCTAGGGCAGGAGCTTTTGGGAAATTAGGGACTTAAAAAACATCTGGATTTATTCAGGAATTTAGAAACACATCCCATGTCCAGGCCAGGATGCATGCTTAGCAAAGACCTGAGATGACTCAAGCTTTCACCTGTGATGCAGTGCAAGAAGCAAGTGAAAGCTAGATGCAGTTGCAAACAGTTGGTTAAATGTTAAGTGAATTTCCCAGAACAGAACCAATTTACAAAGATTAGAAGCACTGAATTTTTTGTTTGTGCTTTTGTTTTTATTTTACCTCTTAGAATTCCAGGAATTCTCTGCCGAAACAAATACTAGACAGACACAATCTAAAGGAAAAGAGACGTCAGTGCACACACCTGACAAGGAACACAGTCTTCTCAAAAAAATGTTTAGAAAAGTCACTAAATAAACAGACAACTGCTGCCTTCCTCAATGAAGAACAACAAATACTAAGGAAGGAGTTCTATTTTCCAGAGTTACCACATTATTCTATCCAAATGACCAGTTTTCAACAAAATATGACAAAGAAAGAAATAGAAAAGAATAGCCCATTCAAAGGAAAAACAATTAATTTACAGAAGAAGGAAGCCCAAATATTGGTCCTACTAGACAAAGACTTTAAATCAATTATTTTAAATATGTTCAAAGAGATAAAGGAAACCAAGGACAATGGATGAATTTGTATTCCTACTTTACAGCAATGTACAAAAATTAACTTGAAATGTACCAACGACCTAAATAGAAGAGCCAAAATCATAAAACTCTTAGAGAAAAATAAGTGTTGGCAATATGTGAAGTCATTGCAACCCTCGTACATTGTTGATGGGAATGAAAAATGTTACAGCCATTGTGGAAAGCAAATTAGTGGTGCCTCAAAAAGGTAAACACAGAATTATCATATGACCCTGAATTTCACTGTCAGGAATGTACTCACGAGAAATGAAAATATATGTTCACCTAGAAACGTATATATTAATGCTCATAGCAGCATAATAGTCAAAATTTTGTAATAACACAAATGCCCATTAATAGATGAATGGATAAATCAAATGTTATATATTCATACAACGGAATTTTTCAGTTATAAAAAGGAATGAAGAAGTGATACATGCTTTAACTTGGATGGACAATGAAAACATGAGGCTAAGAGAAAGAATTTGATTCACAAAAGTCCACAGGCTACAGATGTATAAAGTTTCCATGCATATACATTTCAGAATAGAGAAACCAATAGAGATGGAAAGATTAGAACTTGCTTAGGGCTGGAATGAGGGTTGGGGACCTAGGAGGGCAATAGCTAATGTGCAAGATATCTTTTGAGATAATGAAAATGTTCTAAAATTAACTGTGGAGACAGTTCAACATAGTTGAGAATATACTAAAAATCACTGAATGGTGTAAATTAAATGGGTTAATTTTATGGTGTATGAATTATATCTTGTGCTGGTTTGAAGGGAAGTATGCCCCCTAAGAAAAGCCATGTTTTGATATGGATCCCATTTCTTAAAGGTAGAATAGTCTCTATTCAATGCTGTGTATTTGGGACTGTGATGGGATCATCTCCCTGGTTGATGAGATTTAGTTAAGAACGGTTGTTAAACTGGATTAGGGGATGACATGTCTCCACCCATCTGAGTGGGTCTTGATTAGTTTCTGAAGTCCTATAAAAGAGGAAACATTTTGGAGAATGAGAGACTCAGAGAGGGCAGAGAATGCTGCAACACTACAAAGCAGAGAGTCCACCAGCCAGCGACCTTTGGAGATGAAGAAGGGAAATGCCTCCCGGGGAGCTTCATGAAACCAGAAGCCAGGAGAGTAAGCTAGCAGATGACACCGTGTCTGCCATGTGCCCTTCCAGCCGAGAGAGAAGCCCTGACTGCGTTCGCCATGTGCCTTTCCAGATGAGAGAGAAACCCTGAACTTCATTGGCCTTCTTGAACCAAGGTATCTTTCCCCAGATGCCTTTGATTGGGCATTTCTATAGACTTGTTTTAATTACATTTTCTCGGCCTTAGATCTGTAAACTAGCAACTCATTAAATTTCCCCTTTTAAAAGCCATTCCGTTTCTGGTATATTGCATTCTGGCAGCTGGCAAACTAGAACATATCTCAATGAAGTGGTTTAAAAATCTGTATGCAGGTTTTGATACTTAAGCCCATATCTGTGACCTAGGTATCATGCCTTTAAAAGGTCTTTCTATATAAACAGGATTATTAAACTTTGCCTTACTATATAGCTGTTTGTTCATAGTGAGGAATAAATCCTATAACAACCAAATTACATTTCCCATTTGCATTCCATAAGCAGTGCACCTTCAAGTGAAAGCATAACAAATAAAAGTAATTACCATTCTATAAGGCTTGATAAAAACATGTTGGATAACTTGCAAGAATCTGAAATAGTAAATGAACTATAATGAGAAACTGAAACTATTTCACAAGTCAAGTAGTTTTGATTTTTTGCATTCAAGGAAAGACAAGAAGTCTAACAAAGTTCTCACAAAGACCTTTAAAATAATTGTTTAATGAAAAAATACAATGCTTTATTGTCATTTAACTCAGAAGGAATTCAAACAACTGCATGACTTTAAAGTAAAGTTTCTTCAATCCCATCTTATCTATGAGACTAAAGTTTCTCAACTTACAAATCTACAGAAAGCAAAACTGTGTCATCTGTATATTTAAGGGATGTATTTCCAATGTTACTAATTTTTATGTTGAATTCTTATCAGCATGTTTAACATATGTTGTTTGGATTGAGTGTTTACTGCTAGTGACTGTAATGGTAGCTCAGTTAAGGAAAAATACTTTACTTCTTAAAATCGTTGTTCATAAAAAACTTAAAAAATCCATTTCAGTGGTGATGTCATCAAAAAAGGAGATGTAAGATATCCCCTGAAAAAACTCCCCAGAGATGTAGCGATATAAGGACAAATTCCACTTGCTTAGAACCCTGGAGGAGTAGAGCTCACAGGACTCCACAAATGAGAACTGAAGTAGGGGAAACAGCCATCCCAGAGCAGCCAGTCCTCCCCTCTTCCCCTCACTTAATCCTGGGCAGCTTGGAAGGTCTTCAGAGGCAGTGCCATGTATCTCTCCACCAGACCCAGACTACAGAGAAGCACAGCCATTAGAGCCCCATATACATCCAGACACAGGGACTGAACTCCATGGAGACATTGGGTGGAACACAAGGCACTGAGGAGTGTTGCCTACAAGAAGGTCCCCTGGTGGGGAGAGGAAGTGAGGGAAACCACAGCAGAACAGTTGTATCCATCAACCCCAGGGGAACCACAAAAAGGTATGTTTAAAATATACACAGGGTGCCCAGGTGGGTCAGTGGTAGAATCTCACCTTTCATGCGGGAGACCTGGGTTTGATTCCTGGACCATGAACCCCTCCAAAAAACAAAAACAAAAACAAAAAATATATACAGAAACAGAAATGAAGAAGGGATAAGTCGGCTCCATCACAAAAAGATCAACCATACAGAAAAGGAAGTTGCAAAAAAGGAAGAGGCAAAAAAAAAGATATGATATATAAAAAAACCAAAGGACAAAATGACTGAGGTAAGTACTGCTTTTGCAGTAATGACAATGAATGTTAATGGATTAAACTCTGCAACAAAAGACACAGATTGGCAGAATGGGTTAAAAAAAAAAAAAGAAGGATGATCCAACTATATGCTATTTACAAGAGACTCACCTCAGACCCAAAGACATAAATAGGTTGAAAATGAAGGTTGGAAAAAAATATTCCATAAAAATAGTAAGCATAAAGAAGTGCTGGGGCATCTATACTAAGAGAGAACAAAATAGACTTTAAGTCAAAAGCTATTATAAGAGACAAAAAACTGTACTATATATTAATAAAAGGGGAAGTCTGTCAAGAAGAAACAATTACCATAAAGATAAATGCACCTAATGATGGTGCCCTAAAATACATGAGGCAAACGCTGGTAAAACTGAAGGGAGAAATAGATACCTCTACAAAAATAGTTGCTGGTTTCAACACACCACTCTTATAGATGGGAAATCTAAACAGAAGATCAAAATGGACACAGAAAACTTGAATAATATGATAAATAAGCAAGACCTAACATACATATATAGAACACTGCACCCCAAAACATCAAGATATATATTCTTCTCCAGTACACGTAGCTCATTCTCCAGGATAGACAACATGTTGAGTAACAAAACAAGGATCAATATATTTACAAAGACTGAAATTATACAAAGTATATTTTCTGACCATGATGGCATGCAGCTGAAATCAATAACTGGTGGAGAACTGGAAAATCCACAAATATAGGGACGTTAAATTACACATTCTTGAACAATCAGTGGGTCAAAGAAGAAATTGTAAAGGAAATTAGTAAATATCTTGAGATGAACAATATCGAGAACATAACCTATCAAACCTTATGGGATAGGGAGATGGTGGATTAAGAGAAGCAGAGCTAACTTCTCCACTGTGGAATAAATAGAGCAAAGGCTGAAAATGACCGGGACGGCAGATCTAGGGTACAAATGGACAGAGAGGAATGTCTACGTTATATGGGAAGATCTGGATGAAAACGCAGAGAAATTACAACTGAAAGGACGGGGCAAGTTTATTTCACTGGGACTGCCTCTGGGGACAGCTGCTACGTACCAGCTGGAGCAGGTGAAGCAGGAACCAGGCACACTCACATTCCCATCTTGGCAACCAGTCATCTCTCAGTCCCATCAGGAGTGCCCACGTAGGAACTTGGGAACCAACAGATTTGTTTGAGCCACACTCAGAGACTTGGCTGCAGAGCACAGTGCCTACCCCCCAACCCTGAGGCAGACTGCAGCAGATGCCTGGTTTGGGGGAAGTCTGGAGGGCTCTCCTATCAGGAAAGGGGTTGCAGAGCTGATCTGATGATTAGCAGATGAGAGAGACACTCTACATCATGCTGCCTGTATCCTTTCTCCATGGAGGCATGCGGTGCTAATGACAGGTACAGGTGGAGAGATGGGACAAGGCAAAGGTCTATGTGGAAGCACCAAAGCTCCTCATCTACCCAGAGACCTCCAGGGCATGGGGGGCAGGTATCTTGTGCACTGATGAATCACAGGGCACTTCTGAGCTGGCTGAGGGCTGATAAAGGTGAAACTCTCAGCCCCACAAACTGAGGTTATTCCTCAGATGCTGGTGAATCACTAGACCCATCACGCCCTTTAGCACATTTTCTATCAGGGTAACAGTGCCCACCCCCCATCCCTGTGACTTGTAGTCCCTAGCAGGCATGGTTACCTGCAGCATTGACTGGAATTTCATCTGGTTGGGACCTGCCTAGCAAGCTGCTGTAGTCCAGGAAAAGTGGACTTGAGGGGAAGAGGCGGCCCAAGAGAGCCATCTGATGGGAAGACAGGGAAATTGCACGTTGGCGAACTGCTGTTCTGCCGAATCCTCTGTAGAAGTCCAAACAGACTTGCATTTCTTGTGGGAAGCCTAGTCTTCTAGTTTGCTAGCTGCTGGAATGCAACACACCAGAGACGGATTGGCTTTTAATGAAAGGGGATTTATTTCGTTAGTTCTTCAGAGGAAAGGCACTAACTTTCATCTGACGTTCTTTTTTACATGGGAAGGCACAGGTGATCTCTGCTGGCCTTCTCTCCAGACCTCTGGGTTCCAACAACTTTCCCAGGGGTGATTTCTTTCTGCATCTCCAAAGGCCTGGGCTGAGCTACAAGTGCTGAGATGAGGCATGCTGAGCTGCTTGGGCTGTGCTACGTTGTGCTCTCTCATTTAAGCACCAGCCAATTAAGTCAAATGCCATTCATTGCAGCAGGCACACCTCCTAGCCAACTGCGGATGTAATCCTCAACAGATGAGGTTCACGTACCGTTGGCTCATGTCCACAGCAACAGAACTAGGTGCCTTCACCTGGCCAAGTTGACAACAGAACCTAACTACCACACCTAGGCTGTAGTCTGATTTGGAATAATTAGTAAAAAAGAAAAAGTACAAAAGGAGATATTCAGTGCAAACCCAAGCAACTATAAAGATCTTGGATGAGCAAGGGAAAGAAACTTTCAAAACAAGCTTATTAAGATACTCAAAAGTAAGAAAAACAGCAGAAAATCACAAACACATGAAGATGCCAGAGGATATGGTCAAGGCAGATGACCAAATTAAAAAAACAATAGAAGACACAGGATTTAATCAAAGAAGTACATACAAGTCTCCAAAATAATTTCAATGGGTGAGCTAAAGACAGAAAAGATATCAAGAAGACCTAGAAAAACATAGAGAAGAATTTGAAAGAGTAAAGAGAAAAATAATAGATCTTATGGAAATGAAAAATACTGTTGATCAAATTAAAAGTATACTAGAGATACAAAACAGAAAATTTAAAGAGGCAGAAGAAAGAATTAACATACTAGAGGACAAGGCAATTGAATGTGAGTGCACAAAAGGAAAAATGGTGGAAAAGATGGAATAAATTGAATTAAATCTCAGGGAAATGATGCAGCATGAAATATTCAAATGTAAGAATCACTGGTGTCTCAGAACGAGAAGAGAAAAGTAAAAGTATTTGACGCAATAACTAGGGAAAAGCTCCCAGTCTTTATAAGAGACATAAATATGCAAATCAAAGAAGCCCAACAAGCTCTAAATAGAGCAAATCTAAATAGACCTGCTCCAGGACACATACTCATCAGATTGTCAAATGCTGAAGAGAAGGAGAAAGTCCTGAAAACTGCAAGAGAGAAGCCATACGCTACATACAAGGGGAGCCACAGAAGACTAAGAACTGACCACACAAAAGGCACCATGGAGATGAGAAGGCAGTGGGAGGACGTATTTAAGATTCTGAAAGAGAAAAATTCTTTTTCCAGCAAAGTTGTCCTTCATAAGAGAGGAAAGTTTAAAATTTTCACAGAGAAATGCTAACATAATTTGTTAACAAGAGACCACTCCTGTAAGAAACACTACAGGGAATTTTGTGGACAAAAAAAAAAAAAGGCAGGAGACAGAGATCTGGAGAAGGACACAGAATTGAAGGAGATAAGTAAGGGTAACTTAGAGGGGGAAAAGAGAAAGAGGGAAAAGTAGATCTGACATATAGAAACCAAAGGATAAGTGGATGGCTAAAGTATTGATTATAGAATAATAACTTTGAACGCGAACAGATTAAACTCCCCAGTTAAAGGATACAGGTTGGCAGAATGGACTGAAAAGTATAATCCATTTATATGCTGTTTAAAAGAAACCCATCTTAGACCCAAAGATACAAATAGATTGAAAGTGAAAAGATGAATTAAAAAAATGCTATGCAAGCGATACCAAAAGAAAGCAGGGCTAGTTATACTAATATCAGACAAAATAGACTTTAAATGTAAAGATGCCATAGGAGGCTAGGAAGGACTCTTTATTAATAAAGGGAACAATTCACTGAGAAGAAATAACAATCGTAAATATCGAACATAATCGTAAATAAAACCCAATCAAGGAGCTCCAAAGTACATGAGGCAAGTATTAGTGAAATTGAAGGGAATAATAGACATTTCTACAATAACAGTGAAAGACTTCAATACACCACTCTCTTCTATAGATAGAATTAGTCAGAGGATCAATAACAAAATAGAGAACCTAAACAATGAGATAAATGAATTAGAACTAACAGATATACACAGATCCTTTCATCTTCAAACACCAGGATATACATTCTTCTCTAGTGTTCATAGGATAGTCTCAAAGATAGATCACGTGCTGGAGTACAAAACAGGTCTCAATAAATTTAAAAAGATTTGAAAATACCCAAAGCACTTTTCTGACCATAATGGAATGAAGCTGGAAATCAATAACAAACAAAAGAAACTATTTTCACAAATATATGGAGGTTAAACCACACACTCTTAAACAGCCAGTGGGTCAAAGAAGAAATTGCAAGAGAAATTAGTAAATATCTGGAGATGAATGATAATGAGAGTAAAACATGTCAAGACTAATGGGATATAAGTTCCCAGGATGAGCCTGGCCCTGGGATCATGGATTAATTTGACTAAAAAGGGGAAAAGAAATAGAGTTTTAATGGCTAAAAGATTTCAAATTGAGTTGAGAAGTCATTCTGGAGGTTACTCTTAAGCATGATTCAGCCAGATATTGCAAACTGCCACAGTATGGCAACCCCAACCAATAGTATTCCTGGAAACCCTGAAAGATATTCTAGACGCTATAAAATTTTACTTATTGTGCTGATTTGAAAGGATTTATGTACCCTAGGAAAGCCATGTATTAATCCTAGTCAATCTTGTGGGAGCATTCTACATGGGTCTTGGTTAGTTTACTGGAATCCTAGAAAAGAGAAGACATTTTGGAGAGAGTTCCTTTTGAGAACAAGGAGAGAGCAGCAGAGAATGACAACAGATGAGGAGAGAACCACAGAGTCCACCAGTCAGTGACCTTTGGAGATGAAGCAGGAGAATGCCCCCGGGGAGCTTCATGAAGCAAGAAGCCCGAAGAAGACACTAGAAGATGTCACCAAGATCACCATGTGCCCCTCCAGATGAGAGAGAGAAACCCTGAACCTCATCAGCCTTTTTGAGCCAAGGTATCTTTCCCTGGATGCCTTAGATTGGACATTTCTATAGATTTGCCTTCATTGGGACATTTCCATAGCCTAAACATTGTAAAACTTGTAACTCATTAAGTTCCCCTTTTTAAAAGCCTTTCCATTTCTGGCATATTGCATTCTAGCAGCTAGCAAACTAGAACACTGATAAAGTTTGTTTTCCAGAATCTTGAAACCTCCAGATTGTTCCAAAGCCAGAGAAACTTTGAAACCTAGAAATGCTGGACTCTCCAGGAACAACAACTGGTTTCATCATTTCATCCCTTTGCCTCTTAATAACAATGTCCCTTTTCAGCCTTGAAGAAATTAGACAATCATTGCCCAGATATCCCTCAAGATCCAGAGATAATTATCAAATGAGAGAGAGGAATTCTGAGAAAGCAAAAATCAGGATTTAAGGGATGATTTTGATTACTGAATCAGTATGTAGATATTCCTTTTTGCTTTCTGGTATACTGGAGTAGACAGAGGGAAATTCCTGAAATCTCTAAATTATAATTCAACTGCACTGATCTCTGATGATGATGGTATAGCCCTTATCTTCTGCCCCTGTGATTGCAAAGACCTTGTGACTAACCTTCATTTGTACCGAATGATCCAGTTTTTCAACTTTAGAGTCTTGTAATCACTAAAGACAGCCCCTAATGTCTATTAATGAAGGGTCTTGCATCAGCCCAGAATTAACCCATCCCAAGTGCAAACTAATTCTTGGTGACCAAGACTGAATCTAACCGAAACGTGTCCACCTAGCATCCACAGTAGCTTAGATTTTAACCTACAAGTCACCTCTGCCTCATTCTGCCATTTTCTTATATACATTGTGTGACTAAGCATGTAATCAGTCTGTGCATGCTCGATAATTAGATCACATCTAATTAGATCATCTGGAGCCACTGTGCTCATTATCCTTAATGCTGCCGATCTTGTCTCTAATAAACCCATCAGAATACCGCAGTTCAGGGAGACAGATTTTGGGCTGATAGGCCATCTGCTCTCCTACTATGAACCTAGTAATAAACTCTTGCTCTCTTTGACATAAAAAACTGATGGGATGTAGGGAAGGCAGCACTGAAAGGGAAATTTATAGCTTTAAATGCATACATTAAAATGGAAGAAAGAGACTAAACTAAAGACCTTACAGAATGACTGAAAAAACTAGAAAAAGAACAGCAAGTTAACTCTAAAGTAAGTAGAAGAAAAGCAGTAACAGAGATTAAAGCAGAAATAAATGAACTGGAGAACAACAACAACAACAACAGACAATTGAGAGGATCAATGAAACCAAAATCGGACCTTTGAGATAAAAAAAGATTGACAAACCCTTGGCTAAACTAAAAGTCAAAAAGAGAAGCTGCAGCAAAGAAACTCAAAATAAGAGAGGAGTCATTACTATGGGCCCTGAGGAAATTTTAAAAAAATCACAAAAGGATACTATGAACAACTGTATGGAAACAAACTAGACAACTTAGAGGAAATGGACAATTTCCTAGAAACACACAAACAACCTACACTGACTTGAGAAGAAATAGAAGAGCTCAGCAAACCAATCACAAGTAAAGAGATTCAATCAGTCATCAAAAACCTTCCTATACAGAAAAGGCTAGAGCCAGATGGCTTCACAGATGAATTTTACCAAAGATTCCAAGAAGAACTAAGACTAATCCTGCTTTAACTCTCCCCAGAAATTGAAGAAAAAAGAACAACAGCTAATTCATTTTGTGAAGCTAACATCGCCCTAATACCAAAATCAGATAAAGATACTACAACCAGAAGGAAAACTACAATCAATTTCCTTAATGAATACAGGTGCAAAAATTCTCAACAAAATACTTGAACATCAAATCCAAAGTTACATTAAAAGAATTATACAGCACACCAAGTGGGATTTATTCCAGGCATGCAAAAGTGGTTTAAAATAAGAAAGTTGATCAATATAAGTCAATTGATCTTCAACAAAGTCCCCAAATCCACTGGACTGGGATAGAATAGTCTTTTCAATAAATAAATGGGTCTGGGAGAACTGGGTACATAGCCAAAGGAATGAAAGAGGGACCCTACCTCACATCCTGGGCTGGTTTGAAAGGATTATGTGTCCCAGGAAAGCCATGTTTTAATCTTTACCAAATCTTGTCAGCGCTCCCTATTCAATAATGTAGGTTGTGTTTTGATTAGATTATCTCCAGGAGATGTGACTTGCACAATTGTAGGTATTAACTTTTGATCAGATGGAGATGTGACTCTACCTATTCCATGTGGGTCTTTACTAGTTTACTGGAATCCTTTAAAAGACGAAACATTTTGGAGAGAGCCACGAGAACTATGAGAATCCATGCAGTCAGAGACCTTTGGAGATAAAGAAGGAAAATGCCCCTGGGGAAGCGTCATGAAACAAGAAGCCTGTAGAGAAAGCTAGCAGATCTTGCCATGTTCACCATGTGCCTTTCTAGTTGAGAGAGAGACCCTGAACTTCATCAGTCTTTCTTGAGTGAAGGTAACCTCTTGCTGGTGTCTTAATTTGGACATTCTTATAGACTTGCTTTAATTGGGACATTATCACAGCCTTAGAGCTGTAAACTTGCAACTTATTAAATTCCCTCTTTCAAAAGTTGTTTTGTTTCTGGTATATCACATTCCAGCAGCTAGCAAACTAGAGCACATCCTATATAAAAATTAACTCAAAATGTATCAGAGACCTAAATATAAGAGCCAGCAACATAAAGCTTCTAGAAGAAACTATTGGGAAACATCCTCAAGACATAGTAGTAGGAAGTAGTTTCTTAGACATTACACTCAAAGCACAATGAAAGAAAAAAAACAGTAATGGAACTCCACAAAATCATATGCTGCTGTGCCTGAAAGGATTGTGTGAAAGAAATGAAGAAGCAGCCAGCTCAATGGGAGAAAATATTTGGAAACCATATATCTGACAAAGGTTTGACATTCAATATATATAAAGAAATCATACAATTCAAAAATAAAAGAACAAACAACCCTATTATACAATGGGTGAAATATATGATAAATATATTTTCAAAAAGAAGATGAAAAGATGTTCATCAACATTAGCCATTAGGGAAATGCAAATCAAAATCACAATGAGCTACCACCTCACACAGATAAGAATGGCTGCCATTAAACAAACAAGAAACTACAAATGTTGGAGAGTATGTGGAGAAATTGAAACAATTATTCACTGCTGGTGGGAATGTATAATAGTACAGCTACTGTAGATGAGAGTTGGGCAATTTCTCAGAAAACTAAATATCCAGTTGCCCTATGATCTGGCAGAACCACTAATAGGTATATACCTAGAAGAGCTCAAAGCAGTGACATGAACAGACATTTTCACACTGATGTTCATGGTGACATTATTTATCATCACAAAAAGATGGAAACAATGCAACTGTCCATCAACAGATGAGTGGATAAACAAAATGCACGTTATACATATGATGGAATATTATGCAGCAGTAAGAAGAAACTAGGTCCTGAAGCATATGACACCATGGATGATCCTTGAAGACATAATGCTGAGTGAATAAGCCAGACCCAAAAAGATGGACACTGTATGATTTCACTTATATAAACCCCTTAGAAATGTGAACTCAGAGTCTTAAAAGGTAGAATATAGAAGATCTAGCTATAGATAGAACCTAGAGAAGGGTGGGGAGGGGGTGGGGGTGGTTTTGTAATAAATTCAGACTTGTTAATGAGGTTGAACTTAAATGAATGGAAATGGATGGGGTGATGGTAGTTCGTTGGTGGGATTATAAGCAATAATGCCATGCTGAAGGTGAATATGATTGAAAGGAGTTGTTTAAAGCCATTTATCTCACCAATTAACACTACAAATATAAATAATTTCTTGCATGAACTACTTCAAAGGTATGGACACTTGCACAAAAGGTTAATAACAGAGAGGTATATGGGGAAAACTAGCTATTGCATTCTATGAACTATATCTAACAGGAATATCTCACTAGTTCCATAACAATACTAGAAGTAAATAATTAGGAGAGGGGATGAGTTAAGGGGTGTTTTGGGTTTTTTCATTAGTGTGGGTGTGTCTATCTTTTAGTTTTCTCTTTGGAGCAATGAAAATTATCTTAAATTGAGAGTGATTATGATTATACAGCTATGTGAGGATACTGTGAGACGATTGCTCATTTGGGACAGAATATATGCTCTGTGAATATTTTTAAAAAGTATGCAGATTCAAAATAAAATAAACAGAAAGATTTAAGTGCTAGAGATAATGTGGAGAGAGAGGTATGCATATAAAACGTTGGTATAGTAGCAGAATCGTGCAGCCCCTAACGTAGCAGAGCCACTGCAGACTAGATGTAGAGTTGCCATATGATTAGGCTTTAATCATATGATTAGGAATTCTCATTACTAGGAATATACTCAGAAGAACTGAGAGCATGGTCTCGAATAGATACTTGCACACTGATGTTTATGGTGGCATCATTCACAATAGCCATTGGATGGAGGTGGCCAAAGCATACATTGACTGAGGAGTAGAAGGGCAAGCCATGGTGTATACATATGATGGAATATTGTGCACCTACAGAAAGAAATGAAGTTGTGAGGCATGCAATGAATTGAATGAACCCTTAGGACATTATGTTGAACAACATATGCCAGAAAAAAGGCAAATGTTGTATGTTCTCATTTAGAAAATACTTATAAGAAAATTCAAGCCTAGAACATAAGCTCCTACAGCAGTTACATTTATTCCTGAGTTTTAGGTGTTATTTCTAAATTCTGACATGCTGTGTTCAATGTGCATAACTTGGTATTTCTCTAGAACTTTGGGTACCTGTGTGACTGCTAAAACTCAGAGTTAGAGTTTGCAATACTGAAAGTCAGGATTACTCCATACAACAACTGTTAAAGAAGCTGAAAAAGAGATCAGACTTCAATTAGAGATACGAACAAAGCTGATCTCATTGGGACTAAGGTGACTCAAGTAAAGGATGGTATTGCCAGTTTTCTAAAACATCACCTTCTGTGTGAGACCAAAGGAAGAGATGATTATTTTGTCAAAAAATTTAAATTTTCTGTAGCATGCTATCTAACCTAAATTCTCTGGCCAGTTCAGTTAAACAAATGATATACATGGAGCCTAGAATAGGGAATGAGATCTTGTAATTTTGTATAACTTAATGTAATACCTGGATACATTCCAAAGAATGTTGGGCAGATGAATAAAAAGTTATTTTCAAAGTTCCTTGAGGATTGGAGAAAAATATATGGGTATACTAAACTTCCCCATCTAGGAAATTCCTGATACTCTTTTAAGCATTAGGGACTCCCAAGTTAATAGGAATGTCCTCAATCTTGAGGCTTGCTTTTATGGAATTTAATTCTGTAATGGGGAAACTTAGCCTACCTATGATTATGCCTAAGAGTCACTTCCAGAGAACCTATTTTGTTGTTCAGATGTGGCCAATCTCTCTCTCTAAGCCCAACTCTGAAATTAAACTCATTACCCTCTTTTTTATGTAGGACATGACTTCAGGGGTGTAAGTCTCCCTGGCAATGTGGGACATGATTCCCATGACTTCCTGACCCTGGCATTGTGGGATTGACAATGCCCTCTTGACCAAAAGGGGAAAAAATGTAACAAAATGTGGCTTTAGTGCTAGGAGATTTTGAATAGAGTTGAGAGTCTATTAAGGAGATAACTCTTATGCAAGCTTTATCTAGATATTGCAAATTGCCATGGTATGCTAAGTTCCAACTAACAGTATTTCTGAAAACCTTAAAACACACCCAGGGCTCTATCTAAAATTCTAAAAAAGTTTCATTCACTAAGTTTATTTTTCAGAAACCTAAAACCTCCAGGTGGTTCCTATACCTCATAAGCCCTGAAGCCCAGAGATTCCAGTCTTCCAAGAATATCAACCTATTGCCTCCCCTACCCCATAATGTCAACACCCCTTTTCAACATGAAGGAGTTAGAAAGGTCATTGCCCCAATATCCCTAAAGATTGAGTGAAGGATTAAAGGAGAGGGAGGAGTTGTAACAGAGAAGATAGGATTTAACAAATGAATACGACTTCTGGGTTATTATATTGATCTTTTTTATTTTAATCTCCAGTGTATTAGAACAGTTATAAGGAAATACCTGGAAATGTGGAACTGTAACCCATACAATACTTTGAAATTTGCTTTATAACTACTTGTTAAAATGTACTTTGAAATTTATCACTTTTCTGCATGTTATATTTCTTAGGAAAAACTGTAAGGGAATGTCTTCATGTTCTTGTGTTAGGCAATAATTTCTCAGACTTTATATCCAAAGCACAAACAATGAAAGAAAAATAGATAGATGGGACCTCCTCAAAATTAAAAACTTTTGTTCATCAAAGGACTTTCTTCTGAAAGTGTAAAGTTGACCTACACAATGGGAGAAAATATCTGGAAACCACATATCCAATAAGGGTTTAATATCCAGAGTAATTAAAGAAATCCTACAACTCAACAATAAAAAAACAAACAAACCAATTTAAAATGTGCTAAAAACTTGAATAGATAATTTTCCAAAGAGGATATATGAATAGCTAAAAAGTACAGGTAAACATCCTTTATATCACTAGCTATTAGGGAAATGCAAATCAGAAACATAATGGAATATTTCACACTCATAGGAATGATTATTATTAAAAAAAAAAACTACAAGAGTTGGAGAGGATGTGGGAAATAGGAATTCTCAGTCATTGCTGGTTGGAAATTAAAATTGTGCAGCTGCTGTGGAAGACAGTTTTGCAATTCCTCAGGGAAGCTAAGTATAGAACTATTATATGACTGAGCAGTCCTAGTACAGGTATATACCCAGAAGAATTAAAAGCAGGACTCGAAAAGGTATTTTCACACTGATGTTCAAAGTGGCATTACTCACAATAGCTAAAAGATGGAAGAAAACCCAGTATTCATCAACTAACAATTTAATGAATAAAATGTGGTATATACTTTGGAATATTCAACCATAAAAAGGAATGAAATCCTGATTTGTGTGGCAATGTGGATGACACTTGAAGATATCATGCTGAGTGAAGTAAGCCAGAAAAAAGGCAAATATTGTATGATTTCACAAATATGAGCTAAATATAACAAGCAAATTAATAGAGTTAGATTCTAGATTATGGACTCCCAGGGGCTAGATCGGGTTTAGAGAATGGGGAGTATTTCTATTTAGGTTGATTTTAAGAGTGTGGAAATGAATGTTGGTGATGGCAGAATATTGTGAGTGTAATTAATAACACTGAATTATAGGATAAATGTGGCTAAAGGGGAACTTTTGGTCATATATGTTATTATAATAAAAATTTAAAAATTAAGCATAATTATATAATGATGACTCCTATTATATACGATGTACTATCATTAATATTTGAAGTATAAGAATGTTTATTCATGAATTATACAAATGTATGTCACTAGTACAACAGATTACTAATAGGGTGGTATGTGGGAAAAATACACATAATGTAAACATGGACAACAGTTAATAGTACTATTTTAATAATCTTTCATCAATGTAACAAAGGTAACACTTTGTATAATTATAAAAAGTGCTATCATCAATTGTAACAAATGTTCCACAGCAATGTAAGGTGTTGCTGGTGGGACAATGTGTGGGAATCTTGTATTGTATGTATGATTGTTCTATAAACCCGTAGCTTCCCTAAAAACAAACAAACAAACAAAAAAAAATTACCCCAAATCAATTTCAGTGTGTAAACATTTTTTGGTGGAGGGACACAGAAATGGATGAGGTTGTGTGAAGAGAGTAGAAGAGGGATTTCAGAGCAAAACTACTAAGAAAAAAATAAGAACGAAAAGAACAATACAATTTAATGACGGGAGAAACCAGAGAGGTAGGAGGCAAATTAAAAACACAAGCAGTGCAGTCAGAGATTTTAAGGAGGAAAAAGAACAATATCGTCAAATACTGCTGTGAGTAAAGTAAGAAAAGAAATGAAACGTATATATTAAAATTTGCATCAAGGTTCCTGATAACTTTTTAGTTCGTTATAAGGTTATCTTAAATTCTTAAGAAATTTAAAAAGTATCCTGAGATAAGGAAAGAATGATCCTTTAGCATTTGGGCCCCAAACACAAACAATCTAGCTCAATATAAGCATTAATAGGAATTTATTTTTTCTCGTGAAAAAAATATTGTTTCTATACAACCTCTACAGACCCTACAACAGAGAACACTGCATCAGTGCAAAGGAATCCAGCCAGCAAATTTTCTTTATCTATGAACAAATTTGTATTAAGCCATGGTTGGAAGTCTTAATTCTAGGCTTTCCTAATGGTTTATATTTAGCTCTTTTATTTTCCTTGATCAATTTTAACGATAGCACTTCTGTAGGAGAAAAACAATAGGTGAGTACATGGGCACCAGTGCCTCAAATCACAGGGCAATTGCCTTTCTTTTCCCTTCTAGCCTCCTGCTTCTGCCTGTGTTTTTCTCCTAAAAGGCCCTCCAACGATCCAATTAATGCCCACCTTCATTCAGCTGAGCCACCCCTTCGTAAAAAGAACATCTTCAAGAGGTCCTTTTCGTAATGGGCTTCCACCTTCAGGAATGCAGATTAAAATGAAGAACATGTCCAAACCAGGGTACATAGCTCCATCTACTATCAACAAGACTTACCACTGTTAAGAAGGGATAACAGCGACCTTGATCACCTGTTTGAAGTAGTGCTTGTCAGGTTTCTGTAAAGTTACTCTTTTTAACTCCTTTTCCATACTACACTCTTTGGAAGGAAGTCACTAAACGTAGCCCATGCTAAAGGAGTTGGGAGTTATGCTCTACCTCAAGAGTGGAGTATTTACATAAGTTACTTGGAATTCTTCTGCACGTGAGATTTTTCTATTCCCCCCATTGATTTATTTTTTCAATAATTTTTTATATGTAAGTATGAACTCATACATATATATTTTATACTTTGGGTTGTAATACAATACTACTTCATTTATTTTGTGGCTAAAATTGTTTTGGCTTTGACTGCTGGGAGGATTTTCAATGGACTCTTATGTTCTTTTGACATATCACCATCACTGTGGGTTTGATTATAGCATTTCCTTACTTTTTGACACTATAAGATGTTCCAGAATCCTCTTGTATATTTTTAGTCTCAGTAAATGTTGAACAAATGATTATCTTGCCATTTGTATATCTTCTAATGAGAAATGTCTATACAAGTCTCTAGTCCATTTTTAATTGGGTTGTATGTCTTGTCATTGCTAAGTTGCAGAAATTTCTTTAATTATTCTGGATATTAAACCCTGATCGGTTATGTAGTTTCCAAGTATTTTTCCCATTGTGTAAGTTATGATTTTAATTTCATGATGAAACCTTTGATGAACAAAAGTTGTTAATTTTGATGAGATCCTTTTTCTCTTTTTTTTATTTTATTGTGTCTGCTTTGGACATAAATGTTTAGAAATCATTGTCTAACACGAATTTGAAAAGATATTTTTCCTCATGTTTCTTTCTAGGAGTTTTATTGTTCTGATTCTTATACTTAGGTCTTTGATCCATTTTGAGTTGATTTTTGTGTATGGTGTAAAGGTAGGGGGTCCACCTTCATTGTTTTGTGTGTGGATATCCAGTTTTCCCACTACTGTTTGTTGAAGAAACTATTCTTTCCCCACTGAGTGGATTTGGCACTCATCAAAAAGCAGTTGGTTATAAATGCAAGCCTTGATTTTTGAAGTTTCGATTCAATTCAGTTGGTTTATATGCTATCCTAATGCCAGTCTAAGCAAAGACTCTTCATAGTCTTTGCAAATTGGCTGTTTGTTGGCTGATGCTCTGCATCAGAGTTTAATATCCTATCAAGAATGTCTGCCCATGAGCAATGTGAAATTGCAGGATTTCCTCTGTCTTTTCTGAGCCTGTGTCTTGTCCTAGGCTTGTGCTTACTTATAGCTTTAGAAATTCTTCCCCTTACAGGAATTAGAATGACCCCTCTACAACCTATGAAATAGACTTTTCCCCCTACTGGGTATTCTATTGGATGATTTAAAGTTGGCAATTCTTTGCTCAGGCCACTCCCACTTAATTGATTTTTTACTTTGTGTTAGCTGTCTGAAAACTGTTTCTGCCCACAGGGCAAGTTCTGAAAGGGTGTGCCAGTGTTGAGCTCCTAGGTTCAATCTTTCAGCTTGCCACCTGATAGATTGGCACCAACATGGTCCCCATAGTATATGCACAGGGGATGCTCTGCTGCCTCCAGAACAGGCCCATGCACCCATAATGAGAGTGCAGGATGGCGCCACACTGTGCGAGGAAGGCAAAGGAAATGGGCCAACAAGGAACCATAGGCTTTTCTTACATTTTCTAAGATTTCAATTTTTTGACTTGACCTTCACACAATTACTGCAACCCTTTCACTGTTTTCTGGGGTTCTACAGAAGATGCTTCTGCAAGTTTTTTTGCTAATTGTCTAAAGTCTCTGTGGGGAACAGCATCCAGGAGTGCTGTATGACACCATCTCGAAGTCTAAGCCCTACATCTTCATTCTTTTTTCAGATGGCTTTTACTTTTCAGGGCCCCTTTCCCTTCACAATTTGATGATTGGCTTTTCTATTTCTGAAAAGAAGGTTGTTTGAATTTTGATTAGGATCATTTTGAATCTGTAAATTGCTTTGGGTAAATTGACATCTTAACAATTTTTATTCTTCCAATCCATGAACATTGAATGTCCTTTCATTTATTTGTATCTTCTTTGAATTTTTAGTAGTGTTTTATAGCTTTCTGTGTAAAAGTTTTTTATATTTTTGGTTAGATTTATATCTAGATATTTGATTCTTGTAGTTGCTATTGTAATTGGAATTTTTGTGATTTCTTTCTCAGATTGTTCATTAGTGATGTACAGAAACACTACTGCTTTTGCACGTGGCTCTTTTACCCTCCCACTTTGCTGAATTAGGCCATGAGTTCCAGTAGCTTTGTTGTGGATTTTTCTATATTTTCTCTATACAGAATCATGCCATTTGCAATTAGGGAATTTCATTTCTTCCTTACCAATTTGGATAGTTTTCACTTCTTTCTCTTACCTAGTTGTTTTAGCTGGAACTTCCAGTAAAATGTTGCATAGCAGTGGTGACAGTGGGCATCCTTATCTTGTTCCAGACATTAGAGGCAAAGCCTTCAGTCTTTCAGCATTGGCTGTGAGGTTAGCTGTCAGTTTTCAGTATTTGTCCTTTTTCATGTTAAGGAAGCTTCCTTCTGTTCATAGTTTTCCAAGTATTTTTATCAAGTATCACTTGAGATAACCATGTGGTTTTTTTTTTTTTTTTTTACCCTTTGTTCTCTTAATATGGTATATTACATTTACTGATTTTCTTATATGGAACCACCCTTGCATATCTGGAATTATATCTCATCCAGTTACGGTGTGCAGTAAGATAACTGAATAGACACCTGTTTTGTTGTCTTTCATTTGGTGGGGTGGGGGGGGGTGGCATGGTCCAAGAATCAAACCTGGATTTTGCTCATGGAAGGTGAGCATCCTACCACTGAAGACACCTGTTTTTAGCATGGATGCAAAGAACTCATTTTAAAAATCTTTTTAATTTCTGCCAAGTAGTTGGGAAGAAATGTAGCTGCCTTATTTCATTCAGTGAGAGTTCCTACAAAATTAGTGCATAAAACTACAATTTTGTATAAAAAACGAATTCTAATGCATTACACTTATTAATGCAGAATAAATAAGAATAAAGTTGATAAGCAAGGTGCAAGCTTGCTAAAACCGTTCCTAACAAGACCAAAAAGACAAATCTTATCATTATTTATCAATGAATCTTTGCAAATATCAGGTCCTCTTCAAAGGTCAGGAAGGTTTTTATCTTCTGAGAAGGGAATACAATTTTCTTATTAATGGAAAAAAGCCATTCCAGGTTCTGTTACAGACCACTAACATCATATTACTTGGAAATTTTGTGTTCACTTTAGTTAAAAGATAAAAGGAAAAAAATAGGTCTTGCTAATGCCAACAGGGACTTCCTAGCTTCTAAAGTTGCTGACAGATAGTAATCAATTCCCTCCTGATGGAAAGAAGATTAAAGGCTTTTAAGAAAGCTGTGCTATCTGCTGTCAAACACATACTATCAACATGGTTTAAAAGGATCCAGGAAGATGCAAGTGCAACAAAAAACCAATAATGGTATATTTCAAATCAAGATAAACTAAGTTGAAGGAAGAATATTTTTTCGTGGCTATTATGATCAATGACTCCTAAAACTAAAATATATTGATAAATATTCTTGAATGGATCCTAAGTTAGTACTGCTTCGTCAGATGCAACTATCATAGTCCTTTTAAATGAACTATTTCAAAATATTGAATATATATTTTTTCTCATTTTTTTCAAAGAATTATTAAGCACATGTTTTTAATGCTAACATGAACACGTACTTTGTGGCAAGCACTATGCTAAGTACTTTAAATATGTTATTCCACTTAATGTTTAATACAACCCAAGGAAGTGTTTGCCATTGTTACATACAATCTTAACGTGAGAAAGCTGGGACTTAAGGAGCTGAAGAAACAAGGCCTCCGGTTAGAGATAGCAGATCAGACCTTCTAACCCAAACAGACTCAATTCAAAACTCAACTCAAGTTCTCAACACCTTTACTTAAATCAGCTTCACCTGGGGAAAATGTTAAAACTGCAGATTCCCAGATTTCTGCCCAACAGAGTTCACTCAGGAGGTCTTGGGACGGGCCCAGTAACCTGCCTGTTTAACAGGTGCTATATATGAATCATATGAAAGCAGTTCAAGTATTGCATTTAGTGAAATGCTACTTAATGTTTTATTGTCTCTTTTTATCTTTACAAAGCAAAGCCTATTTGGCCAATTGACAATAGAAATTAATATGGTTGTGTTAGCCATATTATGAAGTAATAATTTAGGCATATTAGCTTGATTTTGATCAAGCATATAAGAGAAAATAAGCAACGTATTAAAGATTTCCAATGTTAAATCCATAAAGAGAAAGTAAACTTCAAAATTAACTAGATGGGGTGGGTGACAGTTGCAAAAAAAAAAGATTGACTAGATGCTACAACGAATCAACATAGTACAACTTAATAAATAACCAAATATATTAGTAATTGTTAACTTAATTACTATTCTGTTTCTTGAAATTGAATCTTATTTAAGTCCTAAGCCTAGAAATATGAGATGATTCAAGTAATATTAGCAACAAATGCACATGGTATGTACTATGTGCCAGGTCACTATTCAAATCACTTTAAATATATTAATCCATGTAATCCTCACAGTAATTTTATGTAGGAAGGATAAGGGAAGATTTCTGTATTTACCACAGCATGTTTTTAGAACTGTGCTTTGCATAGGCAAAAGAATAAAACAATACAAATATGGTAATGTTATCTCTAATACAAATATGGTCATGTTATAATCTGCATCTAGTCTTAATAGTCTTATTGTGTCAACTTAATATTTGTTTGCATGCACATTTTTGATGCTATAATGTTATTTTTAATGAATTTTTAAATTTTTTTAAAAATACCAAAAAACACCAAATGCAAACATTCATAACTTTTGACCATTTCATTCTACATATATAATCAGTAATTCACAATATCATCACATAGTTGCATATTCGTCATCATTGCATGCACATTTTAGTCTACCACTTTGCTTTCTTGAAATCTCTACCAAAGAAGCAAAAAAAAAAAAAACTGCATCTGAGAAACTCTTATGTGAAAAAACCCCAAAACTACTCAGTTATGATAGCTGAAAAATGGCAATGTAATTTTTCAGCTATCATAACTACATAATCCCTACAACTTTTCTTGTAGGGATTACCTACAAGAAATGTGAAGTCAATTTGAATATGTGCTAGGCAAAATTTGAAAGTTGTATCAATTAGTATAAGCTTTGTCATGCCCAAGTACAAATACCACAAAATTCTCAGAGGCTTAAAAAAAGCAAGCAATAGTTTACTTCATTCCCATGAAAATTATGCAGCAATGTCAAACAACTCTCCAGGGAAGGCATCTTTCATGTGATGGCTCAATACCAGGCTGCCTGATTTTGTGGCACCTTCATGTCAAGATGTGATGTCATGATTGCTGCAGCAATGAAGACATTCATATCAGCTTGTAAGCAATTCTGCATGGCCCTGACATGCTTCACTCTCCACAATTATTGGGCCAAACCAAGTCATTTAACCTCAAAGAGGAAGAAGTTTCCATCTCCCACAGGATCAGGAAGGGGAGAAGAATTGGAAAAGACTCATGAACATCGATTACGTCAACTACACGATTTGTTGTAGATAGATGTGGTGTCTTGCAGTTGTGTACCCCAGAAAAATATGCATGTTCTTAGTCTTAATTGATTCCTGTGGGTGTGAATCTGCTGTAAATAGGAACTTCTGAAAATGTCATTTTTAGTTAAGGTTGCACAACTGACTCAGCTGTGGTTATAATACTTTTGCTAGATGCCTTATAGAGAAGGCTGTAAGGAAAAAGCCACAAGGAAGGAATCTGGAAATAAATAGAACCTAGAAGAGAAAGGAAAAGACACTGCCGTGTGTTTTACCATGTGACAGATAAGCCAAGGGCCCCAGAATCCCTGGCAGCCAGCTCAGAATGCCACAGTCATCAAGGAGAAACACCTTGCTGATGGCTGGATTTTGGGCTTCTCCTAGCCTCAAGGCCATGAGACAGTACATTCTTATTACTAAGGCCAATCCATTGTATGATATTTATCTCAGCAATCAGGAAACTAAAACAATAGATAAAAATGCTAAATAAAACCTAAACACTGATTTCCATTAATCCCAATATGTTATGTCTTAAAGAAAATTAAGTTTTCTTCTAAAGTGAATGTAGAATACCTAACGCAGTTTTTTAACAAACTCTCCGCCTTTTTGTGTAATGTATTTTGTACATTATTACCTTTCCATTGTTTCAACTTCCTGATTCAACTAGCTTTCATTGAACTCTGAAGGTTTTGGCTATCATCAGCTATTAGCTAAATCAAAATTTAGCTATTGACTAAATAAAAAAAAAAGTATCTCAAATCTGCAACTATCCTTACAGTAGCCCTGAGAAGAAAATAGGTTGCAAAAGAGGATTAGTGGGATAATGGAATCCCACTAATTTAGTAGGGTCCTAAATATTTATAAATTGAATTTAATTGAATTCAGTTGTGAATTCAAATAGCCCAATATGAAATTAAAAAGTAAACTTATCATGTAATTTGTAAATATTGTATTTCTAACAGGAAGGATCCAGGAACTAAGAAATCTACTTTAAGAATAAAATTTAAAATTGATCAGAGAAGGAAGAGCACAATTTTTTAACATTATTAGGAAGAACTGCGTTAATCAACCTGTTGATCCAAAGTCCTAGGGATTCGGTGTGATTTCTCAGCCAAACAAAATAATAATTCTGTTGTTTGGGGTTATGTAACATGCTTTTTCCAAAGGCCTGAAATAAAGAGCATACATTGACTCAAAAAAGGAAGATAAAAAGGGAAATTGAAGATAAATGTATAGTTCATTATTTTTCCTGAAATGTTTTATAATATCTTAATGCTGTAGTAATGTATTAACGTAGACAGTAAGAGTTAATAAAATCAGAAAGATGCTTGGGTGGTTTTTATTGTTTGTTTGTTTGTTTCTTTTAACATGGGCAGGCATCGGGAATCAAACCCGGGTCTCCAGCATGGCAGGTGAGAACTCTGCCTGCTGAGCCACGTGGCCCGCCCTGTTTGGGTGGTTTTAATGGCTAAGCAATTAAGTCTTATTTTTCCAAATCAAGATACAAACAAAGCAAAGCATATTTTTTTTTGCATATTTCACAAGAACTTTGTGAAAAGATTCAATTTGTTACCAAACTCTGAAATACTATTAGACTGAAATGATCAAATCAAGAAGAAAAGGGAGAGTGACAACCTTTCATTTCGTTTTGACAGCATGTACAATTCAGATACTGAAAAAAAGTATGAAAAATGCAAAACTGCATTGTTCAGTGACTTGATGGCTAGACATAGTTTATATTCTAAAGTTACTATCCCAAACCACTTACTTTTTCTCTCAATTCAAATGCAACTCAAAACATAACAACAACAGGCTTCTGGGAGATGATATTTGATATTTAAAATAAAATATTTGATATTTAAAAATTTTAGCGTAAAATAATTTTCCTAAAAGAATCTGGGGAATATCCAAATGTGGGGACTTAGCTCTCACTTATATGCTCAACTCACTAACAGCTGTCACAGAATCTGGGATTCTAATAATCATTTCTCAAGTATTTCTTAGGTACATATTGCATTTCTAGACCTAAGAGCTGGTATTTTGATCTGCCATCTTATTTCCATCCATGGAAACAAGAAGTACCAGAATCTTCACTCTACCACATTTATACATACGAGATCAAGACAAGGCAAAAGAGAGCAATATGAAATTTGAAGTATGGGCAAAGGGAGGAAATGTCCTATTAACTCTACTTTGTTAATCACAATGTACATTAATGGTAGACTCAAGGTTTTATTTTTACGGTATCACTGTGGCAGAAGGGTATGAAAAGAGAATGAAAGTCAGCAAGAATAGGTGTTGATATGCTAGTGGAGGGACTTTAAAATAGTTTCAGGAAGAGGTAATGAGGGCCTCCATTAAGAAAATAACAGTAGCCCCAGAAAATTCAGTAAATTGTTTTGAGATAGATTTTTAATCAGTTGAATATGCAAATTGAAGTAGAAGACTTATTTCTGAAATATCCAGGTATCAAAGCAATTTCTGTACATAGTGACAACCATTAGTCACAGTGGAAGATCAAGGCCTTTTCCTCAGTTTCTCAGGTTGTTTAAGCTCCAGGGTCCTTGTTATGTCAAAACACAGGGGAAGAGCTCCTTAAATATTTACTGAGACTGCTTATTCAATCAACGTGGCAAGTGGATACCAAATAAAATTTAATTTTGTTTAGAGAGGAAAACAGGGTGATGGTTCAACCATCTCATTATCCTACCTATTTAAAAGAATTTGCATTAAGCTCCTGGATTTATCAATTAAGTCTTTGCTAGCAGCACAAAATTTTTAATAACTATTGTGCCTCTGTGATGGTGGGTGGAGATTCTTCTACATAGCATTTTGTAATTATGAGTAATATTTAAACAAATGAACACCAGGAATGTAGAGTAAATCAGCCTTTAATAAAGTTTAAGGGTGAAGGGAACATGGAGGGATAAAGTGTAGGATAAAAGAAAATGCATTATTTTTGTTCATTTGTTTGTTTAAGACTTATTTGCAAATGAAAAGACTCTGTAGGATAGGTAAATACATTAAATGTGGCAGACAAAATCTTGGTGGAGGCAAAAGGAACAGGATCCAGCATATAGGATTTTTAATTCATTTATCAAATTTTAACCTTCAGCCTAGGATCCTATTTGAAATAAGATATGAAATAATTTTAGAGGAAGGACATACAATTATGGCTGGTTCTTCAGTCAAATTTCAAAAAATTGTAATGCAAATAGGATGAACCATAAAAGCAAACAGCTATATTCTGATAAATAGTCATTTGGGTTGCTCTTAGGTAATTCAGGTATGCAATGAAAGGTTTCACTGATGTGTGCAAGAATCATTAGCAAAGAAAAATTCATTCAGGATTAGAAAAGTAAGCATAATGGTAGAAGCTGAGTTATTGCCCTGAATTATTAACTAAAGAGACAGCTTTATTGAAGTTGGTGAAGCAAAGTGAAGTATTTTAAAATTCATTAATCCATTGCTGATGATGAGAGAACTGCACCCCTAAGTAAGCACTGTGAAATACTTCTATGAAATCAGTGCTACCATTTATTTGGAAGAAAATAAATGGTGAATAGCATTTATGCATCTGTGGAGGTAAGAGAAGAACTTCGCGAGATGGAGGAAAGAACCTTTAAATCAGGCTTCAAATAAGCATAGTATATTCATAGAAAAGTGACTAGACCAACAGAGGAAAATTTAATAAACAGGGTTGAACTGGATCAAATGGTTCTCAAATGGAGGTGATTTTGTCCTTTGTCTGGCAATATCTAGAGACATTTTACCTTGTTACATCTGGGGGGCACTACTTAGCATTTCATTGGTAGAGGTCAGGAAACTGCTCAACATGCTACAATGCAAAGACAGCCCGCTAAACAAAGATTTATCCAGTCCAAAATGTCAGAGCTGCCAGAGATGAGAATCCTGGGGCTAGGTAAGTTAGAGGGGTCTGGCTTTGTTATAGAAGGTAGGAGATGGAAACCAGAGATGAGAATCCTGGGACTAGGTAAGTTAGAGGGGTCTGGCTTTGTTATAGAAGGTAGGAGATGGAAACCAGAGGAGTTGGATCAGCTGGTGATAACAATGAAATCATGCCAAGAATGACTGGGCCAGGAAGGAGAAGCAGGATGGCGAGTGAGGATGTGGAAGTTGGGACTGGGGTGAAACAGAAATGGGAAACTCAGGATAAATCTGGAGAGGTGCCATGGGAAATGAGTAGGAAGAGCTCAAAAAGAATAATATGTGGAAGAAGAAAGGAAAACACGCAGGACTTGGAACTAATTGGCTCTACTCTGGAGACAAAAGGCAAAGTTTTTGAATATCTGGAGAACTTTTTCTGAAACTTGAGTCCTTGAATGGTTGATTTACTTCCAATATTAACCCATATCAGCTGTTAAGAATATAAACTTCCTCAATATTCCTAGTATAGTTATTTTAGCTATGTCCTTTAAAAATTTTTTTTTTTAAATAATTTTAAACTATTGTACTTGTTGGTTTCTGTACATGGGTGGTTCAGTGGTAGTATGCTCACCCCCATGCAGGAGACCCAGGTTCAACCCCGGTCCATGTGCCAAAAACCAAAAAACCAAAGACCTGTACTTCTTGGTTTCTTTTTCTTATTTTTTTAAAGTTTTGGATATGTAATGCTTTCACATGGCTCTACAAACCAAAAATGCACATAAAGATAGAGGGCAAAAGTATCTCTCCCACTTTGTCCTCCTTCTGCTGATTCCCCCACCCCCATGTACCACCCCCACTAACTTCACAGTCTATGTATCCTTGCAGGGATTTTTTTCTTTGAGGGGGGGGAGGGATGCTGTTAGTTATTTTTTAACATACAGTATAACTCACTATGTTTTAGTGTTAAGTTCTCTGAGCTTTGAAAAATGCATTCAGCCATGTATCCACCAGTACAATCAAAGAATGGGACAGTTTCTATCACCTGTAACATTTTTCCACACCCCTTATTAGTCTATCCTCTCCTTTGGCAAAGATTGATTTGCTTTTTGTTCTATATAGTATTGTGCTTTCCACAATGCCATATAAATAGAATCATATCGTATATAGTTTTTTGATTCTTTTTTTTCCTTCTGCAAAATGCATGAGATATTCATTCTCGTTCTTGTGTGTATAATAGTAGTTTGTTTTCTCTATTGATGAGTGTTATTCCATTTTATGAATACACCAGAGTTTGTAGTATTCCATTTTATGCACATTCAAAAGTTGTTTGTTCTTCAATCCAGTTGAAGAGCACTTGAGTTGCTTCCAGTTTTTGATGGTTACTTTTATTTATTTACTAATTTTTTTTTGTTTTTGCATGGGCAGGCTCTGGAAATCAGGTGGTTATTTTTAAAAAGCACTATAAATATAAAAAATAAGTTTCTGTGTGAACATAAACCTCATTTCTCTTTGGTAAGTACTTTCGATGGGATGGGAGGCTCACAGGTAAATGTTTACAAGAAACTGTTTTCAAAACTGTCTATATGATTTGGCATTTCTGTCAGCAATATACAAGAGTTCTAATCACTCCCAGGCCTTTCCAGGGCTTAGCATAATGAGTTTTCTTTTTATCCTACAAGATATATTGTTATCTCACTGAGTGATTTTGATTTACATTCAATGATTACTTTGAGCAACTGTTCATGTGTTTATCTTCCATTCTTATCTTTTCTTAGATGAAATCTCTGTTCGAATTTTTGCCAATTTTGTGAGAGGAAGACTTTGGTTGATTTCTTATAATTGTTTTGAGAATCCTTTAAAAAATTCTGAATAAAATATTTATCAGATGTATCTTTTGGAAATATTCTTCCCTGTATGTGGCTAGTATTTTCATTCTCTTAAAAGTGTCTTTAAAAGAGTAGACTTTTGCTTTTGATACAGACCAGTTAAGATTTGTGGTGTTTTTTGTTTATTTTTTAATTTGTTTTTTTTAATTATGGATTGTGCTTTTGGTGTCGTATATAAGAAAACTTTGCCTAAACCAGGGTTACAGTGATTTTCTTTTGTTTTATTTTATAAGTTTATAGGGTTTTATATTTAGGTCTATGACCTATAATGCAGTTTGATTTAATTTTTGCATAAGGTATGATGTGTAGATCAAGGACTTTATTTGTTTCTATTTGAAGGGTGAATTGTTTGAGCAACTTCTGTTGAAAATTCTACCTTTTTTTCCAGTAACTCACCTTTGCACCTTTATCAAAGATCAATTGCTTAGACTTCGAGATGGTGTCATACAGCACTCCTGGATGCTGTTCCCCACAGAGACTTTAGACAATTAGCAAAAAAACTTGCAGAAGCATCTTCTGTAGAACCCCAGAAAACAGTGAAAGGGTTGCAGTAACTGTGTGAAGGTCAAGTCAAGAAAATGAAATCTTAGAAAATGTAGGAAAAGCCTATGGTTCCTTGTTGGCCCATTTCCTTTGCCTTCCTCGCACAGTGTGGCGCCATCCTGCACTCTCATTATGGGTGCATGGGCCTGTTCTGGAGGCAGCAGAGCATCCCCTGTGCATATACTATGGGGACCATGTTGGTGCCAATCTATCAGGTGGCAAGCTGAAAGATTGAACCTAGGAACTCAACACTGGCACACCCTTTCAGAACTTGCCCTGTGGGCAGAAACAGTTTGCAGACAGCTAACACAAAGTAAAAAATCAGTTAAGTGGAAGTGGCCTGAGCAAAGGATTGCCAACTTTAAATCATCCAATAGAATACCCAATAGGGGGAAAAGTCTATTTCATAGGTTGTAGAGGGGTCATTCTAATTCCTGTAAGGGGAAGAATTTCTAAAGCTATAAGTAAGCACAAGCCTAGGACAAGACACAGGCTCAGAAAAGACAGAGGAAATCCTGCAATTTCACATTGCTCATGGGCAGACATTCTTGATGGATATTAAACTCTGATGCAGAGCATCAACCAACAAACAGCCAATTTGCAAAGTCTATGAAGAGTATTTTTTGCTTTGTTTTTTATCTCCTGACATGTAAAGAAATCCTGATCATATCACTAACTGGATGAAAACATAAGGAGCAGGCAACTCAGGAACTAAATCCCAGAGCTAACACATCAAATATTTAAATATACAGTGTGCAATAAAATGTTAGAAGACAAACAAAGAAACAGGAAGTGGGCCCAGCCAAAACAACAAGATAAAAATCTGTAAACCATCAATGAAGAAGACCAGACTTTGAATATATCGGATGAAGACTTTTAAAAAAATGATTTTCAGTATGCTCAGGTAGATAAAGGAAAACATGGAGAAAGAATTACATGAGAGCAGGAAAACAATGAAAGAACAATATGGGAATCTCAATAAAGATCTGGAAAATTTAAAAAGTAACTAACAAATACTGTAGTTTATAACCATAAAAATGCAAAAAAAAAAAAAAAATTTGCCTAGAGGGTTTCAACAGAAGATTGGAGCTGGCAGAAGGAAACATCAGCGAATTCAATGACAAGCTAATTCAAGTGATTCAGGTTGAAGTTCAGAAAAAAGTGATGAGAGCCTAAGGGACTTGTGGGAAGGATCAAGCACACCAATATATGCTTTAATGGACTCCCAGAAGGAGAAGAGAGAAAGGGGCAGAAAACTTCTGAAATTTAACAAAAGATATGAATGTACCTGTTCAAAAAGCCCAGTGAACAGCACACAGGATAAACTTGAAGGGAACCAGTCCTTTACACATGTAGTCAATCTGGTAAATGCCATGGACAGGGAGAGAGTTCTGAAAGCTGGAGGAGAAAACCATCATGCTATGTACAAGGGAGTCACAATAAGTCTATGTGCCAATTTCTCATCAGAAACCAAGGAGGCAAGAAGGCAGTGGGAAAAAGTAAAGTACTGAAAGAAAACAATGCCAATGCCCAATTTCATATCTGATAAGATTTGTCTTTCAAAAATGAGGGAGAGATTAAGGCATTTCCAGTTAAACAATAGCTCAGGGAGTTCATCAACACTAGATCTGCCCTACAAGCAATGCTAAAGGGAGTTCTTCAAACTGAAAGGAAAGGACAACAGATAGGGACTAAAGTTGCTTACAGGTATAAAGACCTTTGGCAAAGTTACCTCTGTTTCTGATTACCAACTTTTGCATTATTTTGGACTTTCAGCCTTCAAAACTGTGACACAATGGATTTCTATTGTTTACACCAACTAGTCTGTGGTACTTTTGTTACAGCAGCCCTGGCAAATTGCTAAACGCATACTTCTTTTGTCTTACTGTGTTTTTATTAACAGCATTTCTATTTGAAATAATTGGATTGCCCCATCTATTTCATGTCTAGGGAGATAAATCCACACCAACATTCCAAGTGGGCCAAACCATTTTGGTTACTTCTCTGTGCCAGTTTGAAAATATTATGTACCTGAGAAAAGCCATGTTTTAATCCTGATTCAATCTTGTGGAAGCAGCTATTTCTTTTAATTCTGATTCAGTACTGTGGGATGGAAACTTTTGAGTAGATTATCTCCAAGGAGAGGTGACATGCCCAATTGTGGGTATGAACTTTTGATTAGCTGGAGATGTGACTCCATCCATTCCAGGTGGGTCTTGATTAGTTTACTGGAATCCTTTAAAACAGGAAACATTTTGGAGAGAGCCAGAAATGATGGAGCCAATAGAAACTTCAGAGTGGAGCTCACACAGAGACATGTATGTTTGGAGATGCTTGGAGCCCAGCAGATATCACCATGAGATGTTAAGCAATCAGAACCTGGAGAGAACCAAGGGAAGCCAAGAGATGAAAGCCAGACCTGGAGAAGCAAAGTGAGGAACTCCACAGGACCAGAGGCTGAAATCAACAGATCCCAGGAGTAAGGGACGCGCAGATGCTAGCCATGTGACTACCCAGCTGATCCACTGGCCTTTCTTGAGTGAAGGTCACCTCTTGTTGCTGCCTTAATTTGGACACTTTCACTTCCTTAGAACTATAAATTTGTAATTTATTAAATTCCCTTTTAAAAAGCCATTCATTTCTGGTATAGCACTGTTCTAGTTTGCTAGCTACTGGAATGCAACACACCAGAGATGGATTGGCTTTTAATAAAAGGGGATTTATTTTGTTAATTCTTCAGAGGAAAGGCAGCTAACTTTCCACTGAGGTTCTTTCTTACATGGAAGGCACAGGATGGTCTCTGCTGGTCTTCTCTCCAGGCCCCTGGGTTCCAACAACTTTCCCCGGGGTGACTTCTTTCTGCATCTCCAAAGTCCTGGACTGAGCTGCAAGTGCTGAGATGAGGAATGCTGAGCTGCTCAGCTGTGCTACTTGGCACTCTCTCATTTAAGCACCAGCCAATTAAGTCAAAGGTCACTCATTGCAGCAGACACACCTTCTAACTGACTGCAGATGTAATTAGCAGCAGATGAGGTTCACATACCGTTGGCTTATGTCCACAGCAACAAGACTAGGTATGCTCACCTGGCCAAGTTAACAACTGAATCTAAATAACACAAGCACATTCTGGCATTTTTTAAACTAATACATTCTCTGCCTCAGCTGCCTATTCCAGTAACCAGACCCATCTTGTCTCTGGCCTTTATTTCCCACCGCATGGCTTTTGGCTCTCTGAGATTCTATTGAAATCAGGGGTCAGGTTTGATGGCAGCATGTCAAAGCTCTTCCAGGATGTTGAGGCTTATTTTGTACAACCTTGGCAACAGAACTGTCCTCTAGACCCTCTAGAAGACATGGTTATGAGGTAGGTTAGCAGGACTTACATGATGAACCTACTTATAAATTCTGATATCCTTAAGCCTTTAGTTACCTTTCTGTCCAGTATATCAAAGGACTTCTGGCAACTTAACTTTATTCAATGTGGGACGAGTTTAAGTTAAAGTCTCATTTATACAATAAAAAACCACCACAATGGGTGACTCAGCAGCTGAGCAGTTCAAATGCCATGTGTTATTTATGAAGTGACTCTGCCATCCCCAGGCCCCGGATGCTTACCTGGTACCTAAGGAAGCAGCAGCGGCAGCAGATCAGCTGTTCGGAGCCATCGTAGGGCAAGTGCAGCCTGTAGAGATGATGGGCCCACAGAGTACTGTTGTCCCAGGTGGATAGGTGAAAAAAGAAAAGTGCTGTAGGCAGCCTTATGGAAACTGCAGGAGTAGAGCAAAATTTAGATATTGTCTTGAGGATTCCCAGAAATATCCGGGCCTGGTAGACTTTTAAGGGGCATTTTTGACTACAGGTGTGTAATGCAATAGCAAAACTTGTGTATAAATGCATATAGGTCCTCCTTATATACAAGGGCTTGTAAAGTTGTAGTTAGAAATGGTTTTAGTCTAAGATTATCTTTCCCATTATCACGTTTTATAAATTACAGAGGGGTTATTTGGTGTACCACCTCTCACAAACCTCATCAGTGGCAGTCTGATTTAAAACATCAGGAATTCCAACTCCCAGACCAGTGCTCTCTCTCTCATACTGCCTTGTGATTGCATATAAGAAAGAATTCGAATTGAATGTGTTTTCCTGAGAGCAAGGTCATTTCTGATTTTTGCATATCATTCTGCTTAGCACAGCACTTGTCATGGAGTAGGAGATTGATACATATTTGTTAAGTGAATAAATAAAGCTTACAATAATTAAAGTTGTCTTCCAAAAAGAGAGCAGCAGTCCAAATGACCTTGGATGTCCTTTCCTACTATACGATTTCACTTATGTGACTTATATGTTGGCCTTGGTTAAAATGAATGATTAGCTAAAAATTCAATAAAGCTTTTCATATTCTTGGGTTTTAAAACTAATGGTATTCAACCAAAATGAGAAAGTACTTCCTGAAACTCAGGACACAATTTAACTATTGCTTATACTTTTTTGTTCATCTGTTTATAATTTTGTACATACATCAAATCAAAACTAGATTTGATGAAATCAGAAAGATAAACAATAAAGATTGAGATAGTATAATCTAGGGATGCCTGGAGTGTATAATGATAGTGACTAATGTACAAATTTTAAAAATGTTTTTGCATGAGGAAGTAAAAAGTAATGTCATTACTGCAGGGTGCTGAAAATAGATGGTAATATTTTAAAATTTCAACTTATGTGTGAGACTAAAGCAAAAATGTTTATTTGGTACAAAAATTGTATTTTGACTAGTGCATTTCTTAATATAACTTATGTAGATAGCTTGATTGAACACCATAAGTACATGGAACCTTGGGTAGGACATGAGATTTTGTTGGTTTGTCCAGAGTGATGCCCCGATGAATCCCAGAATAATTTGATCAGTGAGTGGAAAAGTATTTGCAAAGTCCCCTTTGGGGAATGGTGAGAATGGGGGAAAATTCAACCTCCCCAAGTTGAATTCTTGATATTCTCACAAGCAGAGTGGACAACCAAAGCTATAAGCTGAGCCCCCAGGCTTGGTGTTTGTTCATATGCAACTTAACCCCACAAAGGATACATCAAGCCTACTTAAAATTAGTCACCCCCAAGAGAGCCTATTTTGTTGCTCAGATGTGGCCTCTCTCTCCAGCCAATACAGCAAGCAAACTCACCACACTCCCCTTGTCTACGTGGGACATGACTCCCAGGGGTGTGGACCTTCCTGGCAACATGGGACAGAAATCCTAGAATGAGCTAAGACTCAGCATTAAGGGATTGAGAAAAACCCTAGAATAAGCTGAGATTCAGCATCAAGAGACTGAGAAAACCTTCTCGACAGAAAGGGGGAAGAGTGAAATGAAACAAAGTGTCAATGGCTGAGAGATTCCAAACAGATTGGAGAGGTGATCCTGGAGGTTATTCTTACTCATTAAGTAGATATCACCTTGTTATTCAAGATGTAATGGAGAGGCTGGAGGGAAGTGCCTGAAAATGTAGATCTGTGTTTCAGTAGTCATGTTTCTTGAAGATGACTGTGTAATGATATAGCTTTCACAATGTGACTGTGTGATTGTGAAAACCTTGTGTCTGATGCTCCTTTTATCTACCTTGTCAACATATGAGTAGAACATATGGAATAAAAATAAATAATAGGGGGAACAAATGTTAAAATAATATTATTTTGGAATGCTAGTGATCAATGAAAAAGAGGGGTAAGGGGTATGGTACGTATGATTTTTTTTCTGTTTTCTTTTTATTTCTTTTTCTGAATTGATGCAAATGTTCTAAGAAATGATCATGATGATGACTATGCAACTATGTGATGATATTGTGAATTACTGATTATATATGTAGAACAGAATGATCATATGTTAAGAATGTTTGTGTTCTTTTCGTCATTTTTTTTAATTTTAAAAATTAATAAAAAAAATTTAAAAACTAGATTTGATACATATGTGTACTGTTTTCTTGCACAAGAGAAGCATACTCTTACAAAAGTCCTTATTTTTGGGATACATGTGGTTAGAGTGAGATGGAAATATTTATGTCATTTATTTTATTTTCATATTAAAATCAAAATGTTTGGTCATTTTTCCATTAACTTAAACCTTGGTGATACTTTCATTCTGATTTTTTGCATTAATTCACTTTAATTTTCATTAATCATTGAACAGTAGAAATTGGTAGTATTTATACCCCCTTCATCAGCTGGAAACCACATCATAAAGGAATAAGAAGAGAAAATTGCAGAGGCAATTCAATTTCACATGTTACACTCTGGGGATTATAAAGCTATTTTCCAATATAATAATCACTGCTTCCTGAGAAAAGACAGTAACTGGCAAGAACATCTGCATACCATATATAAAATGAGAACAGGAACATTTCTTGCTTTTAGAAAAATGCATCAGTTTCTACTTGTTTAAATAAAAATGTTAGCATTTCCTGGAAATCACATGGTTCTTCAGGCAGCAAAGTCTAAATAAAGCCCTTTATTCACTGAACTGTTGTAGGACAAGTAAAGGAATATTACATAAATTAAGAAAAAAGCCCTCAGTAAATTATTATGGGTTAGAAAGGATCAGGTCAGAAGCTTGGGAAAGTGTCTTCAGGGACAGTCACTGTCAATATTTACAGCATATTTTTCGCATGAGAAGCCATCTGATTGCCCAACTCTTTCATGTGAGCTCTGCGCTGATTGTCCCAGCATTCACAAATGCTCCCTTTAACACAGAAAGTCACATCCCATTCCTTTTGTTCCCTGTTCGTGGTAGATTCTTTGACAGAGGGCCCTGCTGGATCCCCTGCCTCAGCTAGGCGTCCTGTGCTCACTTTCAGCTTTGGATGAATCCTGGCAGACAGCATAGGTGGGAACATGTTTTCCCATGCTTTCTTCCTGCCGTGTTAATAGGGGGAAAGGCAAAGCCAATGTTTGTGCTTAACATGTTCCTTCATCTTTCTTCTAAAAGTCCCTTCTCATGGCCTATTCACCCCACTCCAGCCCCAGCGGCTTGATATTTTCAAACTTCTGTCTCAATAACTGAGATGCCTATCAGTCAATCCTGACCTACTTGGGTTTTACTAACCTCTGCTTGCATCCTGTTTCTCCTCTTAGCGCATTACCTTTTAGAAAGGAACTTTAAACTCGATACCAAGACTTTACTCATTAATTGGTTATTCCCTAAAGGGGGAACTGCCATTTTAAGAGAGAACAGCAATTTACAGTAGTAATAGAAATAACAAAAACCAATGCTTATTGAATGCTTAAAATATCCAAGTACTGTTCAATATGCTTTCTGTGCATTGTCTTATTTATCCTTGTAACCAATCCAACTAGATAATTACTATTATTATATTCATCTTACAGTGGTTATTATTATAATCTTTATGAATCAGGAATATTATAATACTCATTTTGTGTAGTCCAATATCAGACAATTAGTCTGGGATAGAGCCAAATATAAACTCACACTGCCTGGCTCCAGAGCCAGCATTCTTAACAACTAAAACTAATCTAATGATGGGAATGTGGTGTTAGTGATAAGCATATAAAGAAAGTTGATTTTTTTGATGCAATGTATTTTATATGTTGTACAAGCAACAAGATAGCTAAATGCAAGTGGGCTAGACAATATGGACAAGTATTTCAGTAATAAGAATAGGAGATAGAAGTGGCTTAATGTCTACCTTAATAATCCAGAAACATGTATGCAGGTATACAAACACATATGCATGCAATAATGAGTGTTATAATCAGAAGCAGCTAAGAAAAATGTGATGAGAATAATAAGGGGTTGGAGTGATCAATGGATAAAATTAGATGCAGGGGAATCAAAGTCCCTAGGCATTAATTTTGTTATGGAATGTAACGTCTCTGGTGGTGTTTAGCTTCTGAAAAATGCTGATGAAAGTGTATTTTCAATTTGATGATATATATTTGAGTTATTTTGTCTCTTTCGTCCTAATCTAAAAGGAGAGTGACAATATCGTATATTTTTGGTGCTTCTCTAAGTTTTGGATCTTGGTCATAATAGGTAATATGAAAATATTCTAGATATTAGTTTAACGTTTAAATTAGTTTAACTCATTGTAAACAGGACCTCTTGGAGATAATGGTTTAGTTAAGGTGTGGCCTAACTGAATGACATTGGGCCTGTGCTGGTCTGAATCTGTGGTGGACCCCAGAAAAGCCATGCCCTTTGATCCTCATTCAATATTTCTGGGTGGGAGCACTTTGATTGTTTCCATGAAGATGTGACCCTCCCAATTGTGGGTGGTAACTTTTGATTAGATGATTTCCATGGAGGTGTGTCTCCACCCACTGAAGGTGGAGTTGCTTGCTGGAATCCTTTAAAAGAGGAAACATTGTGGAGAGAGTCCCTTTTGGTAGAGCCACGAGAAAGCCAGTGGACACTGCCATGTTCACCATGTGCCCTTCCAGCTGAGAGAGAAACCTTGAACTTCATCAGCCTTCTTGAACCAAGGTATCTTTCTCTGGATGCCTTTGATTGGACAGTTCTATAGACTTGTTTTAATTGGGACATTTTCTCGGCCTTAGAAGTGTAAACTAGAACTTATTAAATTCCCCTTTTAAAGCTATTCCGTTTCTGGTATTTTGCTTTCTGGCAGCTAGCAAACTAGAACAGGGCCTAAATCTTATTTCTGGAGTTTTTATAAAGAGAATGCCCTGGGAAAGAGCCAGAAACTGGAAATTAGTGAAACCAGTTGAAAAAGGAGATGCATGGCTGTGTGACAGGAAAGCCAAGGAAACCAAGGACTGCCAGGCAGGCCCACACTGCTGGCTCTGGGAAACAGCAAGTGGTCTAACCTCAAAACTGTGACTCAACAAGTACCTGTAGTTTAATCAACACATTGTGTCTGTCAGAGTGTTGTACAGCTATTCTTAAGAAAATATGCTGCTTGAATTTGTCTGTTCCTACAATTTATTTATATACAGGGAATCTCCTTAAGAATTTACTTTTTAAATGTAAAATTATTTTAGCAATTTCTTGCAGCTCTTCTCTGTATAGTATATTCATATGAACCTGTACCACAATTTATTTATTCATTCTCCAGCCAGTGGGCATTTGGACTGTTCCTGATTCACTGGTATTGTGAATGGTACTTCTGTGAGATTCTTAAATAGGTTTAGTCATGCCTACTCCTTGTGGTCTGCCTAGGAGCAGAATTTCTGGATTATGGAAAACGCAAATAGCCAAATTTATACATTAATGTCAATTTGTTCTCTAAAGTGGTTGCCCCAATTCACTCATTGCAGCAGTGTATAAGTTTCCATTCCTCTATGTAACCTCCATGCTTGTTATTCTCAATTTAGTGAGTATAGTATGCATTTCCAAATTTCTAAGGAGGTTGAACACATTTTTAGATGTGCATTCACCATTCACATGTCTATATTTATGCTCATTTTTAGTGCAAATTTTATATTTTTTCTTATTTATTTGTAGTCATTCATTATATATTCTAGATATTAGTTTAATGTTTGGAAACATGTTTCCCAAGTTTGTCACTTGCCTTTAACTTTTGTAATGCTGTATTTTGGTGAATATTGTTTCTTAATTTTAATGTAGTCAACGATTAATCTTTTACTTTTATGGTATTACCTATTTTATAGACAGAAAGATAATATTAGGTATTTTTTAAGGTGTTTAATTTTTTTTCAGCTTTAATCAGACGAAATTGAATTTGTGTATTTTTTAAATATGGAAAACAATCATCCCAATCTCATTGATAAAATAGTCATTCCTTACTCAATGTCCAATGATGACACCTCTGTCATTCATCATGTTTTATATAACTATATCATGTTTTGGGTTCTCCATTCTGTTCTTTTGGTCCATCATTTATGCTTTTTTTTTTAACGAAAGCTAACATCCAGCCATACACACCTGTAAAGCACATCTACTTTTGTTGCTCAGGTTTGTTAGACATTTGTCCTGATTTATCAGAAGCCTATTCTAATTGCTTAGCATCTGTGTCACAGGAGTCATTTCAATGTTCCAATTACATTCCTGTCTTAATCAACATACAGTCAATAATTCTAACTTAATACAGTAGTGGTTCCTTCTATGACAAGTTTTTTACAGTTTTCTCTTCCTTTAGGAGTTCTTGGCTACTCTTTGGCCTTTGTTTCTCCATATATATTTTAGAAGAGGTTTTTCAAATTCCATGTAAAACATGCTGGAATTTTAAGTAGAATTTATTTGAATTTAAAATACGTGGAGGGAAAATTTCATTATTATTGAATTTTGGGTCTTTCTTCCTATAAAAAGGGAATACTTAACTATTTACTTAGAACTTCTTTAATGTCTTTCAAAAATACTTTTAATATTTTTCAGACAAATCTTACTCATTTGGATATTTAATAATTTTGTTTTATTATTATTATTTAATATTTATTATTATTATTATTATATGTGGTGTTTTCCTAATTATATTTCTAACTTCTAATTCATTTCTTCTCTTCCACTTTTCTGATTTATTGATAAGTCACCCATTTTTACTGTGGTTGTCAGTCCATTTGTACTTTTTTGTATTGTCTTAATTTTTTCTTATTTGCCTTATTTTTTTCTAAATTTGTGTTTTTTATTTTTTTTCTTACTGTTTTATAAGCATACATCCTATACTTCTCTCCTTTGAGCGTTATCTTGGAATTTTACCCCCAAAATCTGACATTAAACAATTTATGAATCCTTCTCCAGAATAATACATGAATCTTAAAACACGTTAATTCCATTCATGCCCCACCTAGCTTAGGTGCTGCCTACATACATACAATGCTTATATCCTTATATCTGCTCGTCAGTTCCTTTGCATTTCAGACCTTCCTCTTCCCTAGAAGTATTTAGTTCTGCAGTGAGGGTGTCCTCAGAGAACCATATCTGCCAATCCGACAAAGCAGAAGATCATGTGATTCACTTTTTAAACTATCTGATAGAATAAGACTCATAGATTTGCCCTACCCAGAAGGAACACCAAATTCAAATGGTTGAATTTGCTTTTCTAAAATTAGATCTATTATTTTTAAGCAAATTCCAAAGATGGCAGAAATATTCTCCCAGCTGCTATATATGACAATATTATCAGAACTTGTAATTTGATATATTTTATTTTATAGAAGTTCATGTTTTCATTTCAGAAAACTCTGATTTGCTCTCGAATGTGGTGCTGCATTCTATAATCAGGTAATAAGTGCTTGTTGCTTGTCTCACTGTATGTTTTGGTCTACCAGGCTGCCGGAATGCAATAAACCAGGAATGGTCTGTCTCCTAGCGATTAGAGTTTATTAACTCGCAAGCCTACAGTCCTGAGGCCATGAAAATGTCCAAATCAAGGGCATCATCAAGATGATACCTTCTCCCTGAAGACCAGCTGCCTGCAACTCTGGACTTCTCTGTCAGATGGCATGACACATGGCGGCGAGGCTGGTCTCTCCCTTCTCTTCTGGGTTTCGTTGTTTCCAGCTTCTAATTTCAGTGGCTTCCTCTTATTTCTGTGGCTTTCACTCTCAGCTTCTGTGTTTTTCTCTCAGTGTGAATTTCATCCTCTTCCAAAGGATTAAGACCCACCCTGAATGGATCACTTCTTGAGAGTCTGCTCATCAGAAGACCCTACTCACAATGGGTCCATACCCACCGGAATGGCTTAGCTTTAAGAAGATGACTTTCTGGGATCCATAAGAGCCTCAAGCCAACACACTGTACTATATCATTTATTTTATTTCCTCAGCGATCTCGTGTCAGCTGTGATAACTATCAGAATATTACAGTAGGAAAAACAACACCAAAAGTTTATGTTTCCTTGGAGTCGTAAGCATGCCTGTATAATTGTGAGTCTTGTTTATCATGATCCTATAGGGTATGCAAGCATACTACACTCAGATGACGGTTTCATAGATATTAAAATGACACCAGCTTTAGATAGGCTGGATGAATTATTAGCGCAACCTTAGCTTCAAAGTGTTCTTCACTTCCTACAGTTCTGTGAAAACTTCAGCAAGTCTCTGCCTAGGATATCATGAGCTGCACACCTAAAAGGGCCTTAAGCATGCTCGTGTGAAGTTCTGAGGCTGGGAAAATGTCCAAATTCTTATGTAAAGGATTTAAAAAATTCTTTTGTTTGCCATATAATGCTAGCCAAAAATGTATTTCTATGCTGCTCTACAGAACCTCTTTTTAAGTAAAATAAGCCCCAATAGCTTGTAAATACTCCATCAAAACATTTTTGTCAATAAAAAAAAATCATCCTTAACGGCTGGATAAACAAATGACATTAAGATTCATTATTTTAAAAAGTCTGAAAGGTAATATACTGCTTCACCTATTACTGGGCAAAACAGAGTCTGTCATACCTGGATATTTGATATTAAGCTTTTTAGTTAGTTTCCTTAACTGTCTGGTTTTTACTCCCTCTCTTGATCCGTTCTCCACCCAAATTAGTAACCGTGGTATTTTCAGGCTTAGATTAAACAAGGTGTGGGACCTGGTTTCTGGAGTGGTTGTTGAAGGGTCAGATGATGCATCCCAAAATATGCAGGATTTAGTTCCCTTAGGGGTGAGTCTTAACCAACGGAAAATGGGAAACAGTGGGGAGTTAGAGAGATACATACCCTCTCTTTTTCCCCCCTTATAGATTACTTCAAATTCAATGCCTTTTGTAATCCTTCTAGAGAAGACTTATATGCCAAGTCAACAAGCTTGCTAAGTTTATTTGCTTCATCTATTTCCCTTCAATACTTTAGGCTTGTACCTCTCCCCTAAATTATTATCATTGTAATGCTTGCCTCCAGCTCTGCTTTCTAGAAGACTCAGGCGAAGAGAGTAATGCATCTTTATAACAAGCATCATATACATAATACAGAAACTAAACAAATAATGCATGTGCGTGTGTATATGCATATATATGTGTAGGTGTGTGTGTTAGCTAAAGGAAAAAACACATTATTTCTGTGTGTAAATAATGTCTTTTTCCTTAATGTCATATTCTTAAACACTGCATTTTTTCTTATGTCCTTACATTTCAAGATAAACGTCTATGGAGTTAAATAATATGTATTATACTGAGGTCTATTATTAAAATAGATTTTTGAAGTTTCCAGATATCTAGATAACTAGAATTCTTCCAAGTTAGTGAATGGATACTGAAAATCATAAAGTACTGTGATCTCAACAAGAATAAGATAAGATTTCCCAGGACAAAACAAAAATCACAACAATCTTCTGCTGAGGCTTCTTCTATTTGACTTCTTCCCACATGCCCACTAGCTGTGGATAAGGGGCTTTTAGTGTTGTTGGTTGATAAGGGAAGGAATAAGTGAAAGACAAATTTTAAAACTACTCTCTAATGAAAAGAAATGGAATCACTATTGAGATTCTATCTTTGAGTCAGGCTTGTTTTATGACATGTCCTTACTTCCATAGACTTGGGAATGCCATGGAGAAATTTAAAATCTTCAGTTTTTGCAACCAAATGCCTCTGCTTTGCAGATTTGTATTTTTAGTAAGGGCCCCAAGTAAAAGAGGGCCTTGTGGCACTGAGGAGTATGCCTCACTTGAAGTAAATTGAGGCCCACAGGTTGATTCTTTCCCTAAGTTATCTAACTCCAAAGACTGTTTATTTCATTATGCCACAATTAGTAAATGATAAGTATAAAATGTGCGATACAGACGAAAATTTTCTGATATCTAAGTTAATTCTGTTGAAGAAGTCACAAACATCTGTGAAAACTTTGTTGGAAATCAGTTTTTGTAATTTTCTTTAAAAGTATGATACAGTTATTCTGTGCTATGGTATATTGTCCTAACAAGACCTCACTGTATTTCTAATATATCATTAGATGGCCATAGAATTTCTGAAATGGTCTCATTTAATGTAGCTTTGTATTGTGGTGTCAAGATACAATTCTTTAGAGAAAATCTGCTAAAAGTCAAGGTTTAGGGGTAAGTCTGCTTTTTGAAACCTCAATCCTCAAATACCTTACTATTTAGGTGTGGTTGTTGAGTCAGCAGAATTGGTTTCACCAACAGCTTGCTTGAAATGCAGAATTGAAGGTCCTATCCCAGACCTAGTATATCAGAACTGCATTTTAACAAGGTCTCCAACTTTGAGTAGTAATGTTCTAGTAGTTATGCCCTAATAAAGCTCTAATCTAAAAAATCCTGCACTGTACAAAAGTGAAGAGAAGAAGAATGAAACCAATAACTTGCATGGTTATTCTGCTGAAAGCAAGAGAAACCATTCTCCAGCAAGATCTAGAACTAAATGAAGATAGCTCCAACACAAAATATAACTGTAAATCACTAAAGAAATAGCCTCAACACAGCTTCAGGGTGAAGAAAGCAGTTCTCATAGGGTCAACAAGAAGCATTTCCCAGTCCTGGCTGGCTTTAAAATAAAAAAACTCATTCAGGTCTAAAAATAGAGATTATAAATTAAAATGCCTACAGGCAAGTAACTCAAATACAAAAATCAGAGCAAATACACAAAATCCAATTATCAGAAAAATGACCACAATTTAAGCATTTAGCAAAATAACATGTATAATATTGGACAGTGAAGATTTAATTTTACTAGTATTTGATTCTTAAATTTTTCTATAGTGATATTTTACTACTTTGATTTGTAATCTGAAACCTAATACAATTGTTTGGCACCAAGACATGAAAATAAGGCATTATTTCCATTTTTGCCCTTTTAGCATGCAGCAACACTTAGTTTAAGCAGTTTCTTAACTAAAAACAATAGAACACAAATGTAGGTATCCTTAAACATGGATAAAATCTTGCAGAATAATTTATATTTGGAAGGAAACAGTTCCTAAGATATTTGTTGAATTCTGGTTTCCAACATTGTCCTATTTCATTTTAGTACCATGTAGCCCTATAATTCAATTATTTCCATTAGTAGTTTTTCATCTACACCATCAGATTTATGCAAGAAAAATGAACTGGAAAATCGTAGTTTATTTTCATTGGTCTTTATTCCTACAATTTTTGGAATGCAGCTCCAAAAGTTCATTACTTTAATTTTGAAAACCAACTTCAGCTTAGGAAAGCAGTTCGTGCTCTGCCAAATGAATTTCCCAGTCACAATTTCACTAGTAATGAAAATTGAATCATATACTGATGTAAATTCTTTTGAGGGCACTTGCTGAGAATATTCATAAGATTTCCATAGGCTCTAGTAATGTACGTTGAAAATATTCTGATACAACCGTCACTGGCTGGTTTTCACATTTTAAAGTTCCAAAAACATGTTCATCGCCATTTCACAACTAAACCACCTGACCTCAGTGTGGTACAGCCAACTGCCATATTTGCTTACAGTTCATTAATGAAGACTAAATGGTTCAGGTTCAAAGCCAAGGGGAATATGTCCTGTAACTCTATTTGTTCCTATACAGCACCCATTTCCTCTTTCTTTGATCTCAACAGAACCCTGATTTCTTTTTTTCTAGAAAGTCATCTTCTTCTCAGTGTTCATGTATCTCAGGGGAAGGTGACTCAAACCCCAGCTTCCAGGACAAGCTTCACAGGTCTGAATTTAATTCCTCTTTCCAGTATTTAGTTTCAGGAAAGGTCCTTTATCTTGCTCCGGATATTAAAGTTTCAAAAGTATGCATTCAGCATTCGTCAATCAGGCATCTTGCTAAAGCCCCACAGTGAGGATGTCACATGATTTTTAATGTGAAACTGAGACACACATTGAACCCTTAAATCCTCCCTTTCTCTGGACTTTATTTTCCTATTTTGAAACCAGTTTGTGTTGGAATTTTCTATTAAAGCTGATGGAATTTTATATGATATAGGAAGTGTTTCACATTGAACTTTTGCACAAAATTCCATCCTGATGAACGCAGCAAACAACTTATATTCATTCAACATTGCAGAATGCTGTCTTCTTGCATTTAAGTTCTAGAACAAATGCACTAGTAAAACAAGTGCACCATCTTACCAATTAGACTAGTCTTTGTTGACATTTTTAAGATGCTTTTCAGAACGAAGATTTAGCCACTTTTTAATGCTATGCTAGTCATGGGCATCATCTCCAATTTTTTATTTTGATCATCCAGAATTTTGTCAGAATAAACTATTATTCTAGGTAATATTCTTTATATCTGGGTTCTTAACACCTGTAGTAGAAATAGATCACACATGAATTTTGCTTTCTTGTGCAACTTGTTTTGAAAATTGCAGCGAAATCTTCAACCTGCTGATAAATAGACTATCTAGTGAGATACTGTATGTGATTGCAGATCCACTGTTTCCAGTGCATTCAATGGATAATTTCATTTCTCATGGTTTTAAATGCCTAGACAATGATTTTACTTACACGATAGCTACATTCCACAGTAGTGCTATTTACTTTATTCATATATAAGAAAACATATTAAAATTGTAGTCTATCTTTTCTCTGAGCATTGTTTTTTTTTTTTTTTTTTCAATTGTGAATCTTTTCAATAAGGGTCCGAATTCTCACCTAACTATTTGGGCTTCGAGTAATGTCTTAGTCTGTATTTTTCTGTCAGACACTCTTGGTTTACATCCTACACAAGTAGAGTCCTCTTTTATTGCTCTAAGAAATATGTGCTCTCCCAATTTTCTTGAAAAAATATATTGCCTTCTCACCTTCATTTCTTCAAATTTGAGAAATATTTTCTCTTAACTACACTGTAAGAAAAGAGCAGAAGTACAGTGATAAATTGCAATTGGCATTTGATTTCATTGGCAGAGAAGCAATAAGAACAGGTAAGGACTGTAGGGAACTAGAGCGTATATGCCCCAGCTGAAATGGATTGAGGCTCTTTAGCTCCAGCCAATTTGTGGCACATTGTAACGTGACCCAAGAGCTGCCAGAGTCTCTGATCTTTTAATAGAAACTAGAAATCAGATTTTTGTGTGTGACCCCAATTTTAGATGATGGCAACAAATTCTTATTTTAAAAACACTCTTTGGACCAACACTGTGACACTGTAACAAATATTTCCAGACTGGGTGTAAACTTTGGGCTATGAGTGTGAAACCACTGGTTTAAAAGTTAACATGTGAGTACAAAAATCACCAGAGCTGGTCACCAGTGGAGCAGCAATGGACTGATATTTGAGAGGCTTCAAAACCAGGGCCTCTTTTTTTTTAATGTACAATTTATATTTCATTTATATAAAAGATATTCATACACATAGTTTAAACACAAAAATGTATAAAGCTCAAAAAATTACAGCAGTTCCCTGCCCTACTCCCACCTCCCATTTCTTGCTGTGCATAAGAAACTACTTTCAACAAGTTGGGTCATTGCTTTTCACCTTTGCCTTTTGGATGAATGTCTATAAACATGGTAGTTGTTATTTTTGATTTTTCGGCATTTAGCTTGCTGAAGTTGCCGGAATGCAATATGGAAGAAATGGAATGGCTTTTTTAAGGGGTTTCTAAAGAACAAGTTCACAGTTCTAAGGCCATAAAAAATGTCCAAACTAAGGCATCCAGATCCAGAGAAAGATACCAAAGAAAGATTCCAAAGAAAGGGTGAAGCTGCCTGTCGCACACTGAAGTTGACTGTTGTACAACCATTATGGCAAGCTCCACTTTTGCAATTTTGATTTTTAGCTCTGGAATCGATACTTTCTTTGGTCACTGCCTACACTTTTCAGTCTTGCTTATTGGCTCCATTCAACAGCAACCAGATGCACATTATTTCTATTAAAGTCACAGCTTTTTTTTATCCTTTGTAGATTTTTTTCCATTCAGTGTGACATTTTTCAACCAAATCAGGAGTAGTTATCTGCCCTTCCTCCCTTACATTTGAGCACCTCTGTAATCGTTTTGCAACCTGAGTCAGATCACCTCATTCCTCTGCTTACAACCTCCAGAGGCATCCTATCTTATGAAAAGCAAAAGCCAAAGTCCTTCCATGGTTGGTGCCTTATATATATCTTATCTCTTCCCTATCTCTGAGAACTCATCTCTTCCTTCTTTCTACCCCCTCTGCCCCCTCGCTGTTCCTCCCCCCTCAAGTACACTGCCACTATAAGACATTGCACTTGCTGATCCTTTTGCCAAAGGACCCTCTTACCCCGTATATAGGCATGAATTTACCTTCACTTAATCCACATCTTGCTCAACTGTCACCTTCTAAGGAAGCTTCCCAGGCTGCCATGTATGCAATAGCCACCTTTGCTCACTCTGGCACTGTCTGTCTTCCTTATCTCCTCTGCTTTTCTCATAGCACATACTACACTCGACATATTTTATATTTACCTGTTTTATTTGTTATGTTTCCTCTGCTAGTATGTGAGCCTGATATTTTGCTTTGTCCAATTTTTCTTTGTCCACTGCTTTATCCTCATCATCTGGAGTGATGCCTAATACTTAGTAGTTCCTTATTATCTATTTGCTGAAGGATTGAATCCACAAGACATTTGATACTATTCCGGTGCTGCTTGTTATACTCATACTGGCACTGAGGTTCACACTAACACCTGGCCTGATCAACATATCACATCTCCGCATCCCTGAGTGATGACAGTATGTGGAGCACCAACACAAGCCCACGAGTACACTGCATGGATACACAAATGCATATTGCTGATTAGAGACAAGATGAATTTCTACACAAGGAACGGTACACTGAGAGGAACAAAGGATGTACATTTTGTGAGGAAATTAAATATATACAGACATATCTCATGGCCACTTAGGTCATACAAAATGTTGAGAGAGAGATTACTGACTTCTTAACTATACTGAGACTTCTGGGACCTGAGTAGACTCTTCTATCTTTTATCAACTTCACCTTACTCAGTAGCTGAGATGATTCATCTTTATAATTGAGGCCTGTTTGTTTCAGTGTAGGATACCCTGAGACCCAGTTTATAGTGGAGAAAATAAATTAGAAGCAAAATAAAGAATAACAATTTTTTTCAAATACTGTTTCCCCAGAGAAAGTTATCTTTGTTAATACTAGCCTGAGTAGATCTTACAGCTCATTAAGAGAAATTCATAGATTGGTAAATGATTCTGTTTGTCTTAAGTAAAAGTAGGAATGCATTATTTTTAATTCCCTGGGGACAGAAATATGCAGCAACTTGATTGTACTTTTTCCACTTCTGAAGTTAGGAGCAATTTCCTCATAAGCTTTCCTATTACTTTACTCCAAGTCTTCTATTAAGTATTTAAACAGCAAATGCTTGCTAAAAGAAAAAGGGGTTACATGAGTACAAAACCAAACCAAATATTTAGGGTTTTTTTAGTTTAGAAAACAAATCAATATGGTTGATACAATTTATATTTTTTGGAATTTATTGATGTTTTCTTGGTAGTCTAATAAATAATCAATTGTAAAAGTTTCATGGGAATACATAAAGAAAAAATGTTCTCTGTTGTCAGAGTTTTGTGTTTGAGATGTATTGATTAGGTCAACCATATGATTTATTATATTACATGCACTGTTACATATTTTGTTCTACCTCATCAATCATAAGCTGACAGGTTATTTAAATTCACTTACAACTGAAAAACAGCTTTGTTTGATGTGTTTTGTGGTGTGATAGTTGGTGAACAAAGATGTTTGAAAGTTATAACTTTATTTTGCACTGCTTGCCTCTTCATTTAAGGGTGTCTCTTTTTCTTATTTAACATTTGGCCTCCAATAAAACATATCCCACCAAGTCTACTGGTCTGTTAAATCCCTGAATCTTTCATTCCATTAGTAGCTAAATCCATATCTGGATGTTTTTCATTCATATTCTAAATTTGATCATAATCTCACTCTGATATATTGAAAACTAAGGATGAAATTATAAATTTAATAAGCACCAACCCACTTTGGACGAAATAGTGAGGGAAAAGAAGGAAGCAAAACTGATTAATCCATAAATTGGTTATACATAAATATATGAATAGTACAAAAACAAACAAGCAAAAAACAATAGCAAATCATCCCTAGAGGTGATTGCTATTTTTGTTTATGTAGATATACAGAGCATGCTCCCCCCTGTTTCTTAAACCCAACCATTTCTGTCTGAATTCCAACTGCCAGAGTCTGCTCCAATGGCTCACAGGTGTACGTGGCTTAATATCGTATTTTTATTGTCAACCTTCCCTTCTCTGTATTACTTCCCAACTCTCACCGAAGTCCTTGTCTCCAGACTATTTCTGGTGGACCCAAACAAAAAACTGAGGTTGAAAGTTCTCATGTGACTGTCCACACTGGGGTGAAGAAGCTCAGGACATCCAGCTTAAGTCACCACTGACATGGATGGGTCTGCAACCTATAACCTGAAAAACGGGACATCTCAAAGATGAAAAGTCATACTTACCTGGCCCTCACTGCCTTCCCAACAGTTCTCCAATGATAAAATACACGAAAGGAAGAAACCAGGATACGTCTCATGATAGATATTGGTAAATATAGTTTGGGATTTGGATTAAATTTCTAGATCTCTTTCTGCTTCAGCGATAGGAGAATAGGGCTCATGCAGATGAATTCAAACAAAGACAAAGGGCCCGATGCTTGGAACTGGGACCAGGGAGCAACAGGTTCAGTTTTTCCTCCGAAATCCAATTTGATTGCCATTATATAACTGAATATTTGCTTCAATATACATTTTTTAAAGGGTCAAATATTGTTTATTTAACAATAGAGCTTGTCTCTGAATTCAGTTAACTGACACTTTATAAGTAGTAGTCCCCTATCATTAATCATTTTTACCATGTGCAAAATCTAATCTTTGGGTGTTGTTCTAGTTTGCTCGCTGCCGGAATGCAACACACCAGAGACAGATTGGTTTTTAATAAAAGGAGATTTGTTTCGTTTGTTCTTCAGAGGAAAGGCAGCTAAATTTCCACTGAGGTTCTTTCTTACGTGGGAAGGCATAGGATGGTCTCTGCTGGCCTTCTCTCCAGGCCCCTGGGTTCCAACACCTTTCCCTGGGGTGACTTCTTTCTGCACCTCCAAAGGCCTGGGCTGAGCTGTGAGTGCTGAGATGAGGTATGCTGAGCTGCTTAGGCTGTGCTACATTGAGCTCTCTCATTTAAGCACCAGCCAATTAAGTCAAAAGTCATTCATTGCAGCAGGCACACCTCCTAGCCCACTGCAGATGTAAATCAGCAACAGATGAGGTTCATGTACCATTGGCTCATGTCCACAGCAACAGAACTAGGTGCCTTCACCTAGCCAAGTTGACAACAGAATCTAACTACCACAGGTGTCTTCTCATTTCTCTGGAAATCTTTTAAACTGCTTTCAGTTGCAACAAGGCAAAGCTTTTATCGGCTCATATTCACTCCACTGGAGGCAGAAACATCCCACAATTTTCCTTTTTAAATTGACAAACACAATATACAAATATAGAACTTAATGTTAGCACATACTAACAAAGTATAATTTCTGTATGCGCTAATGATCTGTTAACATTTTTCATTAAAAAGTATTTCTCTATCTTTCCACAAAGAGTTTTTAAAAAAATTCCAAAATGTAAATTATTTTACATCTTGATTTACAACTAAGAATAAAATGTTAAATTCTTAGGGTTAGAATTTCTGAATTACAATGCTAGGTATTTACTAGGAGGAACTAGAACATCAAATGTTAAATATTTTCTATTTCAACCCCAAGTAAGTTTTAGAAAAGCTATAAATTTGTTGACAGGCACAGTCCACTCAATAACTTGATGTCACCAAAAAGATGAGATTAATCTGGTGGATGGAGGTTTGCATGTTAGACATGTTGGACCCTTCCATGCAGCTGAGTGAAGAAGTTGTCTCTTAAATTTTTGCCCTATGATTTACTTTTTTTTCTTTAACTTTTTTTTATTGTATAGTATAACATATATACAAAGCAAAGAAAGAAAAAAGCAATAGTTTTCAAAGCACTCTTCAACAAGCAGGTACAGGACAGATCCCACAGTTGTCATGGGCTACCATACAATCCTCTCATATTTTCCCTTCTAGCTGTTCCAGAATATAGGAGGCTAGAGGGCTTAAATACTTTTTTATCATCACAGTTGACTTTTTTCCTTCTTTTTTGTGAACAATAACATATATACAAAAAAGCTATAAATTTCCAAGCACAGCACCACATTTAGTTGTAGAACATATTTCAGACTTTGACATGGGTTACAATTTCACAATTTTAGTTTTTTACTTCCAGCTGCTATAAAATATTGGAGACTAAAAGAGATATCAATTTAATGATTCAGCATTCATGTTCATTTGTTAAGTCCTATCTTCTATGTATAATTCCACCATCACCTTTGATCTTTCCATACCTCTCTTTGGGGTTGTTTGGGCTATGGCAATTCTAAAGTTTTGATATTAGAAGGGTCTGTCACTAATATGGGGTAGGGAGATGGAACTATCTGATGTTCTGGAGAGGCTGGGCTAGATGTCAGGACTTATCTGGACTAGGGACCCATCTGGAGGTTGTAGGTTCCTGGCAAGTTATTCTAGTGCTGGAACCCTTGTGGGATCTTATAAATTGCCCTAGGTGTTCTTTAGGTTTGGCTGGAATGGTTCTGGTTGGGGGTTGGCAGGCTATGATGGGTAGCAAGGTCTACCTGAAGCTTGCGTAAGAGCAACCTCCAGAGTAGCCTCTCGACTCTATTTGAACTCTCTCTGCCACTGATACTTTATTAATTACCCTTCTTTACTCCCATTTGGGTCAGGATGCAAGCACTGGCCCCACATTGCCAGGTCCAGAGCCATCCTGGGTATCCCACCCCACACTGCCAGGGAGACCCCCACCTCTGGATCCATGCCCTATACAGGGGGGAAGGCAATGATCCCATCCACAGAGATGGGCCCAGAGAGACCGGGCTACCCCCGAGCAACAACAGAAGTCCCCCAGAAGCAACTCTCAGGCATGCCTAAAGGTAGTCTAAGCTTCTATGATACCTACATAAGCTTCACAAGAGTAAGCCTCACGATCAAGGGCATGGCCTACTGATTTGGGTTCCCCTAAAGTTTGACACAGTATCAGGGGATTCCCTGATGGTAAGGTTTAATAGTTGCATAGTCTTTCTTCCATCCCTCAGGGGACTTTGCCAATACTTTTTGATTATCTGCTTAATATACTCTAGGATATTTCCAGGCATTACAATAATCTATACAGAATTAAAGGAACTCTTTCTCATTCTGTGCTCTCTGTGTTTCAGTTGTTCAAATGAGCTATACAGATAGGTTGAATTAGATTATGCACTCCAGAAAAATTTCAGTTTCCAGATCATATAAACCTTTCTTCCATTGGTCTCAAAGAGTATGTGTGGTTCTAAAATATAGACACTCTTCCTTACCCCTATATTCTGAATTTCTTTAAACCCAACCTGTTCAGCTCCATTCTTATCTCTAAATATCAGGTTATATATATAAAACAGCCTCTCAAAATCCAGAAATAATAATCACCACTCTGGATTTAATGTGTCTGCTCTAAAAGCTTACAATCTAGGTCCCTGTTTTCTTATAAGCATATTCTAAAGGTGACCTTACCATTGTTGTTTTTTTGTTTCTGGCTTATTTTGTCTCACCAAATGCCCCACATGTTCATTCACATCATTGAATGCCTCACAACTTTGTTCCTTTTTGTAGCAGCACAACTTCGTTCATAAGTATACACCATTGTTCACCAATCCGCTTCTCTATCAGTGCATCCTTCAGCCGCCTGCATTCATTGGGCATCATGTATAGGGCCCAAAGTCCACAGTCCATCTACATTCTCAATTTCAGATAATTTCGTTGTTCCCAAGAGGCAGAAAACTAATAAACACACCCTCACCAAATAGGAGATCAAAACCTCCTCTTAACTCTTGTCCCTCACCCCATTATTTACCTCTGCTGTTGCTGTGATAGTGCTGATGGTTTCCTTTTGAACATAGCTCATAGCATGCAATAGCAGTAACACTCTTTATACAAGAATCATATCTTTGAAGTAATTCTTAAAATAATTCATTCATATTTTTAATGTGAGTCAGTGGGACATGTAGGTCTCTACAACCCCTTTCAACCTTGTTCATCTTCAATATGGTAGTATTACTTCTAGACTCGCTACAGAATCACCTTCGCTCCTACCTATCCCCTTACATTGGGTTTCAACCCCATTAACTAATGGTTCACCCATGTCTAGCTTCTATGTATCTCTAAATCCCTTGTATTCTGTATTATAAGTCTCTGATTATACCTTTATGCTGGTCATAAAAGTGGAATCATACAGTATCTGTCGTTATGTGTCTGGCTAATTTCACTCAGTATTATGTCCTCAAGGCTCATCCATCTTGTCATGTGCTTTAGGACATCATTTTGTTTATTGCTGCATAATATTCCATCATATGTCTATACCACATTTTATTGATCCTCTCTTCTGTTGATGGGCATTTGGTTTGTTTCCATCTGTTGGCAATTGTGAATAATGCTGCTATGAACGTTGGTGTGCAAATGTCTGTTTGTGTCATTGCTTTCAGCTCTTCTGGGTATATACCAAGTAGTGCTATTACTGGGTCACAGGGCAGCTCGATATTTAGTTTCCTAAGGAACCGGCAAACAGTCTTCCATAGTGGCTGCACCAATGTACATTCCTGTCAGCAGCATATAAGTATCCAAGTTTCTCCACATCCTCTCCAACATTTATAGTTTCCTGATTGTTTAATAGCAGCCATTCTTATAGGAGTGAGGTGGTATCTCATTGTAGTCTTGATCTGCATTTCCCTTATAGCCAGTGAAAATGAGCATCTCTCATGTGCTTTTGAGTCATTTGTGTTTGCTCTTCAGAAAAAATGCCTATTCATATCTTTAGCCCATTTTATAATCGGATTGTTTGTTCTTTTGTTGTTGAGTTGTATGATTTCTTTGTATATACAGGAAATCAAGTCTTTGTATGATACGTGATTTCCAAATATTTTCTCCCATTGAGTCAGCTGCTTCTTCACCTTTTTTGACAAAGTCTTTTGAGGTGCAGAAGCATTTGATTTTGAGGAGTTCCCATTTATCTATTTTTTCTTTTGTTGCTTGTGCTTTGGGTGTAAAGTTTAGGAAGCTACATCCTATTACTAGGTCTTGAAGACATTTCCCTATATTTTCTTCTAGAAGCTTTATAGTTCTAGTTCTTATATTTAGGTGTTTGATCCACTTCGAGTTAATTTTTGTGTAGGGTGTAAGACAAGGGTCCTCTTTCATTCTCTTGGTTATTGATATCCAGTTCTTCCATGCCCAATTATTGAAAAGACTATTTTGTCTCATTTCAGAGGATTTGGGGGCCTTGTCAAAAATCAATTGACCATAGATTTGGTGGTCTATTTCTGCACTCTCAATTCGATTCCATTGGTTAATGTTTCTGTCTTTGTTCCAGTACCATGCTCTTTTGACCACTGTGGCTTTGTGATAAGTTTTAAAGTCAGGGGGTGTCAATTCTCCCACTTCATTCTTCTTTTGTAGGATGCTTTTAGTTATTTGGGGTCTCTTTCCCTTCCAGCTGAATGTGGTAGTTAGCTTTTCCAAATCTTCAGAGTAGGTTGTTGGAATTTTGATTGGTACTGTGTTGAATCTGTAGATGGATTTGGGGAGAATTGACATCTTAACCATATTTAGCCTTTTTTTCCATAAGCAGAGAATGTTTTTCTACCTATTTAGATCTCCTTTGATTTCTTTTGGAAATGTTATGTAGTTTTCTGTGTACAAGTCTTTTACATCCCTAGTTAAATTCATTCCTAAGTATTTGATTCTTTTAGTTGCTATTTTGAATGGACTTTTTTCCTTAACTGACTCTTCAGCTAGGTCGTTGCTTGTGTATAGAAATGTTACTGATTTTTACACATTAATTTTATATCTTGCCACCTCGCTGAATTTGTTTATTATCTCAAGTAGCTTTGCTGTAGATTTCTCAGGACCTTCCAAGTATAGTATCATATCATCTGCAAATAATGAGGGTTTTACTTCTTCCTTTGTAATTTGGATGCCTTTTTATTTCTTTGTCCTGCCTGATTGCTCTAGCTAGTACTTCTAGCACATTGTTGAATAATAGTGGTGAGAGTGGGCATCCTTGTCTTGCACCTGATCTTAGGGGGAAAACTTTCAGTCTCTCTTCATTGAGTACAATGCTGGCTATTGGTTTTTCATATATTCCCTTTATAATTTTAAGGTAGTTACCTTTGATTCCTATCTTTTGGAGTACTTTTAATCAGAAAAGGATGCTGAATTTTGTCGAATGCTTTATCGGCATCAATCAAGATGATTGTGTGATTTTTCTCTTTTGATTTGTTAATGTGCTGTATGACATTAATTGATTTTCTTGCATTGAACCATCCTTGCATTCCTGGTATAAACCCCCCTTGGTCATGGTGTATAGTTCTTTTAATGTGTTGTTGGATTAGATTTGCTAATACAATTTTTGCATCTATGTTCATTAGGGAGATTGGCCTGCAGGTTTCCTTTCTTATAGCACCCTTACCTGTTTTGGTATTAAAATCATATTAGCTTTGCAAAATAAGTTAGGTAGAGTTAGTTTTTCCTCAATTTCTTGGAAAAGTTTGAGCAGGATTGGTGTTAATTCTTTCTGGAATGTTTCATAAAATTCCCCAGTGAAGCCTTCTGGCCCTGGGCTTTTCTTTGTGGGAAGAGTTTTGATGACTGATTGAATCTCTTTACTTGTGATTGGTTTGTTGAGATCTTCTAATTCTTCCTGAGTCAGTGTGGCTTGCTTGTGTGTTTCCAGGAATTTGTCAATTTCATCAAAGTTGTCTAGCTTGTGGGTGTATGGTTGTTCATAGTATTCTCTTATGATTTCTTTTATTTCTTCAAGGTCTGTGGTAACACACTCTTTCTCATTTCTGATTTGGTTCATTTGCATCCTCTCTCTTTCTTCCTTTGTCAGTCTTGCTAGTGGCTATCAATTTTATTGATTTTCTCAAAAAAAACAACTTTTGGTTTTATTGATTCTTTTTATTGTTCTTTTGTTCTCCCATTCATTAATCTTTGCTTTAATCTTTGTTATTTCTCTTCTCCCATTTTCTTTGGGGTTAGCTTGCTGTTCTTTCTCAAGTTCCTCCAAGTTTGTTGTTGTTAAGTCCTCAATTTTTGCTCTTTCTTATTTTTTAATACAGGCATTTAAGTCAATAAATTTCCTTCTCAGCCCAGCCTTTGCCACATCCCATAAATTCTCATAAGTTGTCTTCTCATTTTCATTCATCTCCAGATAGCTACTGATTTCTCTAGCAATTTCTTCTTTGACCCACTTGTTGTTTAAGACTGTGTTATTTAATCTCTATTTATTTGTGAATGTTCTCATTTTTTGGTGGTTATTGAGATCCAGCTTTATCCCATTGTGATCAGAGAAAGTGCTTTGAATAAATTCAATATTTTTAAATTTATAAAGACCTGTTTTGTGCCCCAGCATATGATCTATCCTGGAGAATGTTCCATGAGCACCAGAGAAGAATGAATAACCTTGTGCTTTGGGGTGCAATGACCTATATATGTCTGTTAGGTCTAATTCATTTATCAAGTTATTTAACTTCTCTATTTCCTTGTTGATTTTCTGCCTGGGTTCTATCTATAGAGGAGAGTGGTGTATTGAAGTCCACTACTATTCTTGTTGAAACGTCTGTTGCTCCCTTCAGTTTTGCCAATGTCTGTCTCATGTATTTTGGAGCTCCTTGATTGGGAGCATAAACATTTATGATTGTTATATCTTCTTGGTGAATTGACCCTTTAATTAGTATATAGTGCCCTTCTTTGTTTTTTATGATGTCTTTACATTTAAAGTTTATTTTGTCTGATATTAGTATAGCCACTCTTGCTTTCTTTTGGCTACAACTTGTGTGGAAGATCTTTTTCTATCCTTTCACTTTCAGTCTATTTGTATCCTTGTGTCTAAGATGTATCTCTTGTAAGTAGCATATAGCTGGATTATGTTTCTTAACCCATTCGGCCAATCTGTATCTTTTAATTGGTAAGTTTAGTCCATTAACATTTGAAGTTATTACTGAAAAGGAGTTTCTTGATTCCACCATATTATCTTTTTTATTTTATTTGTCAGATCTAATATATTCTTTTCCCTCCTCCTCCTTGTATTCTTTAAATTACCCTTAGTAGTACTCTTCAATTCTGTGCCCTTCTCCAGACCTCCCTCTCCTATCTTTTTTTTTCCTCAGCTGGCAGAACTCCTTTTAGTATTTCTTGTAGGGCTGGTCTCTTGTTGACAAATTTTCGGGACTTCTTTGTCTGTGAAAGCTTTAATCTGTCCTCCAATTTTAAAGTACAACTTGGCTGGGTACAGAATTCTTGGCTGAAAGTCTTTCTCTTTCAGGATCTTGAATATATCATACCACTACCTTCTCGCCTCCCAAGTCCTAATTGAGTAGTCTGAACTCAGTCTTATTTGATTTCCCTTGTATGTAGTAGATTGTTTCTCTCTTGCCACTTTTAGGATTTTCTGCTTCTCCTGAATAGATTTCTGACAGACTGATTAGTATGTGTCTTGGGGAAGGCCTATTTGGATTTATTCTGTTTGGAGTTCTTTGGGTTTCTTTGACTTGTATATTTATGTCCCTTATGAGGGTTGGAAAGTTTTCCACCATTATATACTTAGCTACTCTTCCTAGCCCTCTACTCCTCTCTTTTCCTTCTGGGACACCAATGATTTTCATATTTGTGTACTTAGTTTTGTCTATCATTTCTCTGAGTTCCCATTCAATTTTTTCATCTTTTTTCCATTTGCTGTTTTGAGTCTTTGAAGTCAATTATCCTATCCTCTCTATCACTTATTCTTTCTTCTGTCTCTTCAAATCTGGTGTTGTGTGCCTCTAGTATGTTTTTTATTTGGTCAACAAGGTCTTTGATATCTGTGAATATTTTTCGAATTATTCTTTCTAATTCCTCATTGTGCTCTTCTACTGTCTTCTTTATCTCCTTTATGTCATTTGCTATCCTGCTTAAGTAGTGTTGTATGAACATCTTTGATTACTTGTTCCAATGTCTGCATCTACTCAGGTATTTTAATTTGGTCATTAGGCAGGGCTATATCTGTCTGCATTGTGATATGCTTAGTGATCTGCTATCTTCATAGCATTTAGATATCTTGACTGATTTACTTTGGGAGTTGGTTTCTTTCAGTAATCCAAGACCTTGTGTTTGCAGGATGGTTGTACTGCAGGGAGCAGGGCATGGGGTGGAGCACTCAGTGTGGTGATTTGTTTCAGGGCAGGTATGGGCGCAGGTTGGGGATGTTACACTGGTGCTTATGAACATGGGCACCCAGCAGCCAGGGCAGATGTAGCTGTGCAGGTGCACTGGTCCTTGATTCAATATACACTTTTAATATACAAGTTAAATTCTCAATTAAAAAAAAAGTCTATTTAATAAGTTTTTATTCTGTTGCATATATTGTGCTCTCTCTTTCAAAAACTTTGATTTGGGTTTCTAAGTGCTCACATCATTATAATTATCCCCTGTAATCATGCAGATTATTTCAAGACTATTCTCTGTATTATTGACAAGATATCTTGCTTAATATAGTTTGGGGATTAAAAAAACTTTTTAAATTGTATATTATAGCATATGTACAATGCAAAGAAAGAAAAAAGCAATCGTTTTCAAAGCACTCTTCCACAAGTAGTTACAGGACAGAGTCCAGAGTTGTCATGGGCTACCATACCATCATCTCAGATTTTTCCTTCTAGCTGCTTCAGAATATAGGTGTCTAGAATGAACGTATATATTTCTATTACCCTTTTTTCTTTTCTTGTGAAAAATACTTATGTATTTTTACATTATATATTCAAAAAGCCATAAATTTCAAAGCACAGCACAGCAATTAGTTGTAGAACAGATTTCAGAATCTGGTATGGGTTACAGATCTACAATTTTAGGTTTTTACTTCTAGCTGTTCTAAGATAAAGGAGATTAAAAGAAATATCAATATCATGATTCAGCAATCATACTCATTTGTTAAACTGTACCTTCTCTGTATAACTCTACCATCGCCTTTGATTTTTCTCACACTCTTTAAGGGTATTTGAGCTATGCCCATTTTACCTTTCTCATGTTGTAAGGGCTGTCAATAATAAGGGGTAGGGAGATGGAACTAGCAGATGTTCTGGAAAGGCTGACCCCTCTAGGTTTCAGGACTTCTCTGGTCCAGGGACCTATCTGGAGGTTGTAAGTTTCTGGAAAGTTACCCTAATGCATGGAAACTTTGTAGAATCTTATATATTGCTTTGGGTGTTCTTTAGAATTGGCTGGGATGGTTTTGGTTGGGGTTTAGCAAGTTATAATAGGTAGCAATGTCTAACTGAAGTTTGCATAAGAACAACCTCCAGAGTAGCTTCTCAACTGTATTTGAACTCTCTCAGTCACTGATGCCTTATTTTTTACACTTCTTTTCTCCCTTTTGGTCAGAATGGCACTGTGTGATTCTATGGTGCCAGGGCTGGACTCATCCCTGGGAGTCATTTCCCAGATCACCAGTAAGACTTTCACTTCTGGATGTCATGTCAAATGTAGGGAAGAGGGCAATGACTTCACTTGCAGAGTTCTTAGAGAGAGCGAGGCCACATCTGAGCAACAAAAGAGGTCCTCTGGAGGTGACTCTTAGGCATGCCTATAGGTAGGCTGAGCTTTCCCACTACACATACAAGGTTCACAAGAGCAAGCCTCAAGATCAAGGCCTTCGCGTATTGATTTGGGTGTCCCTAATGTTTGACACAGTATTAGGGGTTTCCTGGTGGTAAAGTTTAATAGTTCCATATATTTTCTCCCATCCTTCAAGGAATTTTACCAATGCTTTTTGATTATCTACTCAATATATTCTGGGATATATCCAGGCATTACCTTAAACTATACAGGATTAAAGACTGTTATTTTTATTCTGGGCTCCCTATGTTTCGATTGTTTAAATGATCTATCCATACAGGTTGAGTTAGATTATGTGCTACAAAAAATAAACCTTTCTTTCTTTGGTCTCAAGAGTAGATGTGGTTCTAAAATGTCTTCCTCACCCTTGTGTTCTGAATTATCTTAATCCTGACCTGATCACCTTTGTTCTCATCTCTGAATAAATTTGGGACTTTTTTTTTGAGTTACAGTTTCAATTTCTGTTTATTTCCAAGAAAAAAAATCTTCTGTAGTATATTTTTACATATACATTTTTTTTCTGTCCAATTTGTTGCCTTTCTCACTGTGATACGTATTAGATTTCCACTTGGGAAACGGAGCCTGTAGTCCTCATTAGCAGTGGATTCTGTATTTTCAAATTCACCTACTCACTAAAATTTATCTGCAATCCCCAATGAACACTTGCTGCACTGCACTTCCATGTCATCTGTGCACACATCTAGAGCAGGGGAAATTTGAGTCTCCCAGAGTGCTCATTCCCAGCTGAGGTTGAGCAAGGTGACTCTGCCTTCCTGTTTCAGCTCTTATATTGTAATGTGGTTTTCATGGGATATTTTGTGGCATGTTCTCACATTTTTGTGCTTTTTTGTGGGTGATATCACTTTGTAAAATTAACCCCAAGAACAGTGCTGTAATGCAGTCCAGAATTCCTGAGCTGTTCTTGAAAAGGCAGCAATGTGCCTTGTAGAAGAAATACATGTGTTAGATAAGCTTTATTCAGGTATAAGTTACCATGTTGGTCATGACTTCAGTGTTAGTGAATCAACACTTTATATTATGTAGTGTTTTTTCAACAGAAAGAAGCACACATAAAACAAGACTATGTAGTGATCAGTTGAAAAAGTCAGAGGCTTGCATCAGCCTAAGTCACCTAGGAACAGTGGTCTAATAGTCACTAATTCAATATGTGTGGCAACTTTATATGACTTAACTACTAATTAACAAGAATCATCTGTATATATATATGACTTATTCAAAGGAATTGGCTTATGTGATGGTGAGGGCTGAGTTGGCAACCATGAGATTCATAGGGTGGGCAGGCAGAAGGGGCAGACTGGAAATGTTCAAATAGGAGCCGATGTTGAAGTCCGCTGGAGAAATTTCTTCAACTTCAAAAAAACCTCAGCTCTGCTTTTAAAACTTTTCAACTCATTGGATCATATAATTGAGAATAATCTTTTTTACTTAAACTGATTGTAGATGTTAATCACATCTACAAAATATCTTCACGGCGGCATTTAGTTTAATGTTTTATTGAGTAACAGTACCATAGATTAGCTGCACTGACACATAAAACTGAACACCACTTTCATTTTGGGAAGTATGATTTTACATGGATTGGATCATTATTTATCACTTTGTGACTTAAACAATGGTAAACATGGAATTACATTTTCTCCTCTATAATTTCTGCCCTGGAATATATTCAAAGAGTTAGGATCTCATAACTACTAACTGAGGAATTATACTAAGTTTATATAGTTTTAAATGACTTTTTAAAAAAAATAGCAAAATATACTATAATTATTAATTACAGTATTCTATTATATATTGCAAACTTATACTTGTTGTAGTAGAAATGAATTGTAATAGTACTCTAAGATAGGGTTGATGTAGGTGTGATCAGCACAACACTATCCTAACCAAGCCTATGAACCACCCAAGATAACTTCAGTGGGAAAAACATTTGTTGTTTTTCTCAATTAGAATTATAAATTGAGAATAAGAGACAGATACACTATGTGGGTAATTGGTTCACATGGATGTGAAATAACATTATTTGCAATATTCCATAATACCTGATTTAGCAGAACGTTTTATTCACTTAATTACCTGACTATATTTATAAAGAAGAAAAAGTTCTAAATGAAGTATGTTGTTTCAAATAGGCAAACTTTAAAAACTTCTTTCCTTAGCTTTTGTAAAAAAAAAAATTACTTTACATAAAGGTCTAAAATTATCCCATAAAATACTTTCAACATAGAATTACAGAAAACAATTTTAGCATGGAATGAATAGCACAACAATAAAAATGTCAATCTATTTACATAGTATTTGTGTAATAAGATGTTTTAAATTTGAGTTGTTTTTATAACTCAATTGAATAGGTAATAAAACAATTTGTCTTCCAAATGCTTGAATTGGACATCATTTGGTTTTTATGTCCAGATAAAATGAACCAGATGACTAATAAGGAAGTGTGGGGTTATTCGTGAACACAGGCCAATACTAACAATTACATCTATCATTTGGGGATTAAGATAAATGACTTTTAACAATATTGTGACAGATCAGAAGATACTGGGTTGTATCAATCATCTTTAAAACATGGACTTTTTAGAGTCTTAAAATAGCTATAAAATAAAAATATTTTAGGAGAAGTAGTTGCTTTTCATTTGGGAGATGATAAAGATTATGCTTTATCTAGAATTCACCAAAAACACAGTATAGATGGGGGAATGAAACCCTGAACTTGTATTGTAACATTAAGAAATGTTAGAATAGAGAATCAAAGCATGTCAGTAATTTCTATAAAGATTATGAATGTGAGTTTTGGGGAAAATGGAACTTTTGTGAAAACTTCACAAGAAGAATTAAAATAAGACAGGCCTGAGACTCCAAACCAATAGAAGAGCACTGTGGACTCCAGAGGCCAAGTTCTCCAGCTTGGCAGGCAAAAACTCTGCCTGCTGGGCCACCATGGCCCACCCTCAATGACACAATATGTAAAACACATTTAGAAATTTCTTTTTTTAATTACAAAAAAGAATTTTTTTAAAAAGAAATGCATGAAAACAAAGAACATAAAACAGAATAGGATGGAGACAATCTAATAAAAGAAGAACGGTGAGAGAGAGATGAAAGTGTGAGATTGAACAAAGTGTAGCATAACTATATAGAAAGTAGTAAACAGTTCTTATGGGGGCAAGAAGAAAAGTCTCCAGATGAGAGACAATCCTGAGGTGAGAGAATGGCATCCAAAGAGATTAGTGGAACGAAAACATAAAATGGGAGTAGCTAATTTTATAAAAAGAGTAAACACAACCCATCCCCCCCCCAAATAAGAATAATAAGACAGAAAAGATAATTCAGCTGAACACTTGAAGAGTGAGAAGGGGTAGCTGGCATTTATATTCAGCTGAGAATTGGGGTGTTGGGAATGGAGAGATGCATAGCTGGATATACAAATGTTGGTAAGTTGGATGTTGATCACTTGATTGTGATATAGCAAGCCTGATTTATAAATAGCATATTATGGATAAAATATACCTTGTGAGGAAAGGGGGGAATTCATTTGTTATTGCCCTTCACTGAGTGCCAACTTTGTGTTAGGCCCTAATGTAAATACTGAGAATAAATAGAAAAGTAGAACACTGTCCCTGTTTAAAGAGATTCGTACTGATGTGGAAGAGGAACAGCAATTATGATGCAGGGGGGTAAGTATTACGTAGAGGCAAATAAATGGTTCTTTAGGAGAACAAATGAAGACCACATGGGGAGGACATTTGGTCAAACTGGAGAGAACGAAAATAGCCTCTAAAAGCCTTCCTCCCCCCCTCAATTATGTATTAACTTATTTAACATTTAACCATTCCAAAATGCCTGATGACATGTCAAAGAACAAATAGTGGTTGTTTAGGAAGACAAAAAAAAAAAAAAAAAGGACAGAAGAAAGTGCAAATGTACATACAGTCACTTGGAATATAGTGGGAATAGAAGCAGGCAGCATAGTTGGCATATTTATTGATTAATATAAAAGGTGAACAGTGCTAAGACAAAGAAGTTAAGTGAGACCTTAACAGAAGTAACAGTCTTGGAAACCATGATTTCCAATGTCAAAAATCAGAGAACAGGGTTTCTTGAATTCCAAATGATTGACTCCTCATAACAAGGAGCCAAAGCCAAAGAATTATAAATATGAAGTTAATATAAACCATAAAATGGGAAAGATGTCAGGTGATAATTTCAGAGCCATTTTTCTGCCAATGTTGGACAGGGAGGAGAAAAAAGACTTTGCTGAATTATAGGAGATGGCATTTAGGAGACGGAAATCAGAAAGAAATAGAAAAGAGCATAACTATTGATGTAAAATTTCTGCATTGGTTTGAGAATTCCAGAGTCAACCTGAAAGAAATTCTACATGGGTTTGTATGACTCTGAGAACAGTTGGACTTTGGACTTGTTCTTGCTTTGTCTTGTCTAGGAAGGCTGGAAGCCTCTTAGAGACAGGGATATCTGAACAATACTCTAGCAGTGCTGGGGAAGGGGTCTAGGCACATAGTCCAGAGAGCATATAAACCACAGCAGTTAAGGAAAGAATCAGACTAGGCCCCCAGGAGGGACACAGATGTGACAAGAGAGAGCAAAGAGTTCAAAAAAAGAGAAAAGTACAAGGAACTGGTGTCTATTGATCATTAGCATTAGCTGCTAGCTTAGGATGACAGGGATCAGAAAAAGATACTCATCTTCCATAAAAGCCAGAAGCAGGGCCAGAGTGTGTTATGAGCTATTACAAGCATTTTCTGGTTCCAGGATGGGCATGATGGCAAGATACTAGATACATAATCAAAGATATGGGAATGAGAAGGTGGAGGGTGTCGAACTGAATTTGACTAAATAAATGTGGAACTGACTGTATTCTAAAGCAGACCTGAGTTACCTTGAATTAGCATGTTTAAGTTTTTGATCATCAGCAAAAATAACATTTAACTAACTTATGCAGCAGTACATTTCATCTTTATATTTCTGAATATTAATATGATGGTTGTAACTGGCAAAGAACTAGTGATAAACTAAATTCCAGAATGAAGTGAGCCCTTCTTAGATAAGCAGGGCCATAGCAATTTTCCTACTTGAAGAAAGTGCCTGGTTTGGGTTCTTTGGAGATGTGATATATTGGGAATAAAATAGATTTTGGAGAAATTTTGTATGCAAAAGAGAAGACCATCTGGGACTTTGACAACGGGTTGGATTGCATCTGGAAGAGAATCAAATATAAGGACAAGAAATTGGGTCAATAATTCTCCCCCATCCTTTATATTTGCTCAGAAAGAACATTGGAGGAAGAGATCACGACCAGGAGAAATCACATCATCAGTGAATTGTCTTCATGATTGGATTTTGGAGCCCAGCTAGCCTTGGATCCAAAGGTAAACTAAAAACATCAAACTTTCTACCAACACTGTTCCAACAAAAATAGTGAATATAGCAGAGAAATGAACTTAATTTATTTAAAGCTTCAACCTGGCTTCAGGTCGATATATGATGAGATGAATCTAAATGATTAACTCATTGATCAAGCTTCTAGGTACAGGAAAGGACTTCCATTTACTGGAAAATAAACAAAATATTTATATTCAGCCTCCAAAGTCCTTTTATGCACAACTTCCAGAATACAATAAAAATCATTGAAAACATATGAAGAAGCAGGAAAATGCAGCTAAGAATCAAAGAGAACAGGCAACAGAGGTAGACTCACAGATAAGCAACTTATAGAAATTAGTGGGCAAGGACTTTAATATAACTATTAGCAATAGGTTAACTAATTTAAAAGAAAAGACTATAATTGGTGAAGAGTTAAGATGTTTCAGGAAAAAAATAGAACTAAATAGATATTTTGGTACTTAAAAATGCAATAACTGAAATAAAAATTACACTGTATGATTTAATGCCAGATTTGGTACTGCAGAAAAAAGGATCAAACACTCAAAGACAAGTCAATAGATATTTCCAAATAAAACACAGAGGGGCAAAACTACAGTAATAGAGAATAAGATCAATAAGATTAGATAATATCAATGTCCTAACAACTATGCAATTGGAGTCTATTATACTTATTCTTAATGAAGTAAAACAAATTATGCCTACAATAAATAAAAAGATGGAAAATCTCAGCAGAGAAATAGAAATAATAAAAAAAATCATCAAATTGAAATTTTAGAAAGATGAATAAAGCAACATCTGAAATAAATATTCACTGGATGGATTTAAAAGATGAGTTAAAATAACAGGATAATGTAAGGGAACATGAAGATATATCATTTATGACTTCTCCAGAGAACAGAACTGACAGGATATACATATATGTATACTCACATGTATGCATACTTACATATATACATATAAATGTAAGTATTATGAGCTTTATAATAGAAATCAGCTCACATGATCATGAGAATTGGAAACTCTGAATTCTGTGGGGAAGGCTACAAATTGAGAATTCCAGTGAAGGTTTTGGTTAATTCCCCAGGAGAAACTGGCTGGCTGAAGTAGATAGAAATTCTCCTTTCTGACTGCAGAAATCATTGGTTCTTTCTTTAATGCCTTCAACTGATAGAATGAGGAGCCTTCTCTCATTACTGAAGGCAATCTCCCTTGTTGGTTGTAGATGCAATCAGCCATAGATGCAATCAACTGACAAATTATTTAAATACATGAAATACTCTTATGGTAATGATCAGTGGTTGCTTGACAGAACAAAACCTAGCCAAATTGACACATGAACTTAACCATCATATCAGTTGAATTGTTCATTAGAAAAGAACAAAGAAAAAATATATTTAAAAAATAAATAGGGCCTCAGTTTCCTACAGGTAACACCAAAGAAATTAACAATGAGTAATTGGATTCTCAGAAGAAAAAGAGAGAGAGAAGAAGGAGCATAAGAATTATTTGAAGAAATAATGGCTAGAAATTTTCCAAATTTGATGAAAGTTATAAATTTTCAGATTTAATATGCACAACAAACATGATATAAGAAAAGCAAAAAGAAGACCAAAAAGAGGCTCATTGTAAAATATTTGAAAGATAATTATAAAGAGAAAATATCGAAAGTAGCCAGAGGAAAATGGCATGTTACATGGATTGATTTGATTAATGGTTGGCTTTTTATCAGAAACTATGGGAATCAGAAGAGGATAGAACAAAAGCTATAAACTGCTGGGGTAAAATATGTCAACCCAGTTTTATAATCAGTGAAAATATTCTTCTGTAATGGTGGTGGAAAAAAAAAAGAAACTTCCTCAACCTAAGGGTGTTTCAATTTCCTGTGATAAAATAAATACCATGCAATGGGTTGGCTTAAACAATGAGAATTTATTGGTTCAGTTTTGAGGCTAGCATTAGCAAGGTGATGCTAATCAAAGCATTAGCAAAGAAAGCATCGCCCAAATAATGTGGTGTTCTGTGAATGACTGCTGGCAGTCCTTGCTTCTTGGCTTTTCTTCCCTGTGACAATGGAGGACAGATGGAGGGCTCTTCTGGCTTCTCTGAGTTCTGCTGACTTCTGGCCTCTTCTCATGGCTTTCTCTCTGTGTCTCAATTTCATTCAGTTTATAAAGGATTTCAGTAATAGGATTCAGGCTTATCCAGATTAAGTTGGGCCACAACTTAACTGAATTAACTCCATCAAAAGCTCTTGTTTACAATGGGTTCATACAGAAAGGAATGAATTAAGATTAAGCACATGTTTTTCTATGATACATAGCTCTAAGTCACCATAAACAGTATCCTACATATTCTCCCCCAGAAAAAAAAGATAAAAATAAAATAAAATGTGTATGCAACCTACAGTTAAGATTTCATATCCTCTCTACACTGTAAAGTTGGACCAAGGCAAAGATATTTATTTTCACCTTTTCATTTAAACATTGCACTTTAGATTTGAATCAATGTAATAAGAAAAAAAAAGGATCTAAATATCAGAAACCTAGAAGTAAAACTTTATTTATAGATAACATGATGGCATAAATAGAAAACCCAATGAAATCTGTAAGAAAAACTCATTGAACTAATAACTGAATGTGACAAGGTCACATGATACAAGACTATTTTAAAAAAATCTATTGTATTGTTGTCAACAAGACAGCCACAGGAGATACCTCCAGAAAAGCCTCCCCTCAGAAGCAACTACTAAAAGGACAAATCCCATTTTATTGAAATTCTGAAAGAAAATAGACTAGAGAATGACTATGCAATCACTGAATTGACAAAACACCAAAAAGGAAGGTGATTTTCTGCAGGTCAGATCTACAATTTAGGCCTACTAGTCCAAACCCCTTCTTCTCACTTGGTCTCAGGCAAACATAGGAGTCACACAGGGGCAGCACTCTGGCCAGGTTACCTCCTGCCGTAGTTGCAGACCACAGAGTCACTCATTGCTGTGAAATAGAACCCTATGCATATTCAGACTGGGGGCCCAAGGTCAAATGGACCCAGGGCAGAACATAAGCAGCTAGTGACTGTATGCATGCAAAAGGCCCCCTTGAAACAAAAGAGAGCCATGGCAGAGCTATTGGCAAGAGGTTCACACACCCAACAGAGTCTCTAGTTGCTAGAGCAACTAAATGGAAAAATAGGCATTTTGGAATGCTGACCCATCTGGCTACCTGGGGAAGGATACCCTAATGTGGCAGAAAAACCTCACAGAACAACAGGAAAACTGAACTTCTGTAAGACAAGTTGGGCCCTAGGACTGAAAATAGAAATGAAAAGGGAACACTGAGTGAGGGAGAGCTATTGAGCAAATCAGAGAAGCTGAGGAGGAAAATCTGCACAAAAATAAACAGAAAAGATACCAGAGAAAGAACAGAAGAAAGGAAGGCTTTGGAGATGAAATGCGTATGAAAGAGTAATCTTAAAAGTTGCACTGCAGCCAGTGGTAGAATGCTCGCCTACCATGCGGGAGACCCAGGTTCAATTCCCAGACTATGCCCCCCCCCCATAAAAAGAAAGAAAAGAAAAAAAAATGCATTGCATGTCCAGGGCAAGAAATGGATTCAGAAGATCAGGGAGAATCTAAATAGCTAAGCACAGGCTCCTTTAAATGTTCAGGATAAGTTGAACCATGTGTCAAAGAAGAGCCTTACCACATAGTCAATCTGCATTAAACCAGAGGCAACAGGGAGAAGCAGATTTTCAGAGTTAGGACATCAAAATAATCAGATACTCAGATGTCAGCCAAAAATTACAAGCCATACAAAGAAACAGGAACATATGGCTCAGTCAACATAACAAATTAAAACTTCAGAGGAGAAACAGACTTTGGAACAACTAATCAAAGAAGTTCAAACAAATCTCTTAAATCAGTTCAAAGAGTTGAGGGAAATATGCATAAAAATAAACAAAATATTGATATAGAGCTTAAGGCTATTAAGAAGATAATGTGTGAACAAAAAAGAGGAATTATAAAGCTTATAAAGAAGCATAACAGAAATTATGGGAAGGGAAAACACAATAATAGAGGTTAAAAAATATACCAGAGACATACAACAACACATTTGAACATCCAAAGGAAAGAATCAGTAAGTGAGAAGACAGGACAATCAAAATCATACAGTCAGAAGAATGGAAAGAGAAAAGAAGAATAGAAAAAAATCGAGTGGTGTTTAGGGTCCTATACAAAAGCATAAAGTATGCAAACATCCACATCACGGGCATTCTAGAGAAAAAGAGAAGGTAAAAGGGGCAGAAAGAATGTTTGATGAATTATTGTTGAAAATATCCAAACTCTTAAGAAAGACATACATATATATGTCCAAGAAATGCAACGTACTCCAAATGGAATAAACTCTAATAGACTTACTCTGAGACACATACAAATCAAAATGTAAAATGCCAAAGATGAAGAGAGAATTCTGCAAGCAGCAAGAGAAAAGCAATTTGTCACATACAAAAGAATCTCAATAAGACTGAGTCGATTTCTTATCAGAAATCATGGAATACAGAAGGCAGGGTATAATATATTTAAGGTACTGAAAGAGAAAAACTGCCAGCCAAAATTTTTTATCTGGAAAAACTTTCCATCAAAAGTGAGGAACAGTTTAAGACATTCACAGGTAAATAAAACCTGGAGAGTTTATTACCTGCATTCATAAAATTGCTAAAATGATTTCTTCAGGTTGAAAGAAAAAGACAGGAGAGAGGGGTTTGAAGCAGTATGAAGAAATGAAAATCTTCAGTAAAGGTAAGTGCAGAACCTTACAGTACTGTAATTTCAATACATAAATCTGGTTTGTCCTCTAGGGCAGCTAGTAAATAGCCAGGAAGAGTCTGAAACAATAGCTTGGGGGACTTCAGTTACCAGACACATGTAGTACACCAGTCTGGAATGGGTGGAGGGGTAGAGATCACAGCACAGAACCCTAAGTCCCCCAAACTGTGGAGGCTGGCCCCCCTCCTCCAATGGCATAGCAGGCTATTGTGGAGGCTCTTCTCCATGGTAAAAAGGGGCAAGGGAGAGTGGCTAAACCAAGCTCAAACTGTAGATTTAATTAACAAATTCAGACTGCTGAGTGCAAGCTCAGAGCACAGATAAATCCAGAACAAGCATAAAAGGAAACCTGAGGCCTTTACCAGCAGAGAGGAGGCAGGCCTAATTTTTTTTTTAAAAAAGGAGGCTTTTGGAGTCAGCTGAGCTCAAAATACTAGAAAAGGACTGTGCCTCAAGTAGATGGGCACATAGAGCTGGGTACCATCTCCACCTTTTGATCAGTGAACCTGGGGTGGGGGTGGGACTGGCTCTGAAAAGTAGAAAAGAACTGTTTTCTCTTTGCCTTTCTTTCTTTTTCTTTTTCTTTTTAACTTTTTAGCAGCCTCAGGCATTTGCAGCTGTCAGCACTGTCCCAGGCAAGGGTGGAGTTAAAGTATGTCTGAAAGACAAAGTAACTAATCAGGTGATGGGGATAATAACTTAACGGTGTATCTTTCCCAAGAAAAGGGGGCAGGGAGAGGGATCTCGGCTCAGCACAAATGGCCACTGGCTCTCATTTAGAGAATTCAGACTCCAGGGTATGGAATACAGAAATAGTTCAGGCCTGCCTTCTGCCTCAGCCTCTGTTTCAACCATGCCTTGACAGGGACAGGGTCTGCTGAGAATTAAAGGCACTGTACCACTTTATGCTGGTAGAAAGCTGCAGGCTGACCCAGCAGCTGCTGGGCAGGACAGGAAAAGCACAGAATCAAGAGGTTTCACAGGAAGGACTGACACCCTGCTGGGTCTCATCCCCAGGGAATCTTGAATTGATTACTCCCTTTTCCTGAGGCCTGGGCCTGGCCTGTCTGTCAGGAAAAATCTGATTGAAATCAATCCTATCTGTAGGACAAGAACCACATTAAACAAGAGCTGAAAAATTCTGATCAGTTACATAGAAACTATGCTAGTGGTTTAGAACCAGTGCAACTGAATGTCAGAAAAGGAAACAGAGAATAAAAACCAACCAAGAAAATACTGGACAAAAGAGAGAAAATGACCTCCAGAATAAACTAAGCAAGAAAAGCAGAAGCCTAGGCACAGCAAAAAAATCATGAGTCATACCAGGAAACATGAAGAAATAGTCCAACCAAGGGAACAAACCAACACCTCAACTGAGATAAAGGAATTGAAACAATTAACTGAAGATGTTCAAATAAATCTTCTAAATCAAATCAATGAGGTGAAGGAAAATGTGGCAAAAGAGATGACAGATATAAAGAAGACACAGGGTATCCATACAGAAGAACTCAAAAGCTTGAAAAAACAAATGGCAGAACTTATGGGATTGAAAGGCAGAATAGAAGAGATGAAAAGCACAATGGAGACATACAACAGCAGATTTGAAGGAGTAGAAGAAAGAATTAGTGAACTAGAGGACAAGATATCTGAAATCACACACACACACACATACACACCAGATAGGAAAAGAATGAAGAAACTTGAACAGGGTTTCAGGGAACTGAATATGACATTAAGCACAAAATATACATTTTATGGATATCCCAAAAGGAGAAGAGAAGGGAAGAGAGGCAGAAGGAATAATGGAGGAAATATTAGTGAAAATTTCTCAATTTTTGTGAAAGACATAAAATTACAGGTTCAAGAAGCACAGTGTACCACAAACAGAATAGATCCACATAGACTTACTGCAAGGCACTTACTAATCAGATTGTCAGATGCCAAAGACAAAGAGAGAATTCTGAAAGCAAAAAGAGAAAATGATCCATCACACAAAAGGAAAATTCAATAAGATGAAATGTGGATCTCTCAGTGGAAACCATGGAGGCAAGAAGGCAGTGGTATGATATATTTAAGACACTGAAAGAGAAAAACTGACAACCAAGAATTCTATATCGGGCAGAACTGTCCTTAAAGATGTGAGAGAGTGGGTGGTGCGACAGTGGCTCAGTGGCAGAATTTTTGCCTGTCATGTCAGAGGCCAAGGTTCGATTCCCAGTGTCTGCCCATGCAAAAAAAAAAAAAATGTGGGGGAGTTTAAAATATCTAGATAGACACTAAGAGAGTTCATGAATAAGAGACCTAAACTATAAAGGGAATGCTATAAGCAGATAGGATAAGAAAAGAGAGTCAGAAGTTTGGAGAAGAGTGTAGAAATGAAGATTAGCAGTAAGGGTAACTAGCAGGGTAAAAAATAAGATATGGCAAATAAAATCCCCCCAAAAAGATGGTTGAAGAAAGTATTGTCTTTACTGCAAGAACATTAAATATTAATGCATTAAACTCCCCAACAAAAGACATAGATTGGCAGCATGGATAAGAAAAAACAAGATCCATCATCTTCATGCTGTCTACAAGAGACTCACTTAAGACTCAAAGGGGAAAAAAAAGGTGGAAAGAGAAAGGTTGGAAAAAGATATTTCATGCAAACAGCAACCAGAAAAAGTGAAGGGTAATTGTACTAATATCAGACAATTTTACTTCATAGGTAAAATAATTAAAGGAGACAAAGAAGGACACTATGTATTATACAAGGGACAATCCTTCAAGAACATTTAACAGTCATAAACATCTATGCCCTAGCAGAGTACTGTTCTAGTTTGCTAGCTGCCAGAATGCAATATATCATTAATGGAATGACTTTTAAAAGGGGGAATTTAATAAGTTGCTAGTATATAGTTCTAAGGCCGAGAAAATGTCCCAATTAAAACAAGTCTACAGAAATGTCCAATCTAAGGCATCCAGGGAAAGATACCTTGGTTCAAGAAGGCTGATGAAGTTCAGGGTTTCCCTGTCATCTGGAAGGGCACATGGTGAACACAGCATCATCTGCTAGTTTCTTCTCCTGCCTACCTGTTTCATGAAGCTCCCTGGGAGGCATTTTCCTTCTTCATCTCCAAAGTCACTGAATAGTGGACTCTGCTTCTTGTGGCTATGTCGTTCTGCTCTGCTCTCTCTGAATTCTCCAAAATGTTTCCTCTTTTATAGAACTTCAGAAACTAAGCAAGACCCACCCAAATGGGTGGAGACATGCCTCTACCTAATCCATCTTAACAACTACTCTTGATTAAATCACATCTCCAGGGAGAGATGAGGTATGGACCCTTGAAAAGCCACGTTTTAATCCTAATCCCATTTTTTAAAGGGAGCCGTTTCTTTTAAACCCTATTCAATACTGTATGTTTGAAACTGTAATCAGATCATATCTCTGGAGATGTGATTTAATCAAGAATGGTTGTTAAACTGGATTAGGTAGAGGTATGTCTCCACCCATTTGGGTAGGTCTTGAGAAGTTTCTGTAGTCCTATAAAAGAGGAAACATTTTGGAGAATGAAGGAGATTCAGAGAGAGAAGAGAATGCTGTAGCACCACAAGGCAGAGAGTCCACAAGCCAGCAACCTCTGGAAATGAAGAAGGAAAATGCCTCCTGGAGAGCTTCATTAAACAGGAAACTGGGAGAGAAAGGTAGCTGATGACACTGTGCTCGCCGTGTGCCCGTCCAGCCGAGAGAGCAACTATGACTGTGTTCACCACGTGCCTTCTCACTTGAGAGAGAAAAACTCTGAACTTCATCGGCCTTCTTGAACTGAGGTATCTTTCCCTGGATACATTTGATTGGACATTTCTATTGACTTGTTCTAACTGGGACATTTTCTCGGCCTTAGTACTATAAACTAGTAACTTATTAAATTCCCCTTTTTAAAAGCTGTTCTGTGTCTGGTATATTGCATTCTAGCAGCTAGCAAACTAGAACAGCATGTATCCAGTAGAAGGAAAGATAGAAGATAAAAATCGAGACTTATAATATAGTGAAGTTTATAAAGAAAACGGTGGGGATTGAATACGCAAATATAGGAAAGTTTTTACTTGAGGGAGACAAAAATTGAAGGTCATAATAGCAAGGTATTAAAAATGGGATGTTTATGGAAAAACATCATTAAATGCAAATTAGTCTATGGTTAACAGTAACAGTGTCGTGTTCTTTCATTAATGTTAGGTTAATGTTAACAAAGCTAATTGTCAATAAGAGGGGCTTATAAAGGAGGTCTGTGGGATTCTTGGTGTTGATGTTGTTTTCCTTTTTCTTTTTTTTTTTTGTTCTCTCCTCTTCTTTCTTTGTGGAAGAAATGGAAATGTTCTCATATAGACTATGGTGGAGAATGAATAACTGTGATTATACTGGCAACCACTGATTGTACACTTAGGATGGATTGTGAATAAAACTGTTTAAAAAACAAACAGAAGGACTCAAGTGCTGGAGAAGATGTGGAGAGAGATCTCCCTATTCACTGTTGGTAGGGAAGAAGAATGGAGCAGCACCTCTGGAGGGCAGTGTAGTGGTTCCATAGGAGACTAAATAAAGGGTGGCCACATCCACCTGCAACCCCATTATTTGATAAACACTTGGAAAAACTGAAAGCAGGGACATGAATAGGCATTTGTACACTGGTGTTTATGGCAGCATTATTCACAATTTGCAATGGCTCTCAGTGGCCTAAGGGTACATCAACTGATACATAGAAGGGTGAACTGTGGTGTACACATACAACAGAATATTGAGTGGTTGCAGGAAGGAATGAAATTGTGAGGCATACAACTACATGAATGAGGACATTATGTTGAATGAAATAAGCCAGAAATAAAAGGATAAAGGATGTACGGTCTCACTAATATAAACTACAACAAGCAAACTCTGAGAATTGAATTTGAGTTCATAGGTTATCAGAGGACAGAAAGTGGGCAGATGTTGGACAATTGATGATTAAGCAGTTCAGAATGTTCAAATAAGTTTCATTGTAAAGGTTCCTAGATTGTAAGGTCTCATAGCAGTCACATCGACTGCTGAGTTTTAACTGTTATTTTAAAATTCTGAGATGCTATGCTCTTTGTGTATAACCGGTAGTTCCCTGGAACACTGGGTATCTGTGTGACACCTGAGACCCAAAGTTAGAGTTCTGCAGCCCTGCTCCATAGAGCAACTGTTAAAGAAGCTGAAAAAAAAATCAGACTCCAATTAAAGATATGAATGAAGTGGACCTGATTAGGAATAAGGTAAATCAGAATACAGGATAAATGATGATATTGTCTGCATATTAAAACTTCAACTTCTGTGTGAAACTGAAAGCAAGTTGTTTATTTGGCCCTAAATTTAAATTTTCTGTAGCACATTATCCAATTTAACCTGTTTGGTCTGTTTTTCTGAACAATGTCATTACATGGAACCTAGAATAGGGAATGAAATTTTATTATTCTGTACAGGATAATGTAATCCCTGGATATATTCCAGAGCATTAGGGTAGAAAATTAAAGAAAGCAGCTGCAATGTCCTCTTGAGGGACTGGAGAAAGATGTGGAACTAATTAAACTTCCCCACCCGGGGAATTCCTCATATTCTCTCAGGCATTAGGGACTCTCAATTTAATAAGCCAAGCACTTAATTTTAGGCCTGCTCTTATGAAACTTACTTATGCAATGGCAAAGCTAGACCTGTATGTAATTATGCTTAAGAGGCCCTGAGAGCCTCTTTTGTGGCTCAAATGTGGCCTCTCTGTTTAAGCCAACTCTGCAAATAAACTCACTATCCTTCCCACTGTGTGGGGCATGACTCCCAGGGGTGTCAGTCTACCTGGCATCATGGGACATGACTTCCATGGATGAGCCTTGCCCTGGCTTCATGGGATTGAGAAAGCCCTCTTGACCAAAAGGGGGAAAAGAAATGGAACAGAGCAAAGTTTCAGTGGCTAAGAGATTTCAAATGGAGCCAAGAGGTCATTCTGGAGGCTACCCATATGTGAACTTTAGCCAGATGTTGCAGACAACCATAGTATGCCAAGCCCCAGCCAACAGTATTCCTGAAAATCCTAGGGATTGCCCTGAGCTATATCTAATCTCCATAAAGGTTGTTGTTAGTAAGTCTATTTTTTTCAGAAACTTAAGTCCTCCAGATTGTTCCTATGCCAGATAAGCCTGAAACTCAGAGTACCAGTATGTACAAGAACATCAACCAATCTCACTCCTTCATCCCATAAGGCCAACACCCCTTTCCAGCATGAAGAAGTTAAAGTGGTCACTGTCCAGATATCCCTGAAGACTGAGAGAAACATCAAATGAAAAAGAGTAGGAGTGACTGAGAAATTAGGATTTAGCAAATGACTGTGACTATTGACTCATTATATAGATATTTCTTTTTTAGTGCCCAGTGTTTTAGAAGAGCCAGAAGGAAGTGCCCGAAGTTGCTGAATTGCAATTCAGTAGCACCAATCTTTGATAATGATTGCATAACTGTACTGCCAAAACACAAAAAGATCACTTGTCTGTGTTTGCATGGATCTACTTCTGGATATTTTGTTCTGTTCTGCCCATACTAATCTGTCTTGGTTAACCTACCTCTATTGTAAGTCTTAAAATTGGGTAGAGTGCATTCCTATTGGTCAATAAGAGGGGTAAGGGATGTAAAACATTTGGGGTTTTCTTTTATCTTGCTTCTTTTTTTTCTGTTCCAAAATGTTCCAAAAAATGATCCTGGTGAGAATGCACAACTGTGGTGATACTGTGAACTGTTGATTCTATATTTTGGATGGATTATATGGTGTATGGTATCTCTCAATAAAATTACATTTTAAAATATATAAAAATATATATAACTCTACTCTTTAATTCTTTTAAGAGTTAGGATAACATTGAATAAGAAATAAACATATTTCCTGATAATGCATATACAAAATCTAAAGAGATGATGTGGAACAAAGCCGACATAAAAGGGGAATGGAGAGATATGGGAGCAGGAATGCGTATATTTTGAAATTAAGTTGGGAGCTTTTCAAAATAGTAATTTATAGACTTAGGCGGTATAATATAAACCCCAGAGTAACTACAAAAAAATATTTTAAAAATATATGTTAACAGAAATGATGAAGGAACAATTACTTATATCATGAAAGACTAGCTATACACAAAAGGGGGTTGCAATAAAGGAAAAGAGAGACAAAAAAGATAAGACAAAAAAAACAAAGTCAAAATGCCTGAAGTCTTGCCTTTACAGTAATAATACTGTGTCTCTTGCAAATCAAAGACAAAGATTGGTACAATGGATTAAAAACTATGACCCAATCATAAGTTGTTTACAAGAGACTCTTCTTAGACCAAAGATGCGAACAGTTTGAAAGTGAAAGGATTGAAAAATAAATTCTATGCAAATAGAAACCAAAAGAGAGCTGGGTTATCTATACTAATATCAGATGAAATATACTTTGAATCATAAACTGTTATAAGAGACAAAGAAGGGAACTAGAGATTAATAAAGGGTCAATCCTCCAAGAAGAAATAACAATTATATTTATGCACCTAACCACAGTGCCCCAAAATACATGAACAAACACTGGCAAAACTGAAAGGAGAAATAGAACACCTCTACAATAGCAGTCAGAGACCTCAATACACCACTTTCATCAATTTTTAGAACATCTAGACAGAAGATCAATAAGCAAAGAGAGAACTTGAATAATATGATAAATGGACTATACCTAGCAGATACATACAAAACACTGCACTCTAAAACAGCAGGATACACAATTCTGACCTCAGTCTTCTCTGTCCACAATGGAATGAGGGTAGAAATCAATAACTGGCAGAGAACTGGAAAATTCTCGAATATATGAAAATTAAACAGCACACTTTTAAGCAATCTAGGAGTCAAAGAAGAAATCACAAGGGAAATCAGTAAATAACTTGAGATGAAGGAAAATGAGAATACAACAGATTGAATTTATGGGAGATAATGAAGGCAGTGCTCAGAGGGACATTTATGAACCAGCAGTAAACAAAGATTGCTAATTTTTACCTGGGTGAAAACTGATAAATTCTTTAGTATGCTTGAAACTTGCAACCAATTAAATGTACTTCTTTGAGATTTAAGTTTCCTAACACTTTTGTCTAATCAAAACTCTTGATTGGCCTCCCCATATCATGGCATTTGCAGCATACCAGGAATCCTTTGTCTCTGTGAGAGACTGACAGCCTTTATAGAACATATTTTGTGACATGCCCTTTACACCTCCTTTCCGTGACTACACTTGCCTTTTTTCTTAAGGGGAAAAAATATAAACTCTTGGTCCTTTTCTTTATGTTTAAAGACATAGGCTTGTTTGTATCAGTTTGGTCTGATACTGTATGAAGTTTAATCTTTGAAGAGAGTCAATGTTTCTTTCTTTGGCTTTACAGTAATTCCCATTTTTTTCAGAGAGGAAGAGATGGAGCAATTTTCTAAGCGCATTTTATGTATGATAGGGCCTCAGTTGTTTGCCATAGTTGTATCTGTTGAGAGGTAGAGTGGAATTCCTCCCCCTTAGTGACTTGCCTTTTGAATAGAGTGTGGCAGACTTCTGAAACTAGCTTATAAGAAGCCTTCCAGTTTCCATCTTGATCATTTGGAACAATTGTTCTTAGAGTCCTGAACCCCCGAGGTTGAGCACCCTGGGGCTGCCTTCATGTGAGAAGTCCCAGTCACATGAAAAGGCGCCGGAGGATGGGATGCCATGTGGAGAGAGGGCTCCAGGCATGAGTGGAGACGCCATCTTGGAAGTGGATTCTCCAGCTCCAGCCACCCCAGCTGAGCCCTTCCTGTATCTCCAGCCCATGGAATTATGAACTCTGTTTGTTTTAATAGACCATGCTTGGGGGATAGTTGTTTATGCTGCAATAGTTAACTAAAAAAAATTGGAGTTCAGTGAGAAGATCTTGAGATATATTTGTGAAATTAGCTTTGCTTTCTACCTCAGTATTTGTACAAGAAAACACTTCAGGAAAACATCTGGATAGTAATAAAATAATTATTAAATTACAAGGGCAGGAAAAGCTTTTCTCTTTGCACGTAATAAGATTGCTTGGGGTCCAGCCAAAATAGAACTCCTGATTACAAAAATAGCAACAATTATCTAAAAAAAAATGATATTCTTCCCAGTCACCTTTAATTTTCTCCAAAGGTGTCAGTGTTTCCAAATATCTAAAAATTTCTGTAGTACACTTTGCACCTTTTTAAGGAATGATGAGGGAAAAGGATTTCAAGTTGGTAAAAATGGCAAATACTTCTGCATTAGAGGATGTATTCATCTCTCTGTCAAGAGGAAACCTGTCATTTGAGGGATAAATCAAATAAAACCCTAATGCTGAAATACAATTCCAATAGAGAACAAACTTCTAATAACTAAATTTCATTTAACATTAGTTTTTTCTTAATTTTTAAAAATTAAAAAAAAATTAAGCATGGATATTTAACACAAAGAAGCCACATTTGCACCCAAACTACAAAATCCCAATGTATGGTTATAGACTGTAAAGTCAAACAATGGGGGAGGGATAACTGATATATCCAGGTAGACGTTATTTTTGCAGGAGAAAGTTTTTAAGAGTCTTCTAGATGAAAACTTTGAGTCAGACTTTATTTTTGCCTTTTTTTTTCTTTATGTATTACATTGTGCCTTTTGGTTTTCTAAATATAAAAGGGAGTCTTGAAAAACCTAATTTCATGAGTTATTGCTGGGTAAGAGAATCACAAGGACTGGAGAAGCACACTCAGCCTCACAACCAAGGATTGAAAAAGAAAATAAAGCATTTGGAAGCAGGGACTGGCAGAGAGAAAGGTTACTTCCCCAACTGAATGGTAAACCAGTTCCACACTTCAAACAGGGTCATAGCAAATCGCATACTTCAGATGACTAAGAAGTGATCTTAACAGAGAGTAGAATGCAGCATCAGGAGGCAATGCTTCGTGTTTCTCCAAGGTCAGAACTTTCTGAGCAGGAGTCCTGGGAACCTGGGAGAGGAGATGAATGAATGGCAATCTGGGAAGTTAAATTTAGAAACCTTTACAGGTTTATCACCCCTGGGGCTGGCCGTTTATATCACAAAGAATAATGGTCCTAGAGATCTTCCACCATTCTCGTCCCAGAGAGGATTTGTTTATGTGAAAAGACAGTCTGTTCTTCTCCTGAGGGGTGGATGTGCAACTGTGCCAGGCATCCTAGGAAAGCTCTAAGATTCATAATTTTAGGATTCCTCTCCGGTGGCTCAGATCCCTCTGCACACGCAGGGTCCATCTGGCTTTCCTCACATCACACCATAGGAGACCGGGGCACGGGAAGCCAATGCAAGATGTTCTGTAAGTGAATCGTCAGTCTGTTTTCTGAGCCAGAGTCCTCCTGTTTTCCATCAGGACAAAATAAATAGAGACGAAACTTAACAGGAGTGTAGCCTCTGGGGGCAAATCCCCTTTTCTTGCCATGACAGCTGTGTTGTTTTGGGTTTGGCATTCCTTGGGCCTGTTCCTTATGCTTTTTTTGTAATCTAATGCAATACAGAGAAAATTAAAAATATTTTAATAAAGGTAGTGCTATTTTTTTGGGGAAAAAAATCATTCAAGGTAAAAATAAGTATTGATCTTTTTAATAGAATTACATAAAAAATTTAGTTAGGCCCCAAACTCTTCTTGCAGCCCTAGAATTTGAAGCAAGGGCAGGGACTATAATCTGTGAAGTGGAAAATTGTTTTTCTCACTTATGTGACATGGATGAAACTGTTGTTTATTCCTTGGGGACGGGGTCAGGTCTTGCCTACTTTATATCTCCTACCCTAGAGCAGTGCCTAGTATTAGCTACTTCTCAGGAAACTGCATTGGGGGTGGGTTTTAGTGGCAGTTTGTTCTAAGACACAGTTTGTGTCTGAATGCCTTCTAGGACCACAGACCCATCCCAAATTACATCATGGATTCAATGTTTATGTGGATTCAATGGCTAAACTAATATAAAAGAATCTGTAATCTAATCATATTTAATATGTCCATTATAGAGGCATGTTGTCATTATTATTAAAGAATAATAGTCCACATGGAAGCTAGAAACAGGCACTTGTGTAGTGTCTCCACCATCATTCAGGTGACTGGCCATCTGCTGCATTCTGGGGGCTCGGGAACTATGTGCATGCAGCAAAAAGTCCAGAGGTGGTTCTGGAGCTAGAAGAGGTCAAGATGAAAGTCATACATGAAAAAGTTTGCTTTTTTCATAACCCATGTCTCTTCTACTTATACCTACATCTGTGATTGATGCAACATATCAATTAATCTTCAGTCATTAGCTGTGGCTAGTCACTTTTTCAATGTAATAAAAGATGCTACCTTCAAGTACCACTTCTCCAGTTCAGTTGCAAAGTACAAATACCTTAAAAAAAAACAAAACAAACCTGGAGTGTGATCAAGACACTGTTGACCTTGGGTCAATTTCATTCCCTTTTCTCTTTTTAGGCTGACCATTAGTCACAATACACATTCAGTAGAAGGCAGGTTTTCATAAGTGTTCTTGCACAGTTGAATGTTTTTATTTGCCTTAGTGTTTTACAAAATGTAGTTTAATAAGCCCTGTCAACAAAACAGGCCAGAATATTTCACCCTCTCAAAAATGGCTGAAAAACCTGTGCACACTGACAGTAGATAGTTGATTGAAACGGCCCTTCCAGCTGAAGCACGAACATAGTTATAGACAGATTTTTCTGTAGGAACGGAAGGAAGGGTGAGTATTTCCATCTAGACTAAAGGCTCACAGTCTATGGAGGTCCCTGCCTTTGAGAAAACTGCCCAGTTTCTTGCTTGGTATAGTTTCCTCTAAAATGTGATCCTCACAGCTTATAACAGCATTCCTTAAAGTCATCCATTTCACTAACTCTACCAGACAACTTTTTTCCCCTAACTTTTGTTTCCTAGAAGCTTTGGTTCTTGGAAAGAATATAGTCTGAGGCCAATCAATTTGACTATGAGGGCCAATCAGCATCTTTGTATTAAGGAACCAGTTGGAATTCTATGCCTTGTAAGGTTGGCTAAGACTAGACAGTCTCAAAATCTGCTCTAAATTCCTTAGTAAGTTTGAGTCCTGGGTCCATCTGGGTCATCATTAAACACCAGGGCTGATCAGAGCGCATAGAAATGAGATGCTGTGAAGTTGCAGTCACTGATCTGAAACTTTAAACCCTAAGGAGAGAGTTGAGTGCACTAATGAGGTGACAGTCCAATCACATCCAGGAACATTTATTTTCCCTTCTGGAAAATAAAAAACAACTTTAAAAAGGAACTTCTGCCACAGTTGCACAGAGTGGTAATATTCTTGCTGATAGCCTGCAAGACACTTTAACTTGAGGTTTGGTTTTTATGCTCTGTTATCATTATAATGCAGGGTATTTTTCCTCCAACACTGCTTAAAATTTAGTAAATATTCAGCTCATACCAAAAACTGGAAAACTTGCTGGTGAGTGGGTGGAAGAGGAAAAGGGCTGGAACTTACGAAATGATGTAGATGCCAAATACTAGGAAGCCAGAAATCCTTGAGGGCAATATAAATGAAATGTGGACTTGGAGTGGGGAGTCAAAGAAAGCTGTTTAAGACTGGGTGGCCAGGCAAAGCTCTCTGACGACATGACATTTGAGTGAGACCTGAACTACAAAAAGGAGCCAACCATGAGAAGATCTCAAGGACAAACTTTCCAAGCTCAGGGAGCCTCCACTCCAGGACAGAGGCTCTAAGTGGGACCAAGCTCTTCATGCTTAAAAGTCCAAGTGGAGGCCAGTGTGATGAGAATAGAATGAACCAGAGTATGACTGAGTGGAGAGGAAGCCAGAGGGGAGGCAGGGCCAGATCTCACGGCACAGGCTTTAAAGCCTGTGGGAAGGAGTTCAGGTTTAAGTTTAAGCAAGTCTAGAAAACTTTAGAGAGTGTTAAGAAGTGACAATGAAACTATGCATGCTCAAAATCCTGCTGCTTTTTGGAGTTTTATAATACATGAATTAAAAAAACTGAGTCTTCAGAAGTCAGAGTATATTCTTATGGAAATGGAGAATAAATATCCTTAGATATTATTTTAAAACAAATTTGAATCCAGTTTTGAGTTCTTCAAAGTGCATTGATTTGTAAACTACATTTGGTTTTAGTGGAAAGCAAAAAGGGCTTAGCACTTTGCATCATGAATCTGCTTTGAGATGAAATGTCTTTTTTCTCAAAATAGTCATTAATGATAAAAACCATTTTATTAAGTAGTCATTGAAAGAATTTAAAAGTGTATAGTATATTACAGCTTCTGAAGGTGCTGGAGAAATCAATTAGAATGAGAAATTAATTCATCTGTCATAGCCTCATGGAGAAGAGACTGGTACCAAGAATAAGAGAAATAAAGAGCCACGGGTAAGAGTTCCTGGTTTAGAAACAAGTTTTCACCTATAGAAAAGAGCCACTTATATCAAAGAGGTAAAGGAATAAAGAGACTGCAGACAAAACCACAGAGAGAGGAAGGAAGAAGAGAATGACTGCCACATCTTTTTCTCCTTAGATGGCCTTCAATTTCCATGCAGCTCCACACCAGACATTTTCATTTTGGACAACTAAATGAGCCTGAAATTTCTTTTGCTTATCAGTAAAATGGGAATAACAATACCTGTGTTAGAGTTGACAAAGCTCAGAGGAGATAATGATTCCCAAACATCTAACAGTAATAAAATAAGCACTTGGTGAATGGGAGCTGTTTCGGTGCTAGTACAGTTAAACAGTATAAATACCTTTTACCTCTCCACTTTCCTTGTGTGAATTGCCCAGGAGGCCCCATCCCGTCATTATATATGGGGTAAACATATTGGAGGCCAAGCGGCCCTCTCCTATGTGGACGGCACGTCAGCTAAGGGGCAGAGTGGAGAAGAAAAGATGTATCATCGTGAGCAGTAACAGTTCCTTTTCCTTCTTGTCACAGGTTCTTTCTGAGCGCTTTGTCTTGTTAGTATCCTGCTTGTCTAATGTAGAGTATGAAACAGGGAGCATGCTTGATATTGGGAAAATAAAATGGTAAACTGTATAAAAATATATAATCATTCTACATTCTTCTGCTCATTATGATGCTGGCTTATAGGAAAAAAAATTAGAAAATATGTTGATTGATATCTTTCATTATAAATTATTTAGCTTGCAAAACCAAAATAAGTTTTAAAATTACATGTTAAATTTATTCATGATGTCTCATTTCCTTTAAATGAATGAATAATTAATTCAGTAAATAATTGCATGCAATATTCTTCCCATTAATGTACAAACCTGAATTTGATGTTGAACAGATTAACTGAGAAGTGGCAGGCACTTGGAGAGGATCAAAGAGTTTCAAACTTCTCTTTACTCAGTTTCTGTTCTAAGTAATCAAAAGGCTGTGTGAGAGCCATCCCTTTTGGGGTTCCAGTCAGCTAACGAAGTAGAGAAATAAATTCCAAGATACTTTAAGTAGATGAGGGTTGGTAATGAAAAAGAGTTGAAATATTCATGCCCACTTAATTTTGCAAGTTCATGAGTTATACCATAGTCATTTTTCAAGATCAGTACTAGAAACTTGTAGTCTAAACCTTGTGTAGTTTACAGCATGCAATTCTTAAGTGAGGGAGACAGCGTAAACATAATGGCAAAGGAATGAAAATATTAAAAGGAAAAATAAATCACCAGCATATTAGAGTGGTATGGAAACGAGAAAAGTTTAGAAGAAAAAAAACTCTGCAAGAAGACAAAATGCACTGGCCCCCTATTTTTTTTCTAGCACTATGTCTTTAATATTCCATTTATCACCTGCTAAAGACTGTGCTTTTAGAGAAAGATACCAGAACTGCTTTGGTAGATGTGGGAGGGAAAGAGAAACAAACTTGAGGCTGATTGCAGTGATAGGATATTTAGTAGATTGGATACAGACAGCTATTGAGTTGGTGACAGATTTGGGGGCATTTAATTTCATTTTTTTAGGAACTTTTAGCTTTGAGTTATTTATTTATTTATTTTTACCAATTTCAAGTTGAACACGATGCAAGAATCAAGGCAGATTCATATTTCTGTGTTTGAAATTTAGCTACAGAGTCTAGATTCCACTTGGGATCTAGCCATCCTTTTCTCCATTTGGATGAAATAAGAATATGCGGGGTTTTAGGGAGTTTGGGGGATGGGAGTTGGAAAGAGCTGAGCTGAGGAGGAGACAGAGAGCTGCCCTGCAGATGAAGACCTAGCGGTAGTGAAAGCTCTGCTTCCAGGGGACCCCAATGTTCCCAGACTCAGAATTCTCAAAGAAGTTCAAAGAAATATTTGCTACTAGGTTAACATTTCAGAAAAGTGCAAGTATTGCCCCTTTTATTTTTCTGTGTATATTACTTACGTATTTATTTATTTGTCTCTTTGTATAATGAGGTCCACTTTACATTAAATTTTATCCTTCTAGTCTTGTAATAACCAATTCCTTCAGAATTGACCCTACAAATGAAGACTAGGGCTGGGTGGTAAGAGAGCAGCAAAAACGTGTCCCCATGCATGGTGGCAAGTTCAGACTTGGTGCTCTCAGCATTTACTCCAGGGTGATGCAACCTACGGACATAATGCACACGGACTGAATTCAATTGAAAGAAAATCCTGTGAATGATGCAGAATCCCAATGATAGCTCCGATCTTAGCGGCTTCTCAGAACACAAAGGCGGAGGGAAATGGATGGGAGGATGTCACACTGAAGCAGACGCTAGAACACCCTGGCATGTTCATGCCAGCACCAGGTGGCTTGCCGCCTGATGTAGATGCTGATGGTCTCACCACCCGCGGGCCTGCATCACTGCTGGTGCCCGCATCATCCCCACCATCTGTCGGGGCAAACTTGGCAGCATGGCTGGCACCTGAACACGGCTGCGGGGCAGAGACAGAGGTGGGGCGGTGCTGGCACATTCAGAGGCTCTCTCCTGGCTCCACTGCTGCCCTTCCAGAAACCTCCAGGTCTAGAAGGCTGCCAACCCTCGTGCAGGGCCGAGGACTAATGCTCTATGCTTGACAGTAATTCAGATGCTGATAAAACTAGGGCTGGGGAAGGTGAGCAGGTCATCAGCCCTAAGAACTAAGACCAGATCCCCTTATTGTCCCTTTAGACATCATTTTGTTGTTCCCATCTGTTTTGTGGTTCCCTAGATCGCTTGCTGTCCCCTCTTCGTCAGAGATGTCCCTGGGATAAGGAGCATGGCATTCCTATGACTTACAGGGTCACAAATGCAGTAACCTTAGAAAGCAGCAGGTGGCAGGGGTAAAAGGTAGCTTGGCCCTGTGATACCTTAATTCCCCACCAAAATCTCGTTACCACAGCCACAACAGAGCTACAGATGTTTTGCTTCCTATTTTGGAATGACCTAGGTATAATATTTTACCAGCACAAACATATTTTCTGATGGGTGGGGAGACAAGTTGAGGGGTGCCAGCACCTGCCTCTCTGAGGTCCAGATAGCGCTTAGGTTGTTTCCTGCAGGACAAAGGCAGTTGTAGTGGAGGACTCAATGGGCTGGGCAGCACTTCAGCCTCCATCTGGGCTGTCCAGACACTTTTAAGAAGGTCTCATCTTACGGGCCCTACCTACCCAGGACTAATCTGAAGATGCAATCATGTGGAATCAGAGTGGCCTGGCAGAAATGACCTCCAGCTTTCTGGTGCTCAACAGGGAAATAACAGTTTACTTTCTCAGTGAATTTTTATTCTCTTGATTGGACTATCAGTCCACACACTTGGATATTCCATTCCTATAGTTCCCCATCTATTAATTAGGCATAATGGGCTCAATTCTTAATAGCAGAAATACCTCAGCCGTGGCAAAGCTGCTTATGCCTGGTTAGTGCTGGGGAAGTGACGTTAACAGACAAGCAATTAGGTGGGGTGGCGATGAGTGTGGACAATTCGTGCACTCAGCTGCTGCAGACAACACGGAAGGGCTGCTGGCATCGGGAATTCTGAGCAGTTCCTGTCTGTTGGCGGAGGCCCAGTGACTTGTGAGCATATGGACAGAAGAAGCTGGTACTCCAACACAGTGAAGCAGAGGGGGCTGCCAGAGGGATGGAAGGCTGAGATGAAACGTCAGAGGAAGCTCCATCTGAGCAAAGTCAAGAGTTATAGATCATATCAGCAAACTTGGCGTCTGTACAGAGTAAGCCTTCAGTGGAAGCAAGAAGAATGGGGACTTGAGCACGCCCGTGGCATCACCTAGACCTTTGCCCCCCAGCGTTATTTCCTGTCTCACCCCAACAACCGAGATGGGGCAGAGTGGAAAGTCAAGTGCCTCAGATTCAGACAGTGGTGAACTTCAATCTTAAGTCTGTAAGGCACCAACTGTGCGAACTCGTGGCAAATTACTCAATCACTCATGGCCTTAGTCTCCACATCTGTTGAATGAGGAAAATCCCATCAACATTTAAAGAGCTTTTGTGAGGAGCACATTGAAAGGACAATTCAAATGAAATGCCTAACGTCGTGCTGAGTGCAGAGCAGATGCTCGGTAAGATGTTAAAGGCCGATGGGATTGTTATTGGGGTGACATTAAAATAGAACATCCATAGCTATCCAAAGAAGGTAATGTTAGTAGCACATAGATTACTGTGCCTATGCATATGGCACTTCAGATTGCATCCATGGTGTGCGGCCCATCAACCTTAAAAGGCACTTAGCTAATTGACACTATACAGGGAGAAAAGTACTCTTAATCTTGCTAGCATCATTCTCATACACTTTCAGTCGGGAAATACAGCACTTCCTGACAAAATCATTGAATACCTTAACAAGTTATGCAAGGAATTTTTTTTTTTTTTTTTAGCAACAACGCATTTATATATCAATATGGAGAGTGAGCAGGTTGAGTTCAGCAGCACTAGGATGGGAGCTTCTTTGCAGACGTGGAAAGGCCATTCCGAAAGGACATCAGATAATCAATGTTCCCGAAGTGAGTTTTGCTTCTCCTTGCCAAGATGCTGTGTCTTGGGCTGAAAGAAATGTCTCCTTGAGACCTGGATAGGTGATGGGGGTTCACCAAGGCGAGGCTGCTTCCTCACTTGCCCATGCAAAGGTCAGTCGTTTCCACCAAAGCCAGCAGCGAAAGGGCCCCCTAGCACAGCTGTGCTGTTGTCTCCTCCCACCAACCCACCTGTAGTTTGGGCAGGTGTCCCCGAGGTCCCTTGGTGGACAGAGGGAACAGAAGGGCCCCCTAGCACAGTTGTCCTGCTGTGTCTGCCCTCTGACCCACCTGTCTTTTGGCCAGGTGGGCCCCAAGACCTTTGATGGGCGGAGGGAACTAAAGCGCCCCCATGCACAGCTGTGCTGTGGTGTCCTGCCAGCGAACCACCTGTGTTTTGGGCAGGTGGGCCCCGGGTCCCTTGATGGGCAGAGGGAACTAAGGGCCTCCTGGCCCAGCAGTGCTGCCATCTCCTCCCACTGAACCACCTGAATTTTGGCCAGGTGGACTCCAGTTCCCTTGGTCTAAAGAGGGAACTAAAGGGTCCCCGTGCCCATGTTGTGTGCTCTCACCTCCCACTGCTCTTGCACTAGGCGTACCCTAGATGGTTGGTGTCTGTGGAACAGAAGTGATGCTGCCTCTACTGCTTGGCCCTTCCCCAAAGTTCAGAGCTCCAGACATGGAACTGGGTCGTGGGGCGGGCACACTGACCCCACAGCCTGTCATTCCCTTCAGGGCTGCAGGTCCTGTAAAGACAAGTGGTCCTCTATGAGTATTTGCACCCAGTGAGCTGCTATCCCCAGTGCTGGGCATCCCCGTGGCAGTAGCAAAGCCAGGAGTCAGGTTTGTGTCATTGGCGGCAGCACCTGTGTTGTTTCCATAGGCCCTCTTGGTGCTGACAGGGATCCCAAAGGTGAAAGGTGGGGGTGTGAGTCCTGAAAACACTGGTTCTGTCATGCTGCCCCTGGGTGGCTGGGCAGCAGGAGAGCTTATGTCTGCAGCTTGTGGTGGTGCTGCCAAGTTTGCCAGAGAGTAAGTGGGGCCAAAGCTGGTGGCTCCCAGCTGCTGCCCGATGGAGACCCCAAAAGTAGGCTGAGGAGCAGCTCCTGGTGCAAACAGTAAGGTGTAAGTTGCAGCTGGGGTCCTGGCTGGCTGTGACGTCAAGCCAGTGCAGACTTGGCTTTAGGCAGTGCTGCCATTCCGCCGTGTGTGTGTAGAAGTAGGAAGGGCATTGAGAAGTGGCAAGATGTTCTTCCAGGAGACGGGAGGAGACTGGTGATGGATGACAGCCTGCGAAGGGGGTGTGGTTTCCATAGGCTCAGGATCAGATGCAGCCTTGGACACTGGGTGTGCCAAAATGCTGCCGGCTGGACGGAAGGTGGCCAGAGATGCAGTGATGGGGAAGCCAGCGAAGACAGGAGGACCGCCAAAAGTGTCTCTCAGAGGCTGTCCTGGAGAGGCCCCAAAGATGGGCTGAGGCATGATTCCTGAGCCAAAAGGAGGGGTGAAGATTGAGGTGGGTGCACTGCCCTTAGATGCACGTGGGCCGATGGAGCCAGGCGCCTTTGCAGAGGGGGTCCAGTTCATACTCTGATGGGCTTGGGGAAATTGGAAGGAATTCCCAATGGGGCCTGGGGGAGACCTGAAAATGACAGCCAGGGAAGAGGGACTGGTGTCCGTAGCCGTTTCCCCAGAATCTGAGGCAGGCTAGGAGGCCCGGGGTGGAAATGGGCTGGCCGTGGTGGTGGTGGAAGAGGCCATGGGAGCAAGGATGGGCTGGCTGGTGAAGCCAGAGGTGCTGGTGCCAGCGACTATGGGGTCGGTAAGATGAAAGGCACGGGGTCTACACACATAGGGGTGGGTGACTGACTTCTGAGGGTGGTAAGATTAAAGGCACGGGGTCTACACACACAGGGGTGGGTGACTGATTCTGAGGGTGGTAAGATGAAAGGCGCGGGGTCTACACACAGGGGTGGGTGACTGATTTCTGAGGGTGGTAAGATTAAAGGCACGGGGTCTACACACCGTCAAAGGTAGTAAGGAGGTAAGACGTCAAAGGTGTCGGAACTGCGAGTGAGGGTGGAGGGCCACTGTTCTCAGGAAGGGAAACCTGAGGGAGGGGATTGAATCTAAAGGGAGACAGGGATTGTGTGGGAGCAGCCAGAGGCGAGGTAGGAAGTGGTGTTTGGTCAGGACTAGTTGGTGTAGGGGGAGGTACAGGGCTAGACAGGGTTGAGGACCTGGCATGGGGGTCACTTGAATCAGCTACTGCTGTGGTGGAGGAACTGGCCGGAATCGGCAGGGTGACCGTGGCTTGGGTCAAGGCCCCTGCATTTTGCGCAGCAGGCAGAGAGCAAGAAGGGGCAGGCTCAGCGACACTGCCCTCTGTTGTGCCCTCAATTTCATCCTCCTCCAAGATGGTATCGTCCTGTTTTGGCTCAGTCTTCCTCTCCAAGTCTGTATCTTCGGGACTGGCTACCCGAGGAAGCTTCTGAGGTGGGGGCAGTTCACCTCCACCCCACAACAGTGGCAGTGGCAGTGGCAGTGGCATCACCAGCTTCCTTTTAGAGCGTCTGCATCTGGCAGGTGTGGGAGGAGGAGGAGTGTTGCTTGATGAAATAGCTGCAGGATTTTCTGCCGATGTCTCCTTCCCTGGCTGTGAACCTGGAGAGCTGAGCTGATGGCCTTCATCCAGCTGATGGTGCAGCCCCTTCGGAAGCAGGGGACGGGGTGAGACTGGGCCAGGGAGCCCTGCTGCACCTGGATCACATCTTCCGAGAGACCTTTCCTTAAGAGGATCAGAGCTGCACTGGAAGGAAGGGACCATTCTCTCCGTCTCCAGCGGCATGGATGTGGAGGGTATATCCTCACTGCTCTGGGGTGCCCTTCTCTGACCTTCCTGCTCTCTGGTTTCTGTGTGATCCTCCTCCTCTATGGCCAACCCTTCGCTGCGGTCTCCTGGGCTCCTCAGTTCGTCCTCCTTTAGGCAGGGATGCAGGAGGTGGCCGGATGGCACTGGCCTACAGGGGACGTCAGCCTGTGCAGGTGGCAAACACACGAGAGTCCATCTGTGCCCTGGATGAGGAATCCTCACTGTCCCAGAAGAGGGGCCGAACATCTTGGAATTTCGAGGAGACAGCCGCAGCTTCTTCCGAGGATGCTCTCTGAACACAGACGGACGTACCCCTAGAGGAGAGCATTGGCTCAGCTGGGTGGGATAGTTCCTCTTCGGGGCGATGTCAAACCCAGACTGTGAGTTCCGGCGACCCTGGTTGAAGAGCCTGCGCACAGGGCTGGAGAGAGGCGCAGGGGCAGCAGGATGCTCCCGACCTACCACCAGTGGAACACAACGGGAGGGATGAACAGGTGGGCGAGCGCTGGGCCCAGGGCAGCGGCTGCGCGCCAGGGGGCGTAGTAGCTTGGTCAGTGTATTCCCCATGAAGGGCAATTTCAATCGAGGGAGTGGAGTATGAACCACGAGAGCGGTTGCCTAGCATCCAACTCCTCCGAGGCAAAGACCCAAATGGCACCGTTCAGCCAGAGCCATGTGACTGCAGCATCACCGGGACACGTAACAATGGGAGGGTGCGCGTGACATGGGCAGGGCAGGTGATGTGGCGGGGAGGACGCCTGGCAGGGGGAGGGCACTTGACAGCGGGAGGGTGCGTGAGGGACAGGGACGGGTGTGAGAGAAGGTGTGGGAGAAAAGATGCCAAAGGGCAACAGTTAAGGCCCAATGGGGCTTATGCAAGGAATTTTATATGCACCTGTAAATTCCCTAGTATAGTGTGCATATGGTAATTAAGTCCAAATGAGATCTTTGCATTTTTTCCTCTCCTGATTTCACTGGTACAATGGAGAATGCCACTGTATCCCTGGGCAGCAGCTTCATAACTCCTAAGACTGGAAGACCCTGAGATTTATTTCTCAGTAAAACTCTTTTATTTCAGTTGACAAAGTTGAGAAACCTGATTTATTGTTGTTAATTAATTAACAAAATAATTAATAATTATTACTTGGTAATAGATCTTTCCAAATAACTATCCATACTGCTTGTTAATAGATTTACTGTTCTGGAAAATAAGAACTGCAGAAAACCTAAATCATGTAAGGTAGGAAAATAAGCTATTAAAGTAAGAGTTTATGAAGGCCAGAGACAAAGTTAGAGTAGAGCTCAAACAAGCATACTTCCAAAGTGTTGACCCTGTCAAGACGATTGTTTTAACGTCTAAAAATGCCATTAACTCTTTTCTGATGAATCTGAAATTATTAAGACTATATGTTACAGTCAAGGAGACTTTCACAATGTTTGCAGGAATAGTAAGCAATGTTGGTTTCTAAGGTTTTCAAAATAGTGCCACTAGAAGAGGTTGTCAGCATGGAAGGAACCATCACTAGGCAAATGCTGTGTGCCCTCATAGCAATCAGTTAAAAATAAAGGCAACAATTTACAATAATTGCTTTCAAAACAATTTTGACACAATTATTTTCTTCAGCAAATATTTTGGTAAAACATTCTAAAGAAAAGTATTTATAAGATTTAAGTAATGCCACAAAAACAGCTTTTAATATTAACTGTCCTAAGTATTGTATTTTTCCCTTTCAAATACAGCTTTCTGACAGTATCAATCAAATTTAAGATTTAGATACCCTTTGTTTTGTAGACATACTTGTTTATATGTGAAATTATTCATATACAAGGTAATTCAGTTTGGCAGTGATTACAATTGGAAAAGATTGGAAACAACCCAAATATCTATTGATAGGGGACTGGTTAAATAAATTGTGGTCATCTGATTACGTAATATCTGTTAGTTGTAAAAAAAAATGCAGATATTTATTAAAAGGGGTGCAAAAGCACAGGATATATTGCTAGTTGAAAAATAAAAATCAAAGTGTGGAAGTGTATTTACGATATACTACATTTCATGTATAAAAGATGGAAAAACAGGAAAATGTATCTTTATCCACTTATTTTTGCTTAAAGAAACTCTAGAATGGCATAGACATACGTGCACACAAAATAGTGGTTATGTGAGGTCAGGGCAGATGTGGGTAGATGGAGAGAGGGAATGATAACTGAAGACATTTTTAAATTTGGGTTTTGGAATCATGCAAATGTCTTAGCTATTTACAAAATGAAATTTTAAAAGTGTCTTCATGAGATTTTGTATGGATTTTTATTTTCCTTTATATTTCTTGAAGGAGATTATGTTTTTCTACAAACTGGAATCCAGTATGGCTTCAGTTCAAAGAAAGTATAGGTGAAATTAAATATTTTTTTTTATAATTGGAAAATTATCATTGTAAGGTTGATTCTGTACTCATGGTTTCCCCATTGATTAGTGTATCTTTGACCTATTTACCAATCCCTATTAAAGACCATTTCTGACCTGTTCTTTGGTCAGCTTGAACCTAAAATGAAGAGACCATAGAAGATTGTTTCTCTAAGATTGTAAGCGCTTGAACAAAGAGATTGCTCATTTTCATCACACATGAAGGCTAAGCTTTAAAGCACAATAATACCTACAGTATACCGATAATTCCTTATTAACTTTTTTGGTCTGTGCAGCAAGCATATTTTGGTGAATATGAGAACTAAGAAATGCATCAAATGTGACTACAAGGAAACACCACGTTTTCAGTGTTTTTTTGAAAAAGAATACTGTTATGCCTGTGTTTTATTATAAATAACCAGGTTCTGTCATATTTTATCTTCTTGCCAGCAAATGAAGGACATCGTTCCATAAAGCTTCTAAAATGTACATGAATATTCAATTAAATCATATTTCCTTGAGAAAATAAAGTTCATTCGCATTTATAGCAGGCAGTGTGAGGAGATCAGAATTGTCATAAGACCAGGGTAGCCAGTACCGGTGGCTTGTGGAACAAAACTCCTCGATTTTTAAAACTTTTTTAAAAAATAAACATACAATCATAGGTGTTCATTTACTTTAAAAATTCTAAAGATGAAAAAAAGTATTGTCTCTATATTTAAGTCCTTGTATAAATTACAAAACTCAAGTTTATGTTACAGAGTCCCTTCCCCATAGGAAGCATAAAGCACTTTTGTGGTACCTTTCACCAGTAAATATTTGTATCACATTGACTTTGACAAACAAAATAAAAGTTGATATTGCATCTTTAAGCCCCAAGGGAACATTCTTCTAAGCTGTCTCTCATGATGAATGGACTTTGAAAGTCATTTGATTGCCACGATTTAACTCAAACTCAAACAAAGATACATAAAAGTAACACATTGACTTCAGTAGAAATCTGAAATATCAGTGAACTGCAGACTCTTCTTGCTTGAGGTCAAAAACACCTTTTGGAAGAAAACCAAGAGTAGTTTAAGACCAGCCAAAAATAAAATAATAATAACAATAATAATAATGATAACAATAACAATAAAATAAAAACAACAACCAACAATGAGGTAAACTCCCCTTTAAAAAGGCAATATGTGTTGCCTGGCCTGTCAGGAGAAGGTTCGGTTGTACCTGACACCCAAATGTTTTTCCATCCAGAGTTCAGCCAGTTGCATGGTCGAGGCAAAAGTACTTGCCTTGGATCCTAAGCACATTTTATACTGCTTAGGATCCAAGTTAGGGTCACAATGGACTGGATGGAAAACATGCACCACACCCACTTCTTGACTTCTGAAGGGTCTTAAGCCAGATAGAATAACTTTATTGTACAGATCTACATCTTCCAGTCCCCAGCCTTGTATTGAGGTATCAAATCCACCTGCACCCAGAAGATCACTTTTGTAAATACAGGTGATTCCATATCCATAATCTCTCCAAAACCCAGCCTTCTTTGAGAAGACAAAATCATCATGCGTGGGAGGATGTCCCCCATTGGTTACCTTTGGGTCATACTGACTGAAAATGATGGGGTAGTACACCTGTTGTCCCTGAATTGTATTGTCCCTACATCGTTGGAGGAAGTCTTCTCTGAAGATCAAGTCAACATCACAAAATAGCAGCAAAGTGTCATTGTCAAACTGGGTAGAAGCCATTTCAAGACCGAGACCTCTGGAAAACTCTCCCTTCACGGGAATCACAGTCATTTCTGCTTTAGGGTATTTGTTCTGATATTCCTTTATCCGTTCAATATGCATGTTGGAATCCTGGCCAGAGTCCCTGCTGAAAAGAATAATGACCAGCCTTACATTCTGCTTTGGGATAAGACATGTATTTTCAAAGTTCTCCATGAATCTCAAGAAAATGTCATACCTTCCTATGAGAGGAACTAGGATGTGTATTTTCTTTACATTGTGCCCTCCCATTTCTTCATTTCCTTGCAAAGAAGATAATATCTTTAAAGAATTAGATATAAAGGAGAATGACCGAGAGTCACTGTTAATACTCTCCACAAGGCTATTGACATCTAGCTCTTCGGTTTCTCTGAAAAAAGGTTTGCTAAACAGCTGCTGAAGGTAGGCATGACGTCTCACTGGCACAGTCAGTTTTCTCCCTTTGTGTCTTTTATATAAGAGCAGCAAATCCAAAATGTACTCCACCCCATGCATGGGATCAACCCTGCGGTAGCCATATTGAATTTCCTTGAAGTCAATGAGGCGTCCTCTACTCTTGGCATTCTCATTGATCATCTCCATCACCTGTAGGATGGTGTCATCCAGTGCCGATCTTAGGATGCTATTGATGTTCTGTCGAGGTGGCTGGTTCTCAGCTGCGGAGTACAGGAACTTCCCTGTCAGGAACTCCCACTCTATCACTTCATCTCTCTCCTGGGGCTGGAAGTGGTTGAAGGAAGGCATCATTCCCAGCTGCTGGTCTTCTTTGCTCACCTCGCTGTTGCTGAGCTTGCTCATCAGAGCGCTCTCTCGGTGGAGCTGGATGGTGCGGTATCGGAGTTCAGAAATTTTGCGGCTGAGCATGTAATTATGCAGCCTGTATTGGTAGGCAGGCCTTTTGTTGGGATGAAGCGTTATGGCCGCATGGATTTTGCTATTGTGAAGGTCTTGGATATAACCCTTCCGGTTGTGCTCATAATTTTCATGGAACAGTTGCTGCATCTGAAAAGTAAAAGGAAGCCAGGATGTTAGAATAAATATATTCTTAAAAAAGCAATAAACTTGAGGCTTTTAAATTAAAATACTTAATAAAAAACATTTACATTCATGTTTCATATGGGAAATGGCTTTTTAAAATGTCAAATTCAGGTGCTCAAATATGGCAAAAACCAAATCTCCAGCTGTGGGTTTTAAAGTAAAGAGTCTCTGCTCTTCTAGCCACTGTGTGATCAACCCAGAATATTAAAGAAAACAAGAATTAATATATCAGGGTGAGCCACGGTGGCTCAGCAGGTAAGAGTGCTTGCCTGCCATGCCCGAGGACCTGGGTTCGATTCCTGGTGGCTGCCCATGTTAAAAAAAAAGAATTAATATATCAAAAACCTCATAGTGGACAGTTGTGAGGGAGTAGGTAGGGGAGAGGCACTAATCTCGGGCAGAGTAGGCAGAGAGCAGATTTCCTAAAATAGGTGGTTCACTCTGAGGGTAAAAATCAATGACTTGTTTCTCAGAATGACAAGAACAGGCTCTTTCCCAGGAGAACCCTATTTAATTTTAGCTCCCCCCCCCCCCCCACATCTTTACAGGAAGTAAGCTCTTGGGAAGGCAAGGTAGAAAAGAAACTAAATATAAAGATCTAACCTACCAATTTTAAGTATCATACACGAAATGTGATATCCTTGACATCCTTGTGAGACAGGAAGGCTCTCTGCTAGTCTAGAAAAAAACTACTATCTCTGGAAGAAACAAATATGAGGAAACCTTCAGAGACATAAGACCAAATTTCAAGCTGCCAGTTGACTCCTTCAGTTCCCTAAATATTTCTGTTATTCCATATTCAATCAAGAAACCTCCAACACACCCAGTCAACGTAAATACTAATTCAAAAGTTGTAAACGTAGCAGGAGAAGGAGGTGGAAGGAGAGGGGAGGAGAAGGAAAAGAATAACAGGTTCCACGGTCACCATCACCTGCATGGAGTCTCTGCAAATATATTAAAGAATAAGAAGGAAAGGAACATTTCAACCTTAACAATCCATATCAGAAGCAGTAAAATTGTAAACAAATCAAATACATTAAAGGAGATGCAGCCTTTCTGCAAAAAAGAACTCAATGAATAGATCGACAAAGTTACAGAAAATAAAAAAGTGAAATGGCAGAGGTAAGGGAAAAAAAAAAGAGAAAAAGTAAAACCATTACAGGAATGATAATGGAGCAATGCCTCTGAAGATCCCAGGGAAATAAATCAATGTGCCATACTTTTAATTAATCAAGTTCAAGTTTATTCCAATCAAGCAGGAGCTCAAGTTTTATTGAAAACAACAAGACATGAGCATGTCAGAACCTGAGGTACATTTGTAGCGACACATTCTTTGACATTCCTCCTGATGGGGGTAAGGAGGGATCTATATTACCACCCTGTGAATCTGGGTGGCTTTGTGATTGCCTTAATGAACAGAATACTGTAGAAGTGACACTGCGCCAGTTTCTAGATTGGCTGCTTCCACTTGCTGCTTTTGGAACTCGCATTCTATATAAACCAGCTGTCAGGTAAGAAAAGAAGCCTGAGAACTCTGGGTCTACTATATTGTAAGGGAGCTCAAGCTAACAAAATGGGAGGCCCAGTGGAGAGAGATGCTCAGTCAACTCCCAGCTTGCCCATCATGTTAGTCTAGATGACAGTCACGTGTGTGAGAAAGCTATCAGTTGACCCCAGTACCTGTTCCTATCTGATAGCAATAGCACAAGGGACCCCTCCCCCAACTGCAAACTGCCCAGCTGGGCTTAATTACCCAAAGAACCATGTTTTCATAACAATAAATTGTTTTATGATATTAAGTAGTGGGTGGGTTGTTTTTTTTTTTTCCCCAGCAGCAAATAGCTATTATGGACTTTAAGAATATTTTCCCCAAAACCCTTTGGTTGGGGGTGGGGGTGGGGAGGAGCTATAGGGTTCTAGAAGTAGAATTCCAGGTTAACAAAGCACAAAATGAGAAAAGATTGTGAAAAAGGGCCAGTGCTGAGCACTGAATCCATTTAAATATAAAACTAAGCCTAGGCATTTTGGGAATTAGGTTTATAGGAAATAAAGCAAATGTTAGAAACTATGACTGCATCTACAATAATAAACACAAAGAAGACTGAGAGGTGGACAGGAAAGAAAAAGAGCATCAATTATCTTACCTATTTTCAGGGGAATATCAGTAGCTATTTCAAAAACTGTCCTTACTGGATCCTTTATGAATGCATAAAAATAGGTTATAGTCTCCCCAATTGCCAGGAAAAATGGACAAGTTAAATGATAAAATTGATAGAGAAATGAATAAAAACTCACACACATCTAATTTTAAAAATGAAAATAGAAATGACAATAATATCGTTAACCTATTGGAATGACAAAGGTAAAAAACTGATGACATACAAGATGCATGAGATGTGAGGATGCCGGCACTCTCATTCATTGCCAGTGAAAATGCAATATATTTGAAGGGGAATTCTTTGATATCTTTTACAATTTAAAAATTCCCCTCAAGATTCTACTTCTAGAAAATTTTCCTACAGATAACATAGCCACAAAGATACCTGCATAAGTAAAACTACTGTAGTAACATTGGCAAAAGCATCTGCAAGGACCATAACTGTCCATGTAGGAAAATGATTAAATGCATTACGGCACATCTATAGAATGAAGAAGCATAAGATAAATCAATATGTGTTGATATAGAATGACCTCTGAGCTATAGCTAGGGAAAAAGGAAAGGAGTTACAGCAGTGTAAATAGTGTGTTCCTATTGGTGTACAAAGGACACATAAATACTGCACACACACATGTACACACTTCTCACACATTCCTCACAGAGTAAAGATGCAAAACAAATTGGTTCAGTGGTTATCTATGGGGATAAGAGACTGGATGCCTAGCGATTTGGGTAGCCTTGAGTTGGTATTGCATGCCTGATTCACATTTTCATATTTCATAGAGTTAAAATTACTGAATTAAAAGAGAATACTGCAAGCCACGTTGGATGGCACACGGGGCACCGTTCCCAGTGGCTTAGTGGTTCAGAGCATGGGCTTTGGAGTCAGTTAATAAGGCATGATTCTTCCAAAGTTTCAAGGGTTCAATAAAACAATATCGTGAAGTTCCTCTTATGGTATTTAGAACACTAACTTTTCAATAAATAGATGCTTTTGTTATTTCTGTTAACACCCTCATCAACCTCTTAACTCAACACAAAGTTAGAATTTTTCACTGATATTTTACTTTGGTTGGGGCACAAATCTAATATTAGAGCATAAACATAACCAAAATAATCATCTGATTTTTTAAAGTGCCATTAATACATTAAAATGACTACATATGGTGGATCCTTATTTTATTTTAAACTTCTTTGATTTATTGTTATGTGGACAGGTTTCCCACTTTTTTTATTACATTTATTCCTAGATAAGTGGTGGGGTTTCATGCTAGTATAAATGGTGTGGTAGGTTGAATTATGTACCCCAACAAACACGTGCTCTTAATTTGAGTCCGTGTCCCTGTGGGTGTGAACCATTGTTTATAGGATCTTTTCTTTTTTATTATCATTTTTTCGCATGGGCAGGCACCGGGAATCATGGCAGGCGAGAATTCTCCCATTGAGCCACTGTCGCACTGCCCTCTATGGCCTTTTGAAGATATTTTTGGTTAAGTTGTGACAAACTGAACCAGGGTGGGCCATAATCCAGATCACCGGAGGTCTTATAAAAAAGAACCCTTAAATTACAGGAAGGAGAAAAGAGAGGCTATTGCCACAATGACAGGAGGTCGAAATAAAGCCAAGGAAATAGGCACTGCTGGCGGCCAGCATCAGAATGCTCATCTCTGGGGAGAAAGCAAGCCTTGCCGATATCTTGATTTTGGATTTCTTCCATCTTCAAAACTGTGAGCCAAGATTTCCACTGTTTAAACCAACCCACTGTGTGGTATTTGTGATAGCACTCTGGCCAGCTAAAAGAAATGGCACTATTTTTTTTAAATGCATTTTATATAATTTCTAGCTCATATATAGAAATAAAATGGATTTATTGCTTTTGTATATTGACTTTGAATTCAGCAACCCCTAATTTCTGTATTAATCTTAATAGTTTATCTGCAAATTTTTTTTGAACTTTTCTACCTGTAAAATTATGTTAACTGCCCCCAAATAGCAGTTTTAGCTCTTCTTTTTCAATTGTTATGCCACTTATTCATTTATTTACTCAGTTAGTTAGCTAGTTAATTTCCTTGTTATACTGGCAAGAAATTTCAGAAAATGTGGCAATAGCAAAATCTTTGTTCCACTCCCAGACTCAAGGGAATTGTTAATATCTCTCTGTAACAGATAAGAAACTTCCCTTTCGTTTCCAGTTTGTTGCTAGTATTTATCATGAAGGAAATTTGCAGTTGATCAAATGCCTTTTCTCCATCCATTAAGATGATTGTGTAATTTGTCTCTTTTTTCCCATTAACATGATGAATTGCATTGATTGATTTTCAAATATCAAACCACCTTCACATTCCTTGAATAAATTCAACTTGATCTTGATAGATTATCCTTTTATATATGGCTAGAATGTATTTGCAAATATTTTGCTCAGGATTTTCTGAGATATCAATTCTCCCCAACTTGACATGCAGATTCAATGAGAGAACAATACCATAGTCCCACCATTTTCATTTTATTGCTGCTGTTGACATTACCAAGTTGATTCTAAAATTTATGCAGGCATGAAAGGGTTAAATACATTGAAGAGACTCTTAAAGAAGATAAACTATGAATATGAAGTTACAGAAATTTAGACCTGTGGTATTGCAAGGATACACACATAGCAAAGGAACAAAATAGCATCCATAAGCAAACCTGCACATGACTTATAACTTATCATTTGACTTAGGGCAAATAGGACCCTGGAAAGAGTAGAGAAAGGCTGATCTTTTCAATATATGATGTTGGACCAGCTGGATATTCATATGGAAGAAAAGTTAAAAACAAACAATTCTAAATGAGTTGTTGGTATAAAGATGAAAGCGAAGAACATTAAGAGATAATAAAATATGAACTTCAGAGCGGAAGAAGGTATTTTTGCTATTCATTACCAAAAAGGACTAATAGCCTGAATATATAATGATCTCACTAGGAAGAACAACTCCAACTGAAAAATGGGCAACAACCTGAATGGGCATTTCAAAGGGAAAGAATCCAAATCCCCAATAACATTTAAAGAGATGGTCAACTTCATTCATCAGCAGCATAATGCAAATTAAAATCATAATGTGATATTATACACCCTCAAAAATGGCTAAAACTAAACAACTGAGAGTCTCATTTATGGCCCAAGTAGAGGAGGATCCTGGAGTCTCACAAAGTGTAGTTTAGTTCAACCACTGTTGGAAACTCTTAAGTATCAACTAAAATGAGCATACACATTCCTTGCAACTCAATTTTAGTCCTAGATAAATATCAATAGAAATGCACAGGCACCTAAACATATACAAAAATTTTCATAGCAGCATTATCCACAATACCCCCAACATGAATGCAACCCAAATGCCCCTCAAGAACAGAATGTATAAATTAATGTGCTATATTCATATAATGGAAAGCAATACACATATTTAAATGAATAAAATAATTACCAATAACAATATGGGTGAATTCACAAGCATAATGTCAAAATGCAGGAAACCACAAATGAAAAGAATACATTCTGTATGATCCCATTTATATGAAGTTAAAGAACTCGTAAAGCTAACTTACGCTGTTGGGATAGTGACAACAAATGAGCACAGGTTCAGAGGAGTGGGTGGGGTGGCAGAACTGCTGGTATCTTCCTAGTGTTTTATTTTGTGATCCAGATGGCAATTACACGTATGCATTCAATTTGTGAACATTCATTGAACTGGTACTTAGCTGTTTGACTGTAACACTCCAATGAAAATAAACTTATTTTAAAAGTATGGCTATACAAATGGGCAGAACTAGGGGAATTTTTAAATGTATATACATAAATATATGTGGATGTGTGGGTTTAGTATGGAAAAGAGAGAAAGAAGATATTATAGAAGGTTTCCTAGACAAGGTGACCCAAAAGGGAGTGAGACTAAAATGAGGGCACGTCCTTTATCCCTAATATCTCAACTGATTCCTTTTCTATCCTCAGATAGACTTACTTGACTTTGAAGAATATAGTGGTAAATATTTTGTGAAGGATGTTAGACTTGATTCAAGATCCAGCAATTTAGTAAAATAATTTTTATGTGAAAATACATGCCAATTAGTATTTGAAACTTTGATCAATATGACATGACATTCATAATTTGAAGTGGAAGTGTTTCGCAATACTGCGAAAACGGTATTTTTTTTTTTTTACCTAAAATTGGTTGAATATTTTACTCTATGTCATTTACCATGGATTTTCCTTTGTATGCAAGAAGGTAAAAGAAAATTCTGATTGCATATAGACTAATTATAATATGTCTAAAAACTATCAGAAATATTAAATTAAATAGGAAACATTGCTCAAAAGCTGGTCATTAAATTGCAGATTCATCCAGCTCCATTAGCATATTGAAGTTATTAACACTGCACAATTTGATAAAGGCGACATACCACATCAGTATTGAAATGTTTGACTAACTCACATGATTCCAGCCCAAGATGTCCAGATTGTGCTTTGAAAGCATTATTTTTAAAGAGATTTCATAGGCAGGAAAAAAGTTAGTGGTGGGTCAATATCTTAAAAGTCGCATATTCACACATACTCCAAGTTGCATAATGATTATGTGTCTTGAATCTATATCATATTTTCTGCAAAGAAACATAGGGTATATCCAATTTTTCTACTTTTATCCCAAGCTAAACAGGTTAGACTGCAGTAAGTTTAAGAATTTGGTTATGGAGACAGCCAGAGAGTGATTTAAATATAGTTTCACCATTTCTAAGCTATTTACCAGCCAATCTGACTAAATTTCACTCCCTTTATCTATAAAATAGGAAAATGCCAACTACCTCAGTGTATATTAAAATGTTATTCATTAAGAAAATGTGTATACATGATTAGCATTGTGTCTGCTATATTGGTGATAACTACCTATAAATAACGGCTCAAGGATTTACCAATCTTCTGGGATTGTTATTTTTAGCTAAGGGTCTTTAAAGAATGACTTCAGTTGGTTTGCTTCATATTCGTTCATTTATGGAAATGCTTGGGAACACTTGTACATTTGGCCACATACACTCAGGGCTTCAATGTACCTAACGTGCCATAGAAGTACCTCGAAGTCCTCAACACCTCACTACAAAAAAGACAAAGTACTGTGGAAATTTCAGAAAACCAAGGTTCAAGGGGGATAAGCTATTTCACCAAGGTTCTATAGAAAATAGTTGGACTACAACTAAAACTGGAATTCTTGTGATTGCCAATTTTACCACTTAATGTGAATTGTGAATGTTTCAAAATTGTTTAAAGAAAATCTGTAAAATCTACTTTTACAATTATTTTGGCTTGTTGGATATCATTCAAAACCTCTAACTTAACGTGGCGTCCTCTCCTTTACAGAATAATCAATTGATTTCAAATTACCTCCACGGCCTTACACTGAGAGGAAAAATCAATTTACAATAGCAAAAATCATAGCAGCGATGAACACCAACGTGTCCCAACTGACTCTAATGCCTTAACTAGAGAACCTATAGCGTCATCTTCTAAGAAAGAAATTATTTGAGATGCTACAGAAAAATCTATTATAGAATCAGCATGAGAAAGAATAAATGCCAAGAGATAGTTATATGTTGTATTATTAATTTTCTATCACATCAAGCTTCCATTCTTCCCCTTAGATTTACAAGCAGTGAAAACAGAACACAGGTAATTTCTGTAATGGCCATAAGTATGCAAACCAGTAACTTCCATGTCAACAATTACATCCTAAAAAATAATAATAATAAGTAACTGACTGCAAAAAAGGCACAAGGTAACTTTTAAAGGATTGGGTAACTTTTAAAGGATTGAAAGGCTCTAAACTGGACTATGGTAAGGCTGCACAATTGTATAAATGTCTTAAATAGCATTAAACTATACACTTGCAAGGGGAGAATTTTGTGGAATTTTCTCAATAAATCTATTAAGAAAATAATAGGAAGTGTTAAAAATAAAATAGAGCAAACTCCAGCCTTCAGAACAAAGCAGAGTAATACACAGCCATCAACTTCCATGCAAAAGTTCTAAAAGCTACTGAGGCTGAGCACTCTTTTGACAGCAAATGGAGACCAAAGATCAAGCAGAAAATAGTAGCGGCAAAAAGATTCAAGGATGGTAGATCTCAGAAAGTATCAAAAATGTATATATACTCCCTGACAATGTGGGGTACAAAATCTCTCTTGTGTTTACAACTCTGGGTGCGAGAACTGAGGTGAACTGGCTGGCAGAATAAGTGGAATGTGAAAATGTTTTGTTTCTGAGACAGAGAAGAGGTAGAGCTATACCAAAAATTAAACAGTTAAGCCACATTTTCAGGAAACAGGTTAAATCTGAGCCACCAGAGAAATCAATGTCTTTTCTTCATGGAAATCAGCTAGCCCAGAAATGTCCTAACACTTCTGCCAAAATAAATCTTTTATGACTAGCTTGTCTAGGAAAAACTAATTTATTCAAAGATGAGTCATTTTTCTAAAGAAAAAGGAAAATAGTACAGCAATGACACAACGTCTTGATAAGAAAAAAAGAATATTAGATGAAAAACTTTCAGGTCTCCTCCAGAAGAAGCTGTGGAATGGAGGAAAATATTAAGCAACCGTTTTAAAAATAACATAAGAAGCATTTTCCTCCTCAAACAATGAAACAGTAATATAAGATCTCAGGGATGTAATGGTAAGATTAAATGTCAGCTCACAGAACGAAGAAATAAACTAATGATGAGAAAAACAAACTACCATTGAAATGAAAATAAAATTGGAAGTAAAAAGATAATAGACACTAAGGAAAACTCAATAAAGTGTAGAAAGGATACAAATTTGGAAACCAAAAAAATAGTGAACTAGAGAAAAAGAGTTACAATAGATTAGAGAAAAACTTGTGTTATAAGAGGTAAGCTAAGAGCCAAAAACAAAACAATACAAAACAAACAAACAAAAAACAACAACAATAACTAGAGCAACTGAAGTTAAAAACAGAGAGAAAGAGAAGAGCAGAAATATTTAAAGATACGATTCAGGAAAATGTTCTTGAAATAAAAGAAGTCTAGCAAGTATGTAACGAATGCTCTCACTCTGAGATGCAGAAAATGGACCCAGAATGATCAACAGTGACACGTAACTTATTAAAGTCATTAGACTTCAAAGTTAAGTAAAAAAACAAAACAAAACAAAAAAACCTGTTTGGAAGGTTTACAAGCAAAAATGTCAAGTCAACCTCTTAGTAAGAATCGCAGATTTTACAGTTGTTTCCACATTTACTATTTCTTGAACTAGACTAGAATAACAATAAAATAAATTTTTTAAACAGAAACCACAAGAGAATTGAGGAAGATGGTGAGTGGTAAAGGATTTAGGAGATTATAGAAAACTGAATCGTGAGTTTGCAGTGAGAAAAACCAAAACCCAACTTGAACTGAGCCTCAGAACCCCCTGCAGGAACCTCTAAAAATAGGCGTGAAGGAGGGCAGGCTGATGTAAAGCGGATTGGCTGAGAGACCATGTACGGTGACCAGTTGACCCCCAGAGAGCCTGACCCGCACTGCACAGCCAGACAACTGCCTTCACCAGACTCCCTCCAAAAACAGACGACTTTCTAGAGAGGGTAAAACAGGTTCTCTGGATTAAGGGATACCCTTGTCGCAGCAGACAAATGCCATCCACTTTTTCAGAATATCTAATCAGATATTTGATCCTGAACAGATTATCAGGAATTCTAGCCAACTGTTTACAAGCAAGAGACCATGCATGGATATGGATATATATATATATATATGCATATATTATATCCTATGATTATATTCATATCATCAATATCATCCGAAGATATATTAAAAGCATTTAACAGGACCACAATCTATATCTAATCCATCTTTCTCTCTCTCCCTCTCTCTCTATCAATCATCTACCCATGTATTTTTATTATCATTATGTTTGTGAGGGTATTGACTAAAAGTTTATTTATTGAATAAATATATAATGAAAGTGGCCTTAAAGTTCCCCTAGAATATCATTCATATATTCAAATGTGCTCAGTATAGCTATCACTTGACTTCTGATCATCATTCAAAAATGAAAAAACCGAATTGTCTTCATAAAGTCTCTGTTGAAATGAGGGGGAAATAAGAGGCCATGTTATGACGAGGAAAGCTATTCATGAACAGCTCTGTTGTTCTCTATTAAGAAAGAAAGTGGACTACTTTTTCTCTAATGAGGATACTATTTTCTTAGCTTATTTGGGTAAAGAAACTATTTCAACTTGGTGCAATTTCTTCTGTTTTGTTTATGCCATATTTTTCCTGAAGAGAAAGGATCTTCTAACTTTAGAAAATTCTATTTGACTGTCTTCTTCTATGAGATTAAGGAGAATTCTGAAAAAGAGGTATTGTTATTCTAAGATCCCTGGACTCTGCAAATCATAATAATTTCTGAAGGAGACCAAGGAAATACTGCATCATTACAGTGGTAACAAATGGTGAATTTAAACGTAAGGGTTGGATAACTTGCCTTTCAAATATTTAAACTCATTTTATTCTCTATGACTTGGTTATGTAATGTATCACACTAACTAAATGGAGAGTCTTATTAACCTTAATACAAATGCCCCATGATCTTTCTTTTACTTAATAAGACCAGCAAATATAAAAGTTCTAAGCAAAGTAGTGAATTGTTAAATTAACGCTATTATTTTCCCTCAATTATGGTCTTCAAATATTAACCATAAGGATCTTACAATGTGCTCTACTTCTCTGGTAGTAATGACAGCCTGAAAATAGCACCTGATTCTAAGTATTAAGGGGAAGAAATAGTTTTGGGAAAAAATAAACATACAAATTCATCTTATAAATACAGAGAGAATGAACAAATGTTAAAGGGTATAGCTTAGGTAAATTGTTAAAATAATGGCCTAGTTTTAAGATATCAAGAAATGCCCTTCTTCGTTTTATGCATTTATTTTGTCACATAAAATACCATCATTTTTCTACTAATATTTGTGAAAACAATAGTACTTAGAAATGGCACATCTAATCCACAGACCCTACTTAATAAAATTCACTGAAGAAATGTCATAAAATTTCATGGAACTAAATACACACACACACACACACACACACACACACACACATGCGTACAAATAAGTACAAGTAAAACTGGGGAAATCATTGCTGTGACATCAATGTCATAGTTAACTATTAGTTATTGTGATATTTAACTATAGTTTTGCAAGATGTTACCATTGCAGGAAACCAAATGAAGGTTAATGGGATCTCTGTATTATTTTTTCTAATTATATATGAATCTATAATTACTTTAAAATAAAGGTTTAATTAAAAATTATGATGTAAAATATAACTGCACAGAATTTGAAAATAAAATATGTTGGCTCTTATTTGGGGGACAGGGAATGGTGGTGGCGGTGATGGAAAATATACTTTAAAGCAGATATTGAAAATTTGTGATCCAAAGTTTGCAGATGCAATTTTGTTGTTGCATTTTTTCCTTGAACTGCTCAAGGGTTTGAATGAATTTGAATTTGAAAATCATTAAGTAAGCAGGGCATTGTCCAGCAATTTATGGTCCCATGAACTCTATGTTTCATGCAGTTAAGTTGCATTTGTGGACATCTCTTTCATATAACCTTCAAAAAAACAAAATCTTAAAATTTATTTTCCTTTTGTCTTATGTGACCTTCGCCTGTCCTAAAAAGGAACACATATCACAGTCTGGCCAATTAATATATTTTTAGATATAGTTTTACATAGTTTACTCTGTATTAGGTTCATTTAAAGGAATATTGTCCATTATATCAGCAAACATGGTTACTACTGCCTGTAGGCTTACACATTAAGCACCTTAAAAAGAAAAGCCAGACCTTGCCACCCAGATACCAGACAGAACTGACACAGGAAAAGACCAAGTGCTGATGAGATCAACAAATACTGCCCTGGACTTTCAAGTTTTCTGGGTCAATACATTTTTTCTTTGGGTCAGCTAGCTTGGTTGTGGTTCTGTTATCTGTAACCAAAAGTGTCTTGTCAAAGACAATGTAGTAGATGGATCCATTTTTATTTCGGTCTGTGCTAAGGTTCTGTGTGATTTAGAAGTGGGCAGATCTTCTGTTCAGTTGGCTACTTCAATCTAGGGTGACATCTAAAAAGACAATCTCTTATGGGACACCTATACCATTAAAACTAACACTTTTATTTTCTGTTTCATTTTGCTGGATAATTTTCGTGCTTTTAAAAAACTGTCAGATGACAGAGAAAATAGCTTACAGAATAACTCTTACATGTGATGAAGATTTCTCAGCAGTATATATTCTGTTCAGTTTTAAAAATACTTTCAGAAAACATAGAAAATAGCTCACTGATACTGACTCTTTGTCATGTGATGCCATTTGCTAAGCAGGGTATATTCTGGACACATGATAATTTAGGCAAAAACCAAATTAGAAAGAAATCACTAAATTCATCCTATTTCAGTTTATAATGGCATCAGAAACACATAAACATTCGTTAGCTTAAATAAACTCATGTGCCTAAATTAAAACCACCCTGTTAGAGTTAGATAATAGTCCAATCAAGAGAAAACTAATGGTGATGGGACCTGACTGCTCATCTGCCTGATTTAGCATGGCATATGCACATTCAGGCAGTGGCCATGTGGATGTTTCCTGATATAGAGTTAAGATCACTGGGGATAACTGTTTAAAACTACACAGTTCAATTCCTTGTAGATTAAAAAAAAATTGGGGGGCAAATTTTCGGGTAAAACTTTTGCATTTACTACTTCCTTAAACCACTCTTCTAACTCACAACTTATTGCAAAGAAGAAGCAAAGAGGGAAAAAATGGTTTTCATATTGCCACTTTGCAAACATGCATGCACCCTTTATTCCCGTAATACTGATACAATATAATTACACCCTTAACTGGTGATTTCTTTCCTCTTCTAAGTGATTGGTTCAGCTATAGCTAATAATGGAATGGACAATAGCAAGGAGAGAGAGTATTACTTCAGGACCTTTGAAAAATAAACATAAACATAGCAGATGTTAGGCCAAGCCCTTGATCTTGAGGCTTGCCTTTATGAAACTTATTTCTGTACCAGAGAAGCTAAGCCTACTTATAATTATACCTAAGAGTTAATTTCAGACAACTCTTTTGTTGCTCAGGTGTGGTGTCTCTCTCTAAGCCCAACTCTGCAAGGAAAATCATTATTCTACCCCCTATGTGGGACATGACATCCAGGGGTGTGAGTCTCTCTGGCAACGTAGGACATGACTCCCAGGGATGAGCCTGGCCCTGGCACCATGGGATTGACAAGGTCTTCCTGACCTAAAGGGTGAAAAGAAATGCAACAAAATAAGGTATCAGTGACTAAGAGAGTTTAAATAATGTGTAGAGGTTATTCTGGAAGCTACTCTTATGCATGTATTAGCTAGATATTGCTAATTACCATGGCTTGCCAACCCCCAACCAACATCATGTCTGTTAACCTAAAGAACACCTAGGGCTCTATATGAGATTCAACAAAAGTTTCACACACTAAGTTTGCTTTCCAGAAACCAACAACCTCCAGATGGGTTCCTAGGCCAGACAGGTCCTAAATCCAGAGGGGTCAGCCCCCCTAAGAACATCAGCTAGCTTCATTCCCCTGTCTTATGCTGTCAACACCCTGTTTCAACATGAAAAACTCATAATGGGCATATAAAAATATCCCTAAAGATTGGGAGAAGGATCAAAGGAAAAGGGGGAGGTATAACAGAAAAGATTGTATTTAACAAATGAATATGGCTGCTGAATCACTATATTGATACCAGTGTCTTGAAGCAGTTAGAAGAGAAAACCTGTAATTGTGGGACTGCAACCCATACCAAACTCTCAAATCCATTCTATAACTACTTGTTAAAATATACTTGGAAATTTATTGCTTTTTTGTATATACATTATATTTCATGATAAAATATGTTTAAAAATAGAGCAGATAAATCTGCTATCGTTGTGTATTATATGCATTGTAGGAGATGTAGAGACTAATGAAACTGATCATGCATAAAATTACACCTCACTTTCCAAATTAAAAAAAGATGAAATGACTGTTTACCAATGGGTTTTATTCCCAGTATGAAAGCTTTCCAATCCCAAATAGGAATTGTTTAATTAAAGGTGTTAAAGGCAGATCCAAAGGTTTTTGCTGTTATTGTGGTTGCTGCTGCTTTTTAAAAATTTATTTCTGTTCTTTCAAAATTCAAGTAAGCAACCACTTAGATACACAAAGCACTTCACTCAGGCTTATCTAATTCTGCAGGCATACCATGACTTCATCAACGTAGAAGTTGCAAGCATGGGCAGGTAAGGACTGGGGGGAACATGATATTTTGTTTAGAGGATGACATATACTGCTGTGATTTGGGCTTTGGCTACATGACAGTATATAATAATCATCACTAACATTTCTATAAGTGCCCTTCAGGACAATTTGGAGTGCTGTCTGCAAGAAGCTAGAATGTGATGGTTTTCCAACAAATAGGAAAAGGAGGGTCATTGAACATGGTTCAATGTTAACTGGTTGACATAGAGAGTTTCTTGTGACAATAGAAGTTCTATGTTCAAATATACTCTGAAATGGGAAGAATTCATGATTTAAGAGTGAAACTTTCATACTTATCACGGAGTCAAATGACTTCAGCTATCAGTAAGTTACAGAGTCGTCTTCTTAGACAAGCCACGGGGAGGGACACAGTGCAGTGCCCTGTACACAGGAGATGCTCAAGAAGCCCAGTGAAATGTAATTGAACAAGAATACTGAAAACATGAGAAAGGTAATGTTAATAGGCTCTTTGGCACTATGAAGTTAATTTCTTTCAGTAACTTTACTTTGCAAAACCTTTCCTGATACTATTCCTCTCCAACATTCCTTTCTTCTTCTCGTACTCGCACCTCTATGCGTTCATTTATGATAAATACATATTAAATTTCTACAAATGCACCAGGTACTATGGATAGAGAAACAAAACAAGGATGGCTCCTGCCTTCATGGGGATGACAAGCATTAATATATAAGTAATTCAACATTTTTAATTTGATAAATAACATATGCATATAAATATACAACCTCATAAACAGCTGTGCAATTGTGACAAGTGTTCATTGCATATATCACATCATATACAACTGGCTGCTTTACTTGACTGCATGTCCTTTTAGATGAACAGCTCCTGGAGGGTTACCTGAGCCTGAGAATCAATAACATATTTATAATTGATTTTGAATAAATGCATTATCCCTATGCCAAGCTAACTGATAATCAAAACAGGGAACAGGGATCAAAAGTTTTACTGCAAGAACTTTAATTCTCTATGAGAAAATTTTCAGCATTCCATATTATGTGCCAGAAATATTTCAAGTTAAAAAGTAAACTGCACATCGCTGTTGCAAAAGATTTGGCACCTGTCTTAAGGCTTTTATATCTTACTTCAGTAGAGACACAGTTCAGAATGATCGCACCATGACAGATGGTGGCCATATATTTCTACTACTTTAGTAATTGATGTAGTCACCCAAGCAGGGAGAAAGGTTGAGGACACCTGACATCTTTCCTGCTTTGTGCCCCTGGGACGTGAAATGATGGCTGGAGTCTAAACGGATTCTAAATCAGGCTGGGCCCCGTCCCATTAGTATTTTCTACACAAATAAATGAAGTGCTGCTGAGAGACCACAGCAAATGAGAATGAAAACAAAGCCCTAAGAAGGCCTTGTCACTGCAGGGAGTTTACAAGGTGATCTCCATTCAAGAAACAGGGCAAAAAATGCTATGGAGGGATTGTTAAAGGAGTGCAGCATTAGACCTGACTTTGGGGAGTTTCAGTTACTTAAAGGAAAGCACAAAGAGAACTGAACCTGTCCTGTGTGTTCTCCTCTGCCTCTCTCTCAGCTTGTACTCATGCACGTCCGCTCTGAGATATTCCATTCCCACTCTCACCTCAGACAAGTTACACCGTGTAGGAAAAGAAATGCTCCTGGACTGTTCTTTATATTATTGTGAGGATTTCTGTTTAAAACTTAGAAAAAAAAGAGCCACTAGACTATTCTCTAGGCTACTGAGGATATTACATGGGTATCTTGGCCCCAAGCCAGTGCATGGCACATTGAAAGCTCTCAATACGTGTTCACTTTTACATTATTAGTCTTTGCATATATACCCTTTGTATGCAGTAGCAATAGTAAGAGTAGCACCACTACTACCGTATTTCATTCTTCTAGATCTTCTTAAAATTGGACAGGCCGGTCACAGATTCATTTTGCAAATCTGATAAGCATATTAGATTACACTTAAGTCTGCAGCTTAAAAAATACAGAATACAGATGCACAGATTTGACATGAAGGCCAAATCTACAATCCCTGCTTCAGGGTATGGACTTTTTGCTGTGACGTACTATATGTGATCCTGGAAAAACTCACCTCCTACAAAGTCACAGGCTAAAAATCACAAGGCGTATGAGCAAAATGGATTTAGGGGAGGACCACTTAAAATCCATGCAGTTTTTGTAACCATAGCAATTACATAGTCAGTAATACACTGAGTAAAATGGTACCATTGTGAAAAAGGCATGTCACATCTCTGGTAATTAAGGAGACACACTTAAAATACAGAATTTTGCTGTTTTTTTCTTTTTTTTTAGAGTAAAGGTAGGTTATTAGAAGGAGAGGTAAGAGTGTCGAGGCAAACTGCACCAAGATTCAGAAAATAGTGCAATGTGCCCACGTATGACACAGCGTGCCGTCAAACTGGACCAAGAGGGAGTGCTGGGAGGATGCAGGTGGCAAAATCTCCAGGCTGGGTGACCTTTGCAAGCTGTCGGGGAGCTGCGCCCAGCTGCTGTTACTCAGCAGCCCAGATATTAAAGGGCTGGGGAAAGAACATATAAACCAAAGGTGCCTCCACGTTCTACTAGCATTATTCCTCTAATTTGTTCGTCACTCATGAGCTGATTCACATACAGAAATAGGCATGATGCGGGAGGATTTTGCTAGGAAGTTTGGGCAGAGCCTGTTTCTCCCCCTTACCCCTGAAATAGCCAAGGGCTTAGGGTTTGTCCTCAGCCAGGGTCTCTGGTGGTTGCTGGTGATGTAGGGAAGGCAAATCAGATTTCCATACTGACAGTGTATCACGCTATCCAGAGAGCCTGACCGCTAGCTTCATGTGGATTTCTGTGGTTCTAAAATAGCACCAACCAATAGAACTTTCTGCAGTGATGGAACTGGCCTTTTCCCGTGTGGTTCAGTGTGGTACACACTGGTCACATTTAGTTGTCGAGCACTTGAGCTGTGACTAGTTATTTCACTTTAAATAGCTACAGTGCTTAGCACAGCTCTAAATATCTTAACGCATCTTATCAAAATGGTACTCTTCAATAAAACACATTAATCTATACTCTACTTTCAAAGTGGCATGATCACTGCTGATTTTACGTGACCCAATCATTTCTATGGGATCATGATACAGAGTTTGTAGAGCAAAGGTGAAACAAAAATCAGAATAAATCAATAATTTGAGTCTCTTTATCAGACAACAACTTCATTCAAGTATAAACCTAAAATTCCTTCCTTTACTTACATTCCGTGTGTGGTTAGAATGATAGAAGTATGATATACATCCTTGGCTGAGTCACTGGGGCCATTTCTTGGGAATTCCTCTCGTTCTCAGAGCCTTGAGAAACTCCTCAGAGAATGGTCCCTGAAAATCTCAGAAAACTTACATGGATTGAAAATTCTGATATCAATGTAGTGTTAAGTTCTTAGGAAGTCTGACTGCAGCAAGGAAATTGTGGCTTGAGTATTAGGATTGTCAGTGATTTTTTTTTTTAAAGGAGTTTGCAATTTTACTTTGGTATTGCATATTTGTGGGCCAAAGACAGCAGACTTTCCCTTAAAAGGAAAGTTTATAAGAAGGCTAAAGATTAAGCAAAATGAATACAAGCTCTCTCCTGTTTTACAGCTGTTGTTTCATATGGGTAGAAATATTGTTTTAATAGCTGACTAAAGGCTGGAAGTATTTCATTTAAGAGCAGATATTTTTGTAAGATTTTTTTTTTCATTCTAATACTGGTGAGAAGTTAAAGACAGCATTTCTTTTTAAATGTTGGTGAAGGTCCCAAATTCAGGAATTTACTATAAAAGATAAGGGAATTGGGATTAGACCTGACTTTGAGACAGAAAATTCTACAGTTCTGCTAGAAAAACAGAAAAGATGACAGAATAAACAGAGAAATGCATATTCTATTTAATAGAGAATTCATCTACTTTATCTGTAAACCAACAATAGCATGGTTTTCAAATGGATAATGCCTCTTTTGCCAACCTCCTGAAATTAAGGTCTCTCAAAGATAATAATGGAATGGTGACTCCAGGAGAGTCATCATGGGAAACAGTCATGTTCATATTTATCATCCCATTATTGTGATGTAAACAACATATCCATAATCTCATGTTTCATTCATTCTTCCTCCACATATTGATTGAAAACCATGGAATAGGCTAGGCACTGTATTGGTTATGGAGGATATGGATGAGCAGAGGATATGAATGTCCCTTTTTTCAAGGACCTTACATTCTACCAGTGAGGAGTGGAGGAAAAACAAAACAACAAAAAAATAAATAAATAAGGAAAGGAAAACCAGTTTAGTAAAGAACTTTAAAAGGGTTGATAGCCAGTCTTGTTTGACATTTTCAGGTGTTGTTGGATTTAAAGTAAAACCAATCAATTTACCCCCAGCAATATTCAAATGCTTGAGTACAGGCATGGAGAAGATCCGTAAGTGGGCTATATTCCAAATTGGAGTTTCTAGATGGGCAGGGCAGATGGAACAAGCAAAAGAGTTATGAAGGTATTTGTGAGTGACCATAAGCAGGAGGCACCTGATGAGCAATGGTGAATGATGAGAACATGTGGAAAGAGGAGATTGCGGTGAGACCTCTGGGGGTATGTGAACAGTGGTCAGGAAGTGCAGATGGTGGTAGCTACAGCAGGATGCTTGAAAGCAAACCGAAGGATATAAATTGTGCAATTACCTTGTGCACTCTCCTATCTACTTCTGCCTGTACACATACCCCCTGCCTTGCATACTTGTCATGTCTTTCTGTGTCAGATGTGACCACATAGACTTATCAAATGACTCTTGATGGGAACCGTTCCCCATGTTCCAAGGGAAAGAAGTAATTCTTGGAATTCATCTCCATAGACTATTAATTGATTTATTCATTCAATACCTATTTATTGAGCAACTACATATTTCTAAGCATTGTTTCATGTCTGGGGATAAAGCCATTATGAAACCCTGTCCTCAAGGAATTTAAACTCTTGTGGGGGAAGGGAAAACAGGTAAAACTTGTATAATTAATTGAAATGCAAAGAATGTCAACTATATAGATTATAAGTCTAAAAACGCATATAGAATGTCAGAACATACTATGGAGAAAAATAAAACAATGGAATGAATAAGGACTGCTGGAGAGCAGAAGGAGAGGTTGCACATGTAAATGAGGTGAGTTGAAAGAGCTGTCATTGTGAAGGAGACATTTGAGCAAGGGGGCAAGCTTCCTTCAGTACTTGGGTGCTTTTTAGGTAGCAGAAAAAGCAAGGGCAGCCAGACGTGTTTTGGAAACAGCAAGGAAGTTAAATTGGCAAGGCAGAGAGAACACGGGAAAGACTTGGAGGTAACAGGAGTGAGGACTGGAGGAAACTCGGCCCACCACTTTTAGTAGCTCAATAACTTTAGGGCTTGAACACTGTGTTTTAGCGATACTTATAACAAGATACATTAAGGCATATGAATTGTCCAATTTCATAAGATTCACAAAAAATATGAGTTGTTCTCTTTATCATATACTTTTTCTGCACTCTTCCTCCTTTGAGGAAGCTGGCCTTTGAGGTTCTGGAGAGCTCCTTCCCTTCAGGGAAGGTCTGATTACAAAGCTAACTGAATTACCCAGTGGGAGAAAGATGAGCAGGAGCTTGGGAAGCAGGAGGCAGAAGGGCAGAGACAACAGGTAAGCCACAGGGGAACTTGGAGTGGTCTTCCTGAGAGCCGGGAACCTGGCCCTCTCCCGCCTAGAGGCACACCATGGAGCAGACAGGATACTGAAGGCAACGCCTGGGTGGGGGACAGCTAAGGAGATGGGCACACTAGGTTCAGGAACTCCCAGCCTCACCCAGGGCTTCCTCGGGGTTGGGAGACTTCAGAAGGATCCTGGGTGTTTGGACAACAAGCTTGGAACAATACCTGAGACCAAAGAACTTTACACAGTCCTAGAGATGGAGCCTCTAAAATGACAGGATGGGACTAGACAGAGACAATTTGGTTGACTTAATTTGTAAAAAAGTGCTTAGAACAGTGTCTTGCCTATAGAAAATATTCCATAGGTGTTGCTATGATTATTATTATTGCTATTATTAGATAATGAAATGTCTTGTATTCTGAAGCAGGTCGCAAAGACATACCTGCTGTACCGTAACATCTAATTTATTAGATTATAATAAGTAACCTTTAATCATATCCAAAGTGAAAGTTCAAGATTGCACATCACTTGTCTGTAAGAAAAGACTTGCACATTTAGTAAAACCTAGTCATTCACCAATGGGTCAGGGCAATAACTTGGTGAAGCACTATATTATAGCACTTAGATCTCTTGGTCCACTTAAAACTCATTAGCTTAAAGAAAAGAAGAAAATAAAGGCTCAAATTAAGATCCTACAAGAAAATAAGTAGTGCTTCCTTCAGCTGATTTTATTAACATTAAACTTTTATGATGAATTATGAAGCTCCCTAGAGCTAAACCTCCAATTAAAACAACATAAGCATGGCAGGATGTCTATTATAATGTTTTTCTTAGAAGAAAATGCCTAATTATAGAGCCGACAGACTTCTGCCTGGGTACAGCACTGCCGTGGGATGGATGGAATCACAGCTCTAATTAATAGGTATGTGTTTCCAACATGGTGCTAACTTAAAAATAAGCTAAGCCTAATCCTCTAAAAGTCAAGTTTTCTGGATATGGAAATACAATATCTGAGTCATTTTGATTTTTCTAATAACGCTGATGTATCCTTATAGGACAATGAATATAGGTTATCTTTGTTTCTCAACTATTTAGCTGTCACCCCAGGAAAGGTAATTTATATTAAGGATTAGAAAAATCATTTCACAAAACCAGTAAGTTTTATGGTACACTCACTGCACCACAACAGCTACAGTAAAAGATAATCTGAGTTTCAAGTCTGCACATTAGCTCTTAAAATGGGTTCAAACTTCTTTTTTTACTTTCCTGTCTCAACAGATAAAATGCAATATACAAATGAATTAGTTTTAGCCCTCTAAAGCAAACGTAGAATCTCAAGGAGGAAACTGATAAGATTTGAGGAATAAACTATGATTAGTGTAGTATTGAGTTAAACAGCTGTGTTTTTAACACGAAAAACTACATACTCCAAATCTTGCTAGTTTTTGGATTTGTTTTAATGGTGCTGTTTTCAACACTATTGTTTCCAGTACTGGTAGGTATTTTAAATTTGTATTACATGAAGTTTAAGGTTTTTTTTTTTTTTTAAATAAACAGTTCATTGCAAATAAAGTCTTCATAGGAATATCATGTCTAAATTTTATATTTTTAGGGCTGGTCTCAGTGGTATATTCATTGTGAAAATACCTCACAAAAACCATGACTTGGAATCCCAATTCAACGTATTGGTGATAGGACAATTAGCTATTTATAAGGAAAAAATAAATTTAGAACCATACCTACCTCAAATCTTCTATTAAATATTTTATATACATATGCATGTGTATGTGTGGGCATGTATGTATATATATGTGTGTGTATAATGTGGATATGTATCTCTTTCTTAGATGAATTAAAGTCTAAACCTTATCAGTAGTTAAAAAACTAACTGTAAAAGGATATTTATTCTCGAAGAGTGTGTATAAGTTCTTTTAAACACAATGCAAAACAAATAAAAAAGACAAAAGAAAACAATAGATTTTAATAGCACATTAATAGTAAAACTCTCTATACCCAAATCACAACAAATAAAATTAAAAGGTAAACAAGTTGGGAAAATGATTCTCATAATAACGATGCCATTTTAAGAGTTACTATCCTTTACATTATTATGCATCATTAAAATATCATTGCTCTTCTTTAACACTCATCACCAGTTGAAGCTATTTTACCTTCAAAGCAGCTCTTAAATTTTTATTCTCTTCATCGTATATTCAGGCAGCCATCCTGGTCCAAGTTACCAAGAATTTTTCCCCATATTTCTGCAAGAACCACTTGTTTGCCCACATCTCACTTGGTTCCATGATACGGCATGAGCCGCCTTTCCAAGACCCAAATGTGGCTATGGGACTCTACTTGTCCCTGTCAATGGCAGTCAGTGTATCCAGTCTTAGGATAAAGAACTGTTAAGGGTCCTTCATGCTCTCGCCATGGCTGCTGCCTCCCTTTGCACGTGCCTTTTCCTCTCTTTAAATGCCATCCCATCTCTCCATTCATGTCTCCTATTAACCGTCCTTCAGCTTAAATGTCACTGCCTCATGGACACTTTTTCTGACTTGACCATGGCTGGTATATGTTCTCCTGGCTCTAGGTGCCGTTCTTACTCAGTATTTATCCCAGTTTTAGATATATAGTTATTTATTCATCTAAATACATCAATATACCCCAATGAAGCTGGGAATTTTCTGAAGGCTAAGATGTGGCAGCTTTCCACCACTCTTGTCTCAGTGCCTAAGCAGATGGCTTGGTGTGCTGGGTATGGCGCAGGGCAGGGCTATGTGGGGAGGGAGCCCTACTGCGTATTTCTAGTCTATGAGCAGATTCTGGGGTTTCAGGAAATATAGAGACTTAAAGTGCCAATCAGAGTAAATCTATCTGGTCTTTAAGTCTCTGCTCAAAAGCCTTTCTCAGTACAGTGACACATTAAAGAGGAAAAATAAATTCCAGGAAAAATATACACACTAAAGCAAAGAAATAAATATAGTTTCTGCTCCAGACTTTCCCAACCTCTACCTAGTACAACTGTTTTTCTTCATGATATAGACTCATTATTCTTGCATCATTTCAGAATCCTCCTTTCCTAGCTGTCCTTGAATCACAGCCAACAAATTTTATTTCTTATTCACAGCTACTCCTGATTATTCTTTTGTTTTCTTTACCTCTAATTACCTGGACCTGGTTCAAATCTGCATTACTGCAAATGTCTCTAGTAGGAGATTTAGATATTAACGCTCAAGGAAGCTGCAGAAGATACAAAGGAAATGTAAATGGATGATTTTTTACATGCTAAACCAGAAGTCAACAAACAAACAAACAAAAACCCCAAAACCCAAAGGACATACTAACAGGTTTCTGGAGCCAATTTCTCTTCTTCCATCAGCCAGAATGGCTCTGTTTTAAGTTTCCAAGTAATAGTTCATTTGAAGAAAGAGTTGTTATGGAGAGGAAAGTTTGAAAGTTGCTATTCTCAGTCATCTGAGGATGCCCTTTCTGCCCAGCTCCACCAATGCAAATACCATCCAACTAAATTCCTACCACTCAAATGCGTTTTCTCTCAGTTCCAGGACATGCTGAATCTCTGTAAAGTAATACAGAGCTCAGTATATCACCTAGCTTGGTGCTTATTATAATACTTGTTTTGCTAACGCATTCTTTTTATTAATTGGGGAGTTAGTTTGTTAGTTATTTTCAACCCTCTCTTGTCTGCAGTTAGATTTCAAGTTTATTTTGGCAAATATACCAACTAACAGAGTTTTCATTTCAATCTATGCCAAATGTTGGGATAATTAAGGATCACACAATACGATTCAATGATTATGGTTTTAATGAGGAAGGAAAAGAAATAAGTTACCTTAGGGGTAACAAAATGGTTTATCTTAGAACAGAATGTAGAATAAATGGGAGCAGCTCTTTGGGACCCGAAGCAGAAAAAGATTCAGAAGTTGATGGGAAACTGTACTGTGATGAGTGGGCAGTGCATCCCCTAGGATTGGCATTTGTCATTTGTGTAAGAAAATGAAATATGATGGCATGTTTATACTTAGAAGCCCTCTTTGTCCAAATAAACATGTGTGTTTGTCTGTACTAAGTTCTCCGAAAAGAATAAAAAATTCACCGACAATAAAATACGCTTCATGTTGACAAATATTTTCTGTTCCCCATTAAGTCAAATCACAAATCTCACTAATAGTTTTATTCCACTGTTCTCATATCTAATTTGTTGTGAGAATGAAGGCAATTCTTCCTGTGCCCTTCACACGTCTGCTTTCCATGTAAGCGCCCCTTAAACTGAACTTCTGATCTTTTGTTTATTTGTGTTTGTGGGGGTAAGCATTAAAAAGTGTGTGATAGATGAATTAAATAATTCACATCCCAGAGTGCTTACTTGCCCAAGCTGCACTGATTGAAAAATTGCTTGTTTAATGACAAAATAAACTTGAAGGTAATTGCAATTACATAGAGAAGGCACAATATTACTGCATTCACATCCTTTGAGTTTATCTGAGTTGATTGCGATTGAGTGCAGTGAAACCCTCCACTGGCCACCCCACCTGATTCTGCACCCCTCCCCTCATCTGCAAGGGGAAAACCTAAGTTACAGCCATCTTAACAGCTGAAGATTCCTGCCTTTAGGCATAGAGTTGAATGCAATGTAGGCCATTTCTGGCAACCGTTAGGAAATTACATTTATTGGGTGAGCAAGGAGGATCCAGGAATCTTCACCTCTGTGAGATTAACAAAATCAAAACTCTTCAGTTCTGCAGCAGGAGGTACCTCCAAATGCAGAAGATGCTAGAGCAGCACAGAGTAGGTGTTGGATCATGAAAGGCTTATGAAAGGAAAGTGTTGAATGGCTTATGAAAGCTAGAAAGGGGGAGAATCAGGCTTCTGAGGAAGAAATGGGGCCCTCAGCATAAGAGAATGGATGGGTGCTTAGTAGGAGAAAAGACATTTCCTCTGCTACAATTAGAAGGAACAAGGAAAGGGTGGCTGCAGATGCTGGCAGGACTGAGGTTTTGGTGGTGGAGAGCCAAGGGGCTTCCTATATTAAGGTTTCTAAGTTAGGTCAGAATCGAAAATAGGATGAAGAGGGAAATTGCTAACTTCTCACTATAATCTCTGCTTGGTTGAAATAAGTAAATCTTTGGATGCAATTTACATAATCTTTCATGAATAATAGGATGCAAGCACTTAATGTGCTCCAGATTTAGATCCAAACTACAATGCAAGGTTTGACCAAAATTATCTTCTAAGATGGAATAGTCTGTAAAAGTAACTAATGAAACTCAAAACAAATCAACCCCAAAACAGAGGTCTCCTTTTTCTGTAAAATTCTCAAATCACCGGAGATGCCCCTGTCCTGGTCTCAAAAACAATTTCCTGCTGTGAGTGATATTTAGTCAGAAAGGTCTTTGCCACACTAGGTAGTCACTTTTACCAAGCAGCTTTTCCATGGTAGTGTCAGTAACCAATAATTTTGGATGTATTTTTGGCTGTTTTATACTGATCTTGGATGCTCATTTCTGCTCTTACCTGCCCTTTCAATAATTACTAATATCCTAAATCTCAACACTCACACTTGTAATCATGGGTAAACATTTGCTATGATAAGAATAACTGACATGTGCCAATTAAGTCATTTAAAGTTATTAGATGAAATTTGCATTAATTCTTGCAGAGAAAATTCATAATTACATAATAGACACTACATTCACATTTTTATTTCATTTATTTATGATGCTTCCATTGGAAAGATTGAAAAGAACAAAGGAAAAGAGATAGAATACTGAAAGAAAAGTACTTCTCACTAAATTTAAAGCATGCTTTTAAATGTCTTAATACAGAATTAAGAAATAAGCATTTTTAATACACTGAAAATCCCTCTGACTACCCTTTTCTCTTTCTTTCTTTACACTTAAGTAATGTTTTTCAGAGGCTGGCTGCAAAAACTTCGGGGCAAATTTTGGACTTATCTGTACATTCCTTTATACTTTCACCATTTACAAAATGCATTCCCCTGATTGTTGGTTGCCCTTGGCTTAGAAATCAAAGGTTGTGCAGGGTGTTAATGCTGGGGACTTCAAAGCACTCCACGTCTAAGCTGTCATGTGATGTTAAATCCATCTACTAGGCCCCTCTAAGCTAGGAAAGGACTCTGAATATTTCCTAGGTGCCTATATTGGCAGTGATGTGCTCTAGCAAATTTAACATAAGGTATACCTGGTGTTATCTGATTCTTCAAGACTAAGATAGCATCAGAACAACTGTCACAGCTGAGATTCAAATTTTGGCATACCAGGCCCCAGAGATCTGCTCTTTCCACTGACTATCTCAGTCAATGATTGGGAATTTGACTTCTCTGGTCAACTGATGCAGTGCTTGGACAGGCCTAACTCAGAAGCTTTTTTTAAACTAAGTTAACATCTATGGCCCTTTAACTGTTACCGACTGGTATTCACCCTAACATCATCATTCTAACAGCGCAGTGTTCAGTGCCAAGCCCAATTCTATTCCGCCTTCCACATGTCATCCCTTCGTGCGAAAGACAGCTATCAGCTGCCTAAGTAGCTCCTGTTAACGTCCCAGCCACTCTCCTCTAAACACGTTTCTGTTGGATTTTAGTCCTTTCAACCTATAATAACCTGAAGTAAACACTAAACGGCACTCTGGGTGTGACCTGATCAACGCAGCGTGAGATCTGGCTGATTAGCTTGGCTTCCCAAAATTAAGTGAACCCTTCCTCTCAGCACTTCCGAGGGTTCTTACGCATGATGTGTTTGCTGTCTGGAACGTCACCTGAGCCGCTGAGAAGAACAAGAAAGAGGGACAAAAACTACACTGGGTGACACTGCAATGAAGTTCTGTCTGCAGTCCAGGTGGGCACTCAGCCTCACCATCCGCATGTTTGCAGAACACAGCTAAATAATTCATCAACCTTCTTGTGAATCTAAGCCCATCCTTAAACCAGGAATGTGATTTTGAACTTAAACCCCATAAACTTCAATCTCTCAGTACACAGACTGCAATGACAATATTTCCTTTTAGCTGTCATCGCAATGATGTGTGTACCTTCTAAGATAGTTTTCACACAGAGAAGATGCTCAATGCATAATAATTTTCCTGCTGTTAAATAAAAAGTTTCCATGCTGTTGTCATAGAGACAGTTGTCAAAAGGCCCGATCCCAGTTTCAACCAATAGTTCTCTGTGTGATGCAGCTTGCTTACCCGTATCAGATCTAATTCATGTAGTAATAAACTCAACTCTCTAATAATTTGTCCCTTTGCTGCTTAAGCAAAACTATCTCTGCACACACTAATGGCAAGCCCCCTCGGAGCCCCAACTTCCCTGAAGTTCACAGGGTGTAATACTTTCAATGTCCCAGGTTGGTGCTGTGAATCCATTCTTGGCTGCTTTTGACTTGTTATGTTTCCTCATTCAGACAACTCAATTTCTGCAATCTCACTTTTGTATCTATAAAATGGTGATAATGATATTGACCCATCTCACAGGAAGTCTGTGAAGAAATGCTAATTAATGTTCACAAAACACGTTGAAAATGTAAATTGCTATTTAAATGCTAAATATGTGTATTTGACAAATGAGAGGCATACCTCGGGACTGATGTGTCCTAGATGCTGAAAATGGCATCGCTTGCTCAAAGTCCACGTACACACAAACAGCCAAACACCTGCTCAAAATCCATACTCTTCCTCTTCCACTCTGTTTTGAAGCAACACAATTTTAATGAACTTTAAGACTGAAGGGTAGAAATAAGCAATAACTTGAATGCCTCTTTTTGACAAAGGTGGAGGATGAAGGGATGTCTGAGAGAAGTGACTAAATTGCTCAGGAAAGAACGACTTCAGGTAGGATACGGTGTGCTGGTAAGAAATCTTACAGTTCAAGACACTTTACTGCAAAACATCAGTGTTACTAGAGATAAAACTGTGGACTTCTCTATGATAAGAGCCATGATTTGGTTTACCAGACATAGCTGCTCTCAAACTCTGACCCATCAGGAGAAGAAAACATTTTGAGACTGCGAAATAGATTAGAAATGTAAAATGATTAAACAACGAGAGACGACCCAAGCCATTCCACTCTTATGCCAGCCAATACACCTTATACTTGAGCTGAGCAGCTGCTTAACAGAGTTCCAGTAATACATGCTACCCCAGGAACTAAGCAGTGGCCTTCACAGGCTTCTGAAAAGGAAGCTGCTAAATATTCCCTAAAGTGACATTTTACTAACGCGTCCAGTTTATGAGCCCTCCCTTGCTTTGAGGACATAAAGAACATAACGCCTAAACCATCTGGAAACATTTTATTTGAGTTGTCATTTTTACCCCACCAGGGGCCTGTGGCAGGATTTGCATTTTCAAATCTTTTCAGTCTTAAACAGTTAATCATCTTAGAGAATAGGGAAATGCAATGCTGGCAGGGTTTCTTGATAGACTTGATAGAAACCGTAGAGAGCAAAAGAAGCGTTTTTGGTTTGAAGTGGAAGGTTGTATTAAACAAGAAATAAACACTCCATCCCAGTGCTGCCGGAAACATAGGCCCTTGCACAGATTTTAAAGTGGCATCTCTGCTTTCTCCAGTGGAGCTGCTGGCATGATTAGCCTGATCACTACACGAGGAGAGGGCCAGATGGCTTGCCCTTGAACTGAAATCAAAAGGCCTTCTTTTATGTGTGGATCCTTTATTCAAAGTGGGAGCTTCCTAAATATGTAAAGTCCCGTGTCTGCTACACAAAGGAAGCCTTCTGGCCCAGCCCATACTTTCTCTCCAGAGGCCAGTGTTCAGTTTTCTAGGCACACCGAATAATTATAATCAAAGTTAAGTAAACTCATAGAAATGGCTTCTAGTGTCAGATTAAAACGCATCCCAGTGAGCAGGTGTTCTGTCATTCAGCATACGTGGAATCCACCCTTAAAGAATAGGGTAGGTTCGGCTCTTGTTACTCAAGGTGCCAGCATGGGTATCTCTGGGAATTTTTCAGAACTAGACTTTCAGACCCACTACTGGCCTCCTGATTCAGAAAGTCCAGTCTCAGAAGGTTCCCAGGTGACCTGGATGCATGTTAAAATGCTAGAAGCATGGGGTTAGCCAGCTTCTACCTCTGTGGTAGTTAGGCTCAGGTGTCACCTTGGCCAGGTGAAGGCACCTAGTTCTGTTGCTGTGGACATGAGCCAATGGCGTGTGAACATCATCTGTTGCTGATTACATCTGCAGTCGGCTAGGAGGCATGCCTGCTGCAATGAATGATGTCTGATTTAATTGGCTGGAATCTTAAGTGAGAGACTCAACGTAGCACAGCCCACAGCTCAGCATACCTCATCTCAGCACTCGCAGCTCAGCCCAGGCCTTTGGAGATGCAGAAACAAATCACCCCAGGCAAAGTTCTTGGAACCCAGAGGCCTGGAGAGAAGGCCAGCAGAGATCACCCTGAGCCTTCCCACATAAGAAAGAACCGCAGTTGAAAGTTAGCTGCCTTTCCTCTGAAGAACTACACTTTTATTAAAAAGTCAATCCATCTCTGGTGTGCTGCATTCCGGCAGCTAACAAACCAGAACCGCCCCCTTCTGGGTCCCTGGGGAGATCTGCAACTCCCTTAGTGCACCTATTGACCCACTGCACACTTCCAGTGATGAATGACTTCCTTTTGCACAATATAACATTGCTCAAGAGAGTATTTAACCTGACGGTTACCCAGCAACACCACATACCTCCGTGGAAAGGTTAATTGCCATATTACTATTTATTAGCTATCTACCAAGTGCTAAGCAGCATTCAGAAGTGAAAAAGACACTCCCTGACCCCAGAGAGCTCACGGAGCACAGAGCCCCCTGAGGAACCATACGCTGGAGGGGTGGACACAGGGAAGCATGGCATTGAAGAGAGCGCTGAGATATGCTGCGTGGCCAATGAAGAAGTGCATGAGGATTCACCGAGATGTACATAAAGACAATCTTGGATTAGACATGATGAAGTTCTGTACACTGCTCTAATGCATTTGGAATTTAGAAGAGGAAGTGGGTCAAAAATCTACGGGGACCGGTGGTAAATGAGGGAAGGGGAGTAAGTGACAAGGAATTCATCCTGTGTCAAAGGAGCAGCTGCTCCTTAACTCCAGTCTATTGGGCCAGGGTTGCTCTATCTTTGGATTTTTACAGACAAACAGAAATCTGGATTTGTGTGGCATGTGCAATATCCTAATAATTAAGTACTGATTACCAAGAAAATGAAATGAAATGAATGGATCCAATCAAACACCCCCGTGGGCTGAAGTTTGCTGAGAACCAGTAGTCGGTGATCTCAGGAAACTTGATCCATGGAGCCCTGGCTCTAGCGCTCACTGCGGGCTGCATGGTGGCCAGTAGTGGTTCCCGAGCCCCCAGAGGCTGAGGGCACAGGGCCCTGCAGCTGAAGCCAGAGGGGAAGGAGCACCGGGGTGAGGAGGAGATTTTTCCCAGATTGGGGGTTTAGAGTCCAGGTTTCAAGAATCAAAGGTGTTCACGAAGAAGGGAAGAGTGGTGACAGTAGAGAGGATTCTAGATGGGGAAACTGAACTTGCAAAACCCAAAGGCTTAACAAAGAATGATGCTTTGATGCAATGCCAGAGTTCAGTGTAAACCAGGAGAAGGGTCTACAAGGGCATCTGACTTGCTTCATCTTAAACAGTTGCCAAAACAGATCTCATGATTTTCTCTTAAGAATGATCATGTTCCAGGCTAGTGCAAGAGAATGAGGGAACTTTATTTTCATCAGTGTTACTTTTCTGAGATGAGTCTTTGATTTGACTGGGGCTAAAAGGACAGTGCACATAGAAATAAGAATTATATAATTTTCATTGGATATAAAACTTGCATAACATTTGTATCACAAATTTTAGGGTAGCAAATAGTTTGCAATGATTGCTTCAGCTTTCAGAAATTACCATAAAAGGAAAGGTCTTTTAACACATGTTCAAAGGGCATTAAATATTACAATCAAACAGACTTCATATTTCTTCACCAAACAGCTTTTAACACCAGCTGTGATTCTTTTATTTGCTTTTTTTAAGGAAGCTTTCATGTCTATTGCTGTATCTATAGTTTTAATTGAAGGTACTCCATCTGTGATTTTTAATTAATTATTTCTCTCCACTTTTAGCAAAAGAGCATTGATTAAGAACTTAAACAACTTTCCTCCTCTTACTCATCATCAGAGAACCAATAGAAAAATAAATTAAACGCTCTTTGGTGAAGATAAAACGCCAACAGGAAAATATCTTCAAAAATTGCAGGAAGAAGAGAAATGATGAAATTTAATAGAGTATTAAAACATGCCGCTGAGCACATTCTATCTAATTTCTCAATATGTGTTCTGAAAATCATTAATGTAGTCAGCCTGCAGCTGTTTCTCTCTGAATAGAGGGTTAGAATGGAAGGCCTCAGCTTCCATGGCAAGTCAACTGTTTTGGTTATGGTCACAGAATCTGCAGATTACTCTGGCTTCAAATATTTTGCCTCAATCATTTCCTCACGTCAAATATGAGAAATAACTCCTGGGCCAGCGTTTCTCGACTTCAGTGTGCAATGCAGCTGGGGAGTTGGTTAAAATGCAGATTTCCAGGCCTTGCCTAAGAGCCTGACTCGGTCTGGCTTAGATGGGGCCTGGGAATCTGATTTTTTGAAGGCGTCCTGAGTGATTTTGATGCAGCTGGCCCTAGAAATTATAGTTTGGATGAAGCTGGGCTGGCTGAAGGGTACCTGGAACCTGGCACAGCCAAGTTTTCAAGGAAATTATAAACTTCTAAGATGTGTCCGTGGAGGTTACACTGGTCAGTGTGTGTCCCCTGAGGGGTGGACTCTGAGATGTCGCCAGCTGTTTCCCCAGTGCTGAGACCAGGTCCCGGCACTTGGGAAGCACCCAATGATTATCTGCTGCGAGGACGGATGAGAGAATGAGCTGACTGTGCCAGTCCCACCCTGCACACACTGCTCTGAAGGACCCGTGTTGAGCCCACCACAACCTCCTCACCAAAAGTGACATTTTCTGGCCCAGAGTACATTTTGCAATGCCACTGGCAGTCTTGAAACTGTAAACGTGTGTTAGCATTTTTTTCCCCCCTGGCCACCCACAAAACTGAGGATGCATGAGCAGGAGTCATGACACCTTAAGGTAAACCACAAACCAACAGCCATGTTCAAAGGCAGGTCCTGCATGTCACAGGAAACACGACACCTACAATCCCAGCAAAACGGCCATGCAGCTCAGAATGATACTGAACTGCAGAATCCTTTTCTGTTTTGTTTTTGCCTGCAGGCCACGTAAGCTTGTGAAATGCTTCAGCATTAGTTGTCGCCATGCTCTGGAACAGATTTGGTGGTGATTTTGCACCGGAGCTGGAGGTGACGGATGGCAGAGCTACACAAGCACAAGCTTCCTTTCCAGCAATCTTTGATTATTTCTCCAGGGTTCATGGAAATAGTTTACAAAACCTTAAAAGTTGCATAAAGCCCAGAGGAAGAAACTAATAGACCTGAGAATTCTAGTTCTCGTCATTTTGAGGAGATGGTAAACCAGTGGTATTAACCCCAGGTGCGCTTCAACTGTGCCTTTCATTAATGAGGACGTAAGCGCTACTGCGGTTTGCAGGTCTCACTGAGAACTGTCCCAGACTGTCCTGGTTAGCATGAAAGCTTACAGCACTCTTAGCACTGCAGCTAAAAGTAATCCCTTCCGAAACAGAGTTAGCTCCAAATACCATACAAGCATTAGCATTCTATCGATCCCATATATTCAAGAATGTTCACATCAACATTAATCAATATTGATTGACCAGACACTGCTTAATAGCATTTCCAATGCTTCCTCTAGCACAACATTATTTCTATTAATTCATTTTCATTTTAAAATAATAAATACTTATCTTACAAATTTTGGAAAAATAAAAGTTGTCAAAAATAGCCATGCATCCGAAATCACAGTAGAACTACCATTATCATTATTTATTTATTTATTTTTGGCATGTGCAGGGTCTGGGAATCGAAATCGGGTCTCCCACATTGCAGACAAGAATTCTACCACTGAGCTACCCTGGTCCTGCCCCCATCAGATTTTCATATACATACTTTCAATCTTTTTCTATATATTTTTCTATAGTGGAGGTCATAATGCAAATGCAATCTCATAATCTACTTTTAAAGCTAGTCATTTCACATAGTTCATAGACATTAGTTTAATGGCTGCATAAAATTTTCAAGCATAATTTATATTTAAAAAATTACTGTCACTTTACGCTTCATTAAAGAAACTTAGACACAGATACTGATATGGTTAGCAAAAAATGTACAGTGGGCACTCTGTCCAATTCCAGGAAATAGAGCTGACCCTTATTCCAGAATTTTTGTCCCTAATGCAGTTCTCATACTTTGGATGCTCAATCAGTGCCAATTAATTTAATAATATGTCATAACATGAGGCTGTTACATGCACAGTTAAAATACTAAGTGTTATAGTAGCTGAAGACATCTTTAACCGGAACTTCAGAAATGAATGTCATCTTCTGGTAAGGCCAAGCCAGGCACTTACTCTTTCTATGCCCTGATTTATAACTGAAGAAAAAAGTAAGCTAACAGATGACTTGAGGCAACTGTGCAAATCAGTGGTGGTAGTGACTACCTGAAATGAATAAAGAAAGCTCAACTTATCTACTTCAGAGCCTTTGGCCACTGTGGGATTGAGATTTCTGTTTCTCTGTACATGTGGCTCACAGTCCAAGCTTTGAGGCAGAGTGGTGTCATCTAAGGAAAGGCTTTAGCCTTTTAACTTCTCTGGATCTCAGCTGCATCACGTGGGCATGGGGGAAGCAGTGCTGTCACTAGGTAATTTAGGAAAACCCTTGAGTGTTTAGGAAGACTATTCTGTGTTCTAAAGGTTCTAAAGTCATTAAATGGTTTGCCATCAGTAAACACAGAAATACTTCTTCTTTTTTTTGTTTTTTCGCATGGGCAGGCACCGGGAATTGAACCCGAGTCTCTGGCATGGCAGGTGAGTACTCTGCCTGCTGAGCCACCGTGGCCCGCCTGAAATACTTCTGAATATTTTTCAGCCTGGGAAAATATCATTATGGAAGAAAGATCTTCTGAATGCTCTAAGTGCAGTGATCTAACGCTACCCACAAATCATTAACATCTAATTAATATCTAGGCACCCTGAGATTGAATGACTTAAAAAAAGATATAGCAATAAAGGTGGCCTCTCTTATGTTTAGTTTATGACATACACTTTTTTTAATGAATATAAAGGTAGTACTTACTTTCATAACTGTTAGTGGGAGTATAAAATTGGTTCAACCACTTTAGAAAATTGGTTGACAGTATCCAATACAGCTGAGTATATGCATACCCCATGGCTCAGCAATACCATGCCTTGGTATATACAAAAAACATATTTATATGTACACCAGAAGACATATAAAATGTGTTCACAATAGTAATACTATGCAGTAGACCCAATAATACCATAGTTCCAAACTGGAAACAAACCAAATATCCATCTACCAGCAGAATGAATGAGAACAAACAAACCATAACTAGATGCAACCACACAGGTCTCTCACATCTAAGCTGAGTGAAAGAAGCCAGACACAAAAGAATACCCACTTTATGGTTTCATATTTTTTAAGTTCAAACAGCACAGATCAATTTTGCTTGCATTTGAACTCTGTACCTAGTGTATATTTTAAAATTCCCGCTTCATGTTCTGTTTATATTTTACTAGTAGATTGAATATTATGTTTTGCTATTACAGCCATTCTTGTACTTTTTCAACTGATGAACTCAAACTAGTGCCAAGAGACCTGTTGTGACAATGATCAAAGGAAAGAGATAGTCTGAAGGAAGAACTAGCTAACTCAATGTAATATAATCACTGAACTTTTTTCCCCTTAAATTTTTCTCTCCATTGTAATAAATGATTTATTTTTTTCAAATAGTAACAATGCAAATTAGTGAGAAAAGGAATTCCTAAATAATGGATTTTTGTGCTTTTTTATACTTTCATAGTTCCAGATACAATATGACAGTCTCTTTACAGGAGGCATCCTTTTCTCTTGCTTTCTCCCTTGCCTCTCATCATCTATGTTCTGATTGAGGGGAAATCCTAAACTTAACCCTCTGGAGTTCATCTGATTCTCCCCTATTTCCTAGGGTTTGGCCCTTCCAGTCCACTGAAAACGCACCAAGGCAGCTGTTAAAGTAAAGGACAAGGGTTGTCCATCTTTGCAAAGAACAGTTTTGGGACTTGACTAGTTAGCCTAAAAGCTCTCTACATATTTAACACCAGTGTCAATTGCCTGGATATCTTTTCCCCAAAACTAAAAAGTAAAGTACTTTTGATCTTGAGTGTATGCTCCTGTTTATCTCTTGTTATTATGTAGTTAATTCCTACAACAGCAACAACCATTTAAAAAGAGATTGACTTTGATGTCTTATTTCGAAATAGTTTTCTCAGACATAATCACATGGAATACTTTATTTCCTTTAGCAAGAAGAAATATTTCAGAAAAGTGACGTTTCAAATTTCCAACTGGAAAAGAAAAAAAAAATTCAAATGAAAGGCAAACCTCTTTTGTTAAGGAATAAGTGTTTGAGAGTAACCAAATGAAATCATAGCTACCAAATGAAGTCACGATTTATTTTAAATAAATGAAATTACTGTGTATATACCCTGTGTGAGTTTCAAAGTACTCTGTCAAGACCCCCATCCTCTTATTTTGTGGTTTTAAAAAATTTTTTTGGCCATATGAGTCAGACTTTAAATAAAAACTTAGAAAGTACAGATCGCTCGTCTGCTTATGTGGAAACCATATCATTATCAGCATTTTAAAAAAAAAGACTTCAAAAATCCTGTCACCGCACTTGACTTGAGAGCCAAATTTAGTTGCTGTTAGACTTTGAGGTAACTTCTATATTGTTAACAAAATCACTGGCTAAAAATTGGTTTTAAAATTTTACTTTTAAGCTCTCTAGTAACGTAGAAGCCTTAAAAATGATATGAACTTTTAGTCACATTTTCCCACAATAGTCAGCCTCCATTATAATGGCATAACTCATGATCACTTTGAACATTCCTGGCAGTATTTTAAACGTGGGCTCCTCGGAGTGGACACATGGTTTTGATACTCTGTTGCCAAAACTCAAAGGCAGCCAGATGTTCCCATTAGCAAGAGAAAAGAAAAGCTGTTGAATTTAAAAAGGAATCAGATTTATTTTAAAACTGCTGTTGTTCGATCTTATAACAAAGTGTTGCTCTCAGCTCTCATCTATTGTGACAGAGCCGTTTGTCTCACCAGCTATGGAGGGTCCAGTTTCAAGATGGAAGATATTATACTCAGCCTCACTAAGGCTCACCCTGACACTCCTGTGTCCTGCTGAGGAGAAACAAAGCACGCAAAATGGGAAACCTTCTCCTGCTGCCATCTCTCCTTCTTGCCTCAAAGTTGTTTCCAACGTGTGACTTACTCAAGGGAGCTCCTTTGGCCAATCCATTGGCAGCATTGGCTGAACTGAAGTTTTGGATGTTTCCTTTGAGGGTCTCATCCGTGCTGTACTTCGACGAAAGAGACTTGGGTCCAGCCCCCTGGCACTGTGTGAGCTCTTAGATTCCACCTATCCTATCACCATTTCAGCAACCTCTTACTGACAGCCAAATCGGATTAGGGTTGATTATCTAGGTGATCTCCGTTATCTCTGTATCACCCTTGCCAATGATGATGAAATGAAGCCAGATAGGCCACCATGATCCTTTTCACGTATCTGACATGCAATTACTTTCCAAAAGACAGTTTTTCAAAAAGAAGGCATTGATTCATGACTATGATTTGATGGTTTATAGTTTTAAATGTATTCGTCTAGTTCTTTTTGAACATGCAAATAAAACTAACATGAACACTAACTTGGGGAATCTTTTTCATCATAACATAAAATCTTTTAAATCTGTTATTTATCATCATTCTTATGAAAAATCTATCCTTTAAAAGCTCAAATCAACAGGGAACTTTTGTCTACATACTTTTTTAGAGGCGCTTAAGTGACTCCATAGGTGTGAAACACTTATTCATTCAACAAATATTAATCAGGAGCCGATATATACCAGGCATCCTACCAGACTAGGAATTTAGGGGCAAAGTCCTGCTCTCCAGACCCTCCCCTGGGCTATTTTCTTTTTCTTCTCATTCAGTTGATTTTGGGATGCTATCAGTTATTAATGATGTAACTATAAGTGAGTAAGCATTTTTGTTATATTTTTCTTTAAAGACTCACGAATGGATGAAAGGGATCATTAAACCTTGTGAAAGTTCTCAGGATCCCTTTCCCATATTTATCTCTGGAGAAGCGATAGTTGCACATAACTAAATCAGCAGAGATTTTGGAGCACATTCCATCCAAAAATTGCCACAGTGATACCTCTGCTTATTTGACTTCCTAAGGAAAAAATGAACACTTGCAAAAGAAATTTTTGGAAGTACAATTACCACAGAGGTCTTTGATCCAGGATCCTTTCTCTTAAATGCCCATCCCTCTCCAGGAACTCTCTTCCTTCTTAAGTCCTCATTTTTACAGACTAACCAGGAGAGTAAAAACAGGAAAGTTTTTTTTTTTTTTTAAAAGATTGTTTTCTTCAGAAAATGCCTCTTTAGGAACATAAATATGGCCCTTGCCTTGGCTGAATCATTGACTTGGCTGACCTCCCTATCATAGCTTTGTCGTCGTCTTAATCTAACAAAACAGGATATATATCACGGACTTTGCCCCCATCTACCTAGTCTGGTAGGGTGCCTGGTGTATACTGGTTCCTGATTAATATTTGTTGAATGAATAAATGTTTCATATGATGGAAAGTCATTTAAGCTCTTCTACGAAGGATACAGACAAAAGTTCCTCAACCCAAATGTGCAACAAGGAATATATATATTCAAATAATCCTTAGTCCCTACATTTTTAAGTAAAGAAGAAAATTGTTTCTGTGATAATGTATCTGTTTTTTATCACCCTCAGTCCTCCCTCCTTCCCAGGCCCTTACCCTTTCTTACCACATCCCCTGTCTCCTACTTTCTGCAGGATTAGCCTCATTCTCAGTTCTGGAGTCAATCATACTTGTAAACATAAAGAATGTAAGGGGCTTTTAGTTTGTTAATGCTGCCAAGATGCAATGTATCAGAAATGGGTTGGCTTTTATAAAGGGAATTTATTAAGTTGCAAGTTGATTTTACAGTTCTAAGGCCATAAGAATGTCTAAACTAAGGTATTCAGAGAAAGATACCATGGCTCAAGAAAGGTTGAGAAGTCAGCTAGGAAGTCATGTTGCTGGTGTCTGCTCATCCTTTGGCTTCTGGTTTCAAACCACTTCCCCAGGGGCTTTTTCTTTCTGCATCTCCAAACAGCTGTCTGTGCCAGCTCTGAGCTTTCTCCACAATAGTTCCCTCTTCCAGGACTCCAGTAAGTGGATTAAAGCCCACTTTGAATGGATGGAAACACATCCATGGAAACCACCAAATCAAAAGACCCCACCCACAACTGGGTGGGTCACATCTCCTTGGAAACAACTTCATAAAAAAGATCCCACCCAAACAAATAGGTCCCCCCCCACAAGATTGGATGCTGAAAAAGAACATGGCTTTTCTGGAGTATATGACAATTCCAAATCAGTACAGGGACTCTATGCTAACAGTTCAGCATCAAGCGAGTCTTGGTACCTGACTTTACTGTAGTATCTGCTCTCAACTTGCCTTCTTCCTTACAGTCCACCTTCTGCCATATAACTGGTTCCAATTTCAGAATCCCTCCATAGCTGGACTGGCCCGCAGTTCCCACCTCTGTGCCACGTTCACTACTGGGACCCCTGTGGGTTCAGGGTCTACCCTTGCTTGCTGGGCCAGCCTGTCAGGTAGGGTCTGCCTTTCTTGTGTAAGACCTCCCTGCTGCTGATAGCTACATCTACCAGTAGCCACAGCCTGCCCCAGACTCCTGAGGAGATGCTGCCTTGGCACCTGGTGCTGGCTCAGCCCTTGTACAGCCTCCTCCACCCAGCTGTGCCTCTTATGCGCCACACTTATGCTCAATGAGCTTCAATTCCGAAAACAACATCTGTAGCAATGACTGTTAAGGAGGGCTTACAAGCCTGCCATGTCTGGCTTACAGATGTATTTTGTTTGGCCAGCACAGAATTGACCACAGAGTTTCTTTTTTTTGTCTTTTTTTTTAAATAGGCTACCAATATTTAAAAATCAGAATATTTCACATTAAAGAAAAAACAAAACCTGCTTCCAAGCTGCCTTGAAGCTGTAACCATGCTGGATCCATACTGCCACATGGAAACACGTTACCAGCACTGAGTAGTGCTTTATTTTTCAGATGGGATTGGAGCTCTCTCTCCAGGTGCCACAGCTTGCTACCACAACCTCTTGTCTTCCCTGACTCTGTAGTCAAAAATCAGTGACGCTGGCCATCATGCTTGTATTGTTGCTTTTTCCATAGGAATTGTATACAACTCAGCAAAGGAATGGATAGGATATGACACTTCTATAACCTAATCTGGAACTTGACTCAGTAACTCATCATCTATCATTAGCAACATAATGAGTCAGCATTATAATGACCAGATTGACTAGTTGACAAGGTTTACCTAAACGAAGGAACCATAACCAAGGGCCAGTTCAGTTCTGTCCTGTCTCTGAGTCCTGGCTTACTCATTTGTTAAAGAGAAAATAACTAACTAACTAACTAAATAAATAAATAAAAGTGTCTTGCTTATCTGAATATTCTTTAAATCTGTCAAACATTTTCCATTGGTTTGACTACGTACAACATAGCTATAATGCCATCTACATTTTGTGCTTTCTCATAAAAAGTAAGTTTTTCTTGAGCCATATAAGAACACATTTATTATGATGCAATGAAGCTTATCTTCAAAAGGTGGTGCCATAAAGAAAGTGAAAAGGCAAGTCACAGACTGTGAGAACATTACATGCAATGCATACAGTTGACAAAAATTTAGCACACAGTATATACAGAAAATATAAACAAACCAGTAGAAAAATAGTCACACGAGCAGACATTCACAGAAAGGAAAATGAATGGCTGATAAATTTTGAAAAGAAGTTTAATCTCATAAATAATCAGAACAATGCAAAAATTTCTGAAATTAAGTACTTCAGTCATATATGCATATACAAAAGATACATGAACATCAAAAAGTTGTGTTCTTTCTGCAAATGTGCATTGCACCCAAAAACAAGAATAAAGCTGGCTATTACATATCACATATGATTTTATTTAAATCATATTTCATGGAAATTTGGTGTTCTGTCATGTATCAAACATTTCCCAAGCACCAACTACATTTTGGACACAAATCTGGGGGATGGAAATAAAGTGACAAAATAGAGAAAGACTATTTCATGGAGTTTCAACGTGGAGAGGATTAGGAGAGGCAGGGAACTAAACAAGTGATCAAATCATAGTGCTATCACTATGCAAATAATAAAAGGGGGGATATGAAAGAGATGGCAAGGTTGCAGTCATTGCATCTAGGAAGTGGTTATTGAGCAAACCTGTTTTTGCAGAAGAAACTGCCAGTACAATGGCCCTCAAAGGGAACAAGCTTGGAACATTACAAAAACAGAACAAGTTCTGTGAGGCTGAAGCCATGGGGTAGGAGGGGTCCTCAGGGGGAGGTCACAAGGCCTTGTCCATCATAGGGAACAGTTTCCCAGAATTCCGTTTACCATCTTCTTCCTGATTCCATCAGTACCCTTTTCCTGCACATTTTGATCCATCTTTATAGTTAAGACTGTCGACCAGACCCAGTAATTCTCAGGTCATTTTTAATCGTTTGCCCAGACAATGCTCTGACATTTAGTCACATATTCCAGCTATCAACTGGACTTCTCCACTTGCTATATTCACAGAAGCTAAAACTCAATAGAACCAAATCTAACGCATTATATTTTTCCCATCAATGAAGCCTCTTTTCTGATGTTCCCTGTCGCTATTCACCCAGTAGGCGATTCCAGAACCTGGGGGTCACCCCCATCTCTGCCATTTCACTCATCCCTTGAATTCATGACTACATATAATGATTCTAACTCCGTCTTATTTGTGTCCTCCATTCCTTTTTTACCATAACTTTAGTAATTCTCACCTTACTTATATTATTAAACTGGCCTTTTTACTCTTCCTCTCTCAGGTCTTGCCCCACCTATAATCTGCCTTCCACACAATTTTCACTGTAAATCTTTTTTAAAAGCTTAGCTGGCCATGTTACTCTGTTATGTGAAATTCTGCCAATTGCTTTCCTGGCCTAGGGGACAAAGTCCAAACCCTAAAGGAGGTACCAGAGGGCTCCTGGAATTGTTTCCTGACTCCTTTTCGTGACATCCACAGGCAGGGCTCTAGCAGGATCGAGGCCGGCAGTTCCCCAGACAGAAATGATTACTCCTCTTTTAGTCCTCATGCACCTACTATAACCTCTCATCACAGCAGGGAGAATATGCATTGCATAATTTGATAATTTGTCTCTTTCCAATGCTCCACAGATTACCAGTATTTAGGGCAGAGCCTACTGGTCAGTATGTCCTGAGACTTTCATATTGAATGACTCAGGAGTGAATTGAGCTCTGTCTTTAATTTTGAGAAAGGTCTGAAACCACTAGTTTATTTCCATCATCCCTGCCAGTGCTTACGTCTCTGTTTCATCAGCTTGCCCGAACTACTTCAGTAGCTTCTGAAATGGTCTGCTCTCATCTTTCTCAACTCCATCTGCCATACAGCTGTGAGAGTTAAGATCCATTCATTTCACTCCCTACCTTAATATTTCAATTGCTGACAGGTCCTTGGCTTGAGGCTGCACGACTGTGCTTTGGATTTCTCTGCAGTCGTCCCACGCACACTACCCTTCAGTTACATCAGACTACTGCTAGTTTCTCAAATACATTATGTTGACTCTCGCCTTCGATGAAGCTATTCCTTCTACCTGGGCTTTCCACCCCCCCATTTCCTACCTCTTGCACTATTCCCACCTCCCAAGTCCCTTTTCTATCTGGCTTTATCTCTTCCACCATAAAGATTCAAATAAAAATTCTCCTCCTCCAGGAAGCCTTCCTCTACCTGAGCCCTTCTTCCCTGGCTCTGTTAGATAATTCCTTCTAGAGACCTACAGTATCCAACACACAACTTGATTTGTCCACAACTTGTCCTATAATTTTTCACTAATTTACTTCAGTCCTTTATTAATTTTAGTGTGGGAAAGGACATGGAGCTTTTCTCCAAATCCTTAACACGCAGCACATTCTAAATGGTAAGACTTCAATAAACGTTTGGAAGAATAAGCAAATAACATTTTAAATTTTGGTCACTTGGCCAGATAGTCTCTGAACAATTCTAAGAGCAAAATAACAGTGGGTTTTTACATTTCTTTCAATTCTACAAGTCTAAGGATTAATGAAAGTAACGAGACAATCTTGTCTGTTTCACTTTTAGTAGGAAATTTATAATCTAAACATGGTTCCTCTAAAGAAACACCAGTTTGTTACCAGAGAAATAAGTAATGAGTTCAACAGTACTTAAAAAGCCTGAGCGCTTTCTGAATAGTATTTCAGTGACATTTCTGACATTTTAGTAAGGAAAATTAATTCACTGTGATCTGAAGACATGGAGAAAACGATAGTAACAAACAAATAAAACTTGAATTTGAAAGTGTAAAAAGTCAGGAACGTGACTGGCATGACCTCAGAAATTAAACAAATGAGAATATGTGAGAAAGGAGACAAATGTTTATTTCAGATAGTTAAAATGCTTCCTGGTCAGATTTTCCAAAGATAAACCTGAACATCTGTGATGGATTGAATTACATACCCAACATGCTCTCAATCTTTTTTTTTTAGCTTTTTTGCTTTGTTTTTGGCATGGGCAGGCACCAGGAATCGAACCCGGGTCTCTGGCATGGCAGGCGAGAACTCTGCCACTGAGCCACCATGGCCTGCCCTGTTTTCAATCTTAATTTGCATTCCTGTGCGTATGAACCCATTGTAAACAGGACTCATGAAGATGTTTTTCTTTAATTAAGGTGTGGCTACGTGAATGAAGGTAGAGCCAGAAGTGACAGACAGACACCAGAAAAGGGAGGACATTGCCATGTGACAGCAAAGTCAGGGAACCCCAAGGGTCACAGGCCTCCAGCACCTTGCCTTGGTTTTAGACTTTTAGCCTCAACTCTGTGAGCCTCCACATTCCTGTTGTTTCAGCCAGCCTACAGGGTGGTATTTAGCCTAGCGGCCTGGCAAACAAAAACAACATCTATTAGTAATTCGCCTTCACAATCCTTAAAAAGAGCGAGGTGAATCTGTATGTTTTGCTGTGCAATGAGCTTTAAGCGATGCAGTTGAGTGAAAGATCATGAAACTATAGTGATCTAGATCTCAGATACATGGAAGCTGGTAATTCAGATACGCCGTGGGTCAGCCCGCGGGGTGGACTGTATGGCCGATGCCCGCTAGCCTTCCTCAACTCAGATTTCATGTCCAAATATTTTTTAAAGAGATTACTGAAAAACTTCAACAGAGGGAGGTAAAAGTTTTTCAAATGCTGAATTACAATGGGAGTATGAGACCTTGGAGATGGAAGGTAAAATGAGAACTCTGGAGAACTGGAGACCAAGGTTGTATGAACAAAATAGAATTAGACTTACCAGAGAGTGTGGAAAACAAGAACACAGCAGAGTATCAGCAGAGAGAGGGAAAAAATGTGCCTCCCTGAAAAGTCATCAGCTGTGAGGTTATTTTTGCTGATGCAGAAGGCAGACCTTGGAAAAGGGCTCACTCACCACAGCAGCAGGAATCGCCAAGCAATACTTCGTGCAAAGCCCTGGGAGAAAGGCCAGAGTCAAAGGAATGGTCACCTTCTTGTTGAAGAGTTTAGGGGGGACTAAGATTTAGCCCCAGTGAGGCCAGTTAGGGCTTCGCTGCTCTTTCTAAAGCGTACATCCAGAATGCATTGGAGGATTGATGGAAAATAAAAGATCTAGATTCTTACATCAGCATGGATTTTGGCGCTGTGGTTAAAAGACCACGAATAAAGTGTTATTCTATAAACCGTGGTCACCTCAAGAGAAAAGTGAAGGATTAGTTCATGTATCACAACACATGACAATATAAGCCTTGGCTGTAGCTGCTGCTTTAAGACTTTCTGCTTATTCTAGATTGTGAACTCTCGAAGCCTGGACAACGTTTAACTTGCTTACAGTGGCAGCTTCAATCCCTAGGACAGAATTAGCCTCAAGATGAATTATGTAATATTTATTGGATTTATGAATGCATCAGGAATAAATATGCTTGCTTGGAAGTTAGCCTTCAGTTTAAAGAGAGCTTAAAATTGAAGATGAAATGTTGATTTAAACAAATATTTCTTGAATGCCTGCTGTAGAGCAGTCCTGGTGTGAGACTATGGGTTTCCAAAGGGAAATACGTCTGTGCCCTCATGGATCTTATATGCTGGTGGGTAAGTCAACAGGGAAATAAGTGAATTGATTAATAACAAAAAAGTTTAAATAGCGATTGTGCTGGTTTGAAGCTATTATGTACCCTTCAAAAGCCATGTCCATTAATCCTCATTCAATATTGCCAGATGGGATTTTTCTGACTGTTTCCATGGAGATGTGACCCACCCAATTGCAGGTGGGACCTTTTGATTAGGTGGTTTCCAGGGAGATGTGTCTCCACCCATTCAAGGTGGGGTTGCTTACTGGAGTCCTTTAAGAGGGAACCATTTTGGAAAAAGCTTGAGAACCAACAGAGCCCACCCAGTCAATGTTGGAGCTGAATAAAGAAAACATCCCTGGGAGAGCTGCTAAGCAGCCTGGAGAGAAAGCTAGCAGACGTCGCCATTGTCTCTCCAGCTGAGAGAGAAATTATGAACATCATCGGCCTTCTTGATCCAAGATATCTTTCCCTGGATGCCATAATTGGGACAATTTTATAGCCTTGCCTTAATTTGGACATTTTCATGGCCTAGAACTGTAAACTTTCAACTTATTAAACTCCCCTTTTGTAAGCCATTCTGATTCTGGTATATCATATTCCAGCAGCTTTCAAACTAGAACAGGAATACATGATACGAAGGAACTTAACTAAATGAGGAGGTGAGAATAGTTGGATAGGACTTGCTTTAAATAGGGTGGCCAGGGAGACTCTGTTTGAAGGGGGTGGGGGTGTTGGGGAGGTTAGGATCACAGTTCAAGTGAGGCCTTAGAGACAAAGAATAGCTTTCTATGTTAATAGCAGTGGGCCCCAGGCAGAGGGATCACACGTGCAGACTTCCATCTGTAAGCCGGCTCCACTGTCTGTGGACTCGCTCTGGTGGACGAGAAGAGGCCGAATGGGGAGGTGAGAACCGACTCTGCAAAGCCTTCAAACAACGCTCGTTCACAAACCAGCTTCTGGGGTAGCAGCGACTGCGTTCACCACTTAGTATCCACGCCGTCTTGATTCTGCGTCCTCTCTTCTCTGGGCTTCAGTTCCCTCATCTAGGAAATGAGGATACTAGTACGTACCTCAGAGAGTACTTATGGGGATTAAATAAAAAGATACGTTTAAATATTGGTTGCTATCTTTGGGCTAGGTGAAGATAATCGGATTCAATTTTAAGTGTAAAGTTATGCCATTTAAGCAGGCAAGTGGCCCGATCTGATTTACGTTTTTAGCAGAGTCCTCTGGCTGCTGTGCGGAGAGCTGAGCGAAAACAGTGGAGACAGGGTAGGAGGTATGGCAGAAGATCATGCAAGGGGCAGCAGGGCCAGGGACGCAGAGGCAAGTGCACCGTCCAGGGTGCATCTGGAGACACTGAGGATGGAAAGAGAGAAAGGGAAGAACCCAAGAATGCTCCCTTCTCTGCAGCTTGACCAATGATTTCCTGAGATGGAGAAGCCTGCGAGGAAACAGACTTGGGGGAGATATTCAAGAGCATAATCTGAATGGAGTAGATGATGAGTAGGCAGTGGGATGTGCAGGTGGTGAGAATAAATGAGATTCCATAGGGAGATGCACAGAGATAAGTGAGAAGAGACATGAAGCAAACACTCTGAGAAAACACCTTCTGTGAGTAGCCATGCAATACTGAGGGTATGGAGAATGAAATCCAGATGAAACCAGGGAGGCAGGACCTGTCTGAGCATGGCACAAAGAGAGAAATAAACATGATACAGAAGTATGCATTATTTATTAGATACAATTTCTGATAGAATGAGGTCAGAAAAGCACTCGAAAAAAGACAAACGTCCACACGCAGGTTTTTGGGTTTTTGGGAATAAAAGGAGTGGGGTCAGGTAAGTAAGTACAAAAATACAGAGTTACAATCACTGCAGGAATGAGCTCCAAATGCCTGCTCTGTTGGCAAAAAAGGATGACGCACACCTGACATCTCTCACCAAAGCGAGGGACAGGAAGTAGTGATAATGGTGAACTTCAACAGATAGGACATTTTCTCTAAAGGCACTGTCTGAGATCAAGACGCGTCTTGGTCTCCCACGGATGAGAAGCGTCTGGAGGAAGGGGTCTTGTGCACGTAACTCTGGCTAACGAGGAGAAACGGGCTAGTGAAGGCAGGGGATGTTACAGCAGAATTCCAGGTCCACACTGCAGATTTAAGAACACGCATTTCAGCGTGTGGTGCCACCGCCTGGAGTCCTAGGAGAGGATGGCTCAGAACAGGCAAGTCAGAGAGGCAGAAACTGGGCAAGTCCTTTCCAAAGAGGAAAGCAGAGGCAGCTCGGAGGACACTGCCCGGGTATTTAACATGCTGATTCCCGGACTGAGCAGAAATCATGCCGCCTTAGTAACTGTGTGAACTTCTGATATCAGGAAGGCAAAAAGAAAGAAAGAGAAAGAAAAAGAAAGAGAGAGAGAGAGAAACAAAGAAACAAAGAGAGGGGAAAGGGAGGAGAAAGGACTGAAAGAAAGAAACCTAAGGGAGAATATATGCTGACAACAGGAAATGAAAAAAAAAATTAAATCACACACATGAAAAGATATATTTTGACCTTTTGTCAATTAGTATGTCAACTCTGATATACTAATAAACATGTTATATGTATTAGATTCTATTGCAGATAATTACAGTAATTTGTTTCCAGTTTCCCATCCAGTTATTCTAGTGGAAATTCATGAAATTTATTTTTTTTTAATAATCATAACAATATTTTTCCCATCAAAAGCCAGTATCACTTTACTTTGGTTCAGAGATAAGGTATGCTATGTGTGATATTTTTAGTAACACTAGTTTGTAAGCATATGGTACTTTCTGTCTTCCAAAGCATTCTCGTATGCCTGCTCTCTTTGGGTCCTCCTGGTGATTCTTACCTTTACTGATCAGGAAGCTGAGGCAGAGTCCTCTGGCCTCCACAGCTAGGAAGGGGCAGCTCCAGATGTTAGAGCTTCTGACTGAGCATCCATTTTCTTTCCATTACAATATGCTTTTATAACAAATTTTAAAGTTAAATATTTTAATATTCATTTTATCCAAACTTTCATGTGTATTTTCATCACCGTGTTGCTAATATAGGATAGAAGCCTAGCCATCTTATTAATTTTTACAAAAAGGTTCTGCATAACTGCAGAAGGGAAGTTTATATTCCATATGGCTACTTAGATAAGCAGGATAACAGAATTCTTGTGTGTTACAAATTAATTCTTGCCATGTAAACAAGGAGTATTTCCCACCAAGCCAAAGGATTTCACTGCTTACCTAAAAGCTCCGGATCCCTTAACGATGGGCTATTAGTGTCATGCCATGAGTAGAATTCTTGTGACACCAACCCCTTCAGAGCAATCTCACATTCCAGGTTGGTTAAGCATGGCTCCAACCAGCCCGACCGGTCAGTCCTTCAGGAAACACAGCTGAGCTAAGATGTTGATTTTTTACTAACGTCATACTTCAGGGACACTAATGGGGAACAACAGAGTACACATCTGCTTGTGCACTGCGTGTGCACTGATTGTGTTGAGGAAGCTGGTGCCCAGAGCGTTCTGCATCCATCCCAGTTCAGATGCCTGCATTTCTGCACCTTCTGCTGATGTTGATCTTGCTTTGGGATATCTTTAGTTACAGAGCCAAGGACCGCTTTCCGTCTTCTTCCTGCTCCTCCACATTGTCATCCTCCTTCCACCCTGCAGCAGCTCACCCTGCGCTGGTTAACCACCCGCCTCCTTGCTCCTCTAATGCCGTGAGTTGACAAGGGAGGTGTCTGCCCGGGCACAGCTCCCCAGAGTACGGGGTGGCCAGAATCGCTATGATTTTGCGTGAACATTCTCTAGGCAGAAGTGTTGAAAAAGTAAGGAATGGAAGTCTAGGTCTCACAATTTCATCAACACACACACGCCCTTGCACTTCCTTCAATCATAGCTAAAGGGTGTTAGAGAAATCACTTTCAATCTTGCTCACCTCTGAGAGAAGAATTTTTGAAAGAGACTTTTATTCTTTTTTGACTCTGGAATTTTGCTATTTTCGTTCCTCCCTATGTGTTCATTGTCAGAAATGGAAAACATTTTCTTGGAGCAAGTTAAAAACATACTTTTTGTATTAAAATCACCATAAAGATAAAGTTGGGTATACTATTTTCGAACTTTTCAAATAATGTAAAATTGCAAATTGCTAGCGTGGCTGTAATACCTTAGGTACATACTTCCCTATTTGGTTGATAAGGTGCTGAAATTGTACTTCAAAGCATATATTTATAGAATTGAGAACAATAATAGGGCATAATCATAATAAAGCATCCCACACTTTGAAAATAATCTTCTTTAGAAAAGAACAAAACCTTGTTAGTTCATTCTCAAGCAGAAAAAGCCCAGGAATGGGTTAACCCTTAGGTGGCAGCTGCTAGGTGAACAGTTTCAGTTATGGCAATCTCTCAAATATTTCTATAAATGTGAGTACTCGATAATTTTTTTTGACTATATAGTTTTCCTAGCTAATGACTGGTCTTAAATAAGAAGGAAAATAAAATAAAACAAGATACTTTTGGTCTTAAATGTATAGCAAATGACTGCTGTGAGATGATAAATGAAAGCAAGACATAATTCTGTTCTAGAGAAATTGCTGGGAATTATTAATTAAAGGTATACTGTGTTTAGTAGAAAGAATATGAGTTTAGAGTCAGAGAGCTTTTGGCAGTAATCCAGAATCTACAGTTTACTGGGCAGACAAGGCTGTTGACCTCTGCTCTTTTCTTGCTTTTCTTCAGATTTCCTGTGAAGCTATGATGCTTCCCTTGAGGGTTGTTTTGCTGATTAGAAATCATGTAGGAGGGCCCCTGGCATGGTGTATGGCATGAAGTGGGGGCTTAATTTGGAAATGTTAATATTATTGGTATAATTCCTACAGGCTGAGATGTAGAAAAAGGCTGCGTCCATGCTGGTTGGCTCAAGAGAAGATGTGGTGTGAATCCCTCTGATTCATGCCACGGCATTGTTTGGCTACGACAAGTTGCTAAAACGTTCTGGACAAACAAAGCTTCTGCTTGATCTGCATTAGATCTCCAGATAGTATCCACATGCACACCAACAGAAAAGGGCTACAGTTTTTGCCTCCGAGGTGCCAGCATCTTCCCTGTCTCTTTGAAAGATGGTCTGTTGTGGGAGCGAAGCCAGAAACCCCTAACAGACCTGCTCAGGTCCTAAGCGAGAGATGGACAGCAAGTGCCAGCTGAGGCTGCTGCAGGTCAGAGGCAGAGGCTCTGGGGAAAAAAAGGAAAAAGCTCAAGGACAAAAGGGTATATATTTTTTTGTAACCTGTAGTCCTGGGTTACACTTTTCATTCCTAGATTATTCACAGTGAACTGTTTGGATGTTATATCACACACTACTACTAAATTATAGGGCCAAAAATGCTAAGGAATGTAATCCACAGGGGCTAATCATTCAAAGTTCTGGCCCTCCAAAGCAAAACAGAAAATCATAAAAACATTTTTCGCTCTCCCTCTTCCCCCACCCTCTTCTCTCTCTATGTCTTCTCTCTCTAGAGCTCTTGTGCATTCTCTCTGTCTCTCTCTCTCTCTCTCTGCCTCCCCAGATATTACAACAAAATTCCATGCCAGTGTTATCATTACAGAAATAAAGGACAGAGAAGTGCTTTTCTTATGAAGAAGTTCAGCCCAATAACATGGACATAATTGTGACGCCATTGATTGGCCGTTGGCACCCTGAGCCCATAAACATAAACCCAACATATTGCAGAAGGATTTGCAGAAGGATTTGGAAGCAAAGCAGCAAGATAACATAAAGCTACAGCCCAAGAACCAACGCTTTTACTTATTCTGCCTAATCAGGCAGAAACCATCCCTCTTTCTTCCTCAGATGGGGTTAATGAGCCCAGCAGCAGCCATTCAGCAGGAATTCAATACCCACATATTTATTACGTATCCAACATGTGCTAGGGACCCTGCAAGGATAAGAAATAAGAAAACTAAATTGAGGCAGACATGAATCTGTTCTTGTGCAACCTCAAAATGTGATTAATAGTTAGAACAGCATTCATAAAAGCACAATGAGTAAAAAAAAAAAAAGCATATGAAAAGGTATTGCAAAGGCTAAATCCAAAGTATGCTTATAATAACCGATATCAGATGTATCAAAATACCATGTGAGGGGTGGCATTTGGGACCAGGGGAGCTGCATTCAGCTTAAAAGCTTGAATTAATTGTGCCCTTTTCATTAGCTCTATGGTGGGAGGGATGGCATTCCTGGGACTTGTTTGCACAATCTCGAGGGGTGAATTCATAAAATACAAAACCCAGGTTGCTGTCCAAGGAAACTGCAACAGCAGACTCTCACAAGAGCGGTTCTCTGGGATCACTCACCTCCTTTGCTTTTGGTTTGCCACCACCAATCCAGCAGATTCTCAGGCAAGCAAAGCTGCCATCAAGCACTCATCACTATCATGTGATCAGAATGGGGATCGAAAGGCAAAACTTTGACAAGCTATTCTTACCTTAAATTAGACATTAATTTAGTTCATAACTGTCTCTACATTGAAATTTTATTATTTATAGCTCTGCATTCAACCTCGAACCCTGACTCTGTTTCTCTGGGGAGAAGGTTAAAAAAAAAAAGAAGAAAACTGAAGCATGACTTGAGATTCGATCGATCAATTCTTTAACAGGGATTTTCTCTGCTAGGATTTTTACTGACCTTGAGAGCGAAATGGGAGAGGTGCCTTAAGAATCATGAGAGAGAAATCACACTTCTCCAGAGCCAAACTGAAAGAGCTGGGTTTTGAAGACTACAAGTTCAATATGCACAGCTTTCAAATTTTTATGACAATCATTCTCTAGCCAATTAAATTAGCAAGATGCAAAAATAGTTTTCTCTTTCATGGGCTATGACGGTGAAGGCTACTACTGCTTATTCTCAGCAGGGCTTTCCCACGGAGAGGATTTGGGGGCACATGATACAGAAGTGATGCAGGGGTTCCGGGTCAAACCTCATAGGCTGAGATGGGCTTGGAGGATGCGGCGCTAATTCAGATTCCTGGACCACTCTCCCTACCAGGACGCATATCTTGCTGACATCATTTAAAAGCTATAGAAAATCCTGTCTTCTATTTTACCATACATCCTCCCAGGCTCACCCTGGGCACTTGTCCTTTAGGCTGTTATGCCAAAGCTCTTGGGACACGTTATCCTTACTTCCTTGTACTAATGTTGTCACTAATGTGTTACAAAACATTTTAGGACAGTGATTGTGTCTGTGTGTTTGTGCATGTGTGCATGTGTGCATGTGCACACACGAGCACGTGTGTGTGAGAGAGAGAGAAAGAGAAAGGGAAAAAAATCAGGAACTGATGTGTCCTAACAGCCTTAATTGTTAGGACAATTTTAAAAAAGTCAGCATTTTTATTAGATTCAGAATAGTAAATTTAGAATCTTCTTTTTCTGCAAGTCTCTTGATTTGGGGCTCAACAGAAATGTTTTCAAATTACAAGTTCATTTTTAATCCAGTGGCAACTCGAAAACTAATCTTTTCTAGAAATACGTATTTGATGGAAATGGATATAGTTACTGACTCTATTTGTCACTAAGCCTCTAACTCACATTTTTCCCCTGCACTTTATGGGTTCAGGACCCACATCAACCATCCAAGGACAGGCAGAGGGGATGGACTTCAGAATATCTGTTCCAAGTGTATGAAATCTAAAGTGCAATTGCTCCTAAAAACAACAGAAATAGTTGCCTTGTGATCAATCAACATCATCTTTCTCAGCCACTGAAATGAGAACAAAACAAATATCAGAAATGCACTCCCTAAGTGAGCAATTTTCTCAGGTTATAACATGGTCCATAATATATGCTGGCATGAAAGAGCATTCACAAATGATATGAAAGGCAAACAAGGTATCTTAGCAATTTTTATTCCTGGTTGGCAATAATCATTTTTCTTTGATTATTAAATACTTGGGCAAGCAAAATATGACCAGTTTGTCTGGGAAACACACCTCAGTTTTGGAAGTGACTTAGCACTTCCCCTGACAGCAAACATTGTCATTGCGTTTCCATGACTCTGAACCTGCCTGAATTCCTCTCTGAAAACCGGCAAATATTTTCAAGGCGGAGTTGTTAGAAAACTGAGTGCAGCTTTTGTGCTACCTACCACAGGCTTTTATGGAAGAAAAATGCACATTTTTTCTTTCCAAGAGGTTTCAAGAAAAAGCCTAAGTGTCAAATGATGCTATCAGCAAGCAGTACAGAGCCACACAAAGCAGCAGGTTTTGCTCAGATTAGAAAATCCTTGCTTTGCCCAAGTTCTTATCTTAAAATCTGAAAGAAGATCTAATTTATCTCCAGAAGAAATGTAGTCTACTATTTATAGAGAGAGGGGAAAACAACACAAAGAGCAACAAATTGCAGAGTGCCTAAATCTGATACCAAAGACCAATTCTTTGTATAACTTTTTTACTTTCTCATTTACTTGTTTAGTCATGTATTTAGGTCGAGTTTGACAATTCACAAATATTACTGACTTTCAGACTGAAAAAAGAGATGGGGGTGACCTAGTTCAATGTGTTTACATATACCACCCAGGAAGGCGGTAACCAACCCATAACGTGTGTTGGGTTATTGAATGGTATAGTTTAAGGAACTGAGGCCCAGAGAAACTCCCCTAGAGCCTCTCAGCCACGAGACAGCCCATCTCTCCTGCTTTCAGCCCACTCATGGCTCCATCATGCCCAGCCTTATCCCTATCGGCAGCCTCACTTACTTTTTAAAAATGAGATAAGCAGTTTGGAGACAGGTGTGGCCCAGCGAAGCAATCCTACAATCATCCTTAGAGCTTGTCCATTACCAATGATAAAGTATGGGCTCCTCTTTATTTCTGAGGTCTCAGCAAAGAAATAGAAATGAACGGTTTCAAGTCTACTCAACAAGATTACTGTTCTAATAGAAAATGACATAACGTCACAGAACACAAATATGACTCTGTGGTTACTGCACGTAGGATAAGTTCCTTGTATGGGTCTGTATTCCTTGGAGGCCATGCTTTATTGTTGGGGCCACAGAGAGATACTGGGGGAAACTGCAGAGTGCTCCTCTAAGAGCTTTCTACTCTGGACCCAAATTGTCAAGAACATTCACCTATGGGAAAATTCACACAGGTCCCCTCTGCATTTTACCTTTACTTGGTGCATTTTCTCTCAGTACATGAGAAAAAGGATCCATAGGTCCCTGGTATGTATGAAATATGGTTTCAATCCTTCTTTCTCTGCCCCCCTCCCTTCCCGTCCCATCGTTTACCCATCCAGTCAAAATTCATGGAGCCCCTGCTATCTCTAAGCACACGAGTAGACTTAAGGATCTTGCCACTCAAAGTGTGGCCCCAATCAGCTGCAGCAGCCGAGGACCCGCTGAATCTGCACCTGCAGTTTAACCGGCCCCCCAGGTGACTCATATGCACATTAAAGTTGCAAAAGCACTGGGAGACCCGGCTCTTCCCCAGAGCACCGCGCAGTTCATCAAAGAGGAAGCAGCGCAGGGTCACAGCCAGCCCAAACACAGCAGTTCTACACAGTTTTCACAGGTGCTGCTTTCCAGCTGAACTAAGCCCTCTGGACCCAGGGCTCGACAAGTGCAGGAACTTCTGTGCAAATCAGAAAAAGGCGCCTCTTCTCCCAGGCAGTCCCAGCAAGAGCTGCATGCAGGGCTTTGGAGAGCGGCATGAGGGCCAGCTTGCAGCACGAGACTCTGAGTGCTTGTGCCCCACACAACCAGCACAACTGCACGCTGTGCCTCCGAGACAGTCACAGTTATTCACTCACTTATCAACATATTCGCTCATGCCTTTATTTTGCCAAGTAACAGATACGAATGGTTTTTAATCTATGAAAGGACTGGGATCGCCTCACCTCATCTGCTCACTTTCGCGCCTCCCATTCGGCCTTTTGTGCGGTATCCACAAGCTGGGTTTGTGAGCTGTGAAGCTGAGGGAAGCGAGGCCCGGAGACACCAAAACATTTTGGGTGAATATACATCTCTCTTTTTTTTCTCTCACAAGAAATTCCCACTTTTATTTTCTTTAAGTGCAAGTAATCTTGTTTCCAAACCCCAGTCTGAATGCACTGCCCATAAACCATATACCAGATATGGGCCCTTCTCCTTAAATGACATCAAACTGGAGAACGAGCTCCACTCACAGTTCACTGGGGCTGAAAACGCATGGTCTCTTTGAAGTCCGGTAGCTCTGTGCTCCGTGCCTGGGCTGCAGGACAGCCTCGAGTGGGGCTGGGAATGTGTCCTCTGGGGCTCAAACCACCATCCCCTCCGAGGTCTGCCAACCTCATTGAGATGCTGTCGACAGCAGGTTACAGATAGTCCTCCCTGCTGCCAGGACTCGGACCTCTAGAGCCCCCCTCTAATTACCTTCAAGGTAAGAGTGAGAGAGACAGACAGCTTGCATGAAAGAGAGAGTATGTATTTATATTTTCCTGAAGGAACTTACACTGGAGAGTCTAAATTGTGCTTTACAGGTAACAGACAGTGAAGAAGGGGAATTTGGCAGGCTCCTCCTAGGAATAAAGTTGTGCTATATTCAGGTTTGCTTTTCAGGAGGATTGCCCTGGTAGTAGTGTTGAAGATATCATCAGTAAGACAAGAAATACGTGGATGGAATAGTTGAGGAAAGTCCCCATAACTCCATAGAAAAGAGATGGTGAGACCCTGGAGGAGGAGAAGGGCACCAAGGAGCAAGGGGAAGCTGCTCCTTAGGGATGGACTGGTGGGGGAGGAGAGGGATGGAGCCGAGGTGTCTAATTTAGGAAAATACATGCTGGTGAGTGAAGAGTGAGCAAGGAGCCTCTCCAGGGAGAAGATAACCCCTCTAGCTGGGAATATCAGGTTGAAGGTGTCAAGCAAAGCTTGGAATAAAGATGGAAACTCAAGAGTGGATATTACTCCAGGCAGGAGAGGACATCTGACCAAGCTATAGGAGAATTTCAAAGGAAATCCTTGAAATTCTTCACGCTAAGCACCCGCATAATGAATCAACCAACTGCATGGAGAAATAGTTGGGGTGCTGAGCACAGCTCCGTTTTCCCACTTACTCTTACTCCTGCAATCGTGACCACAGATAGTTTGGGCACTGCTGAGCTGTTGGGAAGAAAAATATAAAGGAAGAAACACCCCTTTCAGAGTCAGACAGTCCTGAGTTGGAGTCCTAGATGTTCCACTTTCTGAATATGTCCTTGAGCAAATGACCTTACTGCCCTCACTTTTCCTGCCTGTAACTCCTTTGTCTAAGGGTCAATAGCAGGATGACCCTATTACCCAGGAGAGTCCTTGTTCATGTCAGTTGTCCCTGAATAATTATTGGCAGTGTCTCTTCCCTTTCATTGTAAGACCTGTCCCAGTGTGAAAGACAAATTATGTGCCCTGCCCCTGGTCATAGGGACAGTGAGTGAGATGACGGACATAAAGCTGGCAGTGGGCTTATTCTTTTTCTTTGTCTTTTCTCCCCAGTTATCACTATCCTTTCTCCCTTCCACGTGTGAATGAAGAAGGGGAATTTGGCAGGCTCCTCCTTACTGTAGCCTTTGCTAATGACACACCTGGAATACAAAAGCATCGCAGCACTCCTATTTCATGGGTACTTAGCTATAGAATCACTTTAGTAAAGTGCTTTACCCAGCGTAATTTAGGGAAGAAAATTTCACCCCCATTAAAAGAAGAGGCACAATTCTTCATTTTAAGGTTACATGTGGAGAAAGGAAATCGATGGTAATTTGTAAAAATACTGCTGAAAAGTATCCTACTTTGCAGCACATGCTCCAATTCATCCCTTTGATATACAGAGAAATGGTCTTGGGTCAATGTGGATCACTTTGAGCACAGGAATCCTGGATGGACAGTCTCTTGTTTCTTAGAATAACCTGGTTTCTCAAATAAAACAATTTGGCAAATTCTGATTGCTTTGGCAAGGCTATGTACATTTAAAACACCATAAACACCATTACTTATAAACATTGAAAGCAAAGATAAAATATCAGTTATTGGTGTTGAGGATTTTATGGAAATGCCACAGTCATCCTGAGCACCAAGTAAAATGATCTGGAAAGCAAAGCAGTCAACAGACGCATGCATGTTTGGTATTTGATGGGTTGTTGAACATCTTTCATTTACAAGAGACTTGGTGGTGACGTTGATGAAGACAATTATTTTCATAAGCTTTTGTTGTCTCATACATAATATGAAGAGAAAATTAAAACTGTGCTTTGCTGTAAACTAAGATGACTTGTTTGTGAAGGAAACAGAAAGCTAGGGAAACAAAGCAGCTTCCTAGAGAACTACTGATGCAATGTATTCAACAAAAGCTACAAAAGACACAGAAGGAAAAGCACTGAACTAGAATCAGAAGATAAGGCTTTTATTCACAGCGCTGCTCTATCCAGCCTTGGTGTCTGGAGGGGATTTATTTGTGCTTCAGTTTCAATGACTATGAACTAAATGGTTTGGAAGTCACTGTTTCCAATATTCTTTCTGCCACCCAAACTCCACAAATGCATGGTTCCTTCGTGTAGCGATTACTAATGTATGGCATATTCTCTACGCTCCTCTGCGCTCTGTGGCACACTGGCACCATCGCTCTTTCCCTCCCACCCATTCCTTGCACTTCAGCCATCACCACAGGGCCCCCAGACTCTCCAAGTACCAAGACAGGCTTCTCATTCTTTCTCCATCCTACCACTGGGGTAGGTTTCTGTGTTCTCCTTGGGATGCTCCCATCCAACTCAACTTGAGTGATGAAGATTGCTAGGCAGTGGAGTGAAACAATCCAAGAAAAATTAGATGGCCTCCATTTCCAACTCAACTCTCTCCTCCTTCCACACCAGAGGTGGTCAAACTCATACCCATCTGCCTCCAAAGAAATGAGGTCATATTTTCCATACAGGTTGCAATACTGAAACAATTATCAATCAAGAGTTCTGTTTTTATTGCAATAACTTCTTAAAAACCCGAACCACTTCAGCTAAAGCTGAAAGGTGATCTTCACTTGGGGCAGGTAAGTCAAGTCTCTTAGTAAACTGCCAGCTGAACTTTCTCAGGAGAACAACTCCTAAATAAGGTTGGCTTGGACAGTCACGATGCATTATCTGACCTTCACTTCCTGGGGCTGCCTTCAAGGCCTGTGATTGTGCCAGCAGCATGCAGATGAGCTCTGTGTGATCTCAGGAGATCCATAAAAGTAGTGAACTCCCCATTTTAGGTGGAGCCATGAACTAATGAAACCAGGGAGAATCATTCCACTTGGCATCAGCTAAATGTGAACAGAGGTGGAATAATTCATCTTGGGGACCATTACCATCAGGGAGAAATAAAAGCACGTGCCAGTTTAGCTTCTTGTTCAAACTGTCAAAGCGACAGGACAAACACCTCCCAAGAATCTTCCTACTATTTGAGTCATATGATTTCTTGCATAAAACTGCCAGAAGACTTAAATATCCAGACCTTAAAACATTACAAAACTGATTTCAATAACATATTTAAACCATGGGCTTACCCTGATCTAGAAGATGGCATTTATAGCCTGGATCGCACCGAAGAGGGAACATTACAATTAGCGCTCTATCCTCACCACATCTGTGAACTATGCCACGCTAATTAGTATGATTGCTTAAGCCGTGGGAGGCTAACCCTCCTCTTTCTACTGTTGCAAAAGATGTTGCTGCTATTTGGGTCAAGCCGCTTAAAACTTCCCGTAAAGGATTTTCAGAAATAATTCCAGAAGACAAATGAGGGTCTATCCAGGGAGATTCTGGAAAAGAAGGTGGGGCTCTAATGCACTTGAGCTGGGTCACGACGGGCTAGATAATTAATTGAGGATTAAAAGCCTCCCCTAGACAGGAAGCGGCAACCTCTTGCGTGATCAGCGGTGGGAGAAAGCTGGGAAAGAGGATGAGTGGCCATAGCATCATCAGGCTAACATGACCGAGCTAGGATGAGAGATGACATAGCACTCATGATTGCATATGCTCCGTTCTTAGGTGTTTGAAGTTCACTAATTCAGCTGGACACAGGCAAGAAGTAAGCTACAATAACTCATGGAGAGGTGGGTAACTGGGCTCTGAATTAGTGCCATGTGTACACATCTGGACAGGAGGTCTTGTGAAGATGCAGAAACAAAGAAAAACCAAATCATTGGTTCAGTAAATAGGATTAAAAAAAGCAAAGTGTCAATTTCTAACTCTATTAGAATGATCATCTATGAGGACAATTTTAAGTAGGAGAGAATTCTCAACTGTGATGAAACTGGAGACATAAAAATAAGAGAAAAATGTTAGAAAATGTTGACAACAGGGAGAGCCGATGGAAACTGAGAAACTGCAAAATCCATGCATTGCTTTGAACTGATTTTTACAGTCTAATTGCAATTTAGGGCTATTACCATCAAGACATCGAACTTGATTATTCACTCACAAAATGATTTATAGATACAAAGACATGGGGAGAGAAAAAAAACAAAACACCCAAAACTCTTCTTTTTGAAGTAAGAAGCTCATGGGAGCAGAAGGATGAAATCCGAAAAAGAAAATCCTCTCTGCAACTATTCTTATCAAAACTTTTCAATCTTATTGTGGAAGATTTGCAAAAAGTAGGAAAAAATCAACTAATCTAAAAGAGACATCCTTAAAATATGTATTTAATTATTTTTCTATACATGCTGTTTTGGGTAGTTGTGATCATACCATACAGAAAATGCTTGTTTGTTTGGACTTTAACACATCTCAGCTACAAATTCCAAAGTGATGGCTAGAGAACTCACCGATACTTACAGCACTGGGACTAACTGTGTGAGAACGATTCAAGATTAGAGTGGCATCTTCGAGAATCAGCCAAGGACAGATATGCCTGCAGGCAACAGACTTCAAGCAGGTACCACAAACAGGGACAGGGGAAGCGAGCAAGAGACTCATACAGCTTAGCCTGAGACTGCTGGATGATACCCTAAAGGGACAGCTAGAAAGGGAGGCCATCTGAAGAGTACTTGCAGCTCTTTTGAAAATAGCAAGGACGATTTAGAGAATGAAGCGTTTTGCTTTAGGAACATCGCATGAGGCAGTTTTCAAATGAATCTCCTTCCGGTTAAGTCATTATTTGTTTATCATTTATGTATTTAGTTCATTATACATGGCACTGCATACTAGAGACTGTTCCAAGCCCTTTACAAATATTAACTCATTAAACCTTGCAACACCCCCATAAGGCGGATACTGTCATTATTCTCAGTTTGCAGAGATTAAAATGTCCTATCTGTCCACATTTTTAATTTTACTTAGGAAATGTGGGCTGTTATGAGGCCAGAGGAAGAGCGACTTCCAACAAGCCTGAACTGTCTCGCTCATTACCATGAGTCCTCCCCACGCCTTCTCTTCTGCATCAAGCCCCATCACATGAACAACTTCATTCATAATTCTCTAGTTGGTGACCTCTCCAGGCTTCAAGCTGTGTTACTGTCCTTATAAACCAAGTTCAAGAGCCCACAAATCGAACAGCAACAAGGTTCTATAGCTTCATTTGGGATAAAACCATTATCCGAGGTTTTCAAACCCTCAGGGATAATGTTGGCTTATTCTGCTTCGGGCAAATCACTTCTGGCGACAATGAAGAGAAAGAACATGAACCAAAACTAGTCCCGCAAAACGACTGGGTACGAAACAGCAGGGGTAGTTCATTCCCCCTCACCCAAAAACAAAGTGCAGTTTTCATGGTGGCAATGACGAAAGAGGAGACGTTCAAGAATTTTAGATCTAATTCGCGTTGACTTGAATAGCACTTTCAGCACTTCCCTGCATCACAGCACTATTTTTGGAGGCAACAGTTTTTATAGGAAATAGTTCCATTCGGCGATGGATATGGATAGTGGAAAATACTCAGGATGGCGTGGCCTCTGCCGTACGTCTGTCTCTCTCGCCACTCCTGGGATGCATCAGGCTGAAAACTGCAAATGGAGAGATGAAGCCAGACAAAGAGATGGTGCACGGAAACCCAGCGCACTGGATGCCCTCTCCGTGCCAGGTCACGGAAGAAAACTATATCCTGGTTCCTAACTGCTAGGCTTGTATTTTTTTTTTTAATCTGGATTACTATTTCTAAACGAAAACACTATTTGAAAATAATGTTCAAAGGATTGAAATTATTCTTTTAATAGCTCTATTTTGCTTCTGGGTTTAAATCCATATTGTGACATTTATCAGCTAAGCAATCACGACGCACACAATACTGTGACTCTTCCAAGAGACTGAAATTCACACTTGTATCTGACAAATGGTAAACTAAAGATCTAAGCTCTGACAAAATACATTGGGACATTGCGCATGATTTACACAAGCATTGAGATTTGGGAGCTGAAATATTACCAGAAATATAACCTATGAATTTATCATGTGCTATCTTCCCTGCTATGATCATTAGCTGAAAATCAATCTCATGTTCCTACCGGAAATTCTCTCTCTCTCATATTATACTTATATCACTTTTACGGCATGACTCGTGATTACTGAATTCCAAGTATAATGTAGCTCTCGTTTCAAGACAGTTTCACAAAATAAAAGCTTAATACTATTTGCTTAAAAAGAGACTTTCAATTACCTCCAATTATCAGCCAAAAATGACTCCATCATGTAATTTTCTGCATTATACTGCCAAGCATTGTGCAACTGAGTCAAAGAAAAATGGAGGAAGAGCAACACAGAACGAAGAGCTAGAAGGGGACTGAGATGGATTGTGGTCGAAGGAATAATGAAATGAGGATACTCCATACCTACAGTCCCTTTTCTGTGGTTTAAGTTCACTTTCTCAATCTCTGATCATGAACTTTGGAGTTAGGCAGTCAGTGGCAGCTTGTGTAATTGACAAAGGGATTTACCAACCCCAAACAATGACAGCGCATGCCTCTCCAAAAAACAAACGTGACTTTCAGTAATAAAAAAACAAAATTACGTTTCCCAAGAATTGGGGCTTTGGCACTGACATTGTTCTTGCAATTAAAAAAAAAATTACAGTGGAGAGTAGCACAACACAATAAAGCCTGCTGTGCAATTTAGACAGGTAGGGTAGCATAAAAGGGACGTGATTCTCCAGTGAGCACTGGCCCACCACCAGCATAATCATCTGAAAATTTAGAAATGCACATTATCAAGCTTCACCCCTGGTTGGCTGAACTTTCCCCGAGGCCTAGGGATGGGGCCTGGGAATGTGCATTTCTAATAAATTCCCACTTGAGACTTATGCTGCTGATTCCCGGACCATACTTAGGGAACCACTGGACTGGAACATAAATTCAGAAGCCAAGGTCAGTCCCAGCTCAGTGGAGTAACAATTATGGAAATTGTTTAATTCAATTTTCTCATCTGTATATGGGAATATTGGTTCTGACCTCGTAAAATTGGCACGGGGGTTAAATGAGTCAACCACTTAAATCCATGCCCATCATCTAGTAAATCAGCTATATGTGCCTGTTAAAATAAAGTGTGTAAAATCAGTTGCATCTGTTATACTTTACTCAAATCAACTTCTCGCACCTGTCATACTCTGCCAGACTTTTATTTCCAGGTGGCTGGAAGAAACTACTTTAACCTGCTGTTTCCAATCTTGACTGAATATTATTATCACCTGGGAAGCTTTTTAAAAATTATTGATGTCATGATTTTGATTTATTTGATCTAGATTGGAGCCCAGGCATTAGAGTACTTTAAAAGTCCCCCAGTTAATTCTAACATTCAGCCAGGATTGGAAACTATTGCCTATAAACAAAGAGTATATTTCTAGAATACAGTATTTGGGATCCTGTGTTAGCTGACATGAAGAATCTTGCATTAAAAGGAGCAAAACTGAATAGAGGCAATCTTTCCATTTGGAAACTGTTATATACAGAGCTTTTAAACCATTTGCGCTGATTGCATCTTGTGCTCACAAACTTAACAGCTGTATTTTGAAATATCGGAGGACTCAGTTTAAAATGAGCCATATATATCTAGGGTTATAAGACGTATACTTTCAAGCAATCCACTTTTGATATGTATAGAATTTTAATCAACTGAGTGATGGAAGATGAGCTCCTTTGGTCCTGCCAATACCGTTGAAAACAACAGTGTCAACAGTGGCACAGATTCTTGGCATTTGAGGATTTAATGCTGGGAAGTGTTTTTTTATCCTGAAGGTGCATGGCTATAGGGATCTGTGTTTTACTGAAGCACAGGTTTGAAGGATTCATGATGTGGGTTTGGTGAATTGGATTAGAGCTGCTGAGCTGGTAGTGAGTGAGCCTAACCCACGAGGCAGCCGTCTTCCAAACTGCAACACAGCACTTTGCCAATGGTAAAAATCACCGAGGCGCATGCATGAAGAACAGCCACCACGTGAGAAATAAAATGCCAGCAAAGTGGATATGGTAAGAGCAAACCACTCACGACAAAAATGCAATTCAATTTTCCTAACAAAAGCAGAAGGCTATGCAGTTTCACTCTCCCAAACCTGGAGGTTTCTAAAGAATCGCATATACCTTTTGAGAAGATCAAGTATATACTGCACACAGATTTTAAAGTTCTCTTATAATGCTCCAGGTTTTTTATTTATTTATTTAATAAATCCCCAGGTTAATGAAACGTAAAGAACCAAGTATTACATGTCATCATCCATATTCTATGTGCTTCTTATATGAAACAGAAATTAAGTTGAATGCATTTTACACCTAAATTAGGAATAAAACCCATGTAAATCTCTACTATAAAGTTTATCTCCTTAAGCCTCCAGACAATTCTTCTGAGATCTGGGCTTCCCTATTGTCAGGAGAAAACCCTTCAGGCAAAATGAAAGCCACAGATTAGGTTGTAGTTTACCTGGGCTCTCTCTTGATAAATGTTAGAAGATATTTCTTATGAACTGCAAGTGCTAGAGAAGCAGTAGTTGTCCCGAGCTGCTCCCTCCAAATATGTTATTATGGACATGGCAGCAACACAAAGAAAGATCAGATGGAGATACATGTTTTTCTTAATCGACTTAGGCATCCACTGCATTTGAAATGCAAGGCTTCAGGGTGGTAATTTTGAATAAGGGCAAATTACTCACAGGAAATTAAATGAATAACAATATGCTGACTACATAAAACCCATGCTCAAGAGAAGCCAGAGCTCATTTCTGAAGTCACTATAAAAGCAAGGTTCGAGGGCATTCCTTTTGGACAAATCCCAGGGAAAAAAATTCAGATACATCCAGGTTTGTTATTTATATCCATAATCTTCCAGTATTTTGTAAATCAAAATAGGCACTAGTTATTTGATATCTCTAATTTCATAACTCACAAGCCTCTTTCTTTAGTAAACTGCAAGCGACAGTTTGCCAAGTAATTTTTAATCTTCCATTGTCTACCCCTCCCATTCCTCATAGCCCACCTTCAGCCCACCTCTCCTCTTGGAGTTTTATCAAGTTTTCAAGTAACTTAGAGGTTAAACAACAAGAGGATTGTGGAGACTAAATGAGATGATGCATGAAATCTGGCTAAAGTAGTGACCAACTCAGAGTGGGCCCTCCCTAATTCTCAGACCCCACCCTCTTCTCAAATTTCCACCCAATATTTTCCAGTATTCTGCACACTATTATGTTAAAAATTAAAAAAAGAAAATGACTCTCTCCAAAATAGGAAACTCTATCATTTCAACAAGAAACATAGGTGAAAGATAGACACACGTCTTATATTCTATGTAGATGAAAATAACCTTGACCTCTTGAAATTTGGAAATTCTGAAAAGAATGCTGAACCATCATTATTTACCTCTGATTCTCACCATTTTGTGTTTTGTAGATGTATAATAAAGATTTGGGGGTTCTCCTTGTTAGGGCCAGTTCCAAAGATATTAATTTTATTTTCTCATACTTCTATTTAAAACAATTTAGCAGAGGTCTTTATAATCCACCAAGAATTTCCATTTTGTATTGGTAGGGCCACAGTGTTTGCAAACCTTCTCTACATGACTTTCAATAGGAGATCACCCCCTAGTGGAAATGCAGTACATAATATGAAATCCAGGCTTCACTGGTGAAAATGTTAAAGAAAATCCTCGAAATTTAAAATGATGTTTATACTTCTAAGCAAAGACTAAAGACACACTTTTAATAAGCAACGTAGATACCCGAGTTATAGTGAGTTCGCGTTTGCATAAGAATAGGCCAGTAGTTTTAAAGTTGCTTGAACTTGTGTCCCAATTCACAAAGCAATGTCTATTTCCACTAGAACTTTTATTTTATTTTCTTTTTACAGCACTCCCGCTATGTGACTGTTAAAGTAAGTTACAGAATATGACTGCAGTAGATTGCAACCTTCTTTCTGCCCAAGAAACCTAAAGGTTAAAATACAGTCAAATGAGTAGTGCTCATGCCTGAGATTAATTCCTTTTCTAGTATAAACATTAATATGAAATACTAATATTTATCCTGCATTGACTAGATGCCATATATCGGAAACTGCGCTGGATGCTTTCTAGATGTTACTGTGTCAATAAACTTTTCAATATATCTGTGGATAAAATGACTATTGACCGTCTGTATTTGTGAACCCATTTCTGAGCTAATAATATAGCAAGGAGGGTTCTGATGAAAAGCCTAACCATCAGTTCATCAATGTAATCATTTATTAAAAGTTGGAAAAGCTTTGGCACATTTACAAGGCAAGTCCAATAAATACAATCTCATCTGTGATCAAATCTCACAGGAACCCTATCACAACCTCAAAAAATAAATACATATTCTACGCATTCTAATACATTTCCTATATATTATTGAGTTTTATGACAATATCACTTTTATAATGCACTGAAACCTAAATTAATTGTTAGTTTAACATTTTTGGATCATTCTATGAAACACTGACTGCCAGTGTTATTTCTCAGAGAACAAAACTTCAATCTAAGGGGAAGGGAAGTAACCACTTTAGGTAAATTAGCCAAATGAAAGTTATTTATATTAAAGTGCAATTTACAGACTCTGGCTTCCCCCATACAACGTATAACATATAATATACACATTAATATATAAACATGATATAGAACACTAATCTAAGAGGACAATTGTTTTTTAAAAGTTCTGTAGAATTCTGCATAGAAATGCCCGTATGGACATGCAGTCTACAGATTACTTCAAACACATTACTAACACATTTAAATTTATATATTTGTACGTATTTTCATTATTAAAACATTTTTGCCCTTTAAAGTTAAATTGCCATCAACTAGAGTGCATACATTACAAAATCAGACTGGAATAATAAATCTTGCCTGACCTACTTCGCAAGGCTCTTGAGAAAATCTAAATTAAAACAGCAAAGAGTATATCCGAAAGTCCATTATAAATTACAAAGAATTATGCAATTGTCAGTTTCTATGCTTGTAGTTAGACGATGAATTGTTTTGATCATTAAAAAAAAATCTCATTGTAATGTACTAAAGGATTCTAAAAGCCTTCTGGAAGAGTATGCTGAATATTGACAAAAAGATAACCCAATGGCTATTCTGCTTCTGGAGAAAGGAATTCAGCCAGAGGAGAGAAGAATTAAATAAGCAATTGACTTGGGTAATTGAGGGGAGAAGTGGGGTGGGTAGTGGCTGCTTTGCAAACAGAGCACCAATAATTCGACCTTATGATTAAATTCAACTCACTCGATTAAATATCACTAGGTTTTGCATTGTATCTATTCCAGTCTTGTCTTTGATTGGGACTCCTGGCCATTGTTTAATATATGTTGGCAAAGGGATGTGGAACAGCATAAAAGAACCAAGTCAGGGCTGTGTAAGCTGACAAAAGGGGTGAGCGTGTTTACACGTGCTTGGCTGTGCGTTTATGTGTATGCAAAGCAGGAAAAACCCATCATTTTAAAACTTATTGCAATAGCAGTATCATTTTTTTACATAGATATATAGTAGCTCTCTGAGGAAAGCTTAATTATTCAGTAAAAGGGACGCAGAGGAAGTCACCTTCCTTTTCAAATACATAATACCCGTTTTGCTGAGTTAGGGGACACTGTGTTACTATTACTAATATTAGCTGCAGTAACATTGTGGAGGAGGTCAGAAGAATTTATCCTTTACACAATACTTGGATGACAAAACCACAATTCTAGGAAATTTTGTCTCTGTTTTAACAAATGAAAGTAAAAAATAAATAAATAAATAAGGGTCCGATCCAAATAATACAATAATAAAGATAAAATTCATTTTATTTTAGAAGTTCCAAATTAACTACATTATCAGTGTTTTTATCATTATCAATGATTTTGATCACTGTTTTGTTATCATATTAATCACCTTAGTCGCACACTGCTTTAGTAAATGACCAAAGATCCTTCAGTGAATCAGGAGTAAAGCCAGAAATAGACCCTTACGGGGAGAAAATCAGAATTAATCAAGTCATTCAATCTCAAGTCTTCAAAGTATAACCAAAAAAAGTTCACTGAAATTCAAGAACATATGCCACAAAAATCTGCTTGTACTAAAATTAAGAACCTGCCACAGCATTCATGAAGAGCTGGATTGATTCTTAATTGAAGTAACTTTTCTAACAGGCTAACTTTCAGGTTTCCTTGCCCTTGCAAGTAGGAGATGGTGGAGCTGGACGCAAGTATCACTACTCCTATAAAAAGGTGGCAGCTGAAATAATAAATGTGCATTCAGGGACAGAAGAGTAAATGACAAACAGCATTAAAGCAACGGGCCATACAATTATGAATATCTATAATAAATAATGCTAGGTCATATCAGGGACGGGTTAAAGTGTGTTTAACTGTTCCCATCAACAGTTCTGTTCTCCCTCCTATCCCACTTTATCTTCCTGCATAGGATGGTAACACTTCCTGAAACACAGCCGAGTGTTTGTGGATTTACTGCCTGCCTCCCTACAGTAGAATAAAAGCTACCTGAAGGCAGGGCCTTGATCTGATTAGTGCCCTGTGCTTATCCCAGTGCTTCAAACAGCAAGCGGCACTGAGAAGACAGCGCTGAGTCAGAGACCCGCCCCCGGGGCGCGGATTCTCCAATGCCCCTGGGGGTGGCTGGGGAAGTTATGGACACGGGAGTAAGCAGCCACCTCCCAGGTCTTGCCTACCCCCCGCCCCCAATCCCCTTCGCTTGTGCCTGGGGGAGATGTTACTTCTAGTAAAAAGACCCTGCCAGACCCTGGACAAGCAGCTTGCAGATGTTCATCAAAACAGGAATTCTCAGCGGGGGGCTCCCTCCCGCAGGGCCGAAAACACACGCTCAGCCAGTACGGGTGGGGTTCTCTGCTGCGAGGTGGGCGCGCCACGCAGCTGTCCACCGACCCCAGCAGAGCCGCTGTGTCCCCGCCCCTGGCAGCCCGGTGACGGTGGGGCCCCTTCCCTTGCTCTTTCGGATCCTCTGTGCTGTGTAACTAATAAAGCGTCGTCTGCTGAAAGTTTCTGTTGTGCCCTGAGCCTCTGTTCCCGTGCAACTCACTCCGAGGAGATGACATGCCCAAAACGCTGAGAAAGGATTCAGTGGTCAGGTCAAGCCTTTAAATCTTTCAGAAGCAGGAACATTGCCGACGGGGCAATGCACTCGCTTATGCCATTGTGAAGGTAAGCACTGCCTTCTCATACCACGAATGAAATGGAATCCTCTTACAATTCATGTTTGATTAAATGCATAATAAAATAATTGGCAACTATTTTCTGAAAGGAGTCCAAAACCATCATATCTTTATTCTAATACCTAAATTCACCTGAATTGTTTGCTTTGAGAGACCAAATAAGAGACCCAATCAGAGCAAAACATTTTAACAGGTCTACAATGAAAACCACCTTACACAATAATACCAAAAAACTTTCTTGTTAGAGGGAAAAAACAACATCCTAATTCTTGAGGGAGCAGTAGTGAAGGACAGTTTTGACACAATTATAATTGGCTATATGCAGACCAATCACTGCGACCCTGAGAATGAAAAACCTGAATGGATTTCTACCACCATTTTACGAATTATTTAAAGTCCACCTATATTTTGCTCACTTGTTTTACTTGATATTGTCACAAGACAATATGGAGATGAGTCAGTGGCACTCACACAACGAACCCGTAATGATGAAGGATGCAATACTGCAGTGAACTCTGCCAGAATTTCAACCAGAATCATGCTGTTAGAAATGTAAATATCATTTGAAAATATCTCGTTAGTAGCTGCTCTGTGGGAATTGCATAACACGGAAGCAAAACCACAAACTATTTTCAGAATGAAACCGTGCATATGATCAAAAGTTATGCTGAATTCCATATCACTTCATTCTGAAATGCGCTACTTCATGCAGGCTTTTCTTGAGGCGAGTAATACGTCTCTGTGCCTGCCGTGTTGGTATATAATTGGATTTGGATTGACTCAGAGAATTAAAATCTGTGCCCAGGACAAATGGCAAGGTGACGCATTAGCTGCATAGCAAACCCTACTTATCCAAGAAATGTTTCTATCTAATGAAACACTCCAGAAGTGAATCATTGTGCCTAAACATTAGATACCTGGAATAAAACAGCACCATTCTGAAAATCATGTGCCCCATGTATTTTCAAAGGAAAAGACAAAAGGGGGCAAAACAAAAAGGAAAAAGGGAGAAGAGGTGCATGGGCTAAATGACTAAAAGGGCTCACGATGTGTCTTCCTGAATCTCATATTCACACTTTCCACCTTCGAATGATCACTGCGCTACTGTCACATGAATCGTCCCTAAAAACTGTTCAGATTCCTCTGCTCAGCCATCAAGAATGGTTTCCCTGACCTCATGAATCTAATCCCAAACCCCGCATTTATCAGGTAAGGCCTTCGATAGCCTGGCCGGACCCTACTTCTCTCACATTAGCATGAAGGATGGAAGAAAAAAGAAAAACCCAGAGAAATCAAATGCCTTAATCCACTCATCCCCCCACGTGTGCTTACGGCATTGCTGTTCCTTGTAATTTCCTTCCTTCTCCCTATTTGCCTGCCGTCTCTTGTTATGAGACCAGGAGCCACGGAGACCTCTGCTTTGACTTTTGGGATGAAGCATCCCCTGAAAAGAGGTCATTTCTTTCCCCAGCTCACGGGCCCCAGTTTTTCTTTCTCAGTTTCTCTATGTTGCATTGACAAAGCACAATCCCACGTTGAGAGGAGGGATTTGAGAACATGTGTAGGTAAGTTGGCAAGAGTGTTCATCCATTCCTGAAGCTACACATGTATGTGTGGGAGTGCCTCAATAGAGAGGACACCCATCAGAAAACACCATAGCTGAGATGGGCGGAAATATGGGTTCAATCAACAGCTTCCATTTAACGTGCTGGCAACTACGGCCCTGACATTATTTTATTAATGTGAATAATCAAGTGATCTATGCCTCTGCGGAGTTTTATAGGCTGATGATATAAGGCAAAAAGCAAAGCTCCCAAAGCAGAAATTAACCTGAAAAAATAAACTAAAGTAACATAAAAATGACCTTTCAACAGCAGGTGCATTTAGCCATTTATGAAAAAGGAATGTGAAAATAGAAAATCCACCACAGTGTACTGACTCTCTCCCTAGGACAAACTGGTGGGTATACTGAAACAATACACATAAACCCTGCTTTAAAGACCCATGACACTCCTGGAAATGCTGTCACCAGTGAATGATCACAGAGCAAACAACACTGCTTCATCAGCTCAAGAAATGGCCATTGTGGGAGGTATAAAGCAAGGGATAACGAGAATTAGGGGAGGATCACATAAACAGTGTGAAATGCAAATATAAAAACAAGGTCTGTCTATACATAAGAAGCCAATGACCTCAGGTAAACATGCCTAGCATTAAGGGTTCTCTTTTTGCTCATATAATTTAAGATTTTTCACTCATCAAAGATATTTCATTTTCAGTTAAAAACAAAACAAAACATTATACCACACATAACTGTGTGTGTATGTTAATTTTTTTCTTTCAACAGTGAGATTTTTCTCCTTTAAAAGATTTCATAATGAATGCCAAAACATAAAATGAAAGTAATTAGAATAATAATGAAACAGCAGCTCCTAGAGGGAAGGTTTATGCAAGCTTATAAGTCACACTTAACACTCAGGCATTCATCTTTCTGCTCTCAATATGGCACAATACTAGCACAAAAAGCTCAACTGGAGTAATTTTAATGTAAGTTTCATGATGTATTAATTTCAGAACTCCACAGATCCCTTCACTTCCGATTATGTACAGCACATCCGCCTAAGTAGTTTGTCACCAAATGTATGAATGCGGCCAGGAGGCTAAACAAGACCACAGAGGATGTTGTTTCTAGAAATTTTCAGCACTCTAGAAATGACTGTGAACAAGCAAGGCTTATTTCCAGGAGGCGTCTTTTAATTAGTCTCTGCCATATGTTGATCCGGCTGAATCCAGGGTTGCGTGCCAGAAACACCAGCGCCTCTAGGCACAAGAACACTAACTGGCCTGTTTTTCTAGGAGGGCATGAGACTCATTTTTGGTTAAGCAAATAAATGGCAATTTGTTACACTTTGAGTTACTTAATAAACACTTTCATTCTCAACTGGGACGTTCCACTAGAGTCATTACATAGTTTTTTTTTTTTTCTCAGAAAACAAGCTGCTAGGAAAATGTGCAGGAAATAAGGTCCATAAACCAGGGAGGAAGCCGTAGTTCCATATTCCTTCTCCATGACCAAGGCACTATGTGAGGCGTTAGATGTCAATTCAACCATAGTCGTAACTGGTGCTTTGGTTTTAGATTAAAGGATTATTTGTGGTCACCAGCATTTTCTCATCCCGTTAATCGTGCTTTTATATCCAAGATGAGCTATCAGGCATGTGCCTAAATAGCAACACGGTCATGAGCCCCACCTGAGGGTGAAATCATCTTGCCCCTTGTTTAGAACATAAAAGCAAGTGGGGGGCAGGCCACGGTGGCTCAGTGCAAAGTTCTCACCTGCCATACCGGACACCCAGGCCCGCTTCCCCGTGTCTGCCCAAACCACAACAACAAAAAGCAAATGGGGTTACTGTTAAAAACTGCTGAAAATATTTTGCTAAGTCGGTTGAAAAAAAATGGGGGTGTGGGGCAGTGGTTAAAACACAAAAAGGGTATCTTATTCAATAATTAACTGCCAGCAAGGTTTTCAAATTACACTGATTTGTTAAATAGTAAATATTTTAAATGTTGCTGGATGAGCACAGTAGTCGAGAGTAATGGCAGAATGACAGCGAATGCATCAAATACAAAGCCTACCCTGAACACGTCCTACTTTAAAATGATTTAATAGGAAAGGTGATTATTTGTCTCATAACTCCATGTCTCCTATTAACTGAATTTAGAGCTGTAGCACTGTCATGCTACCAGATGCATGATTTTTTTTCTTTGTTCATCTTTGGGAGATTTCTAAATAAATGTGTAAGTTAAGATACAAGGAACTCTATTGGGACTCAAGTTTGTGATAGATATTGAGCTTGATTCTTGCTGGAAAAAATATAACTGCCATCTTCCAAAAGGAAGCACTTCAATATAACAAACAACAAAAAAAATGTTTCTCACGGTGCAGCTTTGTTTCAACATCCAGGGTAAGCTGTAAAATGCAAATGTTAAACAATACTGGGGACTATTCTGCTGCTTTAAAACTAATGCAAAGAGAGCAACTGAATCTTGAGAAGTTTTACCAAAAACTGAAGAATGATAGAGCCTTAATTCAGCTTAATTTTTACCCAATGACAGATTTCAAATACTTCCTAAATGAAAGTACCGAAGGACAGTGTGATTCAATAATTTCCCAATGTCCCTTTTATTATATCATGACAGAGCTCTCAAACTAGGTGCACATTTTCAAATACAGCTGCTCACTCATGCAGGCACCCAATATCTCCTTTAAGAATTATATACATTGAAAAATATCTTGTAGAATTGTCTTTTTGGTGATTATTTTCCAGAACGTTTTGTGCTGCATAATGTCTGTGAGGAACTTGTAATAATTGCTGAATAAGTTGTAATTATGAACAATTTATGTTACATTATTCTATAGAGGAAGTGATAAAGTTAAAGACAGCATTTATTTGGTCATTAATTCGGTTGGAATTACTGTTTGACGTTGTTAATTTGACAAAAAAAGAAAATCATGAAACAAATAAATCATTGATGAGGTTTTCAAAATTTAGCAGCAGTGGAATTACTAGCATGAAAATCGGAACACAAAGAAATATTCTACTAAATGCCAGCTCTTCACAGATACATTATCTGTCAGACAATTGCCAGAAGTCTTGTTTTTCAATTAAAGAGTACTTTAAGGACTATTTAATGTGTTTAGATTTAAAGTGATAGTTTATATCTCTGGGGAAACCCAACTTGAGAACTTAGGCCACTTAAGAAGAGTCAAACATTTATATTTGAAGGCAAGGCTGAGGTGAGCTTTTTCATTAATGGTACCGTCAATGTTTGATTTGATTAGAAAGTCAAAAAATTGTGCCTTTTCCAAGACTTATTGAAGAGGGTTGAGAGCGTAACCACGAGTTTATAAGGCATATATTTACAAATAACTACGATTGGGTAACTTACCTTCTTTAAGCCTCAGTTTTCTTTTACTGCAATATTTATATTGAAATATCAACTTCAACAGGTTAGCTTGAAGATTCAATGGTATAATTCATATAAAGTACTTAACCCAGTTCTTGGGACAAAACAATCACTCTGTTAATGGCAGCCATGTTATTTAAATATTTTAAATAAGAGGTCTAAAATTGACTCTTTTATTCAAGTTTTAAATCTAGAAGAAAAATCAATAATCAACTAACAATTATATGGATTGATAAATTTGTACAACAAGCAACAAACAGATAAATGGCATACAAGTCTAAATCCTCAAAAAAGAGTGTATTGAAGCCCCCTTTTTTATCTCTGCCCATCTATAACTGTTTCCTTTCTGTTCCTGCGTTCACAAAAATAGTCCCCCAACAATTCATGATTTTTCCCAAATATGCATTTTCTAAATTTTTCCTGGCAAAGCTTTCTCTATTACTCGTGATTGCCACAATTCATAAACCTGATTATATTGTTTTTCAAACAAATTACCTTAACTAAACTTTTTCCTCATGACAAATGACCAGTTAGTTATTCTCTGAGAAAATTTTAAGAAATTGGAGAATGAATGGCAGATGCCCAGGGGCTCTTTAGAGGTGAGAAGCGCCCACTACACCCAGCCCAGCCTAAGACACATCCCTGTATAGACTCAACAGCACTAAGGTTTCTGCTACACTCACCAGTCGGCTCTGAAAACTTGGTGGAGCCTGGCTTGAAGGAACTGACATGGTATTCATACCATAGCTTGCCTTCTGATTCTACTCTGAGAATCTGTGCAAGGAGGACCCCCTGAAAATGTTTCATCGTTGACCTTTGCCTCAAATCTTAGACTTACTAATGCAATTTATAATAACAGATGTCTCTTCACCTGGTTATGAAATAAATTAAAAGATGGAGTGCTCAGTCTCATTTCTATAGGCAGTGTAAAAAAGTTACATTCAAAATGGAGCCATTATAATACATCGTTATTCCAATTCTCACACATTTCCTGTGTGAATCAATACATTAAATCACTTAAAAAGGCAGGAGAAATGTGTATGTTGATGTCATTGTTAAACCATCTAAGTTTTTTTTATAAATATATATGCATTCACATACAGCCACTTCATCCATGGCATCTGTGCTAAAATTTGGCCCAGTTCTACTCAGAGTAAACACTATATGACTTTCTAACAGTGAACATGTCTACCTGCCCCTATATTACTACCACCATATCAAAGGAGGTGTGGAGAAACGGTAAGTTTTGTCTTTGGAATATTCTTTCAAAGAGACAGGTCCGGAAAGGACCATTGGATATGCCATAAAGAAAAACAAATTCAAGGTAATTATTCCATTTTATCAACTACCAGGCAAATATTAGCCGATAGTCGTCAATCTCTCTAATGGCAGGTAGAATTAAGGTTTATTTTAGATGTATATAGCTACATGACAATCTGGGGGGGGTGGTAAATATGTTGATTACCAGCATGTTATGTCAATTACAGACAATGCTTGATCCAATTTCTCTTGGGGTCTGCGTGCTTAGTAGAGAGTGAACTGAAATCTATCCAGTTGAGCATTTGGGGTTGTGCTCTAAAGTAAAATCTGTTGGTCAAGCCCACAATATAAAATAAAGCAATTTTGAGGAAAATGGTGGGAGGGGGCAGATTTAGTTTCTCAGGCTGCTCAAAGCAATACCATGAAATGGTCTGCCTTAAGCAATGGGAATTTACTTACTTATGTTTATATAGTCCAGGAAAATGTTCCAATCAAGGCATTATCAAGGCCATGCTTTCTTCCTAAAAACCGGCTGCCAGTGATCCCTGGCTTCTCTGCCACATGGCAAGGCACATGGCAGAGTCTCCTGTTCTCTCCCTTCTCTTCTGGGTTTTGTTGATTTCAGTTTCCTGCTTCCATGGTTTTCTTTTCTCCCTTCATTCCTGTTATGCAGGACTCCAGTAATAGGATGAAGACCAATCCTGAATGAGGAGGGTCACATTTTAACTGAAGTAGCCTCATCTAGATGCCCTACTTACAATGGGCTCACACCCACAGCAGTGGATTAAACTTACGAACATGTTTTTCTGGGGTACCTACACCTCCAAACCACCACAGTTAACAAAATTTAAAAACTAATGGATAAGCACAGTTGTAAAAAATGAAAAGCACATGCCACTCCTTATGGTTGTTTGAAGTTAAAATATTGATCAAAGATACTCTACAATTTTAACTCTGATTTTGTTCCTTCTAAATATCTTACAGATTACTTTTGATGAAAAACCTTATATAAATTTGATTGTTTCTTTTTTCCTCCAGGATCTGAGAAAATAGTTAGGAATTTGGATTATCAGACCACCTTCACCTTCCCTCACTTTCTGAACATTGCCAGATGGTAGTTCCAGGTGGACTTGTGTGTACCAGTGGCTGTGATGAGTGACTTACTTAAATGATATCATTTACTTCTCACCAGACACTTTGAGGTAAATGGTATTACTGTCCTCTTACTTTTCTCAGGGTGAAAAACTAGAAAAGTCTCCTCTCTTGTGCAAGGTCACACAGCCAATAAAAGGCAGACGAGAATTTGACCCCCAGCTGTATTGGTTAGAGTTCTCTAGAGAAACAGAACCAACAGGAGAGATCTGTAAATATGAGATTTATAAATGTGTCTCATGCAACCGTGGGAATGGAAGAGTCCAAAACCCATAGGGCAGGCTGTGAAGCTGGTGGATCCAATGAAGTGGCTGGACAAACTCCACAGGAGAGGCTCGCTGGCTGAACAAGCAGTGAAAGGGTCTCTCTTATCCCTTAAAAACCATTAACCGGTTGGGTTATCTCATTGGTAGTAGACACGCTTTAGTTGATCACAGATGTATCAGCCACAGATGCAATCAACTGACAGATGATTTAATATACCAGCCTTCCGGTTTATCAACCAGCCATGAAATATCCTTGCACTATGGTCAGGCCAGTTGCCTGACCAGACAACTGGGCATCATCACTTGGCCAAATTGACACTGGAATTGAACCATCACAGCAGTGGTTTGGTGCTGAGGTCCCTGAATTTTCACCGGACTTTGTGCCAACTCTTGCAAGCATCCAAGCAGATGGTTTAAGGCTCTGCAATTAATCTAAAATGTGGGGGCATCTACCCTCTATGTCACACTGGGAAACAGGCAAATCAACTTCTCTTAAGAACTGTTTTTAAAACAGTGCATGTAGACTAGAGAAATGATTAATCTTGCCAGGGGTTTAAGAGGGGGCGAGTGAAGGGAGGTGGGCATGGCTCCTAACGGGCAGCATAAGGGACCCTTGTGGGTAGAGAAATGTTCTGTATCTTGAATGGCAGTACCTGTTGTGATATTCCACTACAGTTTTGCAAGATTTTACATTGGGGGAAACAGGGTAAAGGAGATAGATACGGGATGGCTCCTTTGAATGCTTGCACTTGCTATCTCCTAAATATTTCATAGTTCAGCTTCACTACCTGGAGAAAGGGAATTAAAACACCTGTCTGTCTCTTACTCCTCTATGCGATGGAAGCCCTCGCCCCAGGACAGCAGACCTCTCTTGGAGGAGTGTATTGGGCATTTGTCAAAGATTATTAGACGCACTGCCAATACGCCCCTACCCCATCCCTTTAGAGAGTATAGAGTACCAGCATATTTATGTGTGTATTATATCATTATTTCAGTTAATAGTGGATAATGGTGAAGCAAGGAAGACTAATAGAAGGCAAGTTGATTAGCAGCCTAGTAAGAGAAGTATATAAAAGAGAAAAAAATTACTTCTGATTATCATTATGTAGACACTTTCTAGACCAAAATAGCAACTTTTCAATGTATACTTCCTGGTGGAAATAAACCCACTTACTGAGAAGACTTACTGCTGACTCCCTGAGGCATAATCCAGCAGAGTAGGTAATGCCTAAAGCACAGACCTCACAGCTGCCCTGGGCCAGCTGCTGCCTGCCTCTGGGACACCTATTACATCTCTGGGGAGTTTCCTCCTCTGTGAAATAAGCCACGTAGCACATGCGATTGAGGGTGCTGTAAATATTAACAAGATCAGGCGTATAAAGTGCTTAGTACAAGTTAAGTAATCACTCCTACTACTATTACTACTAATAATAAATAGTAGCTACTATTAGTTGTAGTATTTGTGTATATTTTCCTCAGCAATAGAAAAATCTGATTATATCAGAGTAACAGTGTTATTATTTACAACCAAGTGTATGTGGGTTATTGTTAAATGACCAAAGCACCTTAGTGTGGTTTGATCATTCAAATAAACCAAATAGTACTTGTGTTGCATAAATGACTACATATCATGTTCTGAAACGCCTAATTTTTTCCCCCTGGCTGGCTCTGTTACAGGCTATAGAAGTTCCTAAAATAATGACTTTTTCATCTTTGTATCTCTAGGAACTTCCAACATGAGACAAAAGGAAACCTTCTAAGTTCAACTGAATACAACCTCTAGAAAACAGCGCGAGGCAATATTTACCGTGAACGATGGTCAGGATTTGCCCCGAGTGCATTAAAAAAAAGTCCACATTTTGGCATTCTGAGGATTGGGAATTGCAGTCCACCTTAGGGGTGGAGGGTGCAGTTCCTCTGAGTCTGCTTGACTGCGGACAACTCGAGGCGTTTCACGCAGAGACTCAAACCTACACGTGACCACGGCACAGCCTAGCGCAGCTCTGCAGGATTCACGGCGGGCTGAGCCAAGTGGTGCAAGCCTGGCGCCAGGCAAGGAGGGCGGGCAGTGCTTTACACGCCGGGGCACGTGGAACTCAGGCTCACCCCCCACGCCAAGCCCTTCGCCCACCCCGTGATATGGTGTGGTGGGCCGGGGCAGAAAGCATTCTCCTCCCATCCTGTGCATGAAGCCAGGTGCGGACTGAATGCTTTGAGGGTTTCAAAGAAGGTGTCCACCGGGGAGGGGCGGGAGGGGGTTCGGCGATCGGGCGGGGAGTCTGCAGGGGACCCCCCGCAGACAGCACTGGGAAGGAGCGAGTGACGCACACACCGAGAACAAGTGTCAGGCCCTCCGGGGATTCCGAAATAGAACTAACGCGACATGCGTAGGAGTCAGAAAAACCGGGAGCTTCCCATTAATGGGACCCCATTTTAAACCCCAGGCTCGTTACCTTAGCACGGGGGACCTAGAAACAGAAATAAATTTTGCAAACAAGTCAGTAAAATCAGAAGTTCTAGACAATTTCCTGAAGTGTCCTTTCTTCATACACAGGATTGAAGGTGCTGTTTGCCCTAGGTCGATGCAATGGCTAGTCAGAGAGAACAGCTCTTCCTTCACATCTCCTAGGTTTCCGACACTGGCATGTCATGCAGTGCTCTTAGGAAGGTTACGAAGGACAATCACCTTAACCTTTCTGGTAAAGAAACTGGAGCTTAAGGAAGCTAACTGTGGTTTTTGTTGTTGTGTTGGCAATCGTGTTTTTTGTTCTCCGTTATGGTCCGTAGACTAGACTAGAAGGGTCCGTTTAAAAGATCAGCTGGTCCGATTTTCCGCCATCCAACAGCTAAGGCAGCCACAGCTGCTTCCCAGATAAGGCAATGGATGCTCAGAATTTTCCTCCTCCTTTTTTCTTTCTTTTTTTTTTTTAATTTATTTTGCGATTAGTTCTTTTTTACCAAGCAGGGGTTCAAATTCATGTGCTTACATTCAGGATGACAAAGGCACGACTGAAAACAAAATGCTGCAAAGGATTTCCAAAGCTGAAGAACGCTCTGCTTTCCGACAAAAATACAGAGATTCTCACTTTTGCAAAATGAGGACACTTCAGATAATTATACACTAAAAGGACTGAATCATGGTCCTGATAAAAGGAATGCAAAAACCTTCATGATTAAACAGAACAAAAGCAAAATATAAATAAATAAGATCAGAAACAGCAGACCTGGTGCTTTTAGCAATGGTACAAATACATTTCTGGTAAACAGGAATTATAAGTACTGCATAAATAGAACTTCCCAAATGAAAAGGGGGGGGGGGAAATGAGAGGGAAGAAAGCACCCAGGTGTCAGACAGGAAGCTTCTACGGGGCTGCACTAAGGACATTCTGCAAATACTATACTCATTCACTTGTTCCATCGGCAAAAGCTAAGCGAGGTGCCTCTTTATCCTCAAAAAGGATTTGCAAACCTCCCAGATTGGGAGGCATCAATCTCAGAGGAGACACACTTCTTATTATTAAGTAATTGTTTCCTTCTCTCCTACTGGTGCTATCACACTGAATGAGTATGACACTCTTAAACGGAAATAATGCTGATATTCTTCACAGGAATGCTGTTTGCGTGCATCTTGAGTAAATAAAATATGTGCATTAAAAGCTGTGGGAATCAGGGGTGTGGACCTTCCTGGCAACGTGGTACAGAAATCCCGGAATGAGCTGAGACTCAACATCAGGAGATTGAGAAAACCTTCTTGGCCAAAAAGGGGAAGAGAGAAATGGGACAAAATAAAGTGTCAATGGCTGAGAGATTTCAAACCGAGTGGAGAGGTTACCCTGGAGGCATTCAACAGATAACACCTTGTTAGTCAAGACGTAGTGGAGAAGCTGGAGGGGACTGCCTGAAAACGTGGGGCTGTGTTCCAGTACCTATGTTTCTTGAAGATGACTGTATAATGACATAGCTTTCACAATGTGACTGTGTGATTGTGAAAACCTTGTGTCTGATGCTCCTTTTATCTACCTTATCAACAGATGAGTAAGGCCTATGGAATAAAGATGAATAATAGGGGGAACAAATGTTAAAATAAATTTAGATTGAAATGCTGGTGGTGATAGGTGAGGGGGAGTGCTGGGGGTATGGCATGTATGAATTTTTTTCTGTTTTCTTTATATTTCTTTTTCTGAATAGATGCAAATGTTCCAAGAAATGATCATGATGATGAAAATGCAACTATGTGATGATATCGCGAATTACTGATTATATATGTAAAACGGAATGATCATATGTTAAGAATGTTTGTTTCTTTCTTGTCATTTTTTTAATTTAAAAATAAATAAAAAATTTTTAAAAAGTTAAGAATGTTTGCATTTGCTTGGTGTTTTTTGGTATTTTTTTAAAAAAAATCAGTGGGCATTGAATGCACCTACTGGGGAGAGAAATGGATGACTATTGCAATGTGATAGTGTCCTTCTGAGTGGGGGGGAAGCAAGGATTGGGACCTGTCTCACAGCTAAAAATGGGTCAAGCCTTTTAAGGTGGAGAGAGGCCAGATAATGAGAGGAAGCACCCTGCCCTCTCTTGAATTTGGGGCAGAAGCAGATGTTTCTTAGGGATGGGGGTGACCCTGGAGGAAGGAAGCCTGAAATTGTCCTGAAGGTGACTTCGTCAAATGGACCACTGGACGGTGTTCTAGTTTGCTAGCTACTGGAATGCAATGCACCAGAAAGGGAACGGCTTTTAAAAAGGGGGAACTTATTAAGTTGCAAGTTTGCAGTTCTCAGGCCATGAAAATGTCCCAATTAAAGCAAGTCTAAAAAATGTCCAAATTAAGGTACCAATAAGAGGTTACCTTCACTCAAGAAAGGCCGATGAAGTTCAGGGTTTCCCTCTCAGCTGGAAAGAGACGTGGTGAACATGGTGATAGCTTCCTCGGCAGGCTTCTTGTTTCATGAAGCTCCCCCAGGGATGTTTTCCATAGGTCTTTGGCTGCCCGGGCTCATATGGTTCTCGTGGCTCTTTAAAAGGGCCTCTCTCCAAAATGTTTCCTCTTTTAAAGGATCCCAGTAAACTAATCAAGACCCACCTTGAATGGGTGGAGTCACAACTCCATGTAAGCCATCTAATCAAAAGTTACCATCCACAATTGGGTAGGTCACATCTCCATGAGAGCAATCAAAAAGCCCCCAGCCAGCAATATTGAATGAGGATTAAAGGACATGGCTTTTCTGGGGTCCATGACAGATGAAAACCGGCACAGAGGGAAAAGTGACTAGAGAGGGAGAAAGGGTAGCCAGAACTGTCTGTGGGGGTGCTGGTTGTGAATGGTTATCTGAGGAGACGTCACTCCATGAAAGCGAGTTGGAAAACCTCAGTGCTCCAGGTTCTCCAAGAGACTCGCAGGGGCACCTTACAAGAAAAAGAATCTGTACGTGGGTATCCAACTCTCCCCAAGGACAGCGACACCATCTTATTCCTGCCCCCTTGCCTCTCCCCCTTTCTCCTCACTCAACCTGGGAAGGATGGGCAGTCTGTGGAGGAGGTGGGGAATGAGTGAAGAAATGAAGGCAAGCCTTACCTTTGAATTTAGTAAGGGATGGAAGATTTGATACCAGAGTTGAGTGGATTTTCTTATCTGAAAACAAAGACCTCTTCTTAGTACCTAGAGTGAATGCAAAAAGCCACGAGAACTGCAAGCAAGTGGATTCGCCAGGAGCACAGAGGAAAGGCAGTGATGTGAAAGAATAAAGATTTGTGCTCCCTACTATGTCCAGCTAGTTCAAGAAATCAGTTACAGCTGCATTTTCACACTGACGTATACATATTGGATGACCCACCTTTGTTAGATCTCAGATGTTACCTGGAGTCACGCGGATAGGATTGAGCTTCCGTTTTCCTAGTCATCATCACTTTATGGGTGCCAATTTGCAGAGCTCTGCATTTCCTTTCCCTATCTGCCTACATGTATCCACACAGGAAGAAATTTATATAAATGCATACATGCACATATATATAAATAAAAGGGACCCAGTTTACCAAATATCAGAGCAGGAATCAAACAGGTATGCTTAGGACAGGCCACGTCTAGGCCTCTAACAGCAATTCAGCAAATGCTTTTGACATCATATTTGTATTTCCACCCACAAATAGATCAGATGCCGAAAATTCAAGTCAAAGTTATACAACTGAGCGCGTTTTGTAGCATTTGTAAATTGGACCTATGGATAAGCAAACTTGAAATTCTCAGTGAAGGCAGCAATTTTTCTTGCAGTAACTTGATGCCTAATTTATCTATTAAAAATCAATTTGCTGTAGTTGAATGAAATATCTTCTTGTCACCAAAATTAGAAAGTACTTTGATTTAAAAATCATCATTATTTAGACTTTTTTCTGACACGGAGTTGAATCAATTTAATCTGTTTATGTTATTTTCAAGGTCAATTTCCATATCACATATTTGTATCACTATTTGACCAATAGACTTATTACATTTTTCTATTAAATAAATTGACATGAGAATGTCCCACTTGTTAAAGAGAGTAGGTTTCCTGTTATTTGGAGCATTTAACTGAAAAGTAGGAAAACATAAGAATGCAATTTCTAACTTAAAAAAAAAAAAGAGCTACACTCCTCAAAGGCTTGGGAGGTATTCAATACAGAAAGAAACGAAAAACAAAACAAACTAGCTTATGATAATAACCTTAGATCATCATTAAAAGGTTTGCTGGTGTTCCAAATAGCATATTTCAAGAATTCATAGAAATACAAAGAGCATTTTAGAAGGACCCTTTCTGGAGAAAACTTGTTAAAATGAAAATGTTTGAAGCAATAACCTTTCCTTTATCTAAAACATTAATGCATACTTATTAGATAATTGCTTAATAGTGTCAGATAAATTAGATTTTACCACAAGATAATTCAAACTGGTTTTAATATTTTTTTTCTCATATTTGTGGCTAAGTAGTGATACTTGCTTCTAACATGGAATTGTTAGCGTTAGGACACTGGCAACGAGTTTGACTAAAGAGGAAAACAGGATATTATTTTCTCATGCATATATTCCCATAAAATGCTAGAGAAACATTTAAAAAAAAACAAAAACAGAAAAAGACCAGACTTTGGGAGCAGGGGGGTGGGGAAGGGGGAGGGGGAGGGAAGATATATTGTCAACTTAGTACTTGCTCCATTCTCACTTATTACCTATATTGGAAGGTGAGGAATTGAGAAATGAAATAGCTTTACTGCAGATCAATTGTAAAATAAAGTAACTGAAAGGAGACCAAATAGTGCTTCTGAATCAAAGTAGTCACTTGTCGCATAAAGAAACAGAGGGAGAAGCATTCAGGTCTTAGGGAAGTCCTCTTTCCACACTGTATTCAATGGGAACTTAGAATACTGAAGATCATTGCAGCTCCTTATTTCTGTCACTTCTTCTATCACTAATACAGTTTCTTCTTTAAAAAAGGTGTACTAGCATTTCAGAACTCCTGTCACCTAAGCATGTACAAGTAATTCAATACACCCTGTTTCTTAAATGGGAAACAAGTGTTTATCATGCATTTGTTGACTTTTTACAAGCAAAGCCAAAAACATGTCAACATGCCTCTCACTCCCACTCAACCGTCCATGATCTCTGGGGATAAAACACAATACGCTCAATCGGAAATAGACAGTTTTAAAAAAAAAAAAAATCACAAGATAAATTATTCGGCTAGATTACTTAATTAGGCATGAGCACTAATGAGATTTGTTCAGAAAAAGGTCTCATAACAATGGGAGAGAGGAGCTTCTCTTCACAGCATCCAGTCATGAAGATAAAGCATTAAGGGAAAATGTTTTACTGTATCAAACATGGTTTGAAACAAACTATTTATATTGCAGGTTAGAGTTCTTATTTCTAAACCAAATATACTGGTTGCTGCTTCTTAAAGTTTTCATAACCAGGGTCCTTGTATTAATTTTTGGTATTTACCAAACTATAATTAGCAATAATTGTTATTGAATATTTTTAGGTTACAGTTATTTTTTATACAATATATGAGTAAAAATTCCACAATCTTCTCCCAATGGCCTCTCTATTGGGCTTTTCAGAATAATGACCATCATAATCATAATTCCATGACCTCCAATGAAAGAAAAAGACTTATGCTGACACTCGGGTTCCTATTTGTCTGGACTCAGGAGGGAAGCAAGATTTTCCTATTATATTCCTATCATGTGTAGACAAGCCCACAGGTATTCCTAAGGGAAAGATTGTATTCAATGCATAATATCTTTAGGATTTACTTTTGATTAGAGACATATAAGAAATACTAGGTTTAGCAATAACATAGGACAGCCTGCCTTAATTCCTCTGTCAAATCTGTGTCAAGTATTTTAAAAGGGAGGAAGAGAATATGGGTTAGGTGCCAGATGCTATTCTGAGATGCTGCACATTATATCTAATTTAATCATCGCAATCTGCCTGTGGGGTATAATCTTCATTTCAGAAACAGGGGCTTGGAGAGTTTCAAAGATCGACTGAGATCACACAGTAAGTGAAGCATCTGGGGCCCACTCAGCTCAATTTTCCCATATGTTTCCTATCATTTTTAGTTCTTAATGGAATGAAACAATACAGATGGTTGTCGTCTTCTTTATTTTTTTTTTTTTTAAAGAGAAGTCAATCTGCTCTGCTCAGCAAACTGACTCCCGGTCTTGCTTATTTTCCAAAGCTTACATTAAATAATTGCTAAAATTTTGTTTGCATTCCCAAATTTTGCCTAATACCCTAAGAACAGAGCCAGCACAGTAAAAACAAAAAGTAAGCGCATTACAAAGTAAACTGCTTGCAGAGATAGAGCATGATAAGAAGCAGACTCTAGCAGCCTTCCTCTGGCAACTCCCAGAAGCCAGTCCACCATGTATGTGGACAGAGAGCCTTCAGGGGCCCACGATGTGCCAGGTACTACAGAGCCAATGGCTATGGGGGCGGCCAGTCATATCACACATATACACATGTGACAAGTGCAATGGGAAGCCAGGTGTGGAGAGAGGAAGAAAAACTACATTGTTAAAATATAAAGATTGAGAATTAGGAGCTCATCTACTTAACCCTCTTCATTTCATAGATGGACAAACCAAGGGTAAAGAGACTTATGCTAGCCACAGAGCTGGTAAAGAGACTGAATTCTCTGAGGCTGTGGAGCCAGCCTGATAACAGAGAGATACCAGATCCATAGATGATTGATGATAGATAAATAGAAAGTGTACATTTATTTTATACTCAAATCTTTATATGCATGTTGAAATGTATGTGCGTGTATATAAATGTCAAGATGCATTTCTGAAGGGCTGAAATCATTTTCCTGAGCGTGGCTAACTATGAGCTCTCCAAAAAAAGAAACAGAAAAATTAAATGACATCATGAGGCTGCTTGGGTCATTAGAAGGAATCCAGAGAAAGAAATGCCAGCTTTCCAGTTCTCGTGCTAATATTGTACCCACAGTAATTGGAGCTGAAGGGATACAGACTGTGCAACAGGACTAGATACAAAAACTCAAAAATGGACAGCACAATAATACCTAATTGTAAAGTAATCATGTTAGAACACTGAATGAAGCTGCATCTGAGCTATAGGTTTTTTTTGTTTGTTTGTCTGTTTGTTTGTTTGTGTCTTTTTTTCTCTTTCCTTTTCTTTTTTTTACTATTATTATTATTTTTATTTTTTCTCTATATTAACATTCTATATCTTTTTCTGTTGTTTTGCTAGTTCTTTTCCTAAATTGATGCAAATGTACTAAGAAATGATGATCATGCATCTATGTGATGATGTTAAGAATTACTGATTGCATATGTAGAATGGAATGATTTCTAAATGTTGTGTTAATTTCTTTTTTTCTTTAATTAATAAAAAAAAAACTACTAAAAAAAAATATTGTACCCACAAACTTTTTTGCTTCTGGAATGGATTTTTAAAAGAACGCATGCATTAACAGTAATGACCACTCATTTAAAACTTACTATGCTCGAGGCACTGTACCTAATATGTCACATGAATTTCTCTTTGCAACAGCATTCCTATACAACAAGTATGAATATTATGCTACCTTTACAGAAAAAGAAAGAAAAACTTACAAAGGTTAGGCTGTTTGCCCCAAATCAGGTAGCAGTTAAGTGTCAGACTGAGTGTTTGAGCCTATCTGTAAGATTACAAATGCCTAAATCTGTGAGCCACTTCTGCCTGTTTTTAAATCATTTTCTATAGGAACTGGAGAATTGCCTCATTCTACACATGAGAACTATCATTCAAGTCATAAATGTAAATTGCAAAACTATGTTTTCAAACCTAGCAAGACAATATTCTTCTTTCCACATGCAGCCTGAATGGATAGTAATTTCTCCCTACTTCAAAAATCAAAAGTAGCACAGCCAGGAAAAAGTTTTCCTTATGATCTCTGCCTTCCAGACTTAGGAGTGGACCTTCCATTTGTCTGAATACACTTGCAGGCGCATAAACTATGTTAGAAAGGACACGCTCTTCCTAAAAGGTGATAATAGTACCAAGTCAGACCCAAATGTCTAAGGAAAAGAACTAAATGTAGCAGCTCTGGCCTCTGCTTTGAGCTTTGTCTTCCTTGCAACCTCCACCCAGCCTGGGAGAAATGGAAGGGTGGATCCTGCCGTGGGTTTCAGAAGCAGACAAGAGGAAAAAGCAGAGAAGAAGGATGTTTGGCTTCAAATACACCTCTCAATATGCAGACAGCACTTTTCATTTGATGTTTTCTGGAATCTGTCACAAATGTAATCTCATCTATCCTCATAGTAATCTTTGGAGGAAAAGGAATCTCGGGACTTCACTTCCTGCTTTGATAATTAGGGCATATTGAACAAGGGAGCCCGGGAGATGTGGTATTACAGAGATAGGATAGAGACAGACAGGGTTGGGGACTTGTTCCAGTGGATCCCACCTCATCCTCCACTCTCTGCTAGACCAGCCCCCCCACCCCACCCCCGGACAACCACAGCTGTTTTCTAGACAATGGCCCAGCTTCCTCCTTCTTGTCTGGACCCCAGGTGGGGCACAGCTAAGGTTCAAGTACTCAGCAAAACAACCACACCAGTTTTGATAAATCCAACACGATCTCATTTGGGGTTTCTGTATGCTGTGTTTTTAAGGGTAAGCTATGCACCCTATATTTAAACCATCTCTAATACACCATTCCTATAATAGTGACTAGGAGAGAAATCTGGTTTAGCAATGACAAGTTAGAGTAGCAAGTTCAAATAGTATCTACGGATTGTGAATATCTGATCAGAATTGAAGTACCAACTTCCCTTGGTGACACAATTTCTGTGTAACTCAAAAAGATTTTAAAATGATCTCAGAAATGAGCTCATTTTTAACCCCAGTGTGATCAGATTGTTAAGCTTTGTGGGGACCACGGCATGTGTTTCTTTAAGTGGCAGATTAGACAAGCATTCACTAACATCTTCCCGAAACAATATGCAGGCTCTTGGAGCGAGAGCATGAAAAGCACAGTGACCACAGAAATGGTATGGAAATCTACAGAAACCTCCAGGTCTGGTGTTTCCGAAGTCCTTGCTGGTAGGCATTTATCATTCAGGTACCACAGATATTGCCAGGTAAAGTCCTGCGGGTGACCCCACGAAACTGTGGATAAGGTTTGGGATCTGGAGTCAGCTGCCTGAGTTATAGGACAGTGGACAAGTCATCTAAGCTCTCTAAGTCTCAGTTTCCCCATCTTTAAAATGGAAATAATACTTCAGAGTGTTGCAGTGTGGATCAATAGAGAAAATGCACATGAAATAGTAGCACATTGTCTGGCAAATATTAAGTATTAAGTGGCTGCTGGCTGTTATCACTACATATTCACTTTTATCTTTCCTTAACAATAGTCTTACCAGGAGATTTTTATTTGTTATATACGATAAAACAAATAAATATTTCTTCAATATTCTTTCTAGCAAAAAAAAAAAAAAAGAAAAGAAAACACATATAGAGCACCCAAACTACTAGTAGGTTAATTAAAGTTAGACCCAATAATTTGGCATCATGAATTTGAAAGGTTAAAGGATCTGTTTGTAGGTAATATGGGAACTACTGAATGACCCCCATCAATATTCATATTATTATCATTGTTACAGTTGTGTATTTTTAGCTCCACTGTCACTATCAGAAACTCAGCTTTCCTCTTTATCTGGTATAACAGCAAGTCTTCGAACTGCATTAAATAAAATTTTGAACATTATGTCAATATTAGGGTAATGGGAAATTGAAGGAATGAATATTTTTATAATCTTCGGTAGTTTTATTTTTTCTCCAAGGGCATTTATTAGAGCAAAATAATTTTTCCCTATTTTCAGAGCCAATAAACAAAAGAGTATTCCAAATATTTTCCTTACAGTCATAGCTTTTATATTTGGATCTTGGGAGAATCATGTAGATATTTCATACTATCTCATGACTTCAATTTCATCAATTTCCTAGATTTTAAAAGAGTTGATTTGATTATGTCCAAAGTATCCTTCGTTTTCTTAGGTTTTAACAGTTTTATTCTACTATGTTCCTCCTTATTTTTTAGGAATATGCCTCATTACTTCTATATGGCGATAAGCTCCTTTTAAAGAAAACAGTTGTACCTTAAATCATTGATAATACATTTTTTTCCGGCTGAAAGAGAATGGCGAAGTTGTCCAATGGGATACAATTTTACTAAGCCACAGACAAGGAAATAAAGAGTCAGATGAAGTGAAAAGTCTGATGTCCACTTGGAGGAATATTGCTCTTTATAGGCTAGTTCAGATGTTCACACGGGCTTGTCACTTAAATCTCTATATCTCAGCTCTCTTACCTGTGAAACACGGGTGAGAATATCTACCCTACCACTAAAGTCTATTATAAAAATCAGATAACAGATAAATGAAAATATGTTTTGCACACTGTGCTGGTTTGAAACTGTTGTGGACCCCAGAAAAGCCATGATTTTTAACCCTGACGCAGTATTACTGGGTGGGACTTTTTGATTAGGTTGCTTCCATGGAGATGTGTCTCCACCCATTCAAGGTGGGGTTGCTTACCGGAGCCTTTTAAGAGGGAACCATTTTGGAAAAAGCTTCAGTGTCGACAGAGCCTACACAGCCAGAGACCTTTGGAGGTGCAGAAGGAAAATAGCCCCAGGGAATTCTTATGAAACTAGAAGCTGGGAGAGAAAGCTAGCAGATGTCGCCATGTGCCTTCCCAGGTGCCTGAGGTGTCCAGAAGCCAGACCCCAGCAGACACCAATCACGTGCCTTTACAGCTGGCAGAGGCATTCCAGATGGCATCCACCTTTCTTGAGTGAAGACTGTCTCTTGTTGGTGCCTTAATTGGGACATTTTCTTGGCCTTAGAACCGTAAATATAACATTACATTTCCTTTATAAAAGCCACTCCAATTCTGGTATATTGCATTCTGGCAGCTTAACAAATAATACACACATTATATACATTAAAAGCTAGGGAATAGTATTAAAGTTTGGTTTCAAAATAATTTGTTGATTATTTGTTTCTACTCATCTAGACGTCATCCTAAACTGAGGTGAGATAAAACTGCTTTGCTCTCTCACATAGGCTTCAGTGTGTCCCACTCATTTGTTTGGTGCTGTCCACACTATGTTGAGGTGGGTCAACTTTTCTCCTGACAATATGCAAATGTCAGGTTTGAAAATTAATTTTGAATGAATACCTTCCTTTGTTGGCTTGAAGACATCTAAATTTTAAAAAGTAGGCCACCAAGAACTAATCAATATTTTACTTAACAAGTATTCTGATTTTCAATACTAAAAATGTGTCATTATCGATTTCACAATTAGTTAAAAAAAAAAAATAGCTGTGCTTATGAGGCTTTCTGTATCTCAACAGTGTTATTATAGAGAAAACATTGCATTGATGTATTATAAACATTCGGCATTGGATTGGATTCCAGACTACCAAGCTGACGTCATTCTAGAAAAGAAATAGAGTTAAAAGGGGCAGGTATAGAAAAATATGGACATATTGACATATAGTTTTGTTTATAAAACTCCAAACCCTACCCCCGTCAATAAAAAATGAATAAAAAGAAAATAACTTCCAATCTTTCCCCAAGCATCCAGTAAAATCAGTCTGGTTCACCAATTGCTAATGGTTCATACTATGTTTATTCCTAACCAGTGTTATCTTGCTGCTTTAATACTACGGGTATTTATCTTACTTTTATTAACACTTCAACTGTATTGGGGATCTGGGTATTTTACCAAAGTTCTAAAAGTTGAATTTGTTTTTGTAAAACTCTCATAAGTAAGTCAGGGGTAGAGACCTAGCAAATAATTGGGGACTGACCTTAAAATTATTTTCCAGTTACAACCTCCAATATAATCAATTGCATTTAATAATTACAAACTACATTACGACTTTTATAGTTAATTGCTCATTTGTACTTGGTAGACGTTTTTATATTTGAAGATTTTAAGACAGCCAGATAAATGGAAAACTTACTGCGATACACCAGGGAAATCTAGAGTTGGAGGATTCATTTATCCAAAGTATTTACTTTTCAATCACTATGCCTAATCTTGGGTCATTTTTGGCTGGAAACCAGATATTCCAGTCTGCATTAGAAGCAGCTTGATAATCCAATGAAATCTAATCAATTCTGGGAATAACTCAAATTACTTCATTCAATTTAATATCAGCATCCCTTTTTAGCATTATACTAGCTATTATAATGAGAACATGGCAATAATCTGAATAGAATAACAATAAAAACATGCATATAGAGCATATACATTTATTTCGATTTTCACGAAGAGAAATATTTGCATGTGTACTACTTCCCTAGGCTAATACTGAATGGAAAGTAGTTTTTGTAAAATGAACTGTTCTTCGTAAAATAGACAGCAAACTACAGGATCCAAGTTCTATTATGTCTATTTTTCGTACATCTTTCTTAGGCATGTGATCTTATCTGTGCTTCTGATTCTATAAACATCAAATAGATAGGACTCTCTCTATACATATCTCATAAATTTCATTGACAAGAACATTACTTCCATAAACAATGAGATAAATTCCACATGTTCAGTCCAAATAGTACCAGAGAATCGGTAATAAACTGAACATACTGAAATGCAAAAACGACACAGGTAACATCATTTTATTTATTACAAAGGAATTGTAAACCAAATCTTTAAAAGAAAAAGATTCATCAGAAGAAGGAACAGTATAAAGTAGGTGGCAGACGATTTTTATTTTCCACATTGGGAGAGATTCATTTCCACTAACTTTAGTGCACAGTCTAGAGTAAGCTATGTTTCCTAGAAATGCAATCCAATAATAATATTAATAATATTAAAATGTCAAATGGGATATATGATATAGTATTCAAATAAAGCCAAACAATTATATAGATATTAAATAGCCAAGTTAGCAAACATGCATATGTATATATTTTCCAAATAAGCATTGGCACACCAAAAAAAAAAATCACAATTAATAATAGTTTCCTCAAATAGTTGCCTAGGTTCAGATACATTTCCCTGCCCATTCCTGGGAAGGTGGTGCACAGGCTGTATGTCCACTGGCGGTAGCATTCTCCATCCAGTGAGCTGACCTGTGCTTACGTTTTCAGTCTCAGCTAAGTTGATTCAAAGATGATTAAACCCCAGGCTGGCCTAACAGGGAATATGGATTTTCTACAAGCTGTTTACAAATAGATTGAAATACGTGCATATGTTTTGGGTACTTCACTCATTCACTCAACAGTTATGAGTTCAAGACGGGTACTCGACTCTGGTTCTAGGTAGTGTTTAGATTATAGATACATTTAAATCTCTCTCTTCAACAAGTTTGCTGTATAATAGTTGTTGAAGTGCCATATAAATGGATCTCTTTTTGGCTCCACACCTTCTGTGTTTTTCTTTCAGAAAATACGAAACATAAGCCCGAATTGGTGTCACAAATAAGTCTCACAAACCCTGTTTCTTTGGCAGGTAAGAATTCTACTCCCTAAATATGTAATCACCAAACTGTAGATAGCATCATGATATGCAAATATTACTGAATAGTTAAAAAAGGCTAATACTGTCTGTAAGATAAGTCATTCAAAGCAGAGATGTAAGTTCTCACTGATGTGTGTGTGTGTGTGTGTGTGTGTGTGTGTGTACATATAGGTAAACACTATCCATTGGGTGGAATTTCTCATTTCCTCTCTAGGAAAGCCAATATAGACAATTATTGCAAAACTCCAAATTATTGCAAATACCCCTATACCTACGAGTATAGAAACCCCTAGGGGCAGCTGCCCACTCTCAGTTACTCCCCTTGCCATAGAAATGACCCCGGTGCCTGATGGTGGCCTTGGTCCGGGACCTTGCTCCCTGGCCAGAGCTGACCATCCCAGGGTGTAGACGCCTGATTCAAGCTGGAGCACGCAGGTTTTCTCCTCCAGGAATTTCAAAATTGAAATGACAAGTTCAATAATGAGCTACTGTCAGCCAACTACTACAAGTGGCCAGAGACTCCTGCTATTATGACTCCAGTATTGCTTACTCAGCCATGTCCCTGAGCACTTCCGACTACTAAAAGAAGCCCCCAGCCTTTTCCCAATGAATCTTCTCATGGGCCAGAGTTAATTTATATTGTCAGCAAGCACAAGAGGCTTGATTGATGGAATAAATAAGATAATGGGGCGAGGGAAATGGATGAACAAAAATAAAAGTAACTCTTCAGTGGTCCTGGATTCACTAGAGATGATATTGCCAAATATAAGATGATGGTTATCTTTTTAACGTGACTAAGCTGCTCAGACAATATGAAAATGTTGACAGACTGACAACTTAAACATGAAAAAGAAGTGAGGTACAGACATTCTCTTCTCCTTGCTTGTCTTTTTTTTACTTTAGGAAAAACAGAAGGATACCAGTCTACTTGATTTAAAACTCCAAAGTAAAAAAAAAAAGTCAATTCAGTGATTTTAAAATTTAAGTGTTTTGAACTTAAAATATAGACCTTTTGATATAATAATCTCACATACCTATACAAAGACCTTGTATAAATTTTCATTCAGCATTATTTAAGTAATTACAAAGAATCTGTCAATTCAAGCCACATTTTAGGAACAACAAACTAAGAGATAGAAATAAACAGTATATATAAAGTAATGTATGTCTACCTATAGAAAAGAGAATATTGTGAGACCAATGTCAGGAGAGGATTTCAGGGAAAAATGGGGCTGGCAGCCAGATTTATCTCTTTTTTTATAAGGAAAAAGTTCCAGGGTTTTATATTATCAAATCTCTAATACTTCCTCTTCCTTGTGCCATCGTTTGTGGGACAAGACAATAGAATTATACCGGTTGGAAAGACTAACTTGTATTTGCTGTAGGTACACTGCGTATGTTAGACAGAGAGGCATCTAATGGTCTGCCCCCAAATAAGGAACCCTGTGGTGTTCGATACTGAGAAAGGAGAAAATTTAGGAAAAATCACAGAAAAGGATTTTAAGTCTAAGGTAGAATTCATTATGAGTCCCCAAAATTAAAGAGTAAAAATTTTTTTAGAAAAAATTAAAAAAAAAAGAAAAATATATATTTTTACAGATGTATAAAATTGGACCTTATTAAAAAAAAAAAGGCCTGCACCAAGATAAGTGTACATGGTAGTTCTGTTCCATGTTTATTGAAATGTAGTTGCTTTTAGAGTACTTGTATTTTCCTTGGCATCATTCTTTATCATATGCACAAACCGTCCAAGGAGAAATTTCCTGAAAGTATATCTGGCCTAATCTTCGTTACAGGACACTGGAGACCAGAGTACTCACTTCTTTAATTTTAGTACTGGGTACGCATGAAGATTTCTCGGGGGACTTGTCTGGGAGTTGAACAATCCTGGTTTCAGTTCTGATTTCACTACTAACTAGAGCAATTTCACTCGAAATGTCTCCGTTTTCGCAAACAAGTCACTCCATTACGTTCAAATGTTCATCCTTATGGTAAATCTATGGGATGAGATTGCTGCTTCCTTTCCTGATGCAAAGCTCTTTGACTGCAGGGAATCCTTGACCATCCCTGGGGGTGTATCTGGAGGAGGGTCCATGCAAAGGCAGTTGGTACCATTTTTAGTACCTGACCTAATAAACACTCGATAAAATATTTCGTCAATAAATGAATCAATGAATGAATTAATACAAGAATATTAGAAAAAGTTTTAACAAATCATCCAGCTTATTTGAGCCTAAGCCTTAATTCCTGAACACCTTGCTTTTAGAAGCCTCTTCTTTGGGAGTCAGTTCGCTGAGGGGTCACCGTTCAGACTGACTGCTCTGACAGCTCTAACCCCTACCCAGCCCTGTGACCTTAGGGCAGTCACTTCTTTACTTTATCTGTAAAGTTACAGATTTCTCCATCTGTAAAATGGCCCTAATCATAGTTTCTGCATCATAGTGTTACTAGGAAGATTAAATGAAGTAATACATGGAAAGGACTTAACACACTCCTAACACCTAGAAAGCAGTCAGTAAGTGTTGGCTATTTCTAGCACACTGATATCAGCTCACTACAGTGAAAGATCAGCCATTTAAGCCAGATCCTAAGAGGCACTGACTATAGATAAACTGATTTCAAACATCACACACCATCAAAAGTGATTAAAGTCTTTAAAAACTATTTTCCTAAAATCGTATCATACAAAACTGTGTTTTCATAAGGAACGACTTTGTAGTTTCTACCCAGTAACACTCAGACTTTGGGGCTTTAGAGGAGTCGTATTTTCCTTGCAGTGCTTTCCTGGTAACTCCTGACAAGCAGGAAATTGGCACAAATGAAGACAGCCTGTCCTATGAGCACGCGGACCCTCGCGTACAAACACGTCAATTCAAAGCAGCAGAGACGCTTCAGTCATTATGAAATCTTCTGAAAGTGAAGTAGGCAATTAGTGGATTTTCCATCTTATTTTTTAAAATTTTCATGGGAAACTCAAGTATATTCAATTCTTTCATTTGCAATTATAGGGCTAATTAACAGGAATTGGTGGTGCTCTGTGTATTTTAATGACACTTAGCTGTGGCTGGAAAACCAGTAAAGAATTACACATGAAATTAAATTCAATATGAAAGCAGGCCATGTGGAAGCAGGGCTGAGAAGAGGTGCTGGCAACCTAAGTACTAGACAAGCTACACATAATATATGTTATAGCTGGCTGGTCACTTTTGAGGCTGAGTAATTAGGGGTCTGTTCATTGGGATGGTTATTTATAAAGGGACAAACATTACACTTTCATAGGCTGAAATTATGACTGAGTTTGATTTTTTAAAAGCTCTATGTTATTTTTGGTAGTCTAAACATCATTAAATCAATATAGGTGTATTGTGCTAGGAGCTTGAAATCTAAAGATGAATAAATTACAGTCTATGTCTTTGACTTCAAAGTGTAATAAAAAAATAAAAGGCAGGTACTTAATCCTATGACACATGTATTCTCAACCTCTTCCCTGAATCTTCCCTTTCCCTTTTGTTCTGGCCTCTCTCTCCCCTAAGGGTAATGCTTTCTCTAGAGCCTTCTCAAGGACTGGCTACTTTATTTCCTAAAGGTGCATTTTTATTGATTAGGGAAAGTTGGGTCATTCTTTTCATTGACCTTCCAGACATTCTCCTTCCATCCTCCATGGAAACGCCTGGTTTCCAATTTTATGCCCTTAATGATTTCACCTAATATTCCTCCTTATCGTAGTCAACTACAGCAATTCTAGACAACTGTCCCTCAATCCTTGCAAATTTTGGCTCCTGGCTTCTAGTAAGTACCTTCAATGCTACTCCTGTCATAATTCTTGATAATATCAAAATTCACAAAATCATCCCAATACCTTGGCCCCTCATGATCTTGTTTGGCACCTTACCTGAGCCTTTCACACCCAAGGTCATACTTTCTCTCCCTCACCTCAGCATTCATTATCCCACTTTATGACTGTCATCTCTCATTGTCTCAACTCACAGTTTAAGCATCATAGCAATGATTCAACCACTTTTAGACCAATAATAAATGGATCTCATCATTTTGCTTGTGCCCTCAGGTCTCTCCATACTTGGCTTAAAATTCATGGTCCAGAGTTATTATCTTTCCTTGGCATATATCCTCAGCTGTGGCTATTCTCTTGGTTCCTTTTACTTACTTTTTGGAAACATCTCCGAATATATTCAACTGCCTACTCTACTTGTACAGCTGTACAATGTGGGAGGAAGAAATCCTTTTTGTCTCAGTTGGTGGCAGCTCTTGCTTTTCTTTTGGTCAGGGCCAAATATTTGGACCCATACCTTTGATTCTTATCTTTCTCTCACATCTCATATCTAATGCAACAACAAATCCTGTTGAACTTACCTTTACAACACATCCAGCTGTAATCACTTCTTACCACTTGCTCTGCTGTCCCGCTGCTCCAAGCCATCTTCATCTCCCCCAGGGACTACTGGATCCTCTGCTGTCCCCCGTGCCCCACTAGACTCTACTTTCAACATATTATCCCTTAACACTCTTCCTTTTGCTTACTGCCTACTAGCCACACTAACCGATTTGTTATTCTCAGAATAAGCCAGGCACAGGCCAGGGTCTTTGCTCTGACTTTTCTTCTGCCTGGAATGCCCTTTCTCCAGGTAGCCATGGGCCACACCTTCCAGCTGGACCCAATTTACAGAAAAGATGGCAAGGACATAGGATGGTCCGTTCAACTAGGAGGAATAAAAGTAATGCCAAAAGAACCAACAAAGGAAGTAGTCATCCAAAACTAAATTCAGGGAAATGGATGTCTGGTCACGTCCCTATAGGTACCTCTCTCATTGGCAGGTTATATCCTTATAGGTAGTGACGGATCCATGGGGCTTCACAAGCAGATTCTGATCTTACTTCATATTCGAATCACTCAACATTTCAACTTCATACTCCTTATGCTCCAAAAATAAATAAATAATTCCAGTAATTTGGATTTCCATGCAGCTTACCTACTGATACAGGATGCATTAGTCACATGCATATCAGTGTTTCTCTGCTAAGTCTTCTTTTTTATTTTTTTGTACGCTTTATAGCAGGGGTCACATTTCATTCTTTTTTCATGTTAGTATCCCATTATTGCAGCACCATTTGTTGAATTTTTGTTTGTTTGCTTGTTTGTTTTTTTGTTTCAGGGAAGTGCATGGGCTGGGAATCAAACCCACATTCTCCCACATGGCAGCAAAAATTCTAACACTGAACTACCCTTGCACCTCCGTTAGTATTATTTTTATTCGCTGTTTAAATTAGTCAACAAGTTAAATTATAATTATAATTTTTAAATGCACATAGTTTAGCTTTCTTGGGTACTGGTCCATAGGCAAAGAATATACTGATCAATGATGCAAAAATACTGGACTTGACAGTTTACATATTACTTTAAACTAATAAACTGACATTTTGGGATCATCCTCACTTGCTTTATTTTGCCCCAAACTTCTTCATCAGTGTATTGACATCAGTGTTAATCGGCATACCAAGGGCTGGCTGTGATAAGTCCCAAGGCAAAAGCTTCTCTAGGGCACTGTGTGCACACTTGCCCATTGGCACCCTCTGTGGCACAGCTTCAGTCACATCTCTCCATTTCAAAGTGACATGGAATGTGAGGACATTCTCAAGGCGTCTTGACAAGGCTCTTGAGATGTCAAGCTGCCACACATTCTACTGAATTTGTGGTTTGCTCTAGCAGAAAATAATCACAGAGTAAAATGACACTTTCAAATAATACATTTGGTCTTAGTAACGGTGCCAGATTTTTTTTGCACGGAAGCTGGTAAGGTCGAGAAGGAACACAAATCATCCCAAATTTCACACCTAAGACTGATAATTATTCCATCTAGTCGAAAACATCGGTTTCCTTTCCCTCTCCCTCCTAGCCGTGTGCCATAAAGAATTCTAACATTTGCAAATGAAAATGCCGAGCACAAAAAAATGCCTGTTTTTCTATAGTCAGTATTCATGATTCTGCTAACACAGCTATTTGAGAAGTTGGAAGAGAGAACGAAGTTTCATTGCCTCAAAGGATTATTAAATTGTGAATATCTGAATGCACACTGTGTGCAAACCATTCTAAGCTTGTAAAGGATATGATGCAATTTTTCAAATGGCCTCTATGTTCAAACTTATTCCATGTTCCAAAACAGAATTACGGAGGCATCTCTAATAAAAACACAGAAAGTGGCAAATTTACACAGAGACTTACAGGTTACAAAACAATGGGAATGCATATGGAGAAGAGAACATTTTGGCTAGTGGAATTAAGGAAGGCATCAGGACAGAGGCTGTTTCACCATTGCAGGTAAGTCCTTCTTGTGAATTTTAGCAAATCATGATGTGGAAATATTAATAAACAATCCTCCTCACCCAAATTCGCCATAACTTGTATTGTCTAAAAAAAATGTTTTAAGAAAGGAAAAATAAAATGCAGGCAGGAAGAGAAACTGAGGTGTTAATTCATAAAATTCTAAAGCACAGTTACAAAGCACACTTCTTAGCTTGTCATGTCACTGAAAAAGGAATGTGGCCTGACTGGCAGTCGATCGGGCACAGGATAGAATAAAACCCTTGCTAAAGAAGGCACTGAGAAGTGTCAGAACTCTGTGGTATGCTCCTGTGTTCACTGTCTAGTCCTATAGATTTTGGGCTTTTTCTGACCTGACCACTCAGAGAAGATGACTTTTTTTTTTCTTTATTAGAGAAAACAATTATACATAAAATACAGATTCCCATATGCTACCCTATTATTAACACCTTGCTTTGGTGTGGAACATTTGTTACAATTAATGATAACACATTTTTATCATCGCACTGTTAATTACGGTCCAAGGTTTAACTTAGGGTTCAGTTTGCGTAGTTGTATTGATTTGCTCAAGCTGCCAGAATACAATATACCAGACATGGATTGCCTTTCATAAAGGGGATTTATTAAGGTACAAGCTACAGTTCTAAGGCCATGAAAATGTCCATATTAAGGTACCAAGAAGAGGATACCTTCTCAGAGGAAAGGTGGCATCTGGGTTCCTCTGTCACATGGGAAGGCACATGGTGACGTCTGCTGGCCCTTCTCTCTTGATTGGTTTCAAAATGGCTCTCTCAGCTCCCATGGGTCCTTCTGGCTTCTGCTGAGGGCTTTCCTTCTGCATCGCCGAATGTCCGTGTCGGGTTTCATCTTTCTGCTCTCTGTGTTGGCTCTGAGCTCTTTCTCTCTCCGTGAACTCTTCTAAGGATTCCAGTAAACTAATCAACACCCACCTTGGGTGGGTGGGACCACGTCTCCATCGAAATGATCTAATCAAATAGTCCCACCTAACAACAGGCCTGCCTCCACAAGACTGGGTTAGGATGAAAAGAACATGGCTTTTCCAGAGCACATAATAGTTTCAAACTAGCACAGTAGTGTCGTTTCATGGATTTTAATATAAATTATTATGTTACCATATGTGCCATCTAACATTTCCCTTTTTAATCACATTCAGATTTATATTTCATTGCTGCTAATTACATTCAAAATGCACTACCATCCACCATCCACTGCCAAAGCCTTTCCATCCCTTCAAATAGGACTATTCAGAGAAAATGACTTCTTATTTTCTCTATGAAACAGATTAGACAATGAAAATCACCTGGAAAATGTCAAAGTACATCTGCAAGTTAAGAACAACTGAGAAAAAAAAAGAACTAAGTAAAGTTTCACCTACCTGAGGATTGGATGGAATTCTTGGCATTGTTAAGCATGCAATGCTTTGGTTTTCTTAATTAACTTAATTTTTATGCTTCTCAGTTCTCCTCTTACTCAAAAGGAGGGTGGTTGACTAAGTGGCTTCCATAGTTTCATTCTGCTCTATCATTCTTTGAACTAGCAAAAAAAGATAATACTTTGAATGCTCTGGCACAACACCAAGCATAGCTGTGAACAAAATAAATCAACTGCTAAATAAAACTTTGGTCAAGAACTCAGTGATCACCTATGCACTCTCTAAAATATGATATAGGACGGAAAATAATAAGGAGACTACAAATGAGTAGTGATTAACAGAAACCTTAGATGGAAGTGGTAGGAAAGGATGGTTTGAGGAAGCATGGAAAAATCAGGTCAAAGACTGATGGCTTCCTGGTGTAATCTTCAGTCATGGTGTGTCCAAGTTTTGGTTTATTTTCCATGGTAGGACCCAGGATGTGCTTGGCAACAATCAATTAACACAATAGAACTGAAAGCACAATGAGGAGACCCTAACGTAATACAAAATAGCCTGAAACAAGGAGGATGCTGTTGAGAATGAGGAAAATTGTGGGCCATGAACCAATGTGACAATGTCTTTGAGAACCAAACACTGCAGGTGTTAACTAGAATTTCACTGCAGTAGTGCGGAGGCTCTGTGCACCCCAGAAAAGATCATGTTCTTTGAACCCATTCCTGTGGGTGTAGACCTATTGTGAGTGGGACCTTTTGATTAGGTTATTTCAGTTGCGATGTGGTTCACCTCATTCAAGGTGAGTCTTCATTCTTTTGCTGGAGTCCTTTATAAGAGGATGAACACATACAGAAGCAAAGGGTTGAAATGAAGAGAAACTTACAGAGGAAAAAAGCCCCAAAGAGAGAAAGCCAGTGCAGCCAGAAGCTGGAAGCAACAAAATCTGAAAGAGAAGGACCAGCAGAGGTTGCCAAGGCCTTCCCACCTGACAGAGGAACTAAGTTCACTGCTAACCGGTCTTCGGAGAAAGTATCATCCTGTTGGTGCCTAATTTTACGGCCTTAGAATTGTAAATTTGCAAGCTAATAAATCCCCATTATAAAAGCCAACCTATTTCTGGTATATCGCATTTTTCAGCTTTAGCAAACCACAACATTCACCAGCATGTTAACAAATTAGACCAAAAGTCAAAGTAGAAATACATTTTTTCCTGATTTTTTAAAATATTGTAATGAAACAGTAATGATACCTTAGGCATGCCACTTAACGAACTATTTTTGAATTATGACGTTAATTAGCAGGGTTCCCTGGGACAGTCATTGGTAGTCTCAGATCTCCTTCCTGGTGTTTTAGTTTTCTGGCTGCTAAAAATAAATACCATTTATTGGCCCATGGTTTCAAGGCTAGAAGGCTTATTTCTTCCCAGGATCGGTATCTTCAGGCTGGCTGGCAAACTTTGGGGTTCTGTGGGGTGAAAGAGTCACATGGAGACTTCTCCTTTCTCTTCTGGGTTCCGGAAGAGAAAAACTTGCAGCTTTTGGTCACTCCCCATAGCTTCCCTCTCTCTGTCTGAATCTCCTTGCGTTTATGACAGAGTAAAACAGCATCTTCAAGAGATCTTGTTGACGATGGGTCCATACCCACAGGTCCAGGGTTGGGATCTGAACATGTCTTTGGGGGGGACAGGATTCGATCTCGAACAACCAGTTTCTCAGGTGCACCAATAAAAAGCAGCTGCCCCAGGGAATAGGAAAGTGTTTCCTAAAGGGAAGACCTTTAATGAATTCCACACAACCACTGGCAAGCAACTGCATTTTACACAAAGTGGCTTAATATTCCAACAATCAGAACTTTCCAAAGAAGGGAAAGATGAAAGAGCCATTAACCTACAAAGCTTGTTTTTTATTAGCATTAGGTGGAGGCTAAGGGTTACCACCAATTCTTCAGTGAACATTTAAACATTGTTAAGAGAGGACTTCATAAGCCAGTTTTAAATGTCAAAGTTTTTATTAACCATCAACAGTGATTTTCTTTCTCTAAAGTGGAATTTATTCTTTCAAAATAATGAACACTAAGTTCATATTTTAAAGGCAAAACCCAAATGACTATTACAAAATAAAAGATTTTTAAATAAATTCAATTATTCTGAGGTTTTGCATCTACTGACTCAGTAGTAACAAAATAAAGGGCTTCTTCCAAATGAACGAGTTACAGAAAGCATGTTCTATTCACAGAATATGCAGGAAATCATTGCACACACAGCAGAGAAAGAAGAATAAGAAACTTCTCTTGCCAACTGATATATGCAAAATAGAAACCCTACATGTATCCCTGACTGTTCATAATAAAAATATTTCCCCAAGGCAGGTACTCAGAGAGGCATTTCCCTGAACTTAATATCAAGCCAGCATCAGAAGAAAGGAAAAGAAAATTATGTTTCATATGTCACACAATTATTTGGTAACCTATCCAGCTTTTCTCATTTCTGTGGCAAATGACTTTGTGTGGAAATCATTTGGGGGAATTCTGGTACCAGCTCTTGCCCTTGGGGACGCTCTCAGATTTGGCTCCGGAAGAAGATACAGACATACGCAGATTTAAACATAGTATATTCGTGCTGCGAAACATGAAGTCAATGAATAGCAGACAAGATTTTCATCTGTTTCCCAAATTAAGTGAAATTTTTGCTCTGTTTTTCTAAATTCCTAACATGTGTCACAGAAGGAGGCTGGCTTCTGAAACTTGCCTAGAGCAAGTAAAAAACATTTTCAGAACCACGTCCTTATCCTAAACACAAAACGGACGGTCAGCGAGGAACTGGAACAATAAACAAACCTCATCTCAAGTCCTGGCTCAGCCACTGGACAGTTTTGTGCAAATTTCTTAAGCTCTGCCATCCTCAATCTCTTCATGTAATGTGAACCTTCTCCCCATGTGACAGCTCTACTGTGGGGACTGGAAAGTGTATATTAAAAACCCCTGGCACATTTCTGACACAGCATGGGTACCTAAAAATGGTCGATAATAATATTTCTAGGGTCGCAATATTTACCAGCTTATGAGAAAATGATGAACATACATTCTTCAGCACTAATGACAAGTCAGTTCTACCCCACATCTTTTTTTTTTTTTCTTTTGGTATAAGCACATGTTCATTTGTCCAGTCTCCTGTGAGTCCTCTTTAGAATTTAAATAGGGAGGCAAACTTGGTCAGTAAGAATGATTTCGCCCATAGCCAAGGACCTCACTGTTAGGAACCCTCCTGGTCAGTACTGCCTTCCCTAATTATCACTCAGTCTCCGGGAACTGGAAACATCAATTTTACGAAAAGACTGATCATCCTTCTCAGGTATTTAACAACAACCACAACTATGGATTCTCAAGAGGAATACAGTTAAAAAACTAAGGATAAAAGGAGGAAGAGTGATAGAAAACGTTACTACCAAACATGTCTGAGCAGTCACAACAAATAATAGATCAGATGATGACGAGGAAAGTGGAAATTTCACTAGTCAGTGCTGATGAATAAATGAAAGTTGAGTTCCAAAGGATATTCTGAAACTCATCTAGCTTATACATTTATGCTGAGTTCTTCCTTTGTTTCTTTCTTTTCAGCTCTTTTCCACCCAAAATTCAAATAGCTAATGAGATTCAAAGCAGTAAACATATTTTCACAACATTTGGGATTGGATTATTTGTGTATAGGGAACTCTTAAAATTGTATGACCAGTTTCCAAAAGATAAGAAAATAAATTTAAAGATAAGAAAACATAGCCATTTAATGAAGAATAAATTATATTGTTGAATTTTAAAAGAAGAGATTCTGAAATGCAAAAAAGAAAAAAATGCCAGAAGAAGCCACAGTCAACACATCCACAAGTTCTTTGTTAACTACGGGATACAAAATTATTTTTAAATTATAATTACTTTTTTATTTTGAATTTTATATGGGCACTGAGTCCTATATGAAAGGAATCTGTATTTTCCCTACATGCCTTACAAAAATAAACTGGACAGGCTGAGAGGAGTTAACGTGTACCTTAAAACTATGGTCATTACTTATTTTAGTCTGATATATAGAGAACTTAAATAAATTATTCATTGGGAAAAAAAACTTAAGCTCTGTAAAATAAGCAAACTAATAAAATAAATAAAATAGGTGTTAACTTCTAGACCTAAAGTTGAGAAATTGAATTTCTGATTATAGAAAGAAGGATTTCTTAGGAAATACTTGCATTTCTTCTCTTTTTTTCCTCTTTAAATTGTGATTCATACTCTCAATTTCAGTAATATATATACATGAATTTTAAGGCTACAGCTAGTTGTACTATTTTTTTTAATTCACCTTAGGTCATTCTTGTATCTTAGACTTCCATATAGTAAATATATATATATATATTCATTCTCTGATGCGAATGAAATTAATTTTGAGCTGATGAGTGTTTGGAGAATTCTCTGACACCAACTGAAAAACTTGGCAACATTCTGGGGTACCTAATTTAAGGGGTAGCTGCAGTAAGCCAAGAAAATGCTCCCTCCTCTTCCTCACCCTCCCCCCTCCAAAAGAAAAGTTTACATCCTAGTACTTGGGACTTGGAATGCAACCTTATTTGGAAAGAGGGTCTTTGAAGATGTAATTAAGTTAAGGGCATTGAGGCGAGATCATTCTGGACTAACTGTGTGGACCCTACATCCAATGGCAAGTGTTTTTAGGAGACACATAGAGGAGAAGAGACGCAGAGAGGAGAAGGTGATGTGACAACGAAGCAGAGAAATGCGGTCACGAGTCAAGGACACAAGCAACCACCAGACGCTGGAGAGGCGAAGTGTCTCCCCAAGACCCCATCAGGCTGTGCGGCCCGGGCAAGACCTTGACTTCACACCTCTGGCCTACAGAGCTTTAAGAGAATACAGTACAGTTGGTTGTTTTAAGCCCTCCAGCATGGGAAACTTGTTATGACAGTCCGGAAACTAATATAGCAGCTACCAATAGAAAATTAGTATAGACCTCGTCCCAGACAATGACTTTAAACAACCACTCTGAACTTCTTCTCTATTAATTTTATGTTTTAATTTTTATCATTGGATGTCCATTTTTCATCTATCCATACCTAAAGGATCGCTAATTGATGAAACATGTGGAAAGCATTGAGCACCCCACATCCAGAATTGATAATACAAAGTAATCTGATCAACACACACAGAATGTTAGATGTAAGGGCAATATGGACAAAAATTAGAAAATAAATTAGGGTGTGTCTGAAGCAATTAGAAATTGAGGAGTCCATGTTGGGCCATTCACAGGGGTGGTAGAAAGAAGGGATGCATATAAGAGCTATACTGAAGGAAGATTCACTAAGCTTTAGTTTCTGCTGAATGGCAGGAATGAAGATAAATGATGGATCAAAAAATAATAAGATCTCCTGGACTGGCTGATGAGGAAAACAAAGGTATATCTGACGAGGAAGTTGAGGACAGAGCTGTGCATATATATATATATATCTGTTGATGTAGCCGATTAAGGGGAGGTTTGAGAAGAGGAAGGCAAAATAGGTAAGAAGGAAAGCAGACCTGAGTAGAAATGATGAAGTTCAGAGCATGCTGATTTTGAAGGGTTGGGTAAACATCTTGGTATAAATGTTCTCATCAGTAGAGTTACCACAAAAGAAGATACAAAGAAATATGAGGCCAAGAATTATAGACAATGCTATCATTAGTCTCTTTATATTTAGAGTAAAAGACAATGTTTTTCAACAGATATAAATGTTGAATGTGACTTGTGGTACCAGCTCTGAAAATGCTACAATAGCCATGATATTTTTGAGCTATGCTATTAATGAAAAATGCTAGTCATAGACAAATACTAGTAATATAGAATTATTTATAACATTTTTCCCCTTAACTCAGCCTGCTGAACTTTCTGCACTTTGTACAGTGGGCCATCCACAGGAAAGAAAAATATTTTATTTTCAGAAAACAAGGATACCTCTAAGAACAATTATTGCTTAATTCTGTTTCCTAATAGTCATTGGGGAAATAATTTAGTACAACTTATGTCAGAATCACGAAGTATTTTTTATAAACAGCATCAGAAATAAGTTCAATTTATACAGTCTAACTGCTTAAGCGCCTTCATCATTTTAGATTGTTTCCTTTAAAAGAAACACAAGCAGGCACCATTCTGTGTGCTTTCCATGAATTGACTCACGTGGTCCCTCCACAATGCTATCAAGCAGATATCATTATTGTTCTATTTACATACATTCTATTTACATATGAGAATATTAAGCACAATAAGAATCACACTCAAAGCCACACATCTAGTAAATGGCTGAGCCAGGATGTATCCATGATCCAAATTACCAAGTGCTCTAGTTTGCTAGCTGCTGGAATGCAATATACCAGGAACGGAATGGCTTTTCAAAAGGGGAATTTAATAAATTGCTACTTTACAGTCCTAAGGCCAAGATAATGTCCCAATTACAACAAGTCTATAGAAATGTCCAATCAAAGGCATTCAGGCTAAGATACCTTGGTTCAAGAAGGCTGATGAAGTTCAGGGTTTCTCTCTCAAGTGAGAAGGCACATGGCGAACACAGTCAGGGCTTCTCTCTCAGCTGGAAGGGCACATGGTGAACACGGCGTCATCTGCTAGCTTTTCTCTCCTGGCTTCCTGTTTCATGAAGCTCCCTGGGAGGCAATTTCCTTCTTCATCGCCAAAGTGCTGACTGATGGAGTTTCTGCTTTGTGGGGCTGCAGCATTCTCTGCTCTCTCTGAATCTCCCATTCTCCAAAATGTTTCCCCTTTTATAGGACTCCAGAAACTTCTCAAGACCCACCCAAATGGGTGGAGACATGTCGTCCCCTAATCCAGTTTAACAACCACTCTTGATTGAATCACATCTCCAGGGAGATGATCTGATTACAGTTTCAAACATACAGTATTGAATAGGGATTATTCTGCCTTTATGAAATGGGATTTAGATTAAAACATGGCTTTTCTAGGGCCCAAAGATCCTTTCAAACCAGCACACCAAGAAATATTATTCTATGCATTGCCTGCCATAAAAAAAGCCTGACACTCACTTTAGGAGTATGTGGTGGGTAAAGGAGACTTAGTTTCCTTTATATTGAAGTGGAAAGAAGCTGCAAAACAGAAAGATACATTTATCCTTGTCTTTGACTAATATCAGTGAAGAGTCATCTTTAGTTCATTTTGAAATTCCTTTTCTTAAAAATCACAGCTATACTTAACAGCCCACAGAGCTATAACCCAACTCTATTAAAGCTCTTCAAGCAGGAGATAAAAATAAAATCCTGAAGACGAGAAACACAATAAACAGAATGTCATCATTTTGACAAAAGGGCAGCACATTTTAAGTTGAAGGTTATACATCGCTGTCAAATGGATTGCTCAGTTTTGTTTTGTTTCTTTTTAACTTTTATTTCTGATGAACCAGAACTTTCTTTAACCAGCTGAGTCAGAGAATTGTTTAAGTGCCAAACTGATGCCATCAGATGTTCTCTGGGTCAATGAATTGCATCCAACCCAGAGAAGTTAGGATGGACAGAGGAAAAAGAAAGAAAGTAGGAGGTTCCCAAAGCACGTCCCACAAACCTCAGTCCTCAGGACGTTACAAGCGCTTTCCTTTCCCACCAGGAGAAGCTTCACAATCACCAAGTTTCAGACAACATAAAGACTTATGAATGCAAGAAGGAAAGTCTCCTTGGGCATCACTTCTCATCCCCTTTCCAACTCTGTCTCTCAGCACTGTTTTTATCAGTTGCCTTTCCTTGGTGGCGGGGGCCAGTCTCCACAATGACAGCTCTGCAGAGGGCCAGACAGAGGAGCCACTGCCCCCGCCCCACCTAGGCTCAGACACTCACTACATCATCTCGCCGACATGCCCAGGCTCACGGCACCCGGCCTGGAAAGATGAGTCCACTCCCAGCACCGGGCTTCCAGCTGCTGCCGCAGCTGCGCCACCACTCTCCTCCCCCAAAGGTCCTTTAGGATGTGGAGAGGACATACAGATAACATGAGGGTCCTGGGTCACCTCATTTCCTGCCTCTAAAGATAGCAATTGATTCCATGACAATATTTAAGACAGTCCATCTAAGGAAACTCTAAGGAAACTCTCACGTCTCGTCTAACAATTCATCAGTACCAAAAGAGTCAGGATTAACATGCTTTCCAGTTATCTTAACTCTTGTTTCTAAGTCTGTTCATGAGAAACTCCAGCTGCCAAGGAAAAACCTATACTCTGTGGCATTAGTAGGTATATTCAGACATTATAGCTCCATATCCTGAACCACAGAATGGAACCAAAGATGGTCTCTTTCTAACACGTTCGCAGACTGCCACAACCATTGCTAAAAATGACCATTTTCACAAGAGGCAGATTCTGAGACCTACTGGCAGAAAAGAGGGCATGTTAAAAATACAGAATTTGTTGTCAAATAGTATTTTGCAATGCACATTCAAAACAATCGCTGAGAACTGGTTCAAGCTGACAGAGCTCAAGCCGCAACCCCCTTTCTCAGCATAAATCCCAACAAATGTCAGAATACAGAGTCCTGCATGCACATGCACTCTCGACGAGGGGAAGGGTGCTGCCATCAGACTGGAGGAGCTGGGGGAGCCTTCCACCCTCCCCTGACCCCTCCCCACCACATCTGTCCCAGGGGCGAGTAAGTGACGTCGTGTCCTCCCACTCCACCCCGACACTCAGCCACCCCCAAACAGGAGATGCACAGGGTGGGACACATTCAGGAGGGTTGGAGAACTCCCACCCTAGAAGACAAGCTGTTAGGATATTGCCCCCGGCTGCACTGCCTCCCCCTCACACACTCATGGATTCTGGCTGCAATAAAAAGGTTTGTATTGCATAGTGCTACAATCTAATATTTATTAAAATCAAAGCCTTCCCATGTTCTCATAATATTAAAAGTTCATACTTACTGAGTGATGGGTATGTGACATGGGGGACACAAAGTCTTCTAAAAGTTTATATGCATTACGTATTTAATTCTCACAAAAACCCTTTGAAGTGGGAACTCTGTTCTATACGTGGAAAAGTGAGGGAACTGGTGCATGGAAATATGAACTGATCAATCACAAGTCAACTTAGATAAGGCTAGTATTCTGTGGCCAGCAGCAGGACAGGGCATGCCAGTGATTTCATGCTGAGCAGCTGGGCTCTGGAACTTGTTCTCCTAATACTTCCCTCTGTCGTGAGCTCACAAGGAGTCTCGTGACAAAGGTGAGCGCCCAGAGATTCGAGGAAAGCTAACACCATGAAAGACAGGTAATAAATATTAATATATATGGAAGCAAAGCTAACAGAAGAAACTGCCTAATAAGTTAGATTATGCATAATTCATATATCAGGGCAATAACAGTCTATAACATCCAAAACAAAGCATTAGTTCGCAGAGAAATCACAAAAATGATCATTGCTATACAAATCTCAGCACACTGTTAGAAGAACAAGTCAAGGAACTGTTCCGGAAGCAGTTAAAAATACAGATATAAAGAATGACGGGGGTGGAGAATGGATTCCAATATTTGACAACAGGTGTCCCAGAAGCGGAGAATAAGAGAATAATGCAACGGACCGTGTAAAGCAATAACAGAAAAAAATGTCCTAAAACTGAGTGAAGCTTTAGGTTCTCAGATTTGGATGCCCTAGTAATGCTGGTTAGGGCATTACTAAATTTACTGTTAGAATGAGTAAAACAGACACAGGTTGACACTTCATAAAGAACTTTCAGACCTCCTGAAATAGTAATATTTCACTCTTCTTGGCCACTTCAAATTTAATGTAACTAAAATTCAATGTACCTAAGTCTGAGCTCACCTCCGAGTTTAAACACTTACTTATCTCCTTATTTCGGTCGTTGGTACCAATGTTTGCCCAGTTCACCCAGGCTTCAAACCCAGTTTCTTCCTTCCCTTCTCCCTTTTCTGGCCGTACTCTTTCTATTATTCATCCTTGGCTCTCCCAGGCACCAAGAACAAGTACTCAGGCCAGCACGGGTTAAGGAGCAGAGGAGTCATTTTAAAAACAGCAAAGTGATAAAGAAGTTGGGATAGTATGGAAGTTCAAAATCAGACACCATGATCTCCGGCCACCCAAGTAGTATCTGGAGGACAGCTCAGGAAGCAAGGAAGTACCTAGAGATCTGAGAATCAGAAACATGAGGGGTGAGCATCACTATGAAACATTTGATTCTGCTCTACGGATTCCTTCTCTAGAGCAGCCTACCACGTTTCCCATCTCCAACTCACTAACTCTCGCCTTCTGTTCTGTAGAGCTTATTCTTAATTATAGTTCTTGCTTCCTTTCAACTTTTGAATTCTTGTGGCCCATTTTGGCTTGACTTTGTGTCTGCCCTCAAATTGTCTGCACTATCCATTTGTTACTTAAAATCTATGCCGTCCTAGTTTCGGTTGTGTTTTCTTAGTCTCGTGGTTATTTTCTCATTTATAAGACTAAGTTGACAATGAGTAGCTAATTTTCCTTGGATAACGGACTTTCTTAATTGCCTATTTAGTGGATTGTCCCTAGATGGGTATACATGGATTAACTGAATTCTCCCTAATCTTCAGGATATTGCCTTCTTCTGAACTCACATCTACCATTACAAAACTGGCTCAAGAGCTAATCACGGGTTCGCTACCCAAAGTACCCCTTGTGTGCTGTCTTTCATAATTATTAAAATTTTCTATTGTTTACGTAGCATGGTTTATAGCTTTTTGTCTTTCTTGGGCATTCTTTCCTAGTGCTGAAGCCTTTTTTAGTACTTCAAGCTATGTGTTTACTGATTTGTGTCCATTTATCTCAGTCTCCTGTAGTGTTGAGAAAATTTAAGCACTTCGGCTTTTCCATTTTTAAACCAGGAGCAGAAAGGGGCAATCAAAGCCTGTGGACAGCAGTCAGTTGCAACACTAAATAGGACTGAGATGCAGAGAGCCATGGCTGAAAGCGTAGGCTCCCTTCGAAGACTGCACACACACAGACACCTTTCTCAGGCTGGTTGGTCTGGGTACTTCTTGATTAGATGGGGTTTTCCTTCTATCTCAAATCCCTACTTATTTGGTCTCAGAGCCAAAATGGAGCCCATAAAGTGAGACTGTTCATTACTGACAATGAGTTGGTGTGACCAGTGCCAGGCCAACCATGCTTTGTCACAAAATAAGTTTTAGCAACATTTTTATTGATATTAGTTCCAAAAGGGCAATCTCCCAACTGCTATGATAGTAGATGGAGGTGCCTAGTTCACAACTCATCCTTCCACTTTCTCTGGAAGCTGCACCCCCAGCGTGGAGTGAGCAGGCAGGAGTCACACTTGCACTTTGGAACTGCCCACTTCCCCTCACGTGCAGATTATTAAACGGATTGCTAACTGGATTGATCACTGCCTGTAACAAGCATGTGGGGGGCAGGGAAACTTGTGTCTGCCTGTGGGGCTACACAACGTAAAGCAGGAGCTGCAGGAATGACCATCTATGGCAGTGTCTTCTAGACTCTGAGGAAGTGCATCTGGAGACAGAAAGAAAAGAATATTGCAGGTACACTTAGGGAAGCAGACAGGACACAAAGTACAGCTCTTGGTTCAGTTTGTCCTGCCCTTTACAACACATTCCAATTTCGTGTTCAAGGTGAGTTATTTGTTAAAGTATATTAATGCACAAAGTTGTCATCGACAATTCTCCCCCAAATTTATTTCGTTTCTTCAGTGCACTGTGTCTATATGCCATGCCACCCATCACCTCCTCTGGTACCTGTAATTCCACATCTGGTTTACAAGCCCAGTCACAATTCCACCCTAGCTTGCTTTTCTCCCTTCATCTGCCCCAGAATACTGCATCGGTTCTGAGTTTCATTTGTCCCGGTCTCCGTTCCCTGAATATGACACCCTAAAGTAGTTTTTGAGACCGTTCTTTCCTGTCCTGTTATATTCTCCCATGCAATGTCACTGTTCTTCTCTGGAGCATATTAACGTGGTTAAACTATGAGCACTGTGGACTCATTGTGGGCTCAACAATCAATGGGCTCACCAAGTAAGTACCTTCCCTTGTTTCTCAAAAGACGTACTTTTCTGGAACTAGGAAATAAAGAATCAAATTTGAGGGTGAGCCTGCATAGATAGATATAAATCTCTATAAAACTTTCATCACTCTTTAGAACTTTTCTACAATCAAATGACAAATCTACTGCTTTGGATTACTTTCAATTGTATTCTTTCTATTTTAATTACAGAAGCAGCATAGGAATATATGTCTACTCTGAAAACAGATCCAAACAATATAGAATCACACAGGATAAAATATGAAAGTTCCTCTTCATGTCCCACCTAATCTCAGCCCCAGCCTCACCTACTTTTCTCCAAGGCACGGCCACGGATAAGGGCTTGAATTATATTCTTCCATATCTTTTACTAAGGATTTTTGCTTTGCGTGCTCCTTAACAAAAAAAAAAAAAATTCATACTTTATGGATTTTAATTTTATAATTAACTTTTTTCCATTAAGGATATATTTTGTTTAGCTTTCTATGGAACAACCTATACATTGAACATATTCTATGCAACAGCTGCATAAATAGTCTGGAGACATATGCATACTAATTAGGTTAACCACTAATTTATGGGTGGATAACCATCCTAGGGAGGATAAAGATAAATGAGTTTGTAGTGAGGTTAGTGGCAATACTACTGGTTGGCTTTCCTCAAACCTTGATGAGTTTTGCTTGCCAATCTGTATCAGTAAATCAGTGTCTATACGGAAACTATGGCTGCTGAGTGCACGCAAATAGGCCAAGTAGGAGTTCTCATTTTCCCGAACAGCGAATGCAAGTTCTGAACTAGGGATTCAACCCCAACTGTGTGGGACCCCAGTGTGCGCATTCCTTTCATTTTATCAGGTTTCTAGTTTTAAGTCATTCTTTATTGGTCCTAAATGCTAGTACTCATGAAATCTTCATAAAGGGTATATTTGCATGCACAACTAATTGTTGTTGTGTAACATGTATTAAAAAATATTTCTCTAGAAATTGTTAGTATTTTAGAGAAAGCAGTTGGTCAAGATTTCACAACATAACGATAAATGCATCTTCTTTGTGTACACAGCACTGCTCCTTTCTCCAGTTGCCAGATGGTGTCATTTACAAATGACTCCTTTTAGCTGTAATATATCGCTTGAAGGTATCCACAAATGGAATCAAATTATTTTTCAAGCAAGAAAGCATAACAAATGGAAGCTAATTTGAACTACTCTCACAAATCTTTAACAAGAGATAATAGAAGTTAATTTACAAAGAACTGCCAGCACTTTTATAACACTGGAAGGGAATGCACTAGTCAAAAGAGCAGTACTTAAATAAATCTTGTCATTGTTTCATGTATATTCACCCGTAAGGAGCAGCTGACAAAGTCGTACAATACCAGGTGGTTTAGCAGCAATACTTTAGTTCTTAGTATTCAAATATTAAGGGGACGTAGCTTACAAATCAGACCCACAAAAGAGTCTCCTAGGAGCCATTATAGGGCTGAAGAAATAAAGTAATTTATTAGGTTTAATATAACCTTCCAAAAAACACCCAATTTTAAAATATAAGGTTCTAGTACAAAAACCTTGAGAAGACATTCAAATAAACCCAAACCATAGGAAAATTTTGCCATCCCACCAAGAAAGCAAAATGATGACTCACTTATTCCCCCATTCTGCTGACTTACGCACCAGAAGAACTTCAGTTCCCTGGATCTGTGAATTGCTAAGGAGGAGACAGAGTAATTGACAATCTCAATGAGGGCAAGGGGAGAATGTAGGAAATATTTCATTGTGGATCAAACATTGATCCTGAAAAAGAAGGTCCAAGTTATACACTAATGAAGGAATGGCATCTAACAACCTTGTATCATGGCATACAAAACCCTTCAAACTTTATCAGATAAGTAAGTTTATCCTGTGATTTTAGTACTTTGTACTCCTTATTTCAATGAAAAATATTTGTTTCTTGTCCAATAGAACACCTTTAAAAGGTTTTCCCATAAGTTTAGTCAGCATCTGTTCTAATTTGCTAGCTGCCAGAATGTAAAATATCAGAAATGGAATGGCTTTTAAAAGGTGAATTTAAAAAGTTGCTAGTTTATAGCTCTAAGGCAGAGAAAATGTCCCAATTAAGACGAGTCTATAGAAATGTCCACTCAAAGGCATCCAAGGAAAGATACCTTGGTTCAGGAAGGCCGATGATGTTCAGGGTTTCTCTCTCAAGTGGAAGGGCACATGGTGAACACAGTCAGGGTTTCTCTCTCAGCTGGAAGGACACATGGTGCACACGGCGTCATCTGCTAGCTTTCTCTCCTGGCTTCCTGTTTCATGAAGCTCCCAGGGAGTCATTTTCCTTCTTCATCTCCAAAGGTCGCTGGCTGGTGGACTCTGCTTCTCGTGGCTATGTCATTCTGCTCTCTCTGAATCTCTTTCATTCTCCAAAATGTTTCATCTTTTATAGGACTTCAGAAACTAATCAAGATCCACCCAAATGGGTGGAGACATGCCTCCACCTAATCCAGTTTAACAACCACTCTTAATTAGTAATATTTCCAGGGAGATGATCTAATTACAGTTTCAAACATACAATGCTGAATAGGGATTAGAAGAAATGGCTGCTTTTACAAAAAGGGATTAGGATTAAAACATGGCTTTTCTAGGGTACATACAATAGCACAGCATCCCTGATTTCATTGAGTTGTTACATGGTAGCCTTTGGCTTCAGACACATGTAAAGAGACATCTGAAAATAATTTCTTGTTCTTTTTCATGGCATGTGCCAGATACCTGTAGGCAACTATACAGGAGCACAGCTGTAACAAATTATTTTCTTTCATAAGAGAAACCCTGTACTACACAAGCATGTTCTCAGCTCATATAAAGAGAAGCTTCACTCTTTGTCAATTAACAAATTAAAAAAAAAAACAACCTACTTGGGGTGATAATTTCTTCTTCATCATGAAAACCAATATACTCAACCCTGCTCACAGAAATGTCATACTTTGGAAACTTTGCATCATGTTTAAAAGTCAGAGTTTGGAGACAGACCTCAGGACCCAGGGCCAAATTATTATTATTTTCAGTTACGCAGCCCCTATGCCACCCTTTCCTGCAATTTTAATGAAGGGGAAAAGCTAGGGCTGGAAGGGAGGTTTTAATCACAATTCAAATCCTAAACTCAGCTGGTCTCTTTCACGTTTTGGAAGAAAATTGGGGAAAAAAGAAGAACTTAAAGAAAATGGAAATAACAGGAACAAAGAAAAAGATGAAGAAAATAGTTTTAAATGAGTAGAAGGAGAAAGAAAGACAATACAAAGAAAAATGTGCCAGAGTAAATTGCCGAGATCTGGAGGCAGTTTGCTCCCCCACAGAAGGCCGGAGTTCACTGAGGGCGGCAGAGAGACAAGAGACAGACAGCTCTCTCTCACCTCACAGACAGCTAGGGGACACGGAAAGGAAAAAAAAACAGCTTCCTCTGTTGAGCTAAATTATTAACAGTCATCATTTTTCATGGATACAGATGGCAATTATGGCTTGAAACTTTAAGACAGAAAAAGGACAAGAAATCACAAAGTGCATACACATATTCATTGAGGAAACAAAAGAGAAGTAGCTATACATTTCACTTCATGTTAGAGGAAAACTAAACAAATGTCTACCTTTTGTTTCGAGTGAGGGGGTGCTTCAATATTTGTTACATATTCAAAATAACAAGCTAAATAATAAAAGCAGGCTCTCATGGAACAATGAGCATGCGCCAACAACTGGACCTAAGATCCACTCGGGGAGACAAATGGACCTCAGAAGACCCCACCTCTGCAGATGTACACTAAACCCATACTCTGCTCTGTATAATTTGTTCACTTATTCTTTCCTTTCTTTGAGGCTATTTATTTATCTGCTTTTTCTCTTTTCTTCTCTCTTGCATTTTTTTCTCTGCTGCCTTCTTTTTTAAAGTCACACATTTGCAAAAGAGATAAGGCCAAACTTTATTTTTACTTAAAATAAAAAAGGTACACCCCCATAAGTTTTTTGAGTTCAAACCAACACCTGACAACCTTATTCTGTTCAGTAACTAGAAAAAGTGAAATGTTACAGTGAGACCCCACTGACAAAGGGAGCTAAAACACACATTTGCAAATGCACACACAATGCAATGGTAGTATTGTATTCCATCTGATTAGATAATGACAAAAGGGAAAAGTGATGAAAATGGAAAATAATAGCCTTTGTTTTCTGATTTCTGCAGTTAAATGGAGTAAGCGATTATTGTTGCTTTGGCCCTTAATGAGAGTTCCGTATGTTGTTACTGAGGATGTTTATAACATATTATGCAAGAAGTATGTTATCTTTATACTTCATTAATCTCAGCTAGAGAGTTGCACCCAACAGAATGCCCCTAGTATGAGGGGGGGGGGAACCTGGCCCATGAAATATGCGGGACAATGATTGTCACTGGTTACCAATGAATCTCTTATCTCAAATATTTTGGGAAACAATTCTTTCCTATAATTTAGTATTTAACCTGCAATTGGTGGGGTGCATTATAAGGTCCCTGTGGCGGGAGGCCCCTGTCTGATTTATCTTTATATCATACTAAGAGCTCATATGGTACTATATACACAGTAGGGGAAAACTAAATGTTGTTTGGGTGATTGGTTCATTTGTTTTCCTAAATGTGATTAGAATCCTATGGGACAAATGTCAGATAAAAGGTGAGGTGAGCTAAAGTTACTTTGGTACAAGACAAAGCTTAAAGCATTTCCTATTTTATTTTTATTATTCTGAGGCTTTTACAGTACTAGAGATCGCAACTTCTCAAACATACTTTTAAATATGACTTATTTTTCTTGTGTTTACAGGAGGCATTTTCACCAGGTATTCAGTTACCTCTTTGGAAGACATTGACTTTTAATTAATTAATTCACTTAAAAATTTAAACTTGTTATTGTTTCTCCTATTCTGTTTCGGTGGGAGAAAATGTCAAGTTTTGAAGCATCCTAGTAATTAGCCAGTTGTTTTTTTCATGGTGCTATCCCTCTTGGCAACTCCTCAAACCCCAGCCCCATACCTGAGCATATGCTAAAAGAATAGCACACATGACATTTAGATATAAGCCAGTCTAATTTTTATCGTACATTATGTAGTTCATTTCATTTGTATGCTACATTGCTTTCCTAACTTTCAAAAAGATTAGGATGCAAGGAACCTAAGTTCCAAATGCAATATCCTTTCTACTTAAATGTAACGTGATCTTAATAAAGTAAAGTGGCCTGCGTGGGCCAATGCTTTTTTGCCTTTAGCATGGTAGTTTTAAACATGTGGGTGTAATGATGTGAGTTACATAATAGTTGCTTCTTACTGCTCTAGCCTTACTTGAATTTCAGTAGAGAGTGTGGCTTGCAAAATGAGTGGAAAAGTGGACTGCAGCCACAGTCAGTGGGCCAGGCACACCTGAATGCCCACTGCAAATTCCTTTCACTCCTTGCCCTGACGCTGAATGCAGGGTATTTACCTGTGCAATCAGGTTTGAAGCCCACCTTGGACAGACCTGAGAGTCTCTAAGGACTCTGAGCATGCACAAGTGAATGTATTTGCTGACAGAGTAGTGACAAATGTTCAATCTCAGAAAATGCACAAGATGAATAGGCCCCAGACTGAGACGAGGAGAAATGCACAAAGCTCCAGCACGCTCAGCCATAGCAGTAGTTCCAGGGCTATGGGGGCCCCAGGTACCCCCATGAGATACATTTTCAGGCACAAACTAGACAGAATTGATTTGTCTCCTATTTTGCTCTGATAGTCAGGATTAATCTTAACTTGTCCAGTGTCCTTAGCCACTTTCCCAGTCATCTTACTCACTATCACCCAGGCTTTCACGCCCACACTGCATTCTTGGCATCTTTTTAAATCTTCACTTCTTTCCTCCTTTCCAAGCACTTCCACAGTGTTCTCTTAAACCCCATGTCTGAGTTCACTATTTCTCTACTCTCAGCTTCTTCTTTAAATATTTCCATCACCTTGATATAAAGCAAATTTGAACGGACCCTTCGCATATTGCTTCCCTACCACCAGCCCACTCCAGCAAATGCTGTTTTATTTTCTTTTACACTCCGCATGCCTCAGGGACAGACGGTGGGGTGAGTGCCTTGACTTACTTTTCCCATTTGTGATTCATTTAGTCACATTCAGAAACTCCATCTCCTGATGACATCCAAATATGCCAAACACCAAACCGTCTCGCTGCTGCCATTTATCAAACTCAGGTCATTTATTTGAGTTGTTGCTATCTTCTCCACTGTAATTCCTGTCATCCTCTTGGGAGACATAAACATGCTATGAATGATCCATTCACTATCCTGATGTCTTAATTTCTTGACTACATTACCTCCAGCAACTTTTTCCTGTCTTCCATCTCAGCTTCCCATTCCTATAATAATATCCAGATACGAGCTTTCACCTGATAATACCTCTGCATCATGTTTATAAGAGGTGCACAGACGACCTCTTCCTATCCATTTCATTTACTCAAATGCCACATTCCAAAATTCGGTTGCCTCATGGTGACTTCCACTGGGCCCTCCAGTGTTTCATGGCCAGCGCCATCCTCTTATCTTTACTTATTTCCTTACATGGCCTAAATTCCATGGTCTATCGTTGTCATCACCACCTTACAAATACTTCTAACTTCTTGGCCCTCCAAGTTTCAGCACAATTTTCTGCCATTATCTGCATCTGTATCTTAGCAGCTAATGCTGCTGGAAGACATCACACAACAGGCTGACTCGTTCCACATTAGATGCACAACAACAAACATCATGTGGCTCTCAAATTGCCAGGAAACTCTATTATGTTTCCTAATAAACTCAGTCCTCCACTCCCAATTTCTTCCCCTCCTTGTACTTAACTGATGATTCTACTTTGCTGAGAAAATAGAAGCTCTCACGTGAGGAGTCCTCTCACTGCATCTGTCGATCTGCTGACATCTTTAGCCCTTCTCTCTGCCTTCCCCCTGTCAAAATGGAAGAGGAGTCCTTTTTACAAAAGACCAATTTCTCTTCTTATGCTCTGGAACCCAACTTCTCGTCTCTTCTGCAATTTTTCTCTTGCAAGATGTTGATTTGCCTTGTATCATGGATTTCATCCTTTCTATTAGATCATTCTAATTGGTATGTAAAAAAATAGTTATGTTTTCCATCCTTAAAAAATATATATCTCCTGGGCAGGCCATGGTAGCTCAGTGGCAGAGTTCTCATCTGCCATGCCAGATAACCGGGTTCAATTTCCAGTGCCTGCCCATGTTAAAAAAAAAAAAAAAAAATATATATATATATATATATATATATATATATATATATATATATATATATATCCTTTGACCCCACAATCTATCCAGCAACCATTTTTCTTAGACTTGCCTGAAAGCAAAAGTCCTTAAAAGGGCTGACTAAACTCTCTTTCTCCTCTTTTCTCCTACCAATGACACTTCAGTGCATTTCAATGTGGTGTCTGTCCCACCACACTTGTGAAACTTCTCATCAAGTTTACCTACAAAACCGCACACTGCCAAATGCAATGACTCTGTCTGTATTCTCACTTTTTAGGCACAGTGGACATAGCTGACCACCTTCCCCTTCTTGAAATACCCTCTTCTCTTGGTCTCCATGGCAGCTCACTCTGCTGCGTTTTATCCTTTTCTGGTGGCTCTGGGGTTATTTCTTTCTTTCCCCTCTACTGAACACCAAATGATGGAGTTCCTTAACTCTAATGTGGATCTTTCAGCTTTTCTGCAAAAAGTAAACTCATCTAATCCTGGACCTTTAAATACCATCTATATATGCTGAAGATTTATTTATTTCAGCATATGTACTCCTAACATTTATATCTCCAACTCTGATCTCTTCCCTAAGCTTCAGGCTCAATTTAACTGTGTACCTGACATTTCCATACAGATGTTTAACTGCATTGTAACTTCAGCTGGTCCAAACCGAACTCTTTATTCCCATCACCCGTCCCCTTGGCCCCTTCCTTCCTAACCTTCTACCTGCCTCTCTCCAGGCTCTACCATCTCATTCATGACACTCCCCAGTCTCCAGATTTACTCAAGTGAAAAAAGAGAGATGCCACCGACTACTCTTATTCCCTTCTCCTTTTTAATCACCAAGTCCCACTGGCTCCATCTCCAAATGGAATCAGCAATCCCTCCATTTTTCTTTAATTCCACTGCTACCACCATCATCTACATAGATCTCAGTGGCCTCATTGACCTCCATTGTTCCCCTTTGTTCCTCCATTCTCCAAAGACAGCCCACGAGGTCTTATAGAAACAGTAATTAGAGCATATTGTTTGCTTAAAAGCCCACAAATAACTTGCCCATTTCTTTCAATGAAACCTCATATTTGCCTACAGAGCCCTGAGAGATGTGGGCCCTGGCACAGTCCATCAACACTCAGCCTATTGCCCAATGTGCACCAGTGACCTTGGCCTTCCTGCCTCAGAGGTACAGACCGTCAGCCCTGGCCATGGCAACTCACCAACCTCTCCCCATTACTACCTAGCACACTGGATTACGTCATCACTTCCTTCACCACATGCATCAAGATCTAAACGATGTTGTTTATGTGTTTGTTTGCCTACCCCAGTAGACCTCAAGTTCCATGAAGGTAGACAGTTCCTTCTCCTGTTCACCTCTCCAGCACCTAGCATGGCAAAGAGCCCAAAGTGGGCACTCTATAAAACATTTGCTTAATGAGCAAAATGAATGAAGGTATGTGTGAGATCACCCAATTCTTGTCCAAAGTTCTCATCCATAGTACATTTGTTTGTTATAGAACCACAAGGTTGACATAGGGAGTCTTACGTGGTGAAATGGTACTTTTCAACATAAAAATTTAATCTGATCTTGAATCTAGAACTAAGTTGTAATTAAATCCAGATGCCAATATTTTTCTCCAAGTAAGTTTTAAAGACTGCCCTTTTTTCTACTATCTTTAGCACAACCATAAACATAAAACTTAATGATACTTAGGAGGTGTTCTGGTTTGCTGGCTGCCGGAATGCAACACACCAGAGTTGGATTGGCTTTTAATAAAAGGGGATTTATTTTGTTGGTTCTTCAGAGGAAAGGCAGCTAACTTTCCACTGAGGTTCTTTCTTATGTGGAAGGCACAAGATGGTCTCTGCTGGTCTTCTCTCCAGGCCCCTGGACTCCAACAACTTTCCCCAGGGTGACTTCTTTCTGCATCTCCAAAGGCCTGGGCTGAGCTGCTAGTGCTGAGATGAGGAATGCTGAGCTGCTAGGCTGTGCTACATTGTGTTCTCTCATTTAAGCACCAGCCAATTAAGTCAAACGTCACTCACTGCAGCAGACACGCCTCCTAGCCGACTGCAGATGTAATTAGCAACAGATGAGATTCACGTACCATTAGCTTGTGTCCGCAGCAACAGAACTAGGTATGCTCACCTGGCCAAGTTGACAACTGAATCTAACTAACACAGGAGGTTTTCCAATCTGACACATGACACCAGATACAATAAATGGATACCCACCATTAGATGTGACGTATCTGTTTGTAGATCAGAAGGCAAAACACTGTACGGTGGGACTGAGAAAAATAATTACAGTTGGCTAATGTTCTAACATTTGATTTAGAGACAGAGGATGCATTATTGCAGTCTGCCAAAACCGAGAATTCAAAAAGCCCTATGTAGGCAAGGCTGTGAAATAAACGAAACATTTCAAGCAACCTGCCACCCACCTCCATTTTCTAATTCCTCCCTCTCCCGACTTATGCAAATCCCTCCTTTTCTAACCTTTTCCCCTTTTATTAAAATCCATCCTGGGGGAAAGATCTGATGAATCATCCACTTGCTAAATTATAGTATAGCCAAGTAGGTGACTTCTCCTAGGAACCTGAGCATTTGACAATGTCCCAATTCAGCAGAGAATGGGACATTCATACCCTAACTTAGGGTATTTTTGTATTTCTGATCTCGTTAGTGTAAACAGTCTCGAAAGCGAAGGACTTTTCTGGAAACATAAAATGTACATCACAATTAAGGAAATATCTTAGCTCGCTCAATGGACCAGCAATAACTCTACTTAAATTTCAGTGCTGAGATTACAAATCTGAGGCCAGTTACTTAATTCCCCATAATCAGAGCTGGCTATGGCAACCCTTTTGGTAGAAGTCTGTAAGTTATCATGATGAGCCTGCTAAGGAACCGGAAAAACAAACTACTTTTCTGAATACATTTGTGCATTTTTACTAATGAAGGTTAGATCAACATGTGCCATGTCACAAGCAGAAGCTCCTCTAGGGTACTCTGTACTTGTCAGAAATAATGAATTAATGTTTATATGATACACAAATAGTAAGAAATATAAAGAGAACAATACATCACTTTGCCCTGTAATACCTCTTAATTGTAACTGCCATATATTTTCTACATGACAGGCACATAATTGATTTTATCTCAAAAGCACCATCATTTAAACATTTTTTTAACGAAATCTTATAGAGCACCTTTCTCAAACTCATAGAAACAAATAAATATTGAAAACCTGTTTCATATGTGTAGAGTGGCAGCCAACCACAATGATTAATTTGGCTTTTTAAAACCAGCAGATAAAAGTAACTGATATTGCAATGGGAATTTATCACTTTAAAATTTTGAAGGGAGGGTGCATTTAATTCACAATCATGAATATTTAAGTTGCCTTGACCTAATTGAAGATTTGCTCGAATAATTACTGTCTAGGGGGAAGTGCTAGTAGTTAGAAGTTCTGCCACAATAAATTTATATGCAAATTATAAGCTAGAAGGTAGTAAGGATATATGATAAAAAAAGGAGGTTTTGAATCTTAATTCTAAACTTAAAATTTCTTAGAACTTTTACTATGTCTACCAATATTATACTTTTTTCACTCTTTCCAATTTATAGTTTAAAATGTAAAGACATTTTTTAGGAAGACTAAAAGATGTATTGAGAAAAACTTTTAGATTTATTAAAATTTAAAATGTCATCAGTATGCATTCAATCTCCTTTATTGTACTGTTCAAAGAAATACATATTAAAATATAACTTTGTGGCTTTCAAAATCAGTGAATGAAAAAAATCATGCAACAAGAAGAATTTAATGATCCTCGCGTATGCATTTTAAAGTCACCGTACACACCTCTCTCTTCCTCCTTGGGCGATTCTTTTTTTTCAAAAAGCCATTACTTCTATTAGTCCGTCTGTCTAGCCTCCATCCACTTTAGCAGAGTAGTGAATGGATTTCTGATCGCCTCTGGTGCCTCCTACATTTGACACTAGGAATGTAACATGAGAGCTGGTGAAATGCAGTGTGAACCCTTGTCCTGGACCCGACCGCGTGGGAGCAGATTCAGGTACGGGCTGTATTCAGAGCGCATGCTCAGGAAAGGGGGAGAAGGGGCTATGCTGAGACGGGTCCAGCTGGAGTTGTCCTTCTCCCTGACTCTCCACAGCAGAGTTTACTCCACCTGGAGGAACAGGGGCCACCTTAGCAGAAGTAAGCCCTTGGGGGAGAAGGGCATCATAACTTCCTCGGAGCAAAGTCATTTCCACTGGGCCAAGAGCAGTTCCCCAGAGGATGAGACAGCAGCAAGCTGATAAGCCAAGGCTTCAAACGGTTTGTTGATGGTGACACTAGCAGAACCGGGGTGCGGGCGGGGATCTGAGCCAGGCCCCAACAACTGGATCTTCCTTTGTCCTCATATCTATTGATCAGTGTTAACATGCCTCTATTTTATTCTGCTTGAACTTATTAAATACTAGTTTTTCTTCCAAAAATAAATAGACCATGTTTGTATTTAACCAAATAGGAGGCCTCCGAAATATGGAATAGACACTGAAGGAGTGTAGGCAGCTCCTTAAAGAACCTCTTTTTCCCCCTTTTCAGGAAGCACTGTCATATATTGATAGGTTGAAAACCGTTCATTAGAAGTTGGACTTAAGAATCAGTTTCTCTGAAACCTAACCATTTCCTCATTTTGAAGGACTTCGAGTTTCAATGCGTTTGTATTTCTGATCACCATCACCAAAATAGCATATTGTAATTTCCAGCTTTCCATGACATATACAGACAGCATTAAAGCCACACAGGGTGTATCACAGAGCCCCCGGTGAGAAAATTTCCTGTTGGGCTGCTGTAGCTCCTTAAAATTAAATATGGGCAAAGAAAGGCAGTTTTGACAGTTCATCTTTTTTTTTTCCCCCACAATTTCAAATACGTATTATTACATGTCCGAACAGTCTGGAGGAGCATTTTGGCATGAATACCTTGTCAGACAATAATGGAAAATGGTACTCCCGAGAGAGTGATGACAATCTAAGGCTGACGGCTGGACAAAGAAAGCTTTTCTTGTGACTTGATTTCGCATGGGATACTCTAAATGGAAGATAGTTACTCAGTGCTTCCCTGAAAATGGTCACTGATTAGGGCTTGAAAATTCCACTTATTTTGAAGGCAATTTCATCTCAGGTTTAATGGAAAGTCATCCACAGCCTGCATTAAAGCTTCAGCATGAGCCCCCGCATAGCGAGACACTCAGCAATGAACAGCGGTACCGTCGACAGAACACGCAACGCTGAATGGAGGCTCAAAATATTTGGTCACACTCTTCGCTTTCCACATAGAAAAGCCGGATAAATTTCATTTTATGGATTAATTTCATTTTAACCAACCTCCCTAAAACCACAGGGTCAGAAAATAAAAATCTGAGCAACTTAGATTAATATCCAGAATCTTCCAAAAGGTACCCCAAGAGAATAAAATTGCACAAAGAGAGGAGGGCGCCAGGTAAGTTCCTGAAGGGCAAGTCTCTTTGTCACAACTGTATTTGGGGGTGGAGAGTGGAGACTCTAAACCCCAGGCAGTCTGCAAATGAAATTTTGGTTTATGGAAAAGGTCCTGTAAGATTCTTTCCATTTAACAATGTAACTTTTAAGAACGTTATGAAACAACTAAAACGCTGTCACTACCCACTTCCCACATTGAACTATCATCTATTTTCATTCTGTGAGCTATCGTATTGCGCTAAACAACTCTAAATTAAAGTCCTAGAAGGAGAATACACCACACAATTGCCACCCCTGTTCTGTTATGGGGGAAGCTTTACTTAGAGGTAAATCAAAATCAGAAGAGTGTTCTGAAAATATAAACCTAATCTCTTAATTTTTCAAAATATTCTTTTCTACTTCTAATAATTTCCTAGGAATCATTATGCTGTGGAAGCATTAATCTGTGTTTTAGTATTTCTTTTAGTAGGGCTTCTGTTTCTTTTGTGTGTGTGTGTGTGTGTGTGTGTGTGTGTGTGTGTGATCACTGAGATTAATTTAAATACAAAAATGGAAAAGGAGAAGAGACTGGGAAATAAAGAGAATCTAGTGACAAGGAAGGCTTGCTGTTTCCTGATGACTTTTGTCATAATTCCACTGAAAACTAGGAATTCACTTTTAAGCTCTCAGCTAGAATAAGGATGCAAATGTTGTGCAGTCCGGTGCAGACAAACCATTCCCTATCCGGTGTCCAGCATATTAATTGTCTTCGGTTGCAGATGAAAAGTAGAAGGAACCAAAGCTTCTTAAAACATCTCATAGATTTTCTTTCAATCTAATGATAAAGCCTATGATCCATACTAAAAGGATAAAGGGATAGCACAAATAAATGCAATTTACAAATTATCAAATTTATAATAACAGATGTCAGTTTACATGCAGAGTTTTACACGTATACCTCATGAATCTGAGTTGATGAGAAGTGGGTGTTTTCTAAAGTTTTTCTTTCTCTGTTTCGCTTTTCTTGCCCTCCCACTGAGGGTTCCCACGCTGGCTGCTCAGACTGTGCACTGCACAACTCCAGGGGCTGCTGTAGACCATGGAAACAGGAGTCCAGTCGTTTGGCAAAGGAGGAAATACTGAGGCGGCCAAACTGAATGCACGGTCGAGAGGCAGGCCGGAATCAGCCTCATGCCATCACTAAGGCATTTCAGTCCCTCCCCAGCCTTGCTGCAGCATCTCTACGTTTCTCACTCTTTTCGCTTAAATGCAAATTCATGATCAAGGACAGAGAAAATTTACCAAGGCTATTTTTACAAAAGTCATAATTATTACCGAGAATAGCTTAATCAACCTCTAAATTAACAAGTACATTCTCAAGTTTAATAAACACCAGTTCTATCGTTATTAGAAGGTAATAGAGCAATGCTGCCTTCTCACTTTCATGGAGATAAAGACAAACAGGCTCCCCTTTCACTACCACTGAATCCTTTTCAGAGAAAAATATTCTGGGGACAGGAAGGAAAGGATAATTACACAGCATTAATACTCTGCCCTTTTCCTAGGCAGAGGTATCTGAAGTCACTTCCTGTAGACAGCTAAGTATAAAGCAAATGTAAATTTCAACAACTCCCTCTGTGGCAGAAATTAACCCACTAAAACAGGTGTCTTTTGAGTTTGGCAGCACTGCGCATCACATGGGCTAATGAAAGATCAAGTTCAGGTTAATATTTATCTCACTTCCCATCATCACATAGCCATTTTTCAGAGTCAAATAGTGTTACAAATTTAGGTTCAGGAGGATAAGTGATTCTAAAAATAAATATCTCATTAACAATACTAAACATTCTTTGATTAAAAAAAAAATCTACATTCATCTCCCTATACAGGTTCAAATGACTGCTTCCGAGGGAAGGTAGGATTTGAACAACTTAACTACTCAGGCAAGAGGGGGCTCGGGTTCTGGAATATTTTATCTGCTGCCTACCAGGAACCCAGCACTGGGCTGAGTACTTCAGAAAATACTGCCTTTTTCCCATCGTTTTTAAACTTTAAATAATAAAAACGAGTAACTTTCTCAATAAAAAATTCAAACAAAACGGGATTGTGAAGAAAAAAGGATGTCTCCCCATCATCTTATTCTCAAGAGGCAACCATGATAAAGATGGTGCCAGTTTGAAAGGATTTATGTACCCTAAAAAAAGCAATGTTTTAATCCTAAACAATCTTGTGAGAGCCAACGGTTTCTTCTAACCCTTATTCAGTACGATAGGTTGGAAACTTGATTAGGTTATCTCCATGGAGATGGGACTCAATCAAGCATGGCTACTAAACTTGATTAGATGGAGATCTGTCTCTATTCATTCTACATGAGTCTTGATTAGTTTGCTGGACTCCTATAAAAGAAGAAGTATTTTGGAGAAAGCTTCAGAATGCCACAGAACCATGAAGCAGAGAGTCCACCAGCCAGTGACCTTTGGAGATGAAGAAGGAAAATGCCTCTGGGGGGGCTGGAGAGGAAGCTAGCAGATGACACTGTTCACCACGTGCCCTTCCACTTGAGAGAGAAACCCTGAACTTCATCAGCCTTCTTGAACCAAAGTATCTTTCCCTGGATGCCTTAGATTGGACATTTCTATAAACTTGCTTTAATTGGGACATTTTCATGGCCTTAAAACTGTAAACTTGTAACTTATTAAATTTCCCCTTTTAAAAAGCCATTCCATTTCTGGTGTATTGCATTCCGGCAGCTAGCAAACTAAAATGAAGATTTTCATTTATCTTCCCACATGTCCCTTCATCTCTACAACATCTAGAGCTAGAACTGCTGTCTCTATCTGTAGTTATAGTTACTTCAAGCCATCTTTATCTCTGCACCATCTATCTGTATATCTTTCTGCATGAATGAAATCATCCTTCATGTATATATACATGAAGTCACACTTTATTCCTATATAAATGAAGTGCAATTTGCTTTTTCACTTAATATGTCATAAACACATGCCCTTGCCATTTCCTATAGAGGTAACATGCTTTTTAACAGCTGCCAAGTATTCTTAGAATTGATACAATTCAACATTCTACTATTAATGGTCATTTAGGCTTTTTAGATTTTATGTTACTAGGAATAATGAGGCAATTAACATTTTAGAAAGTGCTTCTTTGCACACTCTTCAGGTATCTATGTAGGATACATTCATGCAAGTGGCACTGCTGCATCAAATGCATACACCGCCACCACACCGCCTCCACCTCTTTCCTTCCTTTCCTCCTTCCCTTCCTTCTTTCTTCTCTTCTCTTTCTTTCTTTCTTTCCTTCTTTCTTTATTTCAGAAACAGAACATTTTGCTGCATTATGTTTCAAAAGTAAAACTTGCAATTTGTCCTTTTCTTTTGATTGCACAAAATCTAGTAGCCTGTGTCCCGGGGGCACATGGCAGTTCAGTGCTTGGCTTCCTCCAAGGCGGGAAGGGGTGAGGGTGGGATGGACCCACCCGGCGTGGCATCCCAGGCAGCAGCACATGCCTGCCCAGGGTCTCAGCCCCACGGCGGTAAAGCCTTCCCTCCTGCAGGAGAGACGCGGATGGGGAGGGACCACATCTCCTCCAGGCTGTTTTCTCTCTGCCGGGAGGAGGGTTCAAGAAACTAAGCCTGGCCTGTCTCTAATGTCCCCCTTCAGCCTGCCTCCTCGGCTCTCTGCTGAGTAGACAGAGCCCTTTTACGGAAGTTTCCCTCTTTGCTCCCCACTTCCACAGAGCAGTTTTCGCATTTTCAGGGGAGCGTCCACTTCTAGAAAAGTCCACAGCATGCCTGGATCAGGACAGGTAGATGGCCCCCTGGGGCATCGTCCTTGGATCTGATCCAAATTTCAGCTTATTTTGCACAGACTCTACAGTTTGTGTTTTTGGGTTATGGTTCTTTCCCAGTTTCACTGGCAATGGAGTTGTGGGGTTTTCTACTATATTTTGATCCTTATCGTTCCTTCACACACATGCAATACACACACACACACAGGACAGGAGGCTTCAATATGGGGGAGACAGTTAAACCGCATCTACGCCCGCACTTCTCCAGCGAGTCCCACAATAACCCTACCTGCAGTTTAGGAAACTGAGGCTCAGGTGGCTGAATGGAGGACTCATGGGGGGGAACTGGGTCCCCCCATCTGTAGGGCTCCAGAGCATGAGCTGCTCCCAGCAGCCTGCACCACTGTTTCCCACTTACTCAGCATGATCCGGTGAAGGACAACTTCTTGACAGTTTAACAGGGAACATGATATTTAAGGTTGAACAAATCAACCTTATGTTCAAAAAGGGAAGCATCTACAGCGCACAACCCAAAGTCATTGTAATTAGTAGCCACTTCACAAGCAATCTTTACACATTTTAAATGCTTTTGAAAGTTGTCACTTGATGTACTTTCTGAAATGGAAGTAGAGACGTGGAAGTGATAATCGAGGAAAATAAGATCTGGAGAATATATAAGAATGCACACAAATTTCAATGTGATCATCTTCTCCAAAGAGATAAACAGACAAAATGAGGAGATACGGCAGGGGGTGTGGGAGGGCTGCTCCTTCACTTTTGGCTCCGTATTTTCCCTACTCTCTCCCTAGAGTACATGCTTCATGGGCATTATTTAATTAATTGTCCACAATGTTCAGGAGAGGTGGTGTAAGACATGCCATGCTGCACTACAGTGTAGGACAACAGTGAGATGCTGAGTCCACCCTTCTACATGTTTTAAAGACAGTCAGTGCATCTGGAATCAAAGCTATTCCCCTTGATTGCCCAGGGATTCAACAATGTGGCCTGTATCGTTTTTAGCACGTACAGCTTTTAACTCAGGAGTCTGGTGACCTCTCTTGACACAGTGCGGTTCGTGAACTGTTTGTTAAGGCAATGCTAAATAACGACTAAATGAATAATCAGACCTGGGAAGGTGCTTTAGCATAACCCCGGGAGTACCAGTATCCCAATCAACTGCATCCCTGTCCTTACTTTCAATGTCATACGACTCAGCTGTAGAGTTCTTAGGATGTCGCTTGAATTTGGAAAAGAAAGAAACTTAGCCAGAAGCAGTTGTTTTCAAAATAACTGAAGATCTGATCCAACATCAGAATTCTTATAAATAGAAGCAATTTCTCCCTTCATGCAGCAGTTTTTGCTGGTGGCTGCTGACCTTGGCTCGTTTTCTGTTTCCTGGCTAGTGAAGCACATGTGCCGCCACACTCACGTCTGCTCCACCGGTCAGAGCTGTGCACACCCTGAGGCTGTCTCTGTACTGCTTTACTCTGTCTATAGCCAGTTTAGTTCTTCACTCTCTTCTCTAGCAATATTGTATACTGTGACAAGTGTACCCCAAATGCACACATGGTTATGACTGAAATGAAGAAAATGACATATACATAATGATAACTCCATTTGGGGGTTGTTCGTACCAAAAATCTTGAAGGCAACATTTATTCCTATCTTTTTTTTTTTTCATTCTTCACTTCCAATCTATCAGGAAACCCTGTTGTCTCTACCTTCGCATCTCTGTCCCCACATCTTTTGTCCCCACGTTTCCCATACTGTGTTGGTCCAGGTCACTTCATCTCTTGCTTGGAGCGCCCCAACAACCTCCTACCTAGTCTCTCTGCTTCTTCCTCTGCCTTGGGACAACTTATTTCCAACATATATTGACATGTAAGTTTCAGACCATTGTCGTTCCTATGATTAAAATGCTTCGAAGCCCTTCCATCTCACTAAATGTAAGTCATAGTTTCTAAAAAGGCTTACATAAGCCTACCTGACATGCTCCCTCCTATTTCTCGTTCCTCGCCTCCTCGGTTCCTCCCTGTGTACCCTAGTCACATTGACTTCCCTGCCCTTTCTTTAATACGTTAAGCAAGTTCCTGCCTCAGTTCTGCCACAGGACATTTGTCCGTGCTGTTCTCCCTGCCTGGGTTGACCATCCTCTTGATATTCATCTGACTCATTACCTCACATCCATTGGGTCTTTACTTGATTGCCCTGTCTCAGTGACAAGTTCTCAATTTAATTTGCAACCCATCATCCACCCCAAGCCTGTCAGCACTCTCTTATTCTAACTTTCTGCTTCTTTTTTTCTCATCAAAGTACTTATAACCATAAAATATGTCAAATATTTTTCTTCTTTGCTTATTTTAAATAATTTATCTAACTTCTCTTGGATATAAGCTCTGTAAAATTAGTGATTTTGTCTGTTTTGTTTAAGGTTTTATCCTCATAACCTAGAACCTTGCCTGCACCATAAATATCTGCTATTCAGCTTTCATGGCTTTGAAAGGAAGCCAATCAAATGTCAATGATGAAAACAGTGACAAAGGCTCATAATAAAATGTTGCTAAAATTAGTGCTACTCAGATCTCTATTTGGGGAAATGAACCATTCTTTAAGAAAATGTAAATTGCACCTTTTATAAATATGGAAGAGATGAATTCTGAATAACTTAGGAAGTTAATAATGATAAAAATCTCCCATAAGAGAATCATCCAAGATTAAAAGCTAAAAGTCTATTAAAGCATTTATTGTAAAAGGAAGTGAAATTTGCTTCCATTTCATTTACATCTCTTGTAAACAACAAAAGAAAAAAAAATCCTAATTTCTGCATTATTCCAACATAAGAGAAAGGAGAACTTGCCACAATTAATATGTTCTATTTCAAATGATAAACATCAAAATAATTTGAAAACAAACACTGGGGAGACCTTACTGTGTAGACACACTTAAGCGACAGCCAAAGGCAAGATTTAGTTGCATTAGATCTGTTAGTTCACTCAGAGTTTCATTTTTCCATTACAATTTTCATTCTTTTTTGTGACTTACCAAGATTAACTTCTCTACGGTACATAACACATTTTTAGATTTAAAACTACCTTCCACACTTAGGGAACTGCATCTTGAACTTCTTGATTCTGAGATACTGAATTTTATTTATTCACTTGATTTAGATGATGGTGTTGTAAGACCAATAATTGGCACGTACAATCAGACTCAATCGTCTTCTAAGGGTGAAAATAAGAAAGCAGATATAAAGTACAGAATGTATAAAATAGATGAAGAGTTTGAGAATCTGCCCACCTTTTGGGCAACCTAGGAACCTGAGCTCTGGGGCCCTCCAACATCTAGATACCAGTTTCTCCATTTACCAACCACTGTGTACCTCATCCATAACGGTTACTTAAAGAGTAAGATTAAATAGGATTTGAAAACACTTGATAGAATTTCTTCCAAATGATAGGTAATTATTAGTATTATCAGTGAAAAGACATCAAAAAAGCATCTACTATTTCTATCATTCAATGAAGTCCATTTTATTACAAGACAACATTTCAGAAGGGTCAGTTATTGTGTGTCTCCAGATCAGGGGAACCCAACACTGTTCCCTAGTCCCACTAACCCTTCTGGATGGGTTAGAATCAACCTCTGATGAGTGGGGGAAAGAAGAGCTAATGAGTGACGGAAGGAAAGACAGTAGGCAAACGTGCTGGAATAGGAGGGAGAAGAAAACCTTTGAAGAAAAATCAGAATTTTGATTACACTAGATTGGATAATTAAATAACTGAAATGAGACCACCTTTTATAGTGAAAAGTATAGGAAGGACTTTTATTCTATGATTATAACCAGAAATGCTAGAGCACTGTGGCTGATGGAGATGCCCCACCCAGCTCGGCCTTCAGGATAGCCCTGGATGACCAACCAGGACAACTGCAATCAGTCAATGGGCTCCAGCTGTCAGCTTCATCAAAGTCTGTCTCAGCTTTTAAGCCAAGGCGCAGTCTTGTCGGGCGGGCCCCCAGGCCATGATTGAGCAAGACTCTGGTTCTGAAGCTTGGCTCTTTCCATCCAACACAGGACTCCTCTGAAGTGCACCATCTGCTCAGAGCTCCTGGCTGGGCGTCTATGGAGAGGTCCATTCTGCCGGCTGCCTCACAGCTTCCCCGTCCAATCAATTCTGCTTCCTCCCTCTTCTTTTCACAGGTGGTAAACTGAATGAACCTTTTCACCCCAACTCCATCTCAGTGTCTGCTTCATGTAGAATCCAACCTGCCACTTCATGTAAAATCCAACCCCGAAATTTCACCTTGGAAAGCTAAAAAACTAGCCTACATGTTGTTTTCTCAGGGTGAGTTAATGGAAGAGCTATTTTTTGCTATTTTCCCTTATCTATTGCTGCTTCTTTCTTTGGTGGGTCCTTTGAGAACTTCCTCCCCTGCAAATATACTGATTATCAGGAATTCTAACCTGAAGTGCTCTTGACAAGAGGAACTGCATTTCTGCTTCACAATCACTCCTCTATCGGTCTCTCAGAATCTCTTGGTAGCCTATGTTGAGGTCTGCCTGCACCTCGTGTGGCTGTCTCAGACGGGATCTAAGACAGGGGGCTATTCTGCACGTGGCCTGCATCAGGCCTACGGAAAACACTCCTGATTGCTTTGTTCCAACAAACCTTGGCAGTGCACGTTTATCACAAAGCAACCACCTCACTCCATTCTGCCGGCAAAGCAGAGAGCCAGCTTAACCTCTGATTTCCCAGGCATGCTGTGGACAGCAGTCCAGAGCATTTCTAAACCTCAGGGGACACACTTCATGCCCTCAGAATGGTCTCCTTAAGCTCCTTTCTCTTAACCTGCAGTTAAAGGTACTTTTTGGAAGATGGAGGAACTGGATACACAGCAGATTCTCTCCAATGACTATTCTTAAAGATCCTCACTTGGCTTGGGGTAAAGGATAGCACCTCTCTCACCCTTCCTTCCCTTCTGGGAACTAGAGGGTGGTCGAGTCAGACAGGACTGAAGGAGCCCAGGAAAAAATATGCCTTTATAATATGCCTCAGGCAAAGCTTCCATCGAACACCCAGGAACTTGAATAAGTACAGTTGAACAAATAGCATCACATGATTAGAAATACAATATACATATAGTCTAAGTGCTATGAATAGTGTCCTACAAACAATAACTAATTTAAGAGAGAATTTCTCCTTTATCATGAATGTTGTCTCATGCTCTAATATTCTGATATGTGTGTGGGTGGGGTGGGACTGGCTAACGCAGGCAGCTTTCATAGCAGACCACAATCCCAGGGAAAGGAACGTAGGTAGAGACGTACAACAGATGCCTTCCAAGCCCAAACACACGTAGTTATATAGTTAGATTTAGTGACGATAAGTGGTAGAGAATAGGCCTGAATGTTAAATGAAATACAAGCTGTCTTTTTTCCTTTTACTTCACTCTTGCTTACCATTTCATCAAATACCTACACTCTCATCTATCAAGTTACAGATGGATCAAATTGCACCTGAGGTGAAGATCATTTCTTCCACCTCAGAGTGACTAGGCGGTCTCTGGAACAAAACATTCGGCTTGGACATCTTTCTCTTAAATATATTTCAAGAGAAGGTATTTACTTTTAAAAATGAAAACAGCAGATCCTAATGTATGTATGCTTCTCGAGGGAAGAGACTGCATCTATTTGTTTATTTTGTGCCCCAGCATCTTACACAATTCAGGTGCGGTATCAAATGAATGAATTATATTTTCAAACCATGCATGGTATAAAAAAAGTTTGAATAGAATGGTGTAAGTGATTTTCACATTTTATGCAAGATATATACCTCCTACAGACCTCAAACAATTCGAAACTTATGTAATGCAGGTGAATTCTAGTGACAAATGTCAGGTTATTTGTATACTAACCAGAGCAACGTTGCCATGTGGCAATACTGTAAGCAAAAAGTATACAAAGAACTTAATCGCCAACTTCAAAATGCCCCAAATCTTTAACAAGTAAAAATTAACTTCAGGGACTTCCGGAGAAGATGGCGGCTTCGTAAGATGCGCGCATCTTAGCTCCTCCTCCAGACAACTACTAAATAACTAGAAACAGTACAGAACAGCTCCCGGAGCCACAACAGAGACCAGACACACAGTGTACCCCAGTCTGGAATGGCTACGAGACTCAGCTGTGGTGAGGTCCCCGAGCGGTGCACGCTTCCCCAGGCCACGGCAGCTGGTGGCTGGCCCCCCTCCCTCCTTCCTTCCCGGTCCGGCTGAGAGACTCAGATCAGCGGTTCCCCAGGCTGCGGCGGCCGGCGCCCCTCCCCCACAGGCGACTTCCCGGAGGGAAAGGAAAGAGTCTCCAACAGTAGTAGAGACTGAGTCCAACCTAACACCAATAATGGCATTAATGAATAACTTCTGACTACTAAAAATAGGCCCTCAGCTCAGGCAAAACTGATCAAGGCAGAAGTCGCCTATTGGGCTAACTGAAAAACAGGAAAGGGGGTGAAACAGAGCCTTCTGCGGCTGTTTCTGCGGAAGCTTGGTTGCCTCTGGGCTCAGCGCTGGGATTACACAGGTTGCAACTGCCCCGAACACAGAGGTGGGCTGCTTTCAGGACTCTCTACCACCTGAACCTTCCCCGCGGGAGGGGTGAAACGCAACTCAGGTGGAATCCCTCTCTCAAGGAATTCAGATCCCAGGACTTCACAATTTGAAGTCATTAAAACCAACCTACAACCTTTCCTCTGTCTCTACCACACACCCAGCTGCGAGAGTCTTCCAAAGTTAAAGGAGCCACAACATCTTTTGCTGGTGGGACCCGCAGAAAGACAAGCACCACATACTGGGCAGGATAAGAAAAACAGAGCCCAGAGACTTCACAGGAAAGTCTTTCAACCTGCTGGGTCCCACACTCAGGAAAATCTGATTAAATGCCCAGACGCCAACAAAAAATAACAAATCACACGAGGAAAACTGAAGATATGGCCCAGTCAAAGGAACAAACCAATATCTCAAATGAGATACAGGAGCTGAGACAACTAATTCTGAATATACGAACAGAAATGGAAAACCTCTTCAAAAACCAAATCAATAAATTGAGGGAGGATGTGAAGAAGGCAAGGGATGAACAAAAAGAAGAAATGGAAAGTCTGAAAAAACAAATCACAGAACTTTTGGGAATGAAAGATGCAGTAGAAGAGATGAAAAAAAACAATGGAAACCTACAATGGTAGATTTAAAGAGACAGAAGCTAGAATTAGTGAACTGGAGGATGGAACATCTGAAATCCAAAAAGAAACAGAAACTACAGGGAAAAGAATGGAAAAATTTGAGCAGGGGCTCAGGGAATTGAATGATAATATGAAGCACACAAATCTACGAGTTCTGGGTGTCCCAGAAGGAGAAGAGAAGGGAAAAGGAGGAGAAAAACTAATGGAAGAAATTATCACTGAAAATTTCCCAACTCTTATGAAAGACCTAAAATTACAGATCCAAGAAGTGCAGCGCACCCCAAAGAGAATAGATCCAAATAAGCGTTCTCCAAGACACTTACTAGTTAGAATGTCAGAGGTCAAAGAGAAAGAGAGGATCTTGAAAGCAGCAAGAAAAAACAATCCATCACATACAAGGTAAACCCAATAAGACTATGTGTAGATTTCTCAGCAGAAACCATGGAAGCAAGAAGACAGTGGGATGATATATTTAAATTACTAAAAGAGAAAAACTGCCAACCAAGACTTCTATATCCAGCAAAATTGTCCTTCAAAAATGAGGGAGAAATTAAAACATTTTCAGACAAAAAGTCACTGAGAGAATTTGTGACCAAGAGACCAGCTCTGCAAGAAATACTAAAGGGAGCACTAGAGTCAGATACAAAAAGAAGAGAGAGGTGTGGAGAAGAGTGTAGAAAGAAGGAAAATCAGATATGATATCTATAATACAAAAGGCAAAATGGTAGAGGAAAGTATTACCCAAACAGTAATAACACTAAATGTTAATGGATTGAACTCCCCAATCAAAAGACACAGACTGGCAGAATGGATTAAAAAACAGGAGCCTTCTATATGCTGTCTACAGGAAACACATCTTAGACCCAAAGATAAACATAGGTTGAAAGTGAAAGGTTGGGAAAAGATATTTCATGCAAATAACAACCAGAAAAGAGCAGGAGTAGCTATACTAATACCCAACAAATTAGACTTGAAATGTAAAACAGTTAAAAGAGACAAAGAAGGATACTATCTACTACTAAAAGAAACAATTAAACAAGAAGACACAGCAATCATAAATATTTGCACACTGAATCAGAATGCCCCAAAATACGTGAGGAATACACTGCAATTACTGAAAAGGGAAATAGACACATCTACCATAATAGTTGGAGACTTCAATTAATTCCCCACTCTCATCAATGGACAGAACATCTAGATAGAGGATCAATAAAGAAACAGAGAATTTGAATGTTACAATAAATGAGCTAGACTTAACAGACATTTATAGGACATTACACCCCACAACAGCAGGATACACCTTTTTCTCAAGTGTTCATGGATCATTCTCAAAGATAGACCATATGCTGGGTCAAAAAGCAAGTCTCAACAAATTTAAAAACATTGAAAAAATACACAACACTTTCTCGGATCATAAAGGAACGAAGTTGGAAATCAATAATAGGCAGAGTGCCAGAAAATTCACAAATACATGGAGGCTCAACAACACACTCTTAAACAACCAGTGGGTCAAGGAAGAAATTACAAGAGAAATTAGTAAATATCTCGAGGCGAATGAAAATGAAAACACAACATATCAAAACCTATGGGATGCAGCAAAGGCAGTGCTAAGAGGGAAATTTATTGCCCTAAATGCCTATATCAGAAAAGAAGAAAGGGCAAAAATTCGGGAATTAACTGTCCACTTGGAAGAACTGGAGAAAGAACAGCAAACTAACCCCAAAGCAAGCAAAAGGAAAGAAATAACAAAGATTAGAGCAGAAATTAATGAAATTGAGAACATGAAAACAATAGAGAAAATCAATAAGACCAGAAGTTGGTTCTATGAGAAAATCAACAAGATTGATGGGCCCGTAGCAAGACTGACAAAAAGAAGAAGAGAGAGGACGCAAATAAATATGATCAGAAATGGAAGAGGAGACATAACCACTGACCTCACAGAAATAAAGGAGGTAATAACAGGATACTATGAACAACTTTACGCTAATAAATACAACAATTTAGATGAAATGGACAAGTTCCTAGAAAGGCATGAACAACCAACTTTGACTCAAGAAGAAATAGATGACCTCAACAAACCAATCACAAGTAAAGAAATTGAATCAGTCATTCAAAAGCTTCCCAAAAAGAAAAGTCCAGGACCAGACGGCTTCACATGTGAATTCTACCAAACATTCCAGAAGGAATTAGTACCAACTGTGCTCAAACTCTTCAAAAAAATTGAAGTGGAGGGAAAACTACCTAATTCACTCTATGAAGCCAACATCACCCTCATACCAAAACCAGGCAAAGATATTACAAAAAAAGAAAACTACAGACCAATCTCTCTAATGAATATAGATGCAAAAATCCTCAACAAAATTCTAGCAAATAGAGTCCAGCAACACATTAAAAGAATTATACATCATGACCAAGTAGGATTCATCCCAGGTATGTAAGGATGGTTCAACATAAGAAAATCAATTAATGTAATACACCTTATCAACAAATCAAAGCAGAAAAATCCCATGATCATCTCAATTGATGCAGAGAAGGCATTTGACAAGATTCAACATCCTTTCCTGTCGAAAACACTTCAAAAGATAGGAATACAAGGGAACTTCCTTAAAATGATAGAGGGAATATATGAAAAACCCACAGCTAATATCATCCTCAATGGGGAAAAATTGAAAACTTTCCCCCTAAGATCAGGAACAAGACAAGGATGTCCATTATCACCACTATTATTCAACATCGTGTTGGAGGTTCTAGCCAGAGCAATTAGACAAGAAAAAGAAATAGAAGGCATCAAAATTGGAAAGGAAGAAGTAAAACTATCACTGTTTGCAGACGATATGATACTGAAACGTCGAAAACCCGGAAAACTCCACAACAAAACTACTAGAGCTAATAAATGAGTACAGCAAAGTAGCAGGTTACAAGATCAACATTCAAAAATCTGTAGCATTTCTATACACTAGCAACGAACAAGCTGAGGGGGAAATCAAGAAACGAATCCCATTTACAATTACAACTAAAAGAATAAAATACCTAGGAATAAATTTAACTAAAGAGACAAAAAACCTATACAAAGAAAACTACAAAAAACTGTTAAAAGAAATCACAGAAGACCTAAATAGATGGAAGGGCATACCGTGTTCATGGATTGGAAGACTAAATATAGTTAAGATGTCAATCCTACCCAAATTGATTTACAGATTCAATGCAATACCAATCAAAACCCCAACAACTTATTTTTCAGAAATAGAAAAACCAATAAGCAAATTTATCTGGAAGGGCAGGGTGCCCCGAATTGCTAAAAACATCTTGAGGAAAAAAAACAAAGCTGGAGGTCTCGCGCTGCCTGACTTTAAGGCATATTATGAAGCCACAGTGGTCAAAACAGCATGGTATTGGCATAAAGATAGATATATCGACCAATGGAATCGAATAGAGTGCTCAGATATAGACCCTCTCAACTATGGACATTTGATCTTTGATAAGGCAGTCAAGCCAACTCACCTGGGATAGAACAGTCTCTTCAATAAATGGTGCCTAGAGATCTGGATATCCATATGCAAAAGAATGAAAGAAGACCTGTATCTCACACCCTATACAAAAGTTAACTCAAAATGGATCAAAGATCTAAACATTAGGTCTAAGACCATAAAACAGTTAGAGGAAAATGTTGGGAGATATCTTATGAAACTTACAATTGGAAGCGGTTTTATGGACCTTAAACCTAAAGCAAGAGCACTGAAGAAGGAAATAAATAAATGGGAACTCCTCAAAATTAAACACTTTTGTGCATCAAAGAACTTCATCAAGAAAGTAGAAAGACAGCCTATACAATGGGAGACAATATTTGGAAATGACGTATCAGATAAAGGTCTAGTATCCAGAATTTATAAAGAGATTGTCCAACTCAACCACAAAAAGACAGCCAACCCAATTACAAAATGGGAAAAAGACTTGAACAGACACCTTTCAGAAGAGGAAATACAAATGGCCAAAAGGCACATGAAGAGATGCTCAATGTCCCTGGCCATTAGAGAAATGCAAATCAAAACCACAATGAGATATCATCTCACACCCCACCAGAATGGCCATTATCAACAAAACAGAAAATGACAAGTGCTGGAGAGGATGCGGAGAAAGAGGCACACTTATCCACTGTTGGTGGGAATGTCAAAGGGTGCAACCACTGTGGAAGGCAGTTTGGCGGTTCCTCAAAAAGCTGAATATAGAATTGCCATATGACCCAGCAATACCATTGCTGGGTATCTACTCAAAGGACTTAAGGGCAAAGACACAAACGGACATTTGCACACCAATGTTTATAGCAGCATTATTTACAATTGCAAAGAGATGGAAACAGCCAAAATGTCCATCAACAGACGAGTGGCTAAACAAACTGTGGTATATACATACGATGGAATACTATGCAGCTTTAAGACAGAATAAACTTATGAACCATGTAATAACATGGATGGACCTAGAGAACATTATGCTGAGTGAGACTAGCCAAAAACTAAAGGACAGATACTGTATGGTCCCACTGATGTGAACCGACATTAGAGAATAAACTTGGAATATGTCATTGGTAACAGAGACCATCAGGAGTTAGAAATAGGGTAAGATAATGGGTAATTGGAGCTGAAGGGATACAGACTGTGCAACATGACTGAAACAAAAACTCAAAAATGGACAGCACAATACTACCTAATTGTAATGTAATTATGTTAAAACACTGAATGAAGCTGCATCTGAGCTATAGTTTTTTTTTTGTATGTTTTTTCTGTTTTTTTTTACATATTTTTTGTACTTTTTATTTTTATTTTTTTCTCCATATTATCATTTTATTTCTTTTTCTATTGTCTTGCTATTTTTTTCTAAATCGATGAAAATGTACTGCGAAATGATGATCATACATCTATGTGATGATATTAAGAATCACTGATTGCATATGTAGAATGGAATGATTTCTAAATGTTGTTAGTTAATTTTTTTTAATAAGTAAAAAAAAATTAACTTCAGGTGTCATTTTATTTCAAGTTTTGTGCATAGAATGAAGCACAGTGCCACATATCACACTATTTCAAGTTTACATAATGCAAATTTGGATAAAGCCCCTAAAAGAATGAGAAAGCAACGAATAACTAAGGATACTTGGATGAATACAAACAATTAGAGACCTATAACATCAGTCCTTGAACAGACTTTCAGCCTCCTTGTGTGTCAGTAAAGGCACAGAGAAGTTAGTGCCCCTTCCAGACATGTGTAAGAAGCAGCAGAGTCCAGATTCCTTACACTACACCATCTACCTTTTCTTTAGTAATTAATACTTCCTTTTTCAATTAAAAAATAAAGACCTGGGATTTAATTCTTCCAGAACCAGTTCATTTTTCTGGTTTCCTATAGCTATTAAAATGAAGAAAATAGAACCTCTTCCTTGTTTGACTTCTAGGATGCTGTGCTAGTAGGCAAAAATCTTCCTTTTATTTTTCCCGTTGCAAAATGTTTTGTAAAACGCTAATATGCGGAACAGTTTTCACTACCATTCTTCAGGGCACCTTCAGATCTCCCAAGAAGGTTCAGAAGCCAAAGAGGTTTGGGCTCCTAAGCACCCCGGAAGAATTAACCCTGAGTTCCCACCAGCCATGCACACGTGTCCCCAGGCACTGAAGAACCCACCCCAGAGGGCAAACTGGTTACCACTCAAATAATAATAGTTCTGCTAGGACTTCAAAAATGGATTTTGGAATGAAAAATTACTACTAATATACAACTATTTTTAAACCAGTATTAACTTAGATTACTTTCAGAAGACCAAATAATAAAGACTACAAAGTAGTGTTGAGATTTTTCTATTTCTGAACTATGTCCTAAGCACCCACCATTATGACAGACTCGTGACACCTGTGCTCGGTGGAATTATGCCTGAGAAAAGACGAACATCGCTTCTTAGAAAGAAAATTAAAAATGTGCTGCATTCATTGCTGGAGGAATTAAGAATCATGACAATTTTTCTTTACATTCTTCCAAGCAGGCACAAAATTGGCCAAATGTCCCATTGACTGGGCAACTACGATCTTTAAAGTTTCCTGTTTCAATCCATCAGAAAAAAATTATCAGAAATAATACAGATGGTTTAGGAGAGAAAATTGAAGTCTTACTTAAAATAAAGAGGATAAGATAATAAAAAAAAGATAGATCAACCTAGGAAATAAATTATAGAGGACTCCTCGAGAGGAAATAGAGAAATTATGTGAAATCAAAAAATCTGGACACTAATTTACAGGAAGAAATAAGTATAGGACAGATATAAAAATGTGATAGTATGAACTTCATAATATACAAAGGAAAGAGGGCTGATCTACTATTTCGCACAATTTTTAAGTGGTACAACAAAGATATTGTTCCGCATTCTGTTGAGGATAAGAAGTCTTTGGATTTCAATGCCCATTTCTGAAAGAAAGATGGGAGTGGGGCTTGGGGCTACTTGATTGAATCACGTCATCTCCGTGCCATTGGGGAGCCTCCAGAGCTGATTTCCTGTCAATGGGGGGAGGCCCTGTTACAGTGAGCTCGGATGGACCTGAACGATGCATGAGATAAAACCCTACAAATATTACAACTGACAGTGAGCCGAGAGCTATTGGGAAGGGATGGTGGAGACATATATACATTTAATAGTATGACACAGATGAACTACAAAATTAACATAAGGACTGAAAGCTGTCGACATTCACTTCAAACACTCTGTTTTACAAACAGAGAAGTGGAGACCCAAAGCGTTTAAGCTGCTCGAGAGACAGTATTGTGTGTAGAATTAAAAGCATAAGGCTTGGGCCAGTCTATATTCCAACCCAACTTGACTTTTATTTGATATACAACCTTGGGCAAGATAATTAATTTCATTAAACCTCAATTTCCTCATTTGTTGAACAAGGAGAGTACAGTTCTTCATATTCAAAGACGTTATGAGGAACTAACAAGGTTATAAAAACATTTAGCACAGGGCCTGCTGCATAGTAAATGCCTAATAAGGCTCAGAATTTATCACTGTCACACACACTCCACCTTCAGTCTCAGGGCTTAGGGTACAAAGAAAATCCTAGACTCCCCTCCTGGGCAAAAACAGTACCCCACCCAACTTTTTACTGAAGGAATGGGAGAAGTATTCTTTCTTCTGTGGGATCTCCATTTCCACATAAGCTGTCAGGGGCCTCCTGACATCAGTCTGTGAAGAGCTGTGACCAGCACAGAGGAAAGCAGGAGGGCAGGAGACAGGATGGCTGGCAAGACAAAGAAAGACAGAGGGAAGGAGGGAAGGAGACACTGGACAGGAGGAGAAAAGGAGGGAGAGAGGGATAGAGGCAGGAGGAAGGAGCTCAGGAGAGAAAGGATAGTTTTAGAAAGGGCCCAAAACAAAAACAAAACAAACACAGAAACAGCTGAGAGGCAGAGGGAAATTGGAGACAGAAACAGAAAGTACGAGAAAGAGGCAGAATGACAGAAAGAGACAGACCAATAGAGGGAGAGAGGTTTTTCCCAGCACCTTCATCCATGAGCCTGGAGCAGGAAGCTGACACTCCTGGACTTTTTGGCAATGAGACAATAAATCCCCATTTTCACGATAGCTAGTTTGAGCTGGGTTTCACTACACACCCAAAACAACGATAAAGCAACTATCACACACCAGGCAACAGGCTGGATGCTAGATAATAATAACAGTAACGATAGCTCATATATTGGAACTTCACTATGTCTGACACTGTGCTAGATACCTTGTTCAGTTTAATCTTCCCAGAATCATATTAACACGCTGGTTTTGCAGGTAAAGGAGCCTGTGTTCAGAGAGGTGAAGTAGTTCTCCCAGATCCCACTCATTTTAATAACCAGCTAAGGACCATCTGAGCCATGCCACTCACATTGCATATAACTATATTTGCCTCATCACAAGTTGCCTAGAGTTTGGCATTTCCTAGATGGCAAACGAGAGAGCAGACCCTCTATGTTCTATAGATTCATTCCATTCATGTTACAAAATTGCTGAGCTCAATGTCAAAGCAGAGCATCTCAACCCCAGCCTCAACCTCCGTCCGCACGTCTCAGGAAGTGCTACAGTGTTACCAGACCTGGGAGGCTGAGCTCACAACGGGCCATTGGCACCCATGGGGTCAGGGTGCCCAAGGGGCTCCAGGGGTGGGTTCTCTCCTGCGTTCAGGAGCTGGTGACACCCCAGCAGCGAGGTCCCTTAACACAGGAGAAAGAGCACGAGGCCCCTCACTCCCACTATTTCAGATTAGCTGTATGCCCAGCATACACACATGGCCCTTGGAAAAATAAAAATAATATTTTTTTCCTATATCAAATTACAATAAAGTGAACGAGAGAGTATTTTTTAAAAATGCAATGACACAATAAAATGTTATAAGTATTTCAGCTCACTGCATGTTGATTATTATTTAATTCAAAATAAAGAGGTGAATCTGTCAAACTTTCAGAAGGCAGGCAATCTTCATTATAATATGTTTAAAACTTTATTTTTAAAGTGTAGCCTAGTATAAAATGCCAAAAAGAATGACAATTTTATGGGCCACAAAATCCCATTTTCAGAGAATTCGTTAGGGACCATGGTTATTAAATATGATTTCCCTTCAAGAATGTAAATTGGCAAACTGAGCTCAGAAATTACAAGGGTAAATTCATTTACATCAATAATACTAAATTATTTCACTTCTATTTATAGATCCCACCTGACAGTCCACAGTAATATTTTTTGCTGATGTGAAGCAACGAATTATATGGAAGAAAATTCTGCTCATAAGTCTTACAGCATGCAGACAATTTATTTAAAAAACAATTTTCTTCCTTTACTATAACATTTAATTATAGTGAATGCATTTTATGTTGTAATCACTTCATGACTTACATTTTAAAACTTTTCCAAATGAAATGTGATGCTTTTCAAAATGTTGGATTGGTAATTAAGAAGAGATTCTGTAGATAAGAGTAACCCCTATTTATGCTAAAGAATCCATGGTAAACCAGAAATTCCAAGGAAAGGAAGGCTGGGTGCCAGTGATCAGAAGTATCAGAAAAAAAGATGAACAAGTCTCCCTCCTTGTTTGTGGCAATATGGTACAGTAAGAAGACGTCCTTCACACCAGCTTATTTCTCTCCTTCACTACCCTGGCCCATGGAGCCATCAACATCTCCACTGGGTGGCTGCTAGGGCCTTATATCTGTTTTTTCTGGTTCTTTCTTGGCCCTTCAGTCCATTCTCAACACGACAGCCCAAATGATCTACTTAAGCAAACCAGCTAATACCACTGCTTTCCCTCAAAACAAGTCCTTGGGCTCTTTTGTTAAAAGATAAATCACTTCTGTGACACAAGATACTGCATGATCTGCTCCAGCGGGTTCTCCTGATTGTCCAGTCCCACCTCTTCCTTGCTTCCATCTGCCCTTTCTCAAGGTGGTTCCCAACACATTTTGCTTTCTTTGCCAGAACACCCTTTGTTGGATTTTTCCCATGGCTAATTTCCCCAGACCCCCGTCTATAGCTCACTAACTTGGAGAGGACGATTGCTTACCCTTACACCAAATCTAAGTTGACCTTTCTGTTATTCTTCCTCACACAGAGCTATATTAAGGAACGGAGCACAAATCCATAAAGGACTCTAACATGACAACGGAAATGAGTGTAACGTAATGGAGATAATTTGGATTTATCAAAATTCTTCTCAAGGAAAGAATTCTCTGATTTGTTTTCCACTGTGTAGCTTGTTCCAGGCCATAACTTAATCAGTCACCAAACATTTGTTGAATCCATGTGTTCTAGTTCGCTAGCTGCTGGAATGCAATATACTAGAAATAGAACAGTTTTTAAAAAGGGGAACTTATTAAGTTGCTAGTTTACAGTTCTAAGGCCATGAAAATGTCCCAATTAAAGCAAATCTATAAAAATGTCCAAATTAAGACACCAACAAGAGGTTACCTTCACTCAAGAAAGCTGATCAAGTTCAGGGTCTCTCTCAACCGGAAAGGCACATGGCAAACATGGTCACATCTGCTAACTTTCTTTCCAGGCTTCTTGTTTCATGAAGCTCCCCCAAGGGCATTTTCCTTCTTCATCTCCAAAGGTCTCTGGCTACATGTGCTCTTAGCCTCATGGCTCTACCTCATTTTCTCCAAAATGCTTCCTCTTTTAAAGGATTTGGTAAACTAATCAAGACTCAACTGGAATGGGTGGAGTCACATCTCCCTCTAATTAATACCCACAATTGGGTGAGCCATAGCTCCATGGAGATAATCCAGTCATGTTCCCCACCTATAGTGCTGAACAGGGACTAAAAGAAAGGCTGCCTCCAAGGATTGGAAGAGGATTCAAACATGGCTTTCCTGGGGCGCATAGTTCTTTCAAGCCAGCACACCATGAATCTGGAATTCTATCTCAGCACTCCACTCTGAGTTGTTGAATCCTGTGAAACTCTGAAACTCAGATTGTATTTTGTAAAATTAAAATTAAAATATTATCCTTTAGCCTATTTCATGGTGTTTTACAAAGAATTAAATGAGACCGTAGATGTGTCTCAAGTCTATTAAACATTTTCCATCATTAACATGCCCAGTTAGTTCCTACTGAGATATCACGTATTTCCTTTTGCAGAGAAGATCAGACATCAGTGGTGATGGGGCTAAGTCTGTGCTCAATAACATCAATTTCCTTTTGAATTAGTCTATTGCTAATTTGAATTCTTACATAGAAATTTACAAAGCAGTGCCAGGCACCAATTAGGATTTGCCTATTTCAAATTGCAGATTTTTATGGACATGTTTCTCAATGTTCCAATTAATCTTTTTTTGTCACACTACCCATTATGACTAAGACCTTCTATGCGCTCACTTTACCACACATGCAGAAGAAAACTAACTCTATCAATCAATAAGAAATTTGCAAAAGCAGATTTTGTGAAGCACAGTTTTTTATTAAGACTATCTTATATTATGCCCTTAAGTAGGGTCAAAGCAGAGATGAGATGCCACTGTGAGATCACCTCCTAATACTGGAAATCTGATGTCAAAACTGCACATTATTTTCTTTCCTACAAAAACGCTGTCTCCAAATAAAATTGTTCACAAATTTAAAATATGCAAGACAGTGTCCTTATTTTAATCAAATAAAAGATCAATAAAGTAAAATTGCCACAATAGGTTTCCATATATAAAAGTTTGGGATGAACTAATACCATTATGAAAGCATATCAAACTCATTTAAATTGGATTCTACCTATACTGGTGTAGTAGTTGGGTTCAGGTAGTAGTCAGGTGTCAGCTTGGCCAGGTAATGGTATCCTGTTGTTCTGTTGCTGTGGACTTAAATCATCAGCATCTGAAATTCATCTACGGCTGATTGCAGTGAGTGCTGTTTACTTTAGTTAGCTGGAGGCTTGAAAGAGAGAGGTCAGAGCTCGGAACCGGCTCAGACCCCGACACCTGGAGATGCACAAAGGGCACACCTCAGGGAGAGCCCTTTGAACCCAGAGGCCAGGAGACAGGGCCAGCAGACGCTACCATGTGCCTTTCCAAATGAGTAAATGTGTAACTAAGTAAATCCCCTTTGTAAAAGCCGATCCAAATCCGATGTATTGCATTCCAGCAGCCTTAGCAGACTAACAAAACTGGAAAAGTGGGGGTGGGGGTGTGTGCAGGGGTGGGGAAGTCTTGAAGATATTTAATTTCTAATGTTGAAGGAATTGAGATCCCTTTGGGGGGAGGGAATTATATAATTGCACAATTACAAGGCAGACAAGGAGCAAACCCTTCACGGGACTAGAGAAATTTTTAGTTGCCTTTTGGCCTTCTACTGCCAGGCTGGGCAAGGGACAGCACTGGACTATTAAACAGAATAGGTAGGTAGGAACCAGAAGAAGTGTCTATACTGACTGCATATTTTATGTGCAATAAACTGCACAGAAACATTAAAAGGAACTACCATTTTGTGACCGTAGGAAAATATAATATGAGTTATCACAGTGATTCATGCTATAAAGCTTACATTTCACTTTAAAGGGCTATTTTGTAAAACGAAGTTTTGCTGTGTTACCTTTAAATAATAAGTGTGCTATAATTCCACGTATGCAGAGAATAAGTGTTTCCTTGCATGTTAGGTTAAATTGCCTGACTTATTTTTCCTCTCCATGAGCTTTATTAACACATTAGACCTGTAGAGAAGGAGAGAGAAAGACAGAGGGTGTTCCATGTAAAGCCTGGATGTTAATTTCTAAAGGACTGTCTTTAACACCTTGTAACAATGGTTCAAGTCCTTTATCCACTGCTCACAATCATTTTATTGAAAATGTGTAAATTCACGAATCTGAACATATAAAGGCACAGTGATCAGCTCCCGCATATTTAGCTGGACATCTCTATATACTAAACACATTAGTTTAAAATGATCTAAATGGTTTCAAATGGTTGATGAAATTCTCATAAACACCTTTCATTCTTGTGTAAAGTTTATTTTGCAAAGACCTTCATGATATTGTGAGACAAGTTGAGAAACCAATCTCTGGAGAAGTGAAATCACAACATAACCAAATTAAAAGAAAATGATTATGGTCCCTTCAGCTTTGTATAATTTCTGAAGGAAAAATGTATTATGAAAAAAACCCTTAATATTTACCAGACTCCCTGTAGTTCCGTTTCATTAACATTGATAACACCTACAAACGTCTTTATTTCTATATGAGGCGAAGAAAACTGCCGGCTTGAATCTGTTGTGTAGAAAAGGCATGTCCTTTAATCTTCATTCAGTACTGCTGGGTGGGAACTTTTTGTTTGTTCCCATGGAGATGTGACCCACCCAGCTGTGGGTACTAACTTTTGATTAGATGGTTTCCATGGAGATGCATCTCCACCCATTTAAGGAGGAGGCGGGTGTGTGCTTACTAGAGTCCTTTAAGAAGGAACAGTTTTGGAAAAAGTTTTAGAGCCCTGGAAGCCAGAGACCTTTGGAGATGAAGATGGAAAATGCCCCCTGGAGAGCTTCATGAAACAAAAAGCCTGGAGAGAAAGCGAGCAGATGTTGCCATGTGCCTTTCCAGTTGAGAGAGAAACCCTGAACATCATCGGCCTTCTTGAGCCAAGGTATCTTTCCTTGGATGCCTTGGATTGGACGTTTCTATAGCCTGGCTTTAATTTGGACATTTTCACTGCCTTAGAGCATGTCAACTGGCAACTTAATAAATTCCCCCTTCTTAAAAGCCATTCTATTTCTGGTATATTGCATTCCAGCAGGTTTCAAATGAGAACAAAAATGAAATTCAAAACACAAAACCCCAATGACTATAGAACTCATCTCTATGATTTTCCCCTTTCTAAAGGGAAAATTAAAGGTCTCTTGCCTAAGGGTTACCATGAAACTCATTCTAACCCAGAATCTTCTAGAAGACATTTTGAAGTCTTTCAAGAATTCCAGGAGGTATGCTTATACAGGGACAGTCTGGTCATTGTTCATATTTTCCAGTCCATCTCAAACATACAACCCCATTGTTACTTGACTTCAAAACCACCCTTTCCTTCCAATACAGCAATTACAGTGTGCAGTTTTATTCTTCTATTTGCAAGTGAATTAATTTTTACATTTTACTGAGGTTTCACAGAACCCTCCTACATAATTGAAGATACTAAGACAAGAAAAGACAAGCTTTTGTTTTTTTAAATATATTTTGTTAAATGTATTTACCATCCATTTTGAAATATATTCTGAAGTACCATGCAAGTCAAGGAGGCAATATTTAAACAATGTTCTTTCATGGATGGGTCTTTGAAATATAGTCTTTGAACAGAAAACTATGCCCCTGAATGCAGAATGATTAAATTCTGTACTCAGAATGTCATTAATTAAGTTTACCACTTTGTTCCCTATTTAAAATGCATTTAAAAAATAAATTATTGTTGAGTGAACTGGGTGACAAAAAGAAGGTACAATGTTATCAATGGAGAGAATAGAGGGTAGAATAGGTACTGTTGCAAAGACTCTCTAATGTTTACAATTTCACTAGGACCAAATCCTTGTTCTATGCAATAATTTACCATATCCTCTTTGAGATACATTAATGGTGATTTTCACAGCAGCAATTCAACCACAAGCATATACAAAAAAATCAAAACAGTTTCTCAGCAGATTACTTAGCCATACTGCTTACTAAGATTATGTAGATAATGCTAATATATGATCATTGTTCTAGTTTGCTAGCTGCTGGACTGCAACACACCAGAGACAGATTGGCTTTTAATAAAAGGGGATTTATTTTGTCAGTTCTTTAGAGGAAAGGCAGCTAACTTTCAACTGAGGTTCTTTCTTAAGTGGGAAGGCTCAGGGTAATCTCTGCTGGCCTTCTCTCCAGACCTCTGGGTTCCAACAACTTTCCCCGTGGTATTTCTTTCTGCATCTCCAAAGGGCTGGGCTGAGCTGCGAGTGCTGAGATGAGGTATGCTGAGCTGCTTGGGCTGTGCTAGGTTGAGTCTCTCATTTAAGCACCAGCCAATTAAGTCAAACATCATTCACTGCAGCAGGCACACCTCCTAGCCCACTGCAGATGTAATGAGCAACAGATGAGGTTCAGTACCATTGGCTCATGTCCACACAGTAACAGAACTAGGTGCCTTCACCTGGCCAAGTTGACAACTGAATTTAACTACCACACTAATCATGTCAATATTCCACAAAACGGTACGACTCACAAACACATGAAAATTGAAGTTAATGAAGGCCATCGTAACTTCAAATTACTAAGAAAAGCAAGCTGGTATCAGTGGAAATATTGATATACCTAGAATTAAATTATTTTCTACATTAATAGTCTAAATTAAATTGTCAAATCCATCCAGCCCTCATTAGGGCATACTTCCGATAGCAAATTCAACCCTTTGGAGGAAAGAAGGAAATTAATCTCCTCTCCCAACAAATGACTTAATTAACTCATACCAATAAAGAATAATATGGTCAGTTAATTATCTCCCTGTCCCATGTATCTGATCAATTATATGGACCCTTCCTATACACAGCACACAGAGTCCAAACTGCATAAAATATGTATTGGAAAGACAATGAGTAAACAATAGGAATGAAAACTGTTTTATTGAAACCCCAATAATTAGAGAAGCAAAGTCTTCATAATCCTATTAGTTGTAGCATATTTTGAAAATGTGACTCTGTTGCTCCTTTCTCATTTTCTAAATATTTAACACACACATGAATTTAGACAGAATTTACCTTTTTTCTGATAAAAATAAATAGCATGGGGTAAGACAAAGTAACTGAAGCAGAAAGAAGTATTAGGATGTCTTCTAGTTTTGGCAAGATTTGAAAGAATATAGAATTTTTCCTGTATGTGTTTGCATGCTTGTGAGTACTTGTGTGTGTGTGTGTGCATATGTGAGTGTGAGAGGGAAGAAAATTGACAGGGTATTCTAGCATTCCTTCCTGGTTAAACACACAGAAGGCTCCATTGCCATGGAAACAACAAGGAAAGCAACTCTTTTTTTGTCCATTTATTCTCTCCTCATATTTGGCAGAATATAAGAAAAGATCAGGTTACAATGATGCGGTTAGAACAGGAAATCAATTATGAGACAATAATAGTAATCAAAAAAGCGTCAAAAAATAAAGAAGAAAAAAAAAGCATCAATACCGGTAGTTAGGCATTCTCACTATTTGGAGCACTTCATTTGTGATGGTAGAAAGGGCAGCAATCAATCCAACCACAAGTGTAGGCACAGAAACTCCAAGAGTTTTTTAAACACAATTCTTAACAATGACCCCTTAGCTAAAATTAGGTAGATTTGCTAATACATGCCTATTGTGGCGATGAATCAGAATGGGATTTTTGTGATTAAATCTACCATCTTAAGAAAATATGGTAGGCACACAGTTATACTGGTTGTATAACAACAAATAAACAAAGGACCCACCTTACTGCCTTGGTAAGTCTTTCATTCATCTACTTCTCAGGCAAATGTACACATGGGCATTTGTTACATATCAAAAACACGGGTGAGATTACTGCATAAAAGTGCTTCCTCCCTTTAAGAGTTTATAATAGAGTCAGAAAGGAAAAACATCAAACTGTAAAAATACTATGATTTGGAGCGGGAATAGATAAGGATTTTAGTAAGGCTTAATATGAGCCCAGATTTGAAGTATCTTGATAGAAAGGGGAAGAAGCAATTGGCTTTCCTGAGGAAATGATACAGCAGTTCACTAGACAAAGACTCATTATTGCATCGGTGAAGGTCTTCAGATTTAACGTCATGAGATAGGGGTGGGGGTGGGGGGAGATGGATACACCTCCCAGAATCAACAGTCCAAGCATCCACAATTTAACACACATCTCAAGTGACTTAGATGCACATGGCCCTGAATGGAGAAACACCACTGGTGGAAAGACATGGGAAGGTTTTGAAGGGTTTTCCCAAGCAAGATAAAGAGTTTAGGAGTTAATCAAAAGAGCCAGTAAATGATTTTAATCAGGGGACTAAGGTGATCAATTTGTGTTTTAGTAGGATCTCTAATGCAACAATGTGGAGAAAGCATATGTATCTCATTCTTAATATCAGTAGCTCATTCATGACATCAGATGTCTTTAGGAAATGCTAACTGAAGCTTATTCCCTATTATTATAAGTGGAAAGAACTTTAATGCCTAAAACACCAACTCAAGATCCCTAGCATTTTTCTAAAGCATAAAGAAACCATCTACAAACTATTATTTCCTGATCAAACGATGTGATTACTAAACAGCAGAGCTCTGTACAGGGTAATATGGCACCTAATAATGCCAGTGATATCAGATGCGCAGATCTTTAGCTGACATTCAAACTGATGCAGTTTTGTAAATATATAATTCATAGAATTTTCCAGGACAAACATCAAGTGAAAAATGTTGAAGAATGTTTCAGTATTAAAAACCAAGAGGAGTTCTACCAGGGGAGCGTGACCCAGGTGGCTATTCTGTGGGTAAGCCTGCACCAGCCACTTAGCCTGGACAGAAGAAATTCACCAGGTGGAAAAGGCAGTGAAAAATATGGCTGCTATATGAGGGATCCAAACCAAATGAGAAGCAACTTCTTTCCTACATTTTAGCATTCAAGAATTACAGGGTGAATAAATTAAAACAACTTTAAAGACTGCATAAATCCAGAGACGTATCCAAATTACTGATGGCTTTGTATGTTACCGAACATACAGATAAAAACCTATCCCGTCATGTCAGTCCTCAAATCAATAAATATCCAAGTCATATAAAATAGTTAGCCAAATTCTAAAAGACAGGATAAAACTGGTTCATGATGGCCCCAAGAGTGATTTTTCCGTAAAAATATGGGACATGAACAGGTTTTTTTTTGTGTGCATCAGATTTAACCTTTGAGGTGATTCTAAGTGCAGAAACAAGCCAGTTTAGGGGTCATCCATTTTAATGTTCCTCATTATAGAAAATTCAGGTGAAACTGGACATCAAGTTCTCAAACTGACTTAAGGAAGAACTTTAAAATCCCTTTTTTCATATTCTTTGGGATTTTATTTTGTTTTTATTTATTATTTTTTTTAATTAAATATTGCTTTATCAGGTCTGGTTTAACCCTTCTTGTCTTGCCTCATGAGCAGAAGAACCCACAGCTACACCAAGGAGAGAATGAAAACCAAATCCTCCCTGAACAATCCCTGCAACTGGAGCAAAACAGCCCACACCTCCCTAAGACCAATAAGCGACAGAAAGGCTTCGGGAAACAGCCTTAGGGTAATTTTGTTTGCAAATCAGTTCACCATTTAGACGGATGCTCTATCGGACACATGTCTGGAAGAGCATTAATACCACAATAAACCCCACATAAAAATGTCCCTCCCTTGAAAGCCTCCTGCCCATCAAAAAGAAATCAAGACATTATATATCCTTTAGTACATAGCAGCAAAGTCAACTACAACCCAGCATTTTCCCGCGTTTGGAACTCATCACCAGAATGCTAATGCTCCCGACGGCATTACAGTTTTGATAAAAAAAGAGCCTGGACTGTCATCGCTGTCCCATCCATAGTCTTAACAATTTAATGAGCAGAGCCCTTATCAGCAACATCGAAAAACAGGACAGAGTTTCCAACAACTAGCACGTCCGATCTTCAGCTGTTGAAGGACAGCTTAACACTAATCAATGTGAACAGGAAAAGTCACCTGAGAAGTCCCTGTAACATCCATTGTGTGAAGCAACTCAGGGAAGCTGGGACTGAACACAGGAAGCGAAAAAACAAAGCAAACAGAAACAGCAATCCAAACATAAGGAAATGCAAGCATTTATACAGCCACTTGGGAACACAATTAGGTTGGGAGTGTGGCTATGTGAATCAAACTAATAAGACTCACCTCCAAAAAGAAAGAAAAACATTCTCAGTACATGCCCCAGGCTCTATTAAAATGTTATGCTAATGAAGTCTCTTCAAATTCGAAAATACTCTTATTGGCTTTCTCCATCGTAGCTCAAGGATCAGGAATGTCTGAAAATAAGTCCAGGAGTCATTGCATGAAGAATATGCTACTTGGGACCTGGGACTGAGGGCTTCCGTGTCTTCTGGCAGGAGGGACCACCCAAACTCAGCTTCCCAGGACCTCACTCACCAGCACAGCGAAATACAATATCCAATCAGTCCTAAGACCTACAAATTCTAGCAGCTGCCATTTCCAGATAATGCTTTTAAACAGCTGGCTTCTTAAATCCAGGCTGCCTAGTATCCATCCATCTGTGCTCATCACACGGTCTCTGTGGCGGGATCAGGGACACCAGACCTTCTCTACATTTGCTGATTCTTGGCCACATAAATGATCCCAGTAGAGCTTATTCCTTAACCGTGTGGGCGTCATAACATTTGTCCTGAGCCCTGGGACACTCAAGGCAGAAACCCAGATGGCTGTCACAAAGGACAACAGATAGCGGCACAGAAGTAAGTCATCTCTGCAACCACTTTCATACAGAGGCAAAGAATTGCATCTTCTTTTTCTCAAGTCACCGGTTATAAAAAAGAGCACAGAACAAGGGCATGGGAGAAACTCAAATGAAAATTTAAGGATTGGCTCACATATCAATAAGCTAAAGGAAACCAAGTAGCATTTTAATTAAGTGCCTCAGATATTTATTCACCCTTTTTGGTTTACATGGGCTTATGTTTGTGCGTTTAATTTCTGAATGTCAATTGCAGAAATACAGACATTTGTATCCCCCTCATCAGGAAAGACAGGAAGCGGTTGGTGAGGGTATGTTCAGAATAATGGTTGCAGACTTTCTTTTTTTCTGCATATAAGAGTCTTTTAAAACTAATACATTAATTTTTTTTTAAATAACTGCAAAAAACAACTTGCACAGAGGTTTATAAATTATGGAATGCATATTACTGCAGACAAGACATAAGTTATCATGGAATGCTCATTTAGCACTGTGGAATAAAGGCAAGGAAGGCAGAGAAACCTCTCAGTGGAATCCTGCCTATCTTATTTCCCCTCTCAGGCCCTTCCGTGACTCTCAGTATCCGTCCCTGCCACGAGGACAAAGACAATGGCACCAACGTGTTAATGGCAATACCTGCACTCACCGTCTGGTAATTTCTTCAGTGGTCATCTTACTCCACTGTCTTCAAAGGAAAAAAAATGCACACACACACATACATACACATCTTAGATTGGATTCCATAGAGAATCCACTTCTAAATTCTAAAACTTTCTGAATCACGGCTGTCTCCTTTATCCAGCGAATATGAACTCAATCTGCAAGTAATCTGAACCACGTAGACCTACACTTAAATTCCTGAGCACTCACATAAAAAAGAAGCCAGGAAGTGTACCTGCAAAATAACTGTCAACTTCTAGATTACCTGAATGGAGAATGAGACCGAGACAGAGAGAGGAAGAGAGAATGAATGAATGCACAATTAAAAGGTAACAGAAAATACCGTAATCCTAACCTGTTAGATCTTTTAAACTCAGATATAAAGTAGATTTTCGTATAAATTATAATTTTGGGTTGAACTGAAATATCAAACCACAGATAATTCTGGTAACTGTTTCATTACTGACAGTCAAACAAAATTGTCATTCTATCTACCTTGTCATTTGTACCTGTTACCGAAAGTACATTTATCTTGCAGCTTTTCAAAATTCTAAGGTGCCTTTTGCTACAGGATGGAAAAACATACTTACTATGGCTTTAACTTTCATTAAAAAGCAAAAAAAAAAAAAAAAAAAGGTAAAATATATTACTCATAATCTATCTAAAAAATTAAGTGCCTGTCTTCTAAAAATTTATGAATTCTTTAAAGATAGTGGTTAAAAAACAAACAAACAAAAAGAAAACATTTTCTCACCAGTGTGCAAAGTTTGCTGCTCCTGAGGCACAATGCTGAAACTCATCATAAGTTTCTTGGCAAGCAAGAGATTTTAGCTTCTGAATGAACAAAGTGAAGCTATGTAAGAGAGAACTGACAACCAAAGAAGCCACTGCCTCACAAAATTTGGCAGTTGTTAGGGTTGTTAGAGCAAATAGGAAATGATTTTCAGTGACATAAGCCAGATTGAAAGACTTTTTTTCTTTTTAAAGATGTATTTATAAACCAACGAGAGTTAGGTCTGTGATGAACGCACTTCTGAACATAACTACTTTCAAATTTAAAGTGAGTGCATTGCATTATATCACTCATTGCTTCCCTCCTTTATCCATTCAGAAGGCTTTGCTGTACTTTAGCAGCCAGGCATTGTGCCATGTGAGGGACCCAGGGAAGTACAGCAAGACAGCTCCTGACCTCATGGAGTTTAGGGTCTAGGGAGCAAGACCGAAAGTATATAACTAATCACGCACAGATATGTAATTATAACATTTGAAGTGCTATTCATGGTGCCTTAGCAGACTAATTTAGGAAGATCTTTCTGAGGAAGATGGATCTGGAAGGATTAAGAGCAGATGAACAGACGGAGCTCTCGTTTCGGATAAAATGGCAGGACAGGCTTGTGGGCCGCCTCACTGAAATAAAAATTCTCAATATTTTTAAATCTTATTAAAAAACATCAATGTGAAGGCCTGAATGGAAAGAAAACTTAAAGCCAGGCACTGAGAGGTAAGCTGATCAAGTGATACATTATGACTAGTAAATCCAAAAAGCAGTCCAAAATAACTTTCAGAATTTACAAAAGCGTTTAGCAAGGCTGCTGTTGACATTACCAACACATACACACGTGCGCGCACACACACACACTTATGTACAATAAACATTTTCAAGAAGGGAAAATTTTAAACATCCCATTATAGTAGCATCAAAAATATAAAGTTCCCAAGAATAAATCTCAATGGAGAAGGGTATGAAAACATAGAGACATTAAGAAAAACCCAAGAGAATTAAGAAATCTACTATAGGGAGGTGTGATGCTGGCTCAGTATCAGAATTCTCACCAGCCACACCGGTGACCTGGGTTTGATTTCCCAGCACCTGCCTATGCAAAAAAGAAAAACAAAACAAAGAAATACACTATATTAATGGATTAGAAGAGTCTGTATTACAAGGAATAGATCTGAAGATTCAATCCAAGCACAGTTAAAATGCCACTAATTTTATTTTGTTCATTTTGGGAATTTGATATGTATATACGAAGCTATATTCAGAAGTACAAAGACACTTTTGAAGAACAAGACAGATGAAAAAGAATGCTGGCTTTTACGAGCAGACATCATTATTGGTTAAGAGAGAGACAAACTAACCAAGAAAACATGTTGGGGAAACCACAAACATATCCATGAATCCCTGGACATTTGCTATATAATACACAAATATAATTTCCTGATAAATGAAAGGACTCTAAATGGAAGGTGACTTTAAAATTTTAGGAATAAAATACAGGAGAACATCTGCATAATCTCACAGTAGAAAATAATTTCTTTGGACCCAAAAAGCACAAACCATAAAGGATCATCTAAATTCACCTACTCTAAAATGAGAAACAAAACACATCACAGAGAAAGTGAAATGGCAAGTCACAATGGGAAAAGAGGTATTGACAGCCATGCAAATTAAAAGAACAAATACGTAAATAAATGCAAACGACTCATACGGACTAGGCAAAAACTTTAAAAATTAAGTAAGCATGGAGAAACTACTCTAACAAGGAAAAAAACACGTGGTAAATACCCAAAGGCAGGAAAACCTGGGTATGTTTGAGAAACTGAAAAGAGTCCCGTGGTTGTTGTAACCTCCTGAGTGAGGGAGAGAATAGGATGAAGAGATTTTAGAGAAAGGAAGGGTTCAGATTATGCAGAAGCTTGTAAAACAAAAGTCAAAACCCTCCACCTGGCCTGAAAAAAGATTATATTTCATATACTCTTTTCCCTAGTGTAACCAATACCTCCCAAATGGAGAAAGACATACATATCCACGGTTGCCATTACTGCTCTCGGATGCTTATCTGCGACCTCAGTTCTCATTGAAATACACGCCATCATGTCAACATCAGGTTCAAACTTTTATGTATATTGTAACTGTCACAATCCTTCCTGAATCCCTTCATCTGCCAAACCGCAAATAAAAGAAGCAATGAAATAATATTGTTTTAAACTATAACACATTCTTTTTTAAAAATTATACATCAGGTTGGGCTCAAATGTGTTTGAGGTTTGTGTATATGATGAATGTACCACGTCAAATTAGAGGGAAAAAGCTCTATTATTCAAGGAATAGTGCTGGGACAATTGGGTAGGCAATTAGGGGAAAGAAAAATGAAAAAGAAAAAGTTGGAACTCCACTCCACCTCTTCCAAAAAAAATAATTTCCAGATGGATCAAGAAGTCAAACACTCTGAAAACATGCAATTTTTCTCTACAATAACGTGGTACAACTTTTAATCTACTATGGAGTAGGAAGGTCTTTTTCAAGAAGTCAAAAAGCACAGAAGCTTTAGAAAAGATTAATAACTTTGTCCACCTTTTAAAAATCTGCATGAAGATATAGTAAAGCCAAAAAAAGGGGCAAACTACAAATGAAAAAATAATTTTGTAACATACGGCAGACCAAGAGCCCATCTTGGTACTATTTGAAGTGCTCTTATAAATCAGTAAGAAAAGCCAACAACGCAAAAGAAAAATGGGCAACACAAAAGGAAATCTTCAAGTACATGGAAATATTTTGAGTCTTTTATATAATTAAAGGAATGCAAGTGTAAAAAGTTTTAAAAGAACATACCATTTTCACTAATCAGATTGACAAAATGAAACTATTGATAATTAACAATATTGGTGAGTATTTAGCAAAAAAGGCACTTTCATACATGGTACAATCAACTTGGAACAAAATTTGGCAAGATATTTTACCATCCCTTGTATGCGACACTTTTACTTCAAGAATTTATTCAATATCTATATTTGCATGTGTGTATAAAAAATCATTTGCACTAATACCTTCTGCAGCATTCCTTTTAAATATCAAAAAACTGAAAACACTCTTAATGCTCATTAATAGGTGAATAGTTAAATTAATGGTATTATAGCCAAAGAGTGAAATATTGTGCAGTTCTCTGAAGTAAAAATGAATCAAATCTTCATCCTTTAAATGGGGAAAAAGAAACTAAGGGATTAAAAGAGTGGGTGCTGTACGCATTTAACTATAAGCACACAAATGTGCTTGCATGAAAGAGAAATATAGCTGGATACTTTACTGTTAAATTTCTATAAATCGAATATGCGATTAATTCTGACCATGAAGGCAAGGGGTCTAAGGTAGCAAGAAGACTTACATGTCATTATACATCACTTTTGTTTTGTTTTTAAACTATATTCATAGGGAGCCTTTTCAATGAAAATAATAACTAGCCTGAAAATGTCAGATTAAACACTGGGTAGCATAGCTATACTAACATGTCTATTGTAAGAGAAGATGAACTAGGTGTCACATTTTGGTTTTGATGAGGTAAGTGCAGAAAATGAACGAATCTTGTTTTCTTTAAATTATTCACAATAATTCATCCTCAAGTATGAAATGAAGGAGCTGGAAGTTTTGTAATGTGCTTCAAGTCATGTGAGGAACGTGTCCATTGGTGAACTGCAATGATCAGAAGTTCATGTTAAGGGTGACGCAACATAGGAAAGAAACTAAAAACCTTTCCAGAAGGAATAGTATAAGCCAGATATTGACACCCTGCATGTTTTCATTCATTTGTTCAAAACGGTTATATAAACCCAGGTACTATACCTTGCATTAAGGATTTTGAAAAAACAAGTCAGAAAATAATAACTCTATGGTATTGGGTGGATAGGATAGAAAGACACATTAAAGACGAGTAAAAAATAAAATAAGGTTATTTCAAACAGGACAAATGCTACAAAGAAAATAAAACCAATGACATGATAGTTGCACATATGTATGTGTGTGTATGTGGGTTGGAGGTGGCAGATCTTAGGAATGCAATATATTTATCATCAAAATGATAAATTCTTAGAAGCATCCTGCCTGATTTAAAAGGCTTAGTCCTCAAAAAATTTGGCCTCACGAAACCTGTACCTGTCTATGATATTTATCAAAATAGAACTTGATGATGCATTTTAAAAACAAACTCTTTCTAACAGAGAAATAAGAAATTCAATCAAAAAATAAGAAACTAATCCAATACATTCACTGGAAGACAGAAACTGGTGCTGCTCTTAAGTCCTTGACTGTAAAATCTTGTAGGATAATGTAAAAAAAAAAAACAAAAAAAGCACATCTAAAGAAGTCCGAGGATTCTGAGAAGCTAAAATGCCACCACGTCCCACTGGGTTCTTGAGAAGTTTGCTAGGATTCTCATAAATAACATGAAATAATACAGTTCCTCAAAAGCGCCTATAGACAAACTATCCCACTAGCTCTACAGGGATGACAAAGCAATCTGGTTATGTCAGCTTTGTGGATAGATGGCAGTGGCACTGAAAGTGGAGCTCCAACGTGGCCTAAGGCAATAATAAAAAACAGTAATAACAGTATTTTCTCAAAATAACAACAGCCACTGTGTTTAGGTACTTCCCAGACACAAAATCATTTAAACGGAAATTACCCTGACAAGAGTATTATCCCTTTATAAAGATGAGGAACTGAGGCTCGAGAAAGTTCAGTAAGTGTCCCAAAATAAGGAGGCTAGCATGACAGAACCAAGTTTCTAAGTAAGGTCCATTTGGGTCTAAGCACATGCTATACATTTAGAGGATCTCAAAAGGAAAGAGGGAAGTATAGGAGGACGGAAGGGAGGTAAATAAGTGGAGATGGAAGAAAGAAAAAGAAAAAGAAGGCAATCTCCAAACACTCTGGTCCTGTGTTCCAAACTGTGGATTGTGACCCTGAAAGGGGTTAATGTATGAACACAACCTTTATGCATCTGCAGTACTTTTTTTTAATGTACACAGGTGATTTAGAACCAGCGCATTCTTAAAAGATGCAGCTTAGTGGATAACAGTGCAGGAGCCAGAGTCATAATGAATGACTAGAACTAGAATTCCAGTTCTAACAGGAATTAATTTGCCATATAAACTTGAGTTAGTCATTTGGCCTTTCCGCCTTTCTGAGTTTAATTTTTTTTATCTGAAACAGCATAGAATATTGCTTCCTAGAATTGGAAAGAAAATTAAGTGACAATAATTGCAAAGCATATAGAAAAGTGTAAAACACTCCAAACACTGAACAAAAGTTTATTATTTTATCTATATTATGATAATAGTAATAATAATAATAATAATAATAATAATAATAATGGGTGTGTGAGAGAATTTTAAACCAAGAACTATTGCCTTAGAGAGCAATTTGATACAATATGGTGTGACTGGGGATTTAGTAATTGCCTCAAGTAGTAGCATGTTGCGATTAGAAATGGCTTGCTTCCTTTGAGCAAAAGTTCTGGGCAGATCAGAGATTTAAAAGTCAAACCCTCATAGGCAGCAGTGCTCCAAATGGCTGCTCTGGCCATAAAACGGCACCTACTGATGGGACAGGACTATCGGCCACATTTGTCTCTTTTACTTAGAATTCTGCCAATAACGAATACCAAGATTACTTTCCTGTTTTACCAGGATGATGTCAATTATGTATCTCACTTGAAAAATCTAAAGATTTTTAAATGAAATCAAGACCTTTAAAAAATATCTCTCTTTAAGTACCAAAAGGTGTCAATTCTTTCTATTCTTTCTGTTATCTGTATTTTTAGTTTGCTTCAGCATGTCTTGGCAATTAAAAATGGAAATAACTCAGTGACTTCAGATATCTAAGTGAAAAGTTTGCCTCAAAGCAAATATTATTTAAAAAGTAAATAGGGATGTGACTGTGTGATTGTGAATACTTCTGTCTGATGCTCCTTTTTTTCTAGGATATGAACAGATGAGTTGAAAAACTATGGATAAAAACAAATCAATAATAAGGGGGATAAGGGGTAAAAAATTGGGTAGATGGAAACACTAGTGTTCAATTACAGGGAGGGTAAAGGGTATGGGACATATGAGTTTTTTCTTTTTCCCCTTTATTTCTTTTTCTAGAGTGCTGCAAATACTCTAAAAAAAATGAGCATGGAGAGGAATACACAGCTATGTGACGATATTGTGAGCCACTGAATGTATACCATGTATGGAATGTATATGTGTGAAGATGTGTCAATAAAAAATATTTTTAAATAAATAAATAAATACGGGTATGGGGAGATATCCCTACTTCCTCTGAAAAACACATTGGCTTAATCAAGGAAGTCATTTTGTTGTTTGTAAGGGCTGCCATGACAAATGCCACACAGTAGGGTTGGTTTGAACAACAGATATTTACTGCCTCATGGTTTTGGAGGCTAGAAATGGAACGTCACGCTGGGAGCAGGGCTTGCTTTCTCCCAGAGCCTGTTATACTCTGGCCATCTTCTATTATGTGGCATTCTCTCCTTGTATTTCTGACTTCCAGCTTCTACTGACCGTGTCCAATTTTCTTTGCTTATTAGGATTCCTGTCATATGGATTAACGCCAAGCTTGATTCACTTTAGCCTCATCTGAATAGGATCTTCAAAGACCCTGTTAACAAATGAGTCCAAAAGTTAACTAATAAGAACATCTTAAAATGTTCTACTTACAGATGAGGTCACAACCACAGGCTTGTGGATTAAAACTTGACCGTGTCTTTTGTGGGAGACATGATTAAATCCCCAGCAGTTGGGATGGCAGCTTTGATCGTTTTCTTGTTGCTTATTACTTTTGTTTTCATTGTTGTAAAGAAAGTGTCTACCTTAGCAAAAGTTTGTAACACGACGCAAAGTATGCTGGCAGGCCACCAGGCAATTCCAGCAAGCTGACTTACACTGCTATGCAGCTGGACTGAACTGCTGAACGAACTCCTACAAAAAGAAAACTCCAAAGGAAAGCTCCAAAATGACTCTTATTAATTAAAAGATTCATTCTTCAACCTTTACTTGGAATGCAGCTGTATGAGGAAGTATACCAGACATGAGGCAGTGTGGCGAAATGACCCAAGACGCCCTCCAGGAGGGATAAAGGAACTCTCTGATCACGAAGATGCTGCACCTACAAGACAGAGCCTGGCTTAGATTCGGGTTCTAAGGTCCTTCCTGGCTTTAAATTTACAGCAAAGACCCCGATACTTCCATCGACAACACATTTTAGAAAGGCTTGAATATGGGTTAAAATAATACAAATTTGGCAAAAGATCAGAGTTTTCTCCCAGAAAATCAGTAGTTCCATATGGCTACATAATTGACTTGATTAGCCTGATGAGCTAATTAAAGTTGACTCATGCAAATGACAGTTCCAATAGAACGTTGTACTGAATACATAATATTATTGTATTGAAGGCACAATAATACTGAATTGAATACAATTCAATACAGTATTCACAATGCAGTCAGTCATCAAAAATGTTTATTGCATTAGGCCCTGTTCTAGGTGCTAAGGGTATAGAAGTGAACAAAATAGACAAAAAATCCTGCTTAGCCACTGTTTAAAATTTTTCATAAATTATACCTTACAGTAACTGGAAATAAACAGCCCACTTTCTGGATTTTAAGAAAAAGTGAAAAAATATAACAAATTTGTATTTTTCATTTTCAAAATCAATACACAATAAGGTATAAAAATTAGGTTTTGAGTTGTATTATTTTGTGCTGCTAAGCTGTGAAAAGATTCTTTCCAATAGATATCACTATTCATTCTTCTTTATATGCTCTGTTACAGTTTGCTAAAGCTGCCAGAATACAATATACCAGAAATGGATTGGCTTTTACAAAGGGGGTTTATTAAGTCACAAGTTACAATCCTAAATGAAGGCATCAAGAAGACGATACCTTCTTGGAGGAAAGGCTGCTGGTATCTGGGGTTCCTCTGTCACATGGAAAGGCACATGGTGACGTCTGCTGTTCCTTCTCTGCTGGCTCTGGTTTCAGTGTCTCTCTCTCCTCGGGAAGCTTTCTTCTGGATCTCACCTCTTAGCGTCTCTCTAGGCTCTCTTTCATAAAGGGCTCCAGGAAAGGATTAAGACCCACATGGAATGGGCGAGGTCACATCTCCACGGAAACAATCTACTCAAATGTCCCACCCAGTAATAGGTCTGCTCTCACCGGACTGGATTAAAAGAACTAAGACTTTTCTGGGGTACATACAGTTTCAAACCAGCACATGCTCCATTTGCTAGGTTTTTCATTAGGAATTTTTACACATAATTTTAGAATGCTAAGATCTAATCTTTTCTCTCCTGTCAGGAAAAGACTTTCTCACTTGACAATTAAGACTTGGAGGCATGAGAGGAAAACTGGCATGATTTTTGCTAACACTATGAAAGTCAAAAGGGTAACAGCCTCTTCCCTGTGTGGTGAAGATACAAACACACTCTGAGTACAAAAAAACAAACCAGAAACAAGCAAACACCATACAGCTAAAGCAGAGACCACAGCCATCCTCTTGATTTCTAAACTATCTATGGTTAACATATTCTGAAATAGTAGGGTCAATATGATTATGCTGGTTTGACAGTTTTACGTACCCCAGTAAAGCCATGCTTTAATCCTGATTCAATCTTGTGGGGGCAGTCGTTTCTTTTCATCCTAATTCAATACCGTGGGCTGGAAATGTTTTATTAGATAATCTCCACAGAGATGTGACATGCCCAATTCTGGATGTGACCTTTGACTAGAGGGAGATGTGACCACCCATTCTCGGTGGGTTTGATTAGTTTACTGGAATCTTTTAAAAGAAGAAACATTCTGGAGAGTTAAAACGACAGAAACCTCAGAGCTGACAGAAACTTCACAGCAGAGCCAACACAGATGCGCACGTGTAGAGAATAGAGATACAGATGTTTGGAGATGCTTGGAGCCCAGTAGACTTTGCCATGAGATGTTAAGTGAGCCAGAACCTGGAGAGAGCCAAGGGAAGCCAAGAGATGAAGCCAGCCCTGGAGAAGCAAAGTGAGGAGCCCCCACAGGAACAGAGGCTGAAAACAATGGAGCCCAGGAGCACGGGACCAGCAGATGCCAGCACATGACTACCCAGCTAGCAGAGGTGTTCCTGACCCATCGGTCTCTCCTGAGGGAAGGTGACCTCTTTTGGTGCTTAATTTGGATACTTTCACTCCCTTAGAACTGTAAACTTGTAACTTATTTAATTCCCCTTTTAAAAATCTGCTCCAATTCTGGCATATTACATTCCAGTAGCATGTAAACTGACACAAGGACCATCACCAATCACAGGGATGACTATTTCTAGAAGATGCTATGACAATGAATGGGGCTCCCTCACCAGTCCAGACCACTCTCTGAATCTTCAACACTGTTCGTAAGTAGGTCTGCTTCTGAAACGTCACTGTGTTGAAATAAGGAAAATACTCATAACTGAGATAAGGTATGATTTTCATCAATAATACTTTCATCCTGTTTACTCAGCCCCCAAGTAAACTAAACAGGATTAAAAGAATCTAAGAGATCTGGGCTTACTTAAGCATAAAACGGCTTTGGTGCTATTACTCACCCAAACTCAGGGAACACGATGTCATCATCTGGGGAGTACATATCCCTGGACAGGGAAAGTAGTCCATTATTATTTCTGAGTCCAAAAGACATTCTGGAGCAAATGTCATTTGATCTCTATAAATGTTCTATAAATGTCTTTTATTACTCTGCTTGGTTCACTAAACAAATACATGTGTAGATTTTTGTCATATTTGTCCTGCTTATTCACTTTATCAGACAATGTTAAGTATAAAGGGAAGGTTTTGAGAATGATCTGACACAAGTAGTCATGAAATCTTCAGTTGATGAAGTTGAATGTAATCAAAGGAAATGCACAATTGCAAGTAGAAGAGTTAACAACTCTTCCAACATAACTATTTAGCACCTACTAAAACAATAGTTCAAATGTAAGCTCAGTCTTCCCAAGTTTGCATGTATGTTTATTTTTCTTACTGTTCAACTATTATTTAAAATATAATTTATCAACAAAGAATACTTGACAGAAATATGCTCCGTTACACATATGACCAAGACAGAAAAAGACAGGTTACCATGGAAAACTTCTTTTCAGGGGAGCGAAGAATAAGTTACCCAATGGCACTGAATTTCTCGTATCTCTGGATGAGGTCACCGGTACACTTGAGAAGTCATTCCCTCAATCACACAATGTACATATATTCTAGTATATTTTAATTAAGGACAACCCCCAAAATATGGTTGTAAAGAAGTTGACACGACGGATTAAGAAATATCTCCTGTTTTCATTCCACAGAGTCTGTCCTAAGATCTAATTAGTAAAAGACAAGTCTGCTGTAATGACAACATTTCTGTACCACTTACTTTGAAAAGGACAACAGTTGGCATTCTCTACTGCACTGCTAATGGGAAAGGGTATGTGATGTTGCTTTTGTATTATGAGAGCCGTCTGATTTTTCAAAGAGCTCTACTTAATGGTACAATGTTGACTCTCCTGCACATGGCACAGAGAATTTTATGAACAGAGTGGTGAACATAGCTCCTTCAAACACTTGGTTAAATCCCAGGAGAGTGGTATGATCTTTATATTTTCTGTATTCATTCTTTTCATGTTTTAATGTTATTAATCACCAAGGTTGACTACAGTTACTAAAGATTGCAGCAATTTAAGTGTAACAGCCAATTTTTAGCAGTCCAAATAATTATTAAAATGAATGAAAAATTGCTATAGTTACTGGTGATATCTATTTTCCACCTTTGAGAGCATTTGTTCAATTTATTTTTAATCAAAGAAAATTTTTAAATAAGAAACCTAATATTATATGGCAATAATCAAATATTGACTGTCTCACAAGATTAGCAGTATAATAAGAATTAAAGGAAAATCATAATCAAATAAAGTGTGAAAGCTTGATTAGTAATAACACTTAAGGAATGAAGTTTCAGATGCACTTTCTGGTTAATCACCAAGCAGAGAAGCTCCTTATTTATATACTTAGTTTTTTTTTACCAAACTGCATGAGGATGTTTTGTTTAATCTTCAGGAAATTATTATGACCATAAATGAACATACTGATGACTGAGGGCTTGGTGGCAATGTAATATAATTATCACTCTAATTTCTGAAGTATTGTTTGAACTGAAATCGTTTTCTGGGAGCTGAAATATGTACACATTGGTTCTAGCACTTAATAAACTACATGGAAATGACATTATAATACCTGATAACCCTAAAGGTAATTTTCATAGTTGTATCCTTAGCATCTACCCATGCAGCCTGACATTATTCATTGAGTTGATACACAATAAATATGAGTTGAACAGAATCACTCATGGTCCACAATAGAGAAAAATGAAATGGATAACCCTGCTCCTTCACCTTCGCCAGAGATCAAAGAGTATTTAAGCTTAATCTAAGTGTATATGATAGAAAAAAATAATATTGACAGGATTCTAAAAATGGAGTACATGTATTTTATTTTACAAGTAATGTACTGCATTGCTTATATTTGTAGTCTTGGAAGATAGGACTCTAAGAAAACAAAGAATACTAAATAAAAATAATGTAGATTTAATCACCCTGTCTCTATGAGTATAAATGTAAAAGAATTGCAATTTACCAAAGCTGTAAAAGAGACAAGAATAAGTAAAAGTGTCTATAGATTTAATCTTTCCATTCTGGAAACAGTTACAGAGTTGATGACCAAAGAGGGATGAGGCAAAGGCACAATTTAAAATACATAAAGGGTGCTTGGTGTTATTTTTTTTTCAGTTTAGTAGAAAAATCATACAGTTCATTACAATGTATACCTTAAAAGTTCAATTTTTAGAAGTTCTCTCTAGTATGGAAAGTTAAAAACTTAACAACACAAAAATTCAACTACAACCAGGAAATTATAACATATGTTAACCTTTAATAAAATCTATAATTTATTGAGCATTTATGATGTGTCAGGTATGATGTTAAGCCCTTTATCTACATTAGCTCACTTAATTCTTATGGCCGCTGTGAGTTAGCTATCATTTTCAGATCAGATAAGAAAACATTTGGTAGGTGAAATAAATCAAAGACTAACTACATACACTTTTTAAGCAGTTTAACTTTGTTTACAGAGCTTGTTGAGTGCTGCTTTTGACACTTCACTTTAATGTAAAATTTCTTAAGTCTAGAAGTAGAATGTTTCATTTACATTCGAATTTAAGAGATTACTAAAATACATTAGGAAGGGTGAAGGAAAGCTACTGTACTAACTAGAATAACTATTTTTACTTTTGTTAAAAGCATAATTCTGATTTATCCAAAAGAACACTTCACATTGAGCTATTAATCCTAGGTGCAAATTTTTATCTAAATATATAACTGCCGAAAAACATATTTCATTTTCACTAAAGGGAGAAAATAATGAAAGAAAGGTGCACAAGGTTATATATAACAGAAAAGTGACAGAGCATTATCTGTTTGTCCTATGTCTGAAAATATTTTGCTATTATAAAGAAACCAAGCTGATTGTTTTAGAGAGAGTTAACTGAGGGGTTGTTTTTACATCAGAAGAAAACATCAGATTTAGAAATGTGTGAAAGGAATCATTGAACACTAAATTCCTATTCCATAACTGAATAGTGCATTATAAAAACCTAAAATAGGATTAAAATAAAAAACTAAGTATGGAACTGGCTTACTAAAAGATAACATCTGCATTGGTAAAATTAAATATATATATGGCACTCAAATATTATCAAAAAGCAAGTCAGACCCTCACACTAATTGAATCATTTGCTATGAACTGAAAAGTTGAAAATCTGAAGATATTCAGCGAATGAGTATATTATTATATAAGAAACACAGAGCTAATCCTTAGTCAATTTTACAAAACCTCACTTACTCATTTTTAACTTTTTAATGAACTATTTTTCATGAGATTAGTTTCTGGTTCACATTGTGTTTACATTGGAGCTACATATCCCAGGAAAACATGTTCTTAAACTTAACCCATTCTTGTAAATAGGAGCTTCTGATGAGGTTACTTCAGATAAGGTATGGCCCAAGATGGATCTTACCCCTATGGCTGAAAGACTCAGAGAGGAGGTCAGAGGGGAGAAGAAAAGAGGAAGCGGCCAGAAGCCGGGAATCAAAGAACACCTGGAACAAAAGGGAGAGGCCAGGAGGGGACACCATGTGCCCCGCCACGTGACCAGGAGCCCAGCAGGAGGGAGCATGGCAGCCAGCCCCAGAATTTGCTGATCTTCAGAAGAAAGCATCACCTGGCTTTGCGTTTTCTTAGTGTGGTGGTTTGAAGCTGTTCGTACTCTGGAAAAATATGTTCTTAAACATGTACTCCCTTCGTGTGGGTGTGAATAAATTGTAAGGAGGAACTTCTGACGAGGTTACTTCGGTTAAGAAGGTGTGACCCACCTCAGTCAGGTTGGGTCTTCACCCTATCACCAGGGTCCTTTATAAATGGAACGAAATTCAGAGAGAGAGAGAGAGAGAGAGAGAGAGAGACTAAGTCACAGGAAGCAGCTGGAAGCTTAACTCAGGGGAACCCAGAAGGGAAAGGAGCGCCCCAGGGACACGCCATGTGTTTTGTCGTGGGACACGCTAAGGAGCCCAGACTGTCAGCAGGCAGCACCCCACACACACCAGCCTTAGGGGAGAAAGTGTCACCTTCACACATTTATTTGGACTTCCTTTTAGCCTCAAAACCGTAAGCTGATAAATTTTCTATTGTTTAACCCAACCTTCACTCATAACCAAAATACCCAGCCTCAAAACCATGAATCACTAAATTCCCACTGTTTAAGCCAATTCACTGTATGGTATTTGTTGTAGCAAAAGGGAAACTAAAACACATTTACAGCTAAATTAGTAGCAATATGTCTAATGACAACACAATGCTCATGGACATTTCTCTGATCTATTAACTAGCAAAATAAATATATGAATAAACAGTTACAGTTTTGTTGGGAAGCTAACCACAATTTCTGGCTTAAAAGAAAAATTATCAAATGTACATTTTTTTTCTTTCACAGGAAGGTTATTTTTATATATTGAGATAAACTAAAATAACATGCTAACTGCAGAAAATTCAAGAAAGTATATTAAAAAAAAAAAAAGAATTCTCACTGCCCAGAGACAAACCCTATCAATGTTATGGGTTTATCTTCATGATGATCTGTATTTAAAAATACATAAGTTCTTATAAGTAAAATAATCCTAAATATGATATTTTACAACCCGTTTTTTTCTTACAGCATATCAAGAACATCTTCCCAAGACAATGATTATAATCAGAAATTATGCTTCTTAGTGGCTGTACCTTTTATATTTTATTGATGTGCTAGGATTTATTTAAGTACACTTTACTAATAGATATTTACATTGCTTTAAGTTTTTCCACTATCATAAACAATGATTTTATGTAACATCTTCACATATTTTCCCCCGAAATGTGTTCAGTTTTCTCCTGATAAATAACTGTCGAGGATTAGAATTGCTGGGTAAAAGAATATGCATATTAAATTTTTTTCATAAGTTAACATTTCTCTCGAGAATCTCTGGTTTCTTTAAGCTATTCTTTAATACTTAGGGAGGGGACCAAACACAATTTGCAAAAATTCACCTTTTCTTTCCATTCTTCTATATCTTCATTTCCTCTGTTAATGAACAATCCTCTTCCTTAACTTAATTCAAAATAACTGGAAGGCAGAGCTTACCATTATTACTGAGCTAAACTCCCTATAATTTTTTCTATGTACATGTAATCTTTCATTCAAACATACCAGATTAGATTGAAAAAAGCCACATAAAAACTGCAAACAAACTTTTAAAATTAAACCAACCCTGCAACTAACATATCCCAAAACTATTAACATTTTTTTTTTAATTTGGTGGCGATACACTCAGATGAAGAAGAAATGAAGCTTAATTCTCTCTGTTTTTGAAGGCTGGAAAAGATGGGACTCTGTAGTGCATGTTGGAGCATTAGAATCCATGAAAGGGTGATGGCAAACCTCCACTACTTCCTTCAATTGAATTCACACACCCTTACAAAACAAATAATAAATATTAAGAATATTTACATAGGTACATATTGCACACTTTAAAATATAGAAATACACAGCCATTTTACCTACTCTTGTAGTTGAAGTTCAATTCAACCAATACCTGAGAGCCCGCTGTGCCTTAGAAACTGCACAAACCTCTGTGGAGCTATAAAGATGAATTTACACATGGTTCTCGAGCTCAAGGAACTGCCAACTTATCTCACCTATGGAAAAATATGAATGAAGCTACTAAGATCTCATACTAGCATAACTCCCATTGGTAAGATACTATATATTAAATAATTTAGAAGTGACCAGAAGGAATTTTTCTTCTAGAAACGATAAGTTAAAACTGCTTTGAGATCAGACATAACATAAATATTACTTCAAATGCATCACTGGAAGCAGAACCGGAAAATATTTTTCAAAACAAAACACAACGCGGAAAGCCAACAAAGTAAGTAAAACCCCAAGGCTGGCTTTGAAGGAATATGAATATCTAATCATAAATGACATCAATGTTTAATTCACAGCACTGTCAACTCCTGTGTAAGTCATTAGCATATTTGCTTCTGGAAAGACGGAAGGTTGGGTTTAAAGTAGAAAACAGGCACAACAGAGACTGACACAGAAAAGGCACAGAGAAGATCTGGGAAAAGAGAGTTTTAGGTGGATTTCTCTCAACACTGCCTTGCAATCCACATTTGGGAATCTATCTCTGGTTTATTTTTTTTTTTTCACCCAAAGTAAGTAATTTGTTTTACTTTTACTTGTTATTCCACTAATGGTCATAGTGTCAAGTCAAAATCATGGCAATGCCTTGATATTTCCATCTGTGTTGGTTTAAAATATCCATCTTTAAGTCAAAATTCCAGCGCAGATAACCTCACCATGAATCTTTTTACAGTTTTAGAGTTGTGTTAAACCTTGATATTCTTCAATCTTTTAATTTCTCCCAAAGTCAAATAACATTTAACTTATTTAAGAGCAATATTTGCCATTGAAAGGTGTTTTTCAATACTTTGATGAATCATTAGCATATTTTCCTTGCTGCTTGCCTACACTGTTAAAACTGGCTTGTAGACAACTTAAGACCGTGTGGGGCAACATTAGACGAATACGCAGGTAGCTCATTTAATAAAGATGTATCGTGTGCAGAGGACCGCTTTTCAGCTGCCACAGCAGTGAGCTGCAAGGATCCATAATGGCATAGCTGGTGCAAAGTAATCTGTACCCAGATAAAGCATTGCCTTTAAACGCTGGTGGATATTTTAACATTTTACTGTTAATCAGTTGTTGAAGATATAACCTATCCCTGAAATTGCCTTTTCTGAACATACCTTGTCCTAGGGTTCTACTGTGGTGCAATGAATAGTATATGAGCTTCGGGGCCAGGGAGACCAAGTTTTGTGTCAACACCATGCCACCCCCTCAAAGACCTTTGCAAAGTCACGTTCCCAAAACTCCCTGAGCTCCGGCTTTCTCATAAGCAGAGTGGGGCTTATACTCCTTCCCTAATAGTTTATTTCTTGACTAGAGGGGTTATGTATAAAATGTCCTGCAGGTAGTGTCATGCATAGCAGTCACCCAATTAGATGACACCGATTAAATGGACATATTAGATTAGTATCTGAGACCATCAAAAAAGTAAAATAAATAAACCAGAAACCTTAGATATACCTATGCACACACACACATACAGCAAGAATTTTTTTTTCTCTTTCTAAATTAAAGAACACATTTTAGACATGTTTCTGTGAACTGGTCAAGTGAACAAACCCCAGGCATAGACTGGCTATAAGGAAAAACAATGTGTTATATTTAATTCTTCTATTTAACAAATCTTTTTTCAGGTTACCATAGTTTTCTTCATGGTGAGGTAAAAATGCCAAAGAGCAGCCATTTCCTAAAACTTGACTATTATCATTTTTCTTTTTACAAATCATTGAATACATAGCCTGAAATTATTGCTAAAGGAATACAATTTACAAAAAAAGTAAAATTTCCTTGGTCCAATCACCCCATTCATAAAAAGGTGATTCTAGTGTCCGAAGAAAATTTACTTTTAAGTGTTTTAAGTGTTTAAGTGCACTGTCTGCTTCAGCAAATATCTGAGTACATTATATGCCATTTTATGCAAAACCAGGATGAGAATACTTATTGAGCTCAAATCACTGCATATTTTCTTATTTTACTTTTTATAATTTGCAGCTTTCACAGATGCTAACTTATTTGTATGTATTTTCCAATGTTCCCCAAACAGTTCAGAGAAACGCCATGCTCCCTGTTACACAAACGGCTACCCTAACATTTAGAACCTGTTTACTTTTGCCATCAATGGACATTATATTCTTAGTGGAAAATCATGTGTAGAAATGAGGAAGACAATCCTTAAAGATTTTTATAAGTATATCTAAATCTAGTTTAATCAATAGCCCAGATCCCAACTATAGATAACTAACTACACATATATGCATATTTCTATGTAATTCTCATTGCAAATTTGATGATGACCTAATGACCATCCTTCTAAAATTAGTGCAAAAGCCAAAGTTTCTTGAATCTTCCCCCTTCCGGCAGGAGAGGAGGGTGACTTAACAGTGTCAACATCTGGAGTAGAAACAGAACACAGAGACGCCCGCCTGGTGTGCTGACACCCAAATACAACTTGGAACGGTCACTGAATGCGACATGGCGACTGAGCGAAGTGAAAATGACAAAACAATCTGAGTCCAAAGCAGAGAGAGAAGTTAAGAAGACACCACATCTGTTGGTAGTGGAAGAAAAGGGTTTATCCAACTCTTCAGAAGGCGGAATGCATTCTCAGCCTGGTCGGTTGAGGGTTGAGGGATTCTGAGTAAATGGAACTTGTAGTTGTCTCCCTGATGTCAATCACAATGGCTGTGTTTTTATATTTATATATATATATAACAGAAAAGCACGGAAAAGGGTCAGACTGGCTAGGATCTAACTCTGCACGAAGCCACTGACCTGGGCTGCTTCAACTCTCCGTGCGTCATCTCTTTGCCTGTATAAAGAAGGAACTGGCAGGACCGGCCTCATGAGAAAAAAAACCATCAAATAATCAGATTAGAGAAAGCATTTTCTATTTTGGTTTTATATTTTGCCATCATAGTCTAATTTTTGGAGAAATAATTTTGTTAAAGATGATATAATTACAATTCATTAATGTACTAGAACATTCTCTTAATCTTAAAGATCATGGCAGTAGTTTTGCAATCAATGCTCTGCTTGCATACTCCAACTTGCTACTGCACTTTGGAATGAAGGACCATGGAGAAGTTATTTTTTCATAATATGTAAGTATGAAGCAATCGTCGTGCAACAAAAATTATACATATATATATATAATTTGAAGACTAATGTTCTAAGTAGATGCTAGTACAATTTTATCAGAAATAGTGAAAGCAACAGTCTTGCTAGATTTTAAATGTGATTATGCCTCACGCTACTTTTCTACAATATATTTTATGCCACATGTACACACGGTCAAGTATAGATGATAAATTGAGAGAAACAAAGACCACGCAATTGGCCCCAATACCACGAACGATAAGAGCTGTCATGATTCTTTCACCCTCTACTGTGCTGCCCGGTATGACACCCAATGAGAGAAACCTGTGCTCGGTTTTCTGCTCCTGGAATCGCCCCTCAGTACCACTGCTGAGCACTGCAGTTCCTCTACAACTGTGAAGCCACAAACCACCTGGTATGGTTTGGAGCGGTACATATCTCAGAAAGACATGTTCTCAAATTTAATTCATCCCTGTGGGTGCGGGGCCACTCTAAGTAGGACCTTTGGATGAGGTCGTTTGAGTTAAGGTGAATCCCAATCCAATCAGCACAGGTATTAATGCTAAATCCTATTACTGGAGTCCTTTATAAGAAGAATGAAATTCAAATACAGAGACAAAGCCACAGAGGGGGCAGCCAGAAGCTGAACACCAGAAAAGAAGGGAGGGGTCAGGAGACACCTTGTGCCATGTGACAAGCTCAGGGCCAATAAAGCCAGCCTTCGGGAAGAAAGCGTCTCATGGATAACACTTGATTTGGATTTTTACCTAGCCCCAAAGTGTGAGCTAATAAATTCCCATCGCATGGCATTTGCTGGATCTAAAACGCTACCTGACCACACTTGACAGCCCGAGTGCCCAGAGGCTTTTGCTGTTTGTTCCCCAGCATGGCATTCGTATTTCACCAGAGATAACTGAAAGAATTCTGCTCTCTCACAACCCAAGTTCAAACAGTAGCAGGAGCAACTCTGTTAAGGCACTGGGGTGGGAGAGGCATGAGCACACACATCGTAGATACATCGGGAGGGACTGCCGATGTCTCTTGTCTGACTCTTATTAAAGTCACAGCATGAACAAGCCAGGGTCAGGCCACCTAAGGGCCAGTTAGTTTCTTCTTTCTGTGATGAGAGTCCCCATATCTGGGCTTACGCAGTCCATCCCCTCTCTGTGATTCACCAAGGTGGGCTGGGCAGGGCTGAAATCACATCAGCCTAAAGGCCCAAGGGCAACCCTGCCAAGGAAGGGTGACCAGTGAGCGGTCACACGCCAGATTATCCCATTTGCCCCAAAATAGACTCAACCAGTTTCTAACATTTCATATCTAGTAATTTGAACTAAGAAATTATTTTTACAATGATAGGAAGCCCAGATGGTCAGTCTATTCAGAATGCAGAGCAAATGGGAATTTGCCAAACAGATAGACAAAATAAGAGCATTCCAGGCCGAATTCCCAACACATGGAAAGTCACAGTGTCATGAAATAGCATGCCAGTCCAGGGGAAAACACTCATAGTTTGGGTTTTATAGAGAGGAAGGTAATTTATTAGTGAGAAACTCAGCAGGGACTTGCTGTAAGTCTGGTTTTTATTAATGGAGAGACACTGAAGAACCCTAATCATAAAAGTTCCCTATCCACAATGTTGTGTCCTAAACAGAGGATCATGAAAACCATCATTTGGAGAGGCGAGATGCCTGGAAGCTGCCGCAGCACCTCTCCACTTCTGTAGGGGAGGTAATGAAGGTTTTAATCAAGGCATTGCTTGTAAGAAATTGAGGACCGTGGACTTTAAAATATGACAATATAGACTATTGAAAATTTTCATAGAAATCATACCAAACAGTAATGGGTATTAGAGAAGAAAATACATATAATCATTTTGAAATCCTGAAGAAACTAGATTGCATTTAAAATTATCTCAAAAATTTATCAACTGTTCAAAGAGAAAGATTTTATACTCACTAGAAAAGATCCAAAAGTTTTATATTCAGAAAATAGCTAGTTATGCAAGAATATAATTCAGGGATGTCAAAAGCAGGCAACATTTGCTTAGTTCACTTGAACATGCAGTTAGAGGTAACTAAGCTAGGACTATATATGGGATTCTAGGTTCTCTATAAAATTCTTCATAAAAAGTATAATTAAATTAGGAAAAATAAAACAGGAAATGAGCTTTTTTTGGAAAGCATAAAATCTTTTACTAAGTGATATGATCTGATTCAGTAATCACGGAAGGAAGGATAAAATTCCTGGTGAGGCATGATCAGCACACAAAGGTTACAAAAATGCCATGGTTAAGAGACAACTCACAAGAGAGGCATTTGATGAGAGAGTCATCAACGGAGGCAGAGGAGCAGCAGACATCCGTGAGGAGTTACACCCCCAGTGGGAGGGAAACAGCGAGCATGACACTCGTCATGAGATGAGAAAGCAAGAGTGGCCCTCGCAGACACGGTTGGGGGGCTAAAACATAAAGATCACATAAGAAGGGACAGCACTGTACATGGGAGAAAGGACAGAGCAGGCACGACAGGCCCAAGAGACAGAGGGGACAGCTATAAGCAGACACAAGGCAGGGAGCTAAGGCAGAAAACTAGCAACAGACGGCACCAAAGACGGCAATATCCCAAAGCGGATACTGCGAGAGGAACAAAGCTGCGTGTCCCCCTACTTATTTCTCACCCATGGCAGGTATGGTTTGAGCACACAGAAGATGAGGGTTCATCAGTGATCGTCCCATTGTGGGGCTTTCCCGCATACTTACACAGGGAGATAGAGACAGAGACAGCGAGACAGAGAGAGGGAGAGAGAGAGAGACACAGAGACAGAGAGGGAGAGAGAGAGAGACACAGAGACAGAGAGAGAGAGAGAGAGAGAGAGAGAGAGAGAGAGAGAGAGAGAGAGGAGAGACTTGCATCTCTGTAGCGATGAGGCCAGTATGTGCAGCGCAGATTTCTCAGGCAAGAGCACCTAAAACAGACCTGATGAGTCTTACCTAGGCAAGAAGCACCGCGGCCAGCAGGAATTTTAGATTTTGCAAATGTATCGGGATACCTCCTTGTATATAGAGGCAGACTGAAATGACTCAAATGCCTTGTTTTGCCATTGCTGGAACACGAGACATAGAAAGCGGGAAGGGAAACCTTCCAGAGGCAGGGCTCATGTGTTCCCAAGTCATGACCTCCTCCCCCACATGGTTTTCCACGCTTACAGCTTTCTGGATCCCCAAGGTATGTTTAAACACTATGTGACGAGATGTCTTGGACTTGGTGTGGCTCATACTCTTTATAAAATCTTAAAGTGGAAAATGCTCTTACTTTTGTTGCTTTATTCTAAGTACAACTGCACTAAAATATTAAATGCAAATAAGATAAGTGCGTAGGGATAGGTGCAGAAGGGGCTGTTCCCACAGGCACTAGCGGAATAGGACTCTGGCTGCAGGCAGGGTGGTGGATGCAGCGTCCCCAATACCGACTCCAGGCCCTCAGTCCTCACCTCAGGGTCTGACCAGAGATGGACCCTCATCCTAAGTCCTCCTGTTTCCATCCAGAGATATGCTTACGCCTGCCCTCCCCACATGCCATGGCAACTCTCCCTTCTGGGTGCAGGTCCAGAGAAGGAATTTCAGGCCTGTCCACTCTGTCGGTCACTGTTCTAGTTTGCTAGCTGCCAGAATGCAATATCCAGAAACAAAATGGATTTTAAAAAGGGGAATTTGATAAGTTGCTAGTTTGCAGTTCTAAGGCCAAGAAAATGTCCCAATTAAAACAAGTCTATAGAAATGTCCAATCTAAAGCATCCAGAGAAAGATACCTTGGTTCAAGAAGGCCAATAACATTCAGGGTTTCTCTCTCAAGTGAGAAGGCACATGGTAAACACAGTCAAGGTTTCTCTCTCAGCTGGAAGGGCACATGGCGTCATCTGCTAGCTTTCTCTCCTGGCTTCAGTTTCATGAAGTTCCCTGGGAGGTGTTTTCCTTCTTCATCTCCAAAGGTCACTGGCTCGTGGACTCTACTTCTTGTGGCTATGTCATTCTCTGCTCTCTCTGAACCTCCAGCTTTCTCCAAAATGTTTCCTCTTTCACAAAACTCCAATAAATTAATCAAGACCCACACAAATGGGTGGAGACACGTCTCCACCTAATCCAGTTTAACAACTACTCTTGATGGAGTCACATCTCCAGGGAGATGATCTAATTACAGTTTCAAGCATACAGTACTGAATAGGGATTAGAAGGAACAGCCGCCTTTACACAATGGGATTAGGATTAAAACATGGCTTTTCTAGGGGACGTACATCCTTTCAAATTGGCACAGTCACTGAATGTTTAGAGCCGTCCAAAAAGGAAGGAGAGACCACAGAAAGGAATGAGTGGAGCACTAACGACCTCACACACGGTGGCCCCTTCACCCCACCCACCACTTCACTCTAATGGCAATTCCTAAAACTAATCTTCTGTTAAATAAAATGAAGTGACACTCCCTGGTACAAATCCTGTCTATGAATTTTGTTTCTCAGATAATACAAAGGCTGGGGAAAAAACAAACAGGATTTATGTATACAAGTTTATAGATGACACCCTGAGAGTGGTTATTAAAGAACTCTTAAACACATTTTGTCAGCTTTTTAACCCAGCTCAGGGCTAAAACAAAATATGGACGAGGCAATACAGATGAGGTCAGTTAGGAGAACCCAGAGAAGGAGGGAGAGCTCAGCAAGCAACGAAACAAAGATACAACAACACAGCCAAGGCACTCCAAAGGACTGCCAGCCCCAGGACACTGCAGGTTCTAGAGAAGGCATGGCCTGGGGACCCCCTGATTTTCGACTCCTTGCCTCCAAAACTGCGAGGCAATAAATTCCTGTTTAAGCCAACCAGTGTATTTGTCACAGCAATTTGGCAAGCCAGGGCAACGTTATATGCACATTATATGCTCAATTGAGCTTTCAATGGATTTTCAACCGAGAATTCCTTTTTATTTTTTTCAAATCAATTAAGTGCTTATGAAATTTCACAATTAAAGTATCAAACCAAATTTAATTGTAAACTCTATTGTTGCAAATTCCTTGCATAAAATGTTTGTGCCACTGACCCTCTGTCTCCTAACAGCTATCAGCAGTATTTCTGCTTACAATTTTTCCCTGATTCGCAAAGGCAAAACCTGTCCCTACTGAAATATTTGGTGCTGATGAATTAGATATAGAACTATATAGTTACATCACTATATAGCTAACGGTTCCTAGAATAAATAAGCCCTCAACTAGTAATTTGGTAGCCCCACCTAGGTGTGGCAAGGACAGAAAAGAAATGCACGGCGTGATCCCTGGCCGTCTATTTAAAATCTATTTCAAAATATAGTCACACACTGAGAATAGAAACAAATGGCCTTACAAAGAATTATGGAACAAAGAGCTCTGAAACAGCATGGATTAAAAGAGTTCTGGGAAGGGATGATTAATAGAGAATACCTTTTCCAGGGTAGTTGTCTTGAGCCAGTCATGAAATACAAGCAAGATTTTCCATAGTGGCAAAACATGCCAGGCAGACAGAACCCTGATATTAAAGGACTATTACTAATAACTGCCGGTTATTAATAAATCTGGCAAGGAAAGAGGCAGTTAACTGGCCTTCTGGATTCTCAAAGGTTCAAAGTATTTAAGTCTGAAGGTAATTAGGAATACTTTTAAATTTGGGGACTGGATATGATATTTTTATACATCAACCTAAATCATTTTGTCTGTATCTGTTAGTAGCAGGCAACATTTAAGCTCTTTTTGCTTCAGATCCCCTACTCGAAGTCAGACAAAATGCCAGTCCGATTCATAAGAGAAAGTCTGTCTTCATTCAGAACGACTTGGCACATTGTTGGTTAAACAAGGAGCGTTCAGAGTTGCTCTCGGGAAGCAGCTCTTTTACGGTTTTGAATTAGCTAGAGATTATGCGATGTGCAAAACAGTGCTGCTGAATTCCCAGTAGAACCCAAGAATGCTCAGAAATTTATAGTCAGCAGTGACCATCTTGCCTTACAACAAGAAGGTCCTCAAAAACTCTCATGACTAATTTTAGAGTATCCCCAGTTGTCGACTCAGTGCCTGGTTGTTCCCTGCAAGTGTTCGTAGACTCAGTAAATACAATGGAAAATATAAACTACATTAATCATATCTCTGAATATTAGTTTAAGTTGCAGAGGCTATTCTCTATAGCATTAAGAATTTGGTGGTTGAAAGCAGATAAACTCAGCAACTTCCTAGCAATATGGCTTCAAATCAGTAACCTCTCTAGGACACAATTTTCTTGCCTATAAAATAGAGATACTACTGCTACTAATTTGCAGAGTTAACTATGAAGAAAGATTCTTAAAACACCCTGGGTAGCTCAGTGCCTGGTAACATTGGATAATGTAATGAACAATTCAACAATTCAATTGCCAAAACAATTTATAGTATTTTGTCTTGTTAAATGATGTATTAAATATATCTTGCTCGATGAAATACTGACAAATTAAAATCCACAGTTTCTTACCTTGGTATTATAATTAAAATACATGCAGAGTTACTTCCATCATTTTATAAATTAGGTAGCAGAATGATTCTGAAAACTCTTGATTTTCGACCTCTTGGACTTGTTCAGTGCATTCTTTTTGAATTCCTGATATTTCATTTTTAAAATATTCTCATATACTCTTAATCAGAACACCAAGGAATATGCTAAATACATATAAGTATATATTTTATGCGTACACACTGTAATATATCTTCATTTTCTATGCTCATGGAAAATAACTGTCATAAATTTATATTTATCTGACACAGTAGAGGCACTTCCATTGATGTTTAATAATAATAATTTAGAGCTGCACACAGTACCTCATTTTTCCTCATAATGCTATCACCTCCGTTATAAAAGGTTTGGATGTTTACCAAATTCAGATTACATCATGGCTTCTGCAGGCATGACTTTACAGCCTAGAGTAGCTGGTAACGTTATTAAATTATCTCCATAAATCACATCTTTTTGAAAAATAGGAGAAAAAGTATACCCACAGATAAATGAAGAAAATTCTATCTATAGCATTGCCCAAATCACACACAAGAGTGTAAGTAAAGTACAGCATCTCAGAAAGAATGAAACAAGTCACAAAATGCGTCATCCTGATTAGTCCAGTTCCTCTCACGTGATTTAGATAAATACCAAATTTTTCTGATGGGTTTTCCATTCTCTACCACTTATCAAATGTAGGCCTAGTATGGCTAAACACCTTTTATTTCATGTTAGTGTGCCATTCAACATCTCTCTCTGTTACAAACATCAACATGTTCAGCCTAAGAGCGTTCAGAATTCATCAGTTTATCTATCTATTCATCTATTTGTCTCTCTGTCTTACTATCTATGTCTCTATCTCCTTACCTACCTACCCATCCATCCATCCATCTCTTCACCCAAACAAATGAATAGGGGGAGGAGAGACAGAAAGAGTGAGAGAGAGACAGAGAGAGAGACAGAGAGAAAAAAGAGAGAGAGAGAGAAAGAGGGAGAGAAGCTATGATTTGTAAGATATTCTGCTACGCTTGCATGATGCAAATGAATACAAGACAAGAATTTTCTCTAATCTCAAGGAGTTTATAATTCCTTTTCCTAGTGGGAAAAACAACAAAGGAGTGCACAGACACATAAAACAATTGCAAGCTGCAATAAGTCTTCAGAAAGAAGCAACCGAAAGGCTGAAGTGGGACCCTCCATTGCATGGAGGAGTGAGGGGAGGACAATCTGAGAAGCAGAGCGGCAGTGCTCAAGTGGGAGTGGAGAAGATAAGAAAGAGGCCGCTTCATCAAGTCGGGGTCACTCTGTGGAAGAGGGACAGTATGCAAGAACCCTCAGGCGGGAAACAGCCTGGAATGCTGGAGAAACTGAAAGAAGCAAGAAGTGCAGTGTTCATTTATTTATTTGACAAATAAGTGTGTGTGTAATGCTCCACTAGTCTTTTGGTTGAAAACTGCCCCCCCCACCCTTGATTAAACAGCAAAAACCGGCCTTACTGCACTAATTAAAGCAGAACATTTTGTTCAAGCTTATATTTCTGGCTGACCTTCAACTACTGTTGAAACAGCACTTAAGAGCAACTTCCCAAAATGATTCCACCACTGAATAAAAGCTCAAAGTATTTAGAAACGAAGAGAATAATGTATTTTCTATCCATTTTCCCAAAGACTCTCGCAAGTCCATTCACTTTTTAGGCTTTGAAATAACATTTCCTTTGCGTAAAAAGAAATGAATTAAATACTGCATGAGAAAAAGTTTCTGTGTAAGCCTGAGAGCAGTCCGAGGTGAAGAAAATAACATAGTTACTTACGAAGTATTTCAAATTAAATGCCTATAAATGGCAAGAAAAATGTGTTTACCATGCAATCAGTGCACTTAATGACTTAACTCCAATTATCTAATGTTTAGTTGAAGAAAACATGCGTCATAAAATATGACCCATTTAATTACACCAAGTAATGTTTAATTATTAAACACTGATGAATAAATCATTAAGCTCATAATGGAAGTACAATCAACTGCTTTAAATATAATGCTATTTATACCGACTCCTGAAATTTAGTCCCAGACTTGTACCAATATCTTTAATCCTAGCTATTCTAGGGCTTACCTTCACGTGTTGTGTGTGTGCTCCTGTGTGGGTGTAAATACAAAGTAAATTGTTTGAAGTTCCATTTTATAATAGAAGAGAATCCATCACGAAAGCAAATATTTACTTCTAACAGATACATCTATTAGAAGATAGAGTAATGCCCTAAACTATATACCAATATAGTACAGCACTGATCTAACTATAAGTGATTCATTAATTAAAAACATTTTTCATAGAAATGAATCGCTCAGTATTCCAAATACCGAAAACATCACTTAAATCAGTGGTTATGGATCCTCCGAGGAGTGGGTTAAATTCAGACCCCCCTGCTCCGGTACCAGAGACTGTGACCTATTTCAGATAGGAATAGGGCCAAGAAATCTGCATCAACAGATATCCTAAATGTTTCTAGGATGTTAGTGGCCAGTGGGTGACCAGTGACTACCATTTAGGAAACACTGTCTTTTAGGCCCTGGAAAATCTTAAGAACACAGTGTTCTATATATATACACTTGTGTATTTGCCTGGATGTTTTATTGTAATTTTTAAAAATATTTTTATTGAGAAATATCCACGCACATACAGTTCAACCATAGTATATAATCAATGGCTCAATGGCTCACACTATCATTAAATAGTTGTATATTGTTCACCATGATCATGTTTAGAACATTTGCATCATTAAAAAAAAAAGAAGAAAAAAGAATCCATGCATCCTATATCCCTTCCCCTCTCTCTCATTGATCCACAGTATTTCAATCTACCCAATTTTTACCCTTTACTTCCCCTTATTGTTTATTTTATTTTTCATCCTTTATTTTCTCATCTGTCCATACCCTGGGTAAAAGGAGTATCTTTTGTATTTCTCTATGTTATTGTATCTTATCCTATCTTTTGTATCTGGTTGCAATTGCCATTTAATAAAAACCTGCAATCAAAATTCTTGGTTCCCACTGGCTTCTGCATCAACAAACTGTGAGTAATAAAATAGAAACAGTTACATTTCAACTCACAAGGAATCAGGAAGAAACCAACTGGTCAGATCAGATAATCAGACACTCCTTCCACACCATGAGTGGAATTGGGAAATCCTCTCTCCTGTGCCCTGCTTCAATCTGCTTAGGTCAATGCACCAAGTTTTGACCTCCCCATTTAAACGGCTTAAGTTAGCACAATGCATTTGCACTTGATACTATAAGTTTGCCAAACTGCAATAAGAAAATAATTTTAGAAATGTAGTATTTGGCATAGAATAATTAGATTTATTGTAGAAACACTAAGCACTTGACTTTAGAAAGAGACCAAACTTGAAAATGCATAGTCAAATTTCAAAAATCTTAGCTATGCAGACAAAAACGGAAATGAGTGCAGGTAAAATTTATTACGAATTCATTTTGATCTAGACTTATATTTGGTTTGTAAAAATATATTATGAGAAGATGTCACTATAGTAGAAATGAAAACAGAGTGTAGCCTTTGTTACAGTCTGTATTTAAAAGGCATAATAAACTTGCTGACATCTTGACCATACTAAGGAAACGCTTTATTTTAACTTTTAGCAGATTTTAGACGAAAGCATCAATATCATTTACGGTGGGGGGAAAGGGATTTAGTATATAAAAACTGCCTGCAGATTCTCAGGATTTATTCCTATTACATCATGCATGCACCTTTCTTGCCACCTCAACCAAGCAGCCTTGCAAATTCAGGAAAAATGATTTAGCAGTAAATTAAATTAAATGAGAAAAATCTAGACATTAATGTTATCTCCAGACATGCCCTTTAAAAACCCTTACTATAGCTGATTCCAAACACTTAGGCAAATTAATGCCTGTCAGATGAAGTGCATAATGTTTGAGGACACTGTCAGGTTTAAGCATAGTTTGCCTTTGAATGATCCTTTCTATTCACTCACCGTCATCTGTATAATTAATAGCCACTCTCCCAAATCATATGCCAGTTAATGAGATGCAGATAAAGGCTTAAAGGTCCGTATTGTAAGCCAGTCTTAATGAAACTCTATATCCTTTTACCAAGAAAGCCCAGATCACATTTGGCTTTCTCAGATAATTAGGAAGGATTTTATGGAATCAAATGGTAGCAGTAACTGGTAAATATTGAACCTCTTAAGTAAATGTCAGATGTAGCCAGAAAAAGGAATGGAAGTTACTTTCCAATTTCTATGGGAATAAATTCATTTTATTCTCTTCGAAGTATATTTAAAACTAAACATGATTCGCACGTGTCCATATCTACGGCATGCACATCCCGCGAACACCTTTGAGCAGGCATGATCATTTGAAAACGGTCTTTAGCCACATCACTGGATTTCTCCTGAGTCAAATGTTAACCCTTTAGACTGGTATAAAAGCCCCTCCATTCATCGATTCCATCTTACTTCAAACTCTTTCTCTCACCCAATATGAATGTGGGTGGGGTGATTGTACTTAACTCGCCTGTATAATCAGCTTCATTCCCATCCCTCCCGGGACTCCCACTTTTTGAACTGCACCTCATGTCCCCTCAGCGTCCTTTGCCTCCTTCTCACAATCTGCATTTGAGGGCATGTTTCCACTCAGACTTCCACTTGGGATGGGCTCTGCGCTCACTCACCCTGCCCCAGCCAGATGTCCACACTTGCTTACAGTACTGCTCAGGAATCATGTTCCAGCTGCCTCTTAAATGCAAGAATTATTCCATTAATGATGTTGAAAGTTCGTCACAATCTATAGCCCCTTCCTTGACCTCCTGTGGCGAGTGGCACCTGAGTTCCTGTAGCTTTTAGGCAATAAATTTAATTTTAATTTAGTAAACCTCATGTAGGCAAATAAAATGATCTGAAGAGAAAGAAAACATTCCCATTTTCTTCCTTCCCTTTTGTAATGATAAAGGTATCAGAACCCAAATGGTGAAAAGAAAATATGAACTCTAAAGAGGGTAATGCATTAAAATATCTACATAAAATTTTCTAATTCTACCCTCTTTCATTTATCTTTTATTGACATACCTTTTCAATATCCAAAATCTAATACTTAAATCTTGAGAATTATTGTACATTATATTTTAAAATTATTTTGAAAGACTCCCTAGCTTTTAGCTATTTCAATTTTGACAATTTTTAATGAGGGACTATTTATTTTCAGTTCTGAAAAACACTTAAATAAGCTAATGCAGTAGCTAAAGTAAGATATTTTCTGTCCCCAAGTTTACAGAAGACCCTTTTTATTACACAGACTGGAAAATACACCACGGGTCAGATCGACACAAATGACTATGTTTTCAAATAAGCTTAAATTAGATTTTGATGTTTCCACAGAACTGATATGTGGATGAAGCAGCCTCAAATAATAAGATTAAGTTTCATATTTCATTAACATCTACAGGGTGCTTATTATGCGTAAAGCATATTAAGTCCCGGAATCTGTGCGATAGGTATGTTATTTTTATTTTACAGATGAGGGCACTGAGGTCAGCTGAGGGATGAAGTCTGATTTCAAACACAAGTCCCTTGATTATAAGACGTGTGCTGTTTCCACTACAGCCCAGATAGATTCTATAAACAGAAGATGGTTCGAATCATTCGTTTATTACCTGCTTAAATTGCTTTAGTCACAAGTAACACTGGAAGTGTTGAGACCCGATACAAGGAGTACTTTGATTTTAAGTATAAAATTCCATATGATTTCCCCAGGGCAGGCAGGGCGCCATGGTCACTGAGAGAGAAAATAAAATGAGGAACTGGCTCCCCTCCTATTGATCCTTCTTATTGCCCTTTCTCTTTTCCTTTTCAAGGCCAGAACTAAACATATTTAAAGAAAACTGATCTACAGTAGGTTGGGGTCTCAAGTAGACAACGGATAAAAATGAGATTTTTATGGACCTGCAAAAGTCCCCTTTTCGTCAAGAATCTCCTCTACAAACCCCAGTGTGATTTAGTGAGTATATCTTAAGACTCTTTCAGTTTTCATAGTTCCAACATATGCTAAACCCAAAATAAAACAGTCATTTATTATTAACACATTTTTATTTTATTAAAACCTTATTACCCAATTTAACAGTCATAATTATTATTATTTGCATTTTCACATAAGCACACAAGTTTGGAGACATAAGGGTTAATATACCCAGTGGGCTGGAGAACAGGGATCTGAGCCTGTGCAGTGCTGTAAGTTTTAGGAATGAACCACCTACCTGTTGGACTTTACATTGAGGGATGAGATGTTGATTAGATTCATTAGACTCATTTACTGCATTCCTGTTACGTACAAGGAACTGGACAGTTTCCAAAGACAAATTTATTTGGATGAACAGATTAAATGGAAGCAAAATATTCCACATTTTTGCTTCTGTAACACAAACACTCCTCAAAGTTTTGGCAGCTGTTATCCTCCACCCACTTTGGTATTTCTAATATTTTAGGAGAATTTTTCACTAACAACCTTCAATACAAATATAGCATAACCCAGGAATAAAATATTTTGTCAGAAACATTAGGGTAGACCTTGACACCTTTCAAACGTGTACAGATCTTCACCCAGAATATTAGAGATAGAATCCAGAAGGCAAGGAGCATGAGAAGTGTTGCTCAAGCAACTATTTCTCATCAAATATAACAAGAATTTAAGAATCTGATTTCACTGACTTAAGTGGTTTTCTACCAGCAATCTTAGCAACAGCCCAATAGTTGATAAACTAGTATTTTGGATATAACTAAGGTCTCTGGTAGACCCCAGAAGAGACTCTCTGTACTTCCTTTCTTACACTGCAAAAAATAATTATTGAAGAAGGAAATATTTGACAAACATGGAAAGATGCTTATGTTTCATCAATGATACGCTAGAAATCAGTAACCTCCCTACTACACCAGATTTTTTGAAAGCTGTCAATTATCTAGCTTTCAATGAAACACACATTGAAAATTTTTCTTCAACTACTCTCAGAAGCATACATTAATATGTAATGTGCTGAAATGATCTAGTGCCTATCACTCATCCAGAGCATGTCGTTGGCCGCCCAGCTTGCTCAGTAAAATCCAACATCTTCACAATGGATTCCAGGCCCTCGGTGACCTGCCTCCACCCCAATATTTCATCGACTCCATACTGTACTGCACCTTGCCTTGTTCACTCCATCTTCGCCTTTTTCTGGATTTCATGGAGTACCTTGAGCATACTGAGCGTCTTTCCACCACAGAGGCTTATGTTTCCTCTGCCTAGAACCTCCCGTTTGTAGATATTCACGAGGACTGCTGCTGCACTGCCTTGCAATCCCCGTCTACATGTCCGCCTAGAGAAGGCTCTGTTGTTTTTTCTTTACCGCACCTGCCAGCACTTGGCATAAAAGAATTGATTTGTTGGTTTGTCGCCTGTCTTCCCAAACTAAACTGTAAACTCCAATGGGGCTGTGATTTGATTTTATAGATCTCGGAGTCCCTGGCATCTAAAACACTTGTTGGCACATAATAATCACTCAATATTTTGAAAAAAACAACTTGTCACACAAAGCGTTTTATTAATGTTCATGGAAATGGTGCATTGAAATAAATTAAATTTTAGAAGAAAATTAACTCTATCCATCTGTACTCTGGCCGCAAAGGGATTAATATTTAGGCTACCCCTTGAATACCACTTGATCCATTCATTCATTCATTCATAAGTTATTTATTGAACACCACCATGTGTTACGCATGGATGTAACTGCTGGAGATAAACCAGTGAACAAAGCAGATTTTTAAAAAGTATTCTCCTGTCAGGAGCTTACATTAAGTGTGATTGCCGAAAGAAAAATCATAATGCCCAAACATCTAATGCTTTAAAGACATGGGTGCTATTACTTTTAATTAAAAAGACACCACTGCAAAAGAAATCACACATCAGCAGAGACTGGCCTTGGCACGTATGTGGCGTGGCAGCCCGACAGCTTCCAGCACTCACCGCCCACCTTCCACGCCCTCCACCACACACACACAAGTGTGCACACAGAGACAGGCACACGCACACAATGTGCACACTCTCCTCTTACGACCATGCTGGCTCCCGCAGTGGCATCTATCATTCTAATTGCAGCCCAGGGGAAGAAAACCTCTGAAGCTAATGCCCTGCCAGCAAAATAAAAGGCATATCTCTAACCTCTGATGCTGGAGATGACCGTAGCTCATTGCGTTCAGATTGACAATAGGGTAGACATTGCCCCTGGATATCCACGAGGCACTCCAAAATGTTTTTCGTTTAAGAAAATTAAAACTTTAAATTGATAGATCTGAAAGGCTATTAAATGGTTCAACCTCTATTTGTGACAGCTGACTAGATATCTTCCAAATAAGACATTCATGTTCATATGACAGAGCAAAATGGAAAAAAAAAAGAGATCAAGAACCTTTTGTGCTTTCAGTCACAGCTCTGAAAGTGGGGAGGGGGAGGAGAAGAAATGTATGCACTGAGAACAGTTTCAAAGCTTAAGAGTTTCTACAGGGAGGAATACAGCTTCTTCAGAAGTAATACGAATTTTTAAACACACCAGACTTTCTAATAATCTGTCTTATGTCAGTAATTATGATTCTTTCTATGGTGATTCACATTCTCTACATAGCATTTGCACTATCTACATGAGAAACAAAAACATCCTGCATAGCTCAATCCCAGACCATTCCATCGTGACTGCTAAAATAAGGAGACTTGCAGACCATGTGCTGTTCCCAGCTGGGAACCCCAAAGAGAAGAGAGGCTCATAATGTGGGCAGAGATGGACCGACAGCTTTCAGAGTCCTGCAAGCCAAATGTGGGTGCTGCCCAGGCTATGCTGACTCCTCGCTTCAGGGCAAGTTACAAACCCTCTCCTCCTTCTCCGAGCCACCATCACCTTCTCGTACCTTCTCCTTCCTGGGCAAAGGAAGGGCCCCATAGAAGAGGACACGGAGGTGGCATTGGGAACCAATCATTCCACCTTACACAGGGACGCATCTGTTCTCCTAACCAAATGTGCACAACCAGGGTCAAACCCAGCTCACGGCGGCTCTAGGATTACACGTCCCACAGGCACATGAGTTTCTTCTCTGGAAGCAGCATCCAGCCCACACCGACGGCCTGGCTTCCATGGGAGACAGGGGTCATGGTCTCACTTCTGTCCATCATGGACTTGCCTGAGGCCGAGGAGGAGGTGCAAGGACTGGCGTGCCCCTTTCTGGGAGGTGAGGATGGAGGAAAAAGACACGAACTGTGACGCAGAGAGCTTTCACCGCCAGTGAACCACAGGCCGCCGCATTCATACATGCCTGCACAACCGCATGCATGCACAGACAGACAGACAGACAGATGACAGGCACTTCATGGCTGGTTGGGTTTTCCCCCCGAACTCTGAAAAAAAAAAAGACACACCTTGTACAGGACCCACGATCATCTGAAGTGACATTGTGGGAAAGAGTCAAAATGCAGTTGTTCTGAGTCAGATACCATCAGAAATGCTCAGAGGGTGACTCAGGGCAAGGCACACCCAGCAGAAGCTGTAGGTTCTGTACTGTATGATCTGGGCTTCGTCCCAGACACAACTAAAAATAGACCCATGTCACTGCGGAATAGAGGGCTGCATTGTGAACACGGCTGAAAACCGACGCCCCAGTGTCATCTGCGAGCTGCTTTCCTGCCACATTACACGTCACTAATATGCTAAGCGCACACGTGGTGGCCAGAAGAGTGTTGAATTTGATGCCATTCCTCCGAGGGGCGGCACAGGAGTCAGAGAATGTAGCTGCTCCCCTGGGGCCAAGTGGCCAAATCACACCCTTCCTTCAGCGTCCTCGCTCCAGCCAACAGAAAATTGAAAGTGGTGGCTCTACCTACCCAATAAAAGACCAAGCTATTTTCAGATGCTATATAGGTGCAAGACACTTGTCATGGATGTAGCCCACTTCCCTAGCCTAAGAAATAAAATGAGGTCATATTTCTTTTTAAATAACGAATGGGCTTCTAGCTCTTGGCTCAGCACAGAGGCAGTGTGTCTCCTTCACACCACGGCTTTGCTGGCATGACTGTAGGCAACGGTTTTGCTGGCGTGACATACATGATGGTCAATTCTGGCCCCACTGCTGGAGCTGGAACCCCCAGCAGGCGCTTTGAGGTTCCTGGCAACCTCCCTGAGGTTAGCAGAACGCAGGCACAGATCAGACAGCACAGCTCTCACCTGAAGCTGGCTGCTTCTGCAAGGCCTACCAAAACCCAAGGAGGCCACAACGAGACCTCAGCCCATGTGTTCTAGCCGGTCAGTCACCGTCAAATGGCCCTCTGGGTAATTCTCCTTCTGCCAGAGTTATAATCTGAATGCAGTCCTTGAGGCCAGAATTCTGCCACTGAGTTAATAAACGAAAAAGTGCCAGAGGAGTCCAGAAACCTGATGTCACTAACAAAGAGACGCGATCAGGATGACATCACCCAGGAGGAGAAAGGCTGGTGTGGGCGGGGAGTCGGGAGCAAGGAGAGCCAGGCAGGGCTGCAAACTCAGGCAGTGGTCAGACTATGCCGAATCTCACAGAACACCGAAGGGAATTTGGTCTTTATTTTGTGCATTACGGGAAGCTGTTTGAAGGGTTTTTAGCAGAGAAGTCACAGATCATATTTATCACAAGAAAAGACAAACACGTTCTTGGCTTTCCTGCAGGCCCCTGTCTCAGCGAATGGCACTACCAAAAGCCAGCTGCATCACAGAGCTCTAGCTCAGCCATGAGCACTCCTCTTCTCTCATCCCCCTCATAAAATCCATTCCCAAGTCCTGTGGGTACTTCCTCCTAAATGTCTCCAGTGCATCTACTTCTTTCCCCTCTAGACCAGCAACACCTGCTAGCAGAGACTGTCGAAGTCTCCTAATTCATCTTCAATGATGAATTCATCTTCAATACCCATTTTTAGGTCCTCAAGACTCTTCTCCAGTTTGCAGCCAAGGACGGTGCTGAAGGTGATGCATTTAACCATGAGGCGATTGGAGAGATTTATTCAAGAAGGAGCGGTTTGTACAGGAGACAGAAGAGAATAATTTGAGCATGGAAGTTTTCTGAGAAGGTTGGGGGGTACAAGAAACAAAGCCCAGATGCAGGGATTGGCATTAAATGGGCAAAACCCCCACTTATGTAACTGGGGAGAAAGTCAAAGGGATGGCTGCAGATACGGGTAGCTTCCTGCTTTGGGTAGAGGGAAGGTGAGAATTTCTATATGATAATTTTTGTTTTCTTTTGGATGGAAGAAGTACGATCATCTCTACAGAGTAAGGAGGGAAATGAGAAATGTGAGAGTAAAAAAAAGGTTTGAAATGGTTGTTAAAAAATTAATAGTATACTTATAAGAGCAATAAAGTAGAGTTGTTGTGCAGGTTGTCAACAGGTTGTGCTTTTACATTTAGAGTCGAAAGAGGATTAAATACAGAAAAAAAAGTGTTATCAAAGAATGGTTCAAAAATTACACTGAAAGGAAAAGACGTGTCCAAAGAAGGGGATGCCTAGATGATGTTTAAAATCAAGAATGCAGAAGGGTAAGGAAGGAATGGAGCGGGGCTCAGGGCTTTCTGATGTCTGGTGAAAAGCCTCAGGGTTAAGTGTACATTGTGTACAGTGTGCTCAGATATCAGAGGAAATAGTGATCACAACTGGCCCTCATTCTTCACAAAGGGGAACTGGTTACCTAAAATTTTATTCCCACGCGAAAGGGCTCAACTTGGAAAGTTCACAAAATTTTGAGGAACAATTTTCTCCATATCCATGTGGTTTCACACAAAATTAGTGTAAGAACTAACGGGCCAACGTGAACCTGCATTTTATTTTCTCTCCATTCACGCCCCTTTATCACTATTGCACAGCTTCCCTGCTTTTTACTGACTTTACATGTTGCAATAGGAAAGTAAGCATTTTGGGCAACTTCAGCAAAGTCAGAAATTCTAAATTTAAAAAGGGAAGGAAGGAAGCAACTATCCCTTTTGGTGTGTTTTGTGTATTAGCTGTAATTTCCACTGCCCATTTTTTGAGAATTCACGTCTGTACCATTTATGGTGAAATGCAAGTCAGACTTGCCACAATCAGCCAAACACTCCAATTCAAGTCATACCGGGAAGAATTTCAACTCAGAAAATGCTGCGGAAATTTTCTACTGGCTTGATCAAATCCACTGCAATATGCCACTGGTAGATGTGGCATTCAGAGTAGATTGCAAAATAAAATATAATGTGATAACTCAGAACTCTAGGCTCAAAGTAAAATAATTACAAGAGCAGCCCTCTACAGCATTCTTCCCCACTTATGCTAATATTTGGAGTATAGCAAATAAAAGATTGCAGCAAGAGTAAAAGCCAGTTTTCATCTTAATGCATGAAATAAATATATTATATGTAAAAATAATAATTAGTATAAAAAACTACAATGCTGATATAAAGTTTCATATTTACCACAGTAGCAGAGGTTACTATATTAAGAATTTAAAAGCTTTAAAACAAGTAAATCTAACTAAAACCAGAATTGGAATTTAATTACCTTTAAAAATAATTTTCATTTTCCCATGTATTTAAGAAAAATGTCCCAATCCTTGCTCATCTCATTACAGTTGCTTTTAGTAATGATAAACATGATCAATTTTTCCTGAATTTGGGGTATTTTACTTCTCAAAAACGTATCAAGCAATCACATGCCAATATTCATGATGGTTTTAAAGAGAATCAGGAGGTAAGTATTTTGGTGACTTGCTTTCGCCATGATATTCCTGATCAAAAACTTTCAATGTTTTGCCTTCATCCAACAGACCGAATTGTATTCATTCATCCATTTAACCAAACGTAGTGAGTGTCTGCCATATGCCAAACCCTGCTCAGCCTTCAGTGGACTGTTGGGTGGAGAGAGGACTGGGAAAGCCATGACAGCGGCAAAACGCACGTTGGAGAGACACGGGAGCAGAAGGAAGGTGGACATATCCCTGTCGGGGGGGGGGGGGGAATTCCCCACGTGGGTCCCAGAAAAGCCATTTCTACCTTCGTCAAATGGTTTTCTGTTACTACAAATCCAGCTCAGTTTACTCAGTGCTCTCAGAAATAGGGGTTTTCTAAGGTTTGTCTGAATGAAACATCCACCATCGGAAATGCTTAAATCAAACACCCAACATCATTCAACTCTGTGATGAGGAACTAAACAAAAATATGTTCTCAGAGGAGTTTTAACATGCTGTTAAGTTTTGAGAAAAGATATCCAACCACTGTAATAGAAAAAAATGATCTTTGAACTATAACAAAATATACATGGCAAAGTAAAACTGCAAGTGAAGAAACATTTCAAATTTATCACAGCTCTCAGCATCTTTCCCACCCTGGCAACATAAAAATCATAATGCAAATAGGTCTAAAAGATGCTATGTTAACCACGTATGTTTAAAATTTTGTCTCTTCAGTTACATATTCAAACTGAATAATGATGAATTCAACCATTCCAGATCAGAAAGATATGTTTATTTTTCCCCTGCTTAACGATACTGAGATAGAAACATCTCGCATTCTATTCCGTGCATATTGAGTTTCTTCAAACTAGGTGAGTTATAATAAATGTGAATGTGAAAAAATAGAGAAGTACTCGTGCTCAAATTTCTTTATTCATCACACCCAAATTTTAAGAAGCAAACTGTAAGTCAAAATACAAACTTCCATCCCAGAGGCATCTTTAGGAAATGTGAAGAGGAAGCAATGAGATATGTGGGATTAACAAGACAGCACTGGTTTCTGCTTAGAAAAGAAGTCATAAATTATTAGCGGAAAATGGTGATGAGATAGGCATCACTCCAATCATTTTACCAATATTATTTCTACATCTACTAGGCAAAAGTATGTAAGAAAAATGCAAAGATAAACAAAATATAAAGGCTTGCTGACAACAGGCAACTATACCATTAGTACATAAATAAGCATATGAAGCAAAATATGGTATCATGAGACTGAGAAATTAAGATTTCAGTGTGCAAATGGGCTAGAGAGAGGACATTCAGTTGAGGTTTAACGAGGAAAGCTTGACCAAGAAGACAGGATTCAAGCTGAACCATGGAGGACTTTGAAATGACTGGATAGTTAGAATAACAACCCATTTATTCAAGTTTAATAGGGAAATAGGAAGTTCCACATTTTGTTCTTTCAGTGATTAATCTTTACAAATTTCTGTGGCCATTCAAAATTAATCTCTGTCCAAAAGAAATTACTCCTCTACCTTCTTTGGGAGAAGGCACAGAACAAAATTTAATTTGGTAATTTGATGACATCACTCACATTGGCATGATTCTATCTTCCATTTGGTTTTGACCGACAAAAGAACTTCTATTCTCACCATACCTTTTCTTTTTTTGTTGTTTTCTTTTTATTTTTCTATGAGTAAAGAAACAAGAAAGCAACCTTATTAGTAAAACTGGGAAACATGAAATCAATAAAGTCCTATATGAAGGAAAATGGATAAAGTCCACAATTTTATACTAAAGGCTTTGCAACAGCTTCTGCTTGGAATGCCATTTTGTTTACTTTCAATTCTGCTTTCAAGGTGGGGCATGACTGACTCTTGATTTGCTAAAACATGCATTTCTGTGAATGAAGAACTAATGGTAAAGTGGCACTTAATGTATAACAAAAATAATTCAATGAAAGTTATAAAAAATTTAAAAGTAACTGGAATAAGGCTTTCCAGTACAGACGTAGGGTCAGCAGCTTGCTCACCCTAAGCAAA